>NC_140638.1:34611553-35211553 GCF_057382275.1 Copadichromis virginalis
AAAGAAGGTGCCTAAGAAATACAGCAAGCTGTCCATACCTGAGGCCTTGGAAACTGCCAAGCAAAGACTCACAGCCTTGGCCAGCCGCTTGAGGAGGTACACCAGAGAGATAGAAGGCAGGAGAATAAACCAGCTGTTCTCCACAGAACCAGCAAAGGTGTACTCTCAGTGGCAAGGGAACAATAAGAGAACAGCACCACCAAGGCTGGAGACGGAGCAATACTGGAAGAGCATATGGGAGAAGGACGCAACCCATAACGGCAATGCTCAGTGGCTAGAGGATCTGAGGGCAGACCATAGCGACCTCCCTGAACAGGGTCCAGTAACCATCACAGTGGCAGATATCCAAGAAAGGGTCTCCAGTATGAAGAGTTGGACAGCACCAGGGCCCGACATGGTTCACGCCTACTGGCTGAAGAAGCTGACTGCACTCCACGAGCGTCTGGCAGCACAAATGAACCAGCTGCTAGTTAACGAAAGACACCCGGAATGGCTAACTGAAGGCCGGACGGTCCTGATCCCCAAGGACCCCAAGAAGGGACCGGTCCCCTCCAACTACCGACCAATAACCTGCCTCAGTACTACATGGAAGCTCCTGTCAGGCATCATATCGGCTAAGATGAACAGGCACATGGGTCAATACATGAGCGGGACACAGAAAGGAATTGGCAAGAATACCAGAGGTGCAAAACACCAGCTACTGGTAGACAGAACAATCAGCCGAGACTGCAAGACCAGACTGACCAACCTGTGCACTGCCTGGATTGATTACAAGAAGGCCTATGACTCAATGCCCCACAGCTGGATACTGGAATGCCTAGAATTGTACAAGATCAATGGGACCCTAAGAGCCTTCATCAGGAACTCAATGGGGATGTGGCGTACAACACTAGAGGCCAACTCCAAGCCCATAGCACAAGTTACCATCAAGTGCGGGATCTACCAAGGAGATGCTCTGTCCCCACTGCTGTTCTGCATAGGCCTGAACCCCCTCAGTGAGATCATTAACAAGACTGGCTACGGATACCGACTACGGAACGGAGCAGTTGTCAGCCACCTCCTGTACATGGATGACATCAAGCTGTATGCCAAGAGTGAACGAGACATCGATTCACTGATCCACACTACCAGGCTATACAGCAATGACATTGGAATGTCGTTCGGACTGGAGAAGTGTAGTCGGATGGTAACAAAGAGAGGGAAGGTAGTCAGAACTGAGGGGATTGAACTACCAGAAGGCAACATTGCAGACATAGAGGACAGTTACAAGTACCTGGGGATCCCGCAGGCAAATGGGAACCATGAAGAGGCCGCTAGAAAGGCTGCAACCACCAAGTACCTGCAGAGGGTCAGGCAAGTCCTGAGGAGTCAGCTGAATGGTAAGAACAAGATCCGGGCCATCAACACATACGCCCTGCCCGTGATCAGGTACCCTGCTGGGGTAATAAGCTGGCCAAAGGAGGAGATAGAAGCCACTGACATAAAGACAAGAAAGCTCCTGACCATGCATGGAGGGTTTCACCCCAAGTCCAGCACCCTGAGGCTGTACGCTAAGCGGAAGGAAGGGGGCCGGGGACTGGTGAGTGTCAGCACCACAGTCCAGGATGAGACAAGGAACATCCAAGAATACATTGGGAAGATGGCCCCAACTGACCGAGTGCTCAGTGAATACCTCAGGCAGCAGAAACCCAAGAAAGAGGAGGGAGACGAGGAACCATCATGGAAGGACAGGCCCCTGCACGGTATGTACCACCGGCAGATAGAGGAGGTGGCTGATATCCAGAAATCCTACCAGTGGCTGGACAAAGCTGGACTGAAAGACAGCACAGAGGCACTAATCATGGCAGCACAAGAACAAGCTCTGAGTACAAGATCCATAGAGGCTGGGGTCTATCACACCAGGCAAGACCCCAGGTGCAGGCTGTGTAAAGATGCCCCAGAGACTATCCAGCACATAACAGCAGGGTGCAAGATGCTAGCAGGCAAGGCATACATGGAACGCCATAACCAAGTGGCCGGCATAGTGTACAGGAACATCTGTGCCGAGTATAACCTAGAAGTCCCGAGGTCAAAATGGGAGATGCCCCCAAGGGTGGTGGAGAATGACCGAGCTAAGATCCTGTGGGACTTCCAGATACAGACGGACAAAATGGTGGTGGCTAACCAACCGGACATAGTGGTGGTAGACAAACAGAAGAAGACGGCCGTAGTGATCGATGTAGCGGTTCCCAATGACAGCAATATCAGGAAGAAGGAACACGAGAAGCTGGAGAAATACCAAGGGCTCAGAGAAGAGCTCGAGAGGATGTGGAGGGTGAAGGTAACGGTGGTCCCCGTGGTAATCGGAGCACTAGGTGCGGTGACTCCCAAGCTAGGCGAGTGGCTCCAGCAGATCCCGGGAAAAACATCGGAGATCTCTGTCCAGAAGAGCGCAGTCCTGGGAACAGCTAAGATACTGCGCAGGACCCTCAAGCTCCCAGGCCTCTGGTAGAGGACCCGAGCTTGAAGGATAAACCGCCCGCAGGGGCGTGCTGGGTGTTTTTTTTTTTTAATATATGTGTGTGTATATATATGTGTGTATGTGTATATATATGTATACGTGTGTGTGTGTGTATATATATATATATATATGTATATATATATATGTGTGTATGTATATATATGTATACGTGTGTGTGTGTGTATATATATATATGTGTGTGTGTGTGTGTGTGTATGTATATATATATGTATGTATGTGTATGTGTGTGTGTGTGTGTGTGTGTGTGTGTGCACGCACGCACGCACACACACACACACTGTGGAAGCAGGGCCTGCGCTTCCACAGGCCCTGCTGGTTTAGAGACTTATTCCCATTAATGGAGCAGGATGAACAGCTTAACCGGTGTTACGTTCTTAGTCTAGGCGAATATTGAACGCAACAAGAAGTTGGCCCACTCACACACCACCCAAGCAAGAACACCAACAACAATATCTTTTTAAAGTGCTAAGCAGCCATTTATTTGCTTCAGCAGTGAGCAGTGCCAAAAATAACAAACAAAACTCCCTAATGGTCCCTACGCTTTCCTACACAAAATGAAAACCAAACAAAAGACAATTCACTTACCTAACTTTCTAAATGAAAAACAGGAGAAAACTTAATCAACAAAAATGGCTTCTCACGCCTACTAGGCTGCTGCAGTGAAGGATATATACAAGGTGAACAAAATACACGATTGCTACTTGACAAATCTATTTACAGCTATTTACAAAATTGAAGTACTAACGCCAGACACACACACACACATGAGGTTATACTTGCAAATCACTTTGTCAAAGAAACTCTACACAGCAACGAAGCAAAACACAGGTTCTTTGTTGGATGGTGGAGGTTAGGAGAGAGGGGGGCCAGGTGGCTGTCATCTGGTAGTTAAAAACTGGAGGTGATTATCCAATCCAAGGACAGGAAGAGACTCCACCCAACTACTCAGAAGGCACGCCCAGGTGTCCAACTCCTAAAAGAGAAAGGGGGGAAAAAACCCACAGCCATCCTCTGGTGGGAGGAGTCACGCATAAAACAAAACCCTGACAACATTGGATCGTAACACCGGTTTTTCACATGCTAGCAAGGGAAGGGTCTCAGAGCAACCCTTCTGCCGTCGGTCTCAGACCGCTTCGAAGAACCAGCTTCCCCTGCAGCCTTTAATTCCCGTAACACACTGTTTACACAAACACCCATTGTAAAATCCCCCATGGTCACAAAAGGTTAAAACACTGCGTGTGTGTGTGACCAAAAGGGTCATAAAGGCAGGAAGTTTAAACAAGAAAACAGAACCCTCACACGGGATGTGCCTATAATAAAACACTACAGCCTCCCCTACCATTCAACAGGCTGGGGAGGGGGTCAGAAACAAAGGAATGTCTTTGATCATACAGTTTGAACCAAGATTTACAAATTTAAGTAATACAATGACAACATTTAACAATTTCAATCTAACAGCCAACACACCTGCCAACAATCGGAATTGGCTAGTGAAGAATCAGTAAGCCAATATTCACAACAAGTGAACATCAAGAGGGATTTACCGAAAGAAAGCTTCTGAGAGTAAAAGAAAAGAGCTGAGGGTTTTTAAAATTAGTATTATTTTAATTATTATTATTTTTATTCTAATATAAGGCTCATCATACCGGAGTGAATTAACTCCTGTACGAATGGCTCATGTGGATATAAAAATCAAAGCTAAACATATCACCCTATGAGGAAAGACGGACACATACGCTTCATTATGTTGCTCTAGTAAAATCTAGTTCTCATGAGTTTTTTCACATTTGTGAAGCACTTTGTGAACTGGTTTTAGAAATGAATCAAGAGTTATATTAAAATGATCAAAATGAAGCTATAGTTATAATGTAGATTTGGAATAGTTGTGTTTGCAGGTTATTAAACACTGCTGCATCATCACCATTCCCTCAAGGTCAAGAGCTCAGGAATAGACAAAGGTTAATCTTTGTGACTAAATTACTACAACACTTAGAGTGGAGCATAAAAAGACGTAGAATTGCAGAGGGTTGAACAAGTAGACCCAGATGTAGATAAAGATAAAACAACAGCACACAAAAAAGTCCTGTACAAACTGTATAACTTCTCAAAATAAAAAAGGACATTACTGCAATAGAATTCATACATTGTAATTAATCTCTGAGATTATAACTCATACAAGCACACATGTTATGATCGTTGGTGTCACAAAGACATACTGTTGTTGGGGTGTTTTTTTGTTTGACCCATACTAAGCCAAAAAAAAAAGTCATTAGTTTAGTGTCTGCTACCTTAAATAGTTCTTACTTGATGTTGTTAGTGATGGTTCAGACATCTAAGGACCACAATTAGCTAAAACATTGGACTTCTGTGGAGGTTGCCTGTAGCAATGTGATCTGTAGTTTGACATAATTCTTACTCAGCTCTTGTTTTAAAGCCACAGACTGCAGTGTCAGGTCTCAATTTTAAGGCCAATATGATAAACTTGATCTACCCCATCACTTGTAGATTCATTATTTGAAATCCAAATAAAATCAAACCACTCATGAAGATCCTGTGGAAAGTCCTCTGCAAAGCAAAGCAACCCCAGGGTGAAAAGTCAACGAAGACAAACAAAGATGAAGACTCTTGGTAGACTTTGGGGCCCTTATTTATTGGTGAGGAGTCATCACTACTCTTCCTTTTATGTAAATTTCCATATTTTTAATCTTCAAATTTTTTCAGTCCCTGTCTTAAACCCTATTTTATTCCCCCAACTATGTCTGAATTGTTTCCTTTACCAAACAAATACTTAATAGATGTGTTTATGCATGTCCTACTTTTATCAGTGCACCATTTTAGACCATTTTGCATCCTTCATGGTATTAAACACTTGTGTTGCATCACTTTTTGGGCACTACTCCCAGACTCTCATTGCAGCTATTTTGATAGATCTGTGCTGTAGTATTTATGTGATAATGATTGTTTCACTTGCTTCATAGTAGGAATACTCCATTTCACTTGGCAGTTCTATGACTTTTAAACCCGGTTGCACTACCAGATAAATCTCTGTAAATCTTACTAATTGGGGTTTCTGCCACTTCAGACAGTATAATGACCAGGTGCATTTTCAAATCGGCCAAATTCTACCAACTGTAAGGCACAAACCATTCAATATAGAACACAGCAGTCAAGGTTACCCACCAGTCTGAAACATTAGGGGGGCGATCGTGGCTCAAGAGTTGGGAGTTCGCCTTGTAATTGGAAGGTTGCCGGTTCGAGCCCCGGCTTGGACAGTCTCGGTCGTTGTGTCCTTGGGCAAGACACTTCACCCGTTGCCTACTGGTGGTGGTCAGAGGGCCCGGTGGTGCCAATGTCCGGCAGCCTCGCCTCTGTCAGTGCGCCCCAGGGTGGCTGTGGCTACAATGTAGCTTGCCATCACCAGTGTGTGAATGTGGTAAATGGTAAATGGCCTGCATTTGGATAGCGCTTTTCTAGTCCCTAAGGACCCCAAAGCGCTTCACACTACATTCAGTCATTCACCCATTCACACACACATTCACACACTGGCGATGGCAAGCTACATTGTAGCCACAGCTGCCCTGGGGCGCACTGACAGAGGCGAGGCTGCCGGACACTGGTGCCACCTGGCCCTCTGACCACCACATCCACCCATTCACACCCATGTGTGTGAATGGGTGGATGACTGGAAATGTAAAGCGCTTTGGGGTCCTTAGGGACTAGTAAAGCGCTATATAAATACAGGCCATTTACCATTAGGTCTTAAAGCAACCACTGCACATCAACAAGTGTTCATATAAATAGTGTAAGCTCTCATACAAATGTAGATAATAAGTGAACTAAGTATATAGGTCAAAAACAATTTAAGTATGTCAGTCAACTGCTTAACATTGTAATTTCAATCCTTAAAGCACTCCAGTACAAGTATGTAGTGTATACAAATTGCGGAGGTTAATTCCTATTTTGTTGTTGTGACATGCACAGTTATTGATATAAAAACCACTGTTTTGCTAGCAAAATTTCAACCACATGGTTGCACAATCTATCAAAAGAATGCATTAGCTGATTTGTAGACAAAGGAAGAGAATATAGTTTGGAATAAGAATTTGTGTTATTTATCCCATCTTCACATGCACTTACAGGTAATTCTTAAGGGTTCCAGTATTCCTGGATAACATAATCATAACATAATCCATTGAACTGCACTATTGAGCTAAGTCACATCACAGGGATTAAAGACAGCTATTAAAATTAAATCCACTTATATTTACCAAAGGATGACATAAAACTTCAATTGGAGTTTGGGCTTTAGGAGTTTCATTTTGATTTTGATGGGATTTTCTGATCCTTTAAATAAAGCCACAAAAGAGCTCTCCAGCTGCTACGAAGCTAAATTAATGTTTTATGCAATAGGAATTGGGAGACAGCAGGAGTCCACGATAAAGTGATGGTTTATCACCATCAGTTTATGTGAGACCAAAAGACATGCTAATGGCATGTTCATACTGCTGACCAACTAAAAAAAGAAATACTTTAAATGGATTCTATACAGGAGTAAATACAGCATATATAAGTGAGTGATAGTGAGTCATGCTTCCTTATTTTTTCAGTGGTCTTTTTTTTAAATGACAGTGATGGCAAAGGTTGAAAAGATCTTTCTTTTTAACAGTTCTTATAATCAACTCCTACTTCATCTCCAAGGTGGGCCATTTATATGGATACACATTAACATGGGAATGGTTAGTGATATTAAAGTCCTGTTTGTGGCACATTAGAATATGTGAGGGGGGCAAACTCCTCAAGATGGGTGGAGACCATGGTGGCCATTTAGAAGTCGGCCATCTTGGATACTTTTGTTTTTTTTCAATAGGAAGAGGGCCATGTGACACATCAAACTTATCGGTAATGTCACAACTACAACTTTAAAATATATTTATTTTTACACATCAAAAGGCTGTAAAAAACATCATTTCACAAACATGCCATGTTTATGTAAAAGATACAACAGTGGCAGTATAGTTTTATGCTGTAAATACATGTCTAAAATTCCATGCATTGAGTATAATTCAATTCAATTTTATTTATTCAGCGCCAAATCACAACAACAGGCGCTTTATATTGTAATGTAGACCCTACAATAATACATACAGAGAAAAACCCAACAATCATATGACCCCCTATGAGCAGCACTTTGGCGACAGTGGGAAGGAAAAACTCCCTTTTAACAGGAAGAAACCTCCAGCAGAACCAGGCTCAGGGAGGGGCGGGGCCATCTGTTGCGACCGGTTGGGGTGAGAGAAGGAAGACAGGATAAAGACATGCAAACATATAAAAAGACAAGTAGTGGTAAAAATAGTATGAATATTTTTCTATAAATATATAACATCTGCAAGTAGTGGTAAACGGTCTGTAGGCATGATTACAGTAAGCTCACCCATGGTGTCTTGATGCATTCTCAATCATCCAGGAAAGTAAATCTCCAAAAAGTTGATTCTGTTCATCTGGACATAGCGTTTTGTGGGAGAAACGGTTCGTCACTCACCCAAATGACTTCTTCAGTCTCAGCTGACTGCAGTTGAGTTACATCTGTCTTCACTTGCATCCCAGTCACGGAAGCATTGGAGGTAGTCCGTAAGAGATCACAGGATGACACCAACCTCAGCAACAGGACCACTCTCAGCATCGACCAAGTGTGTTTGCTTTTGGAACTGTGTCTTCATTCCACCTACTTCACAGACAAGGGTCAGTTCTACAGGCAGAAACATGGGTGTGCCATGAGTTCCCCAGTTTCACCCATCGTGGCCAATTTGTACATGGAAGAAGTGGAAAAGAGGGCTTTGCTATCCTACCCTGGAACACCACCAAGCCATTGGTTCAGATATGTGGATGACACCTGGGTGAAAATCAAATCTCAGGACGTACCACAATTCACGGATCACATTAACTCGGTGGACCGACACATCAAATTCACCAGGGAGGATATGAAAAGTGGCAGGAGGGGGGTCTAAGGGCCCATCTGTCACCATCTTATAATGCTGTGATTGCAGCCATTCTCCAACTCTCTGTGAAGAGGGGAAAAAAGAGAAAAAAAAATCCTGTGCCTTCAACTGCTGATCCCACTCCTGACACCACTTGTGATGGACCGAGCAGTGAAGGAAACTTAGGCACAGGTTAAAGTCCAAAAAATTATTTTTTATTTAACCCAAAAAACATAATTGGCTTACTCATGCAAAAAGAATCAAAATCTTGGGCCCATAAAAGAGGTCAAACTAACAAAACTCTACTCAAAGTTGACAACACAACCGATAACACAAACAAACTGACCTAACTTAATGAGACAAAGGGGAAACTTAAATAGTGGCTGATCAGCCCACAAAAACAGGAAAAGGGGTAAAACACACAAAACCTAACTAAACCAAACATAATGAACTCCAATTCCCCCCATGGTCCTGAGTTATGGCGTGAACCAATTTGTAGCCTTCCTTTAAAGCTCGCTCCGCCCCTTTTCCACCTCTTGGCTCCTTAATCAAGGGACTGGAACGGCTGCAACTAAGGTAACTCAGAAAACAAAAGATTAATCATACATAACAGTGTAAACTAAAATGTGCGCACTTATTTTAGAATGCAGCGTTATGTGGATATGTGAATTAACTAAACCAAAACCAGTTATTTATTGTCCTGTAAATAAATTCCTATATTTAAAGAAAAAAAATGTGAATGCAATGTTACTTATAAGCCTCTACACTAACATGGTGGGTATTACCACTGTGTGGCTGTAAGTGCAGCCATCACACACTCCCCCTCTTCAGATCTCTCCCTGGGACAGCGAGAGAGACAGTCTGCAGTGCAGTTATCCTTGCCGGGGATGTGGTTGATGGTGAACCGGAATGGCTGGATTGCAAGGTACCATCGCGTGATCCTTCCATTTGTGTCCTTCATTCTCTCTATCCATTGAAGAGCCTTGTGGTCTGTTTCCAATATGAACTCCCGTCCGAGAAGATAATACCTAAAGGAGTCCAGGGCCCATTTGATGGCAAGTCCCTCCTTCTCGATGGTTGAGTACCGCACTTCCCTCTGAAACAGCTTGCGGCTGATGAAGGCCACTGGATGACGCTCTCCAGGCAGTCCCTGTAACAGAACAGCTCCCAATCCTCTCTCTGAGGCATCAGTCTGAAGAATGAAATTTCTCTCAAAATCAGGGCTCTGCAAGACTGGGCTCCTACTCAGAGATTGTCGTAGGTCCTGAAAAGCCATCTTAGCCTCCTCTGTCCAGGTGATCTTATTGGGACTTTGGGCACCAGTCAAATCCGTCAGAAGAGCTGCCCTGGCGGAGAAATGAGGGATAAACCGATGATAGAATCCTGCCATACCTAAAAATGATCTCAGCTGTTTTCTGGTCTCTGGCAAGGGACAGGATTCTATGGCAGTGACCTTATTGACTTGAGGTTTTATTACTCCATGTCCAATCACAAACCCAAGGTACTCGGTTTCAGCCTTAGCAATGGCACACTTAGCTGGATTAACAGTCAACCCTGCAGACTGAAGACGCCCCAATACCTTCTCCAGGTGTTTCAGGTGTTCTTCCCAGGTAGAACTGAAAATCACTATGTCATCAAGGTAGGCTGCAGCAAAATCAGACATGTCAGACAGTATTTGGTCCATCAGTCTCTGGAATGTTGCCGGGGCACCATGCAGTCCAAAGGGCATGACTTTAAACTGGAACAAGCCCCACAGGGTCCGGAAAGCAGTCAGCTCTTTTGAGCGCTTAGTCAGTGGTACCTGCCAATAACCCTTGCAGAGGTCCATTGTTGTCAGGTATCTGGCCTTCCCAAGGCGCTCAACCATGTCATCAATGCGGGGAGTTGGATATGAATCAAATTATGATATTGCATTCAGGTACCTGAAGTCTATGCAGAAACGGATACTGCCATCCTTCTTTGGCACCAGGACCACCGGGTGGCACCACTCGCTCTTCGAGGCTTCAATGATTCCTAGTGACAACATCAGGTCGATCTCCTCTTTCAACGGGATCAGTAGACGCTCAGGTATCCTGTAACTCATTCTCCTCACAGAAGCTCCATCTTTCAACACAATGTCATGTTCCACAATCTCCGTTCTACCAGGATTTTCACTGAACACATCTAATTTACACAGGTTTCTCACCTGAGCCTGTCTTTCCTCAGGAAGATGGTTTAGATCCAGGTCCTGAGGAGTGGGTTTTGGCAGATACTGATCATCCACTTCCTCCTCCTCCGAAACCTCCCGGATCAGAAAGACATCTGCTTTTGGTCTCTCCACCCATTCCTTAAGCAGGTTAATGTGCAGTACTGTGCTGGAGCGGGGCTGATCTGGAATAGCGACCTTATAGGTTGTTTGTCCAAGTTTCTTTTGGACCTCATATGGCCCTTGCCACTTTGCTAACAGCTTACTGTCATCACTTGGAAGAAGCACCAGCACCTTCTCACCAGGACTGAAGGATCTTTGCCGAGCTGACTGGTCGTACCAGGCCTTCTGGTGCTGCTGTGCTTCCGCTTTGTGGGCTTGGGCCAGCTCCGTCATCTTCTCCAACCATTCCCGCATCTGGACAACATAAGAGACAACATTGACAGCCTGTGATCTTTCTTGGTCACCCTCCCAAGTCTCCCTTAGAAGAGACAAGGGGCCTCGTACCTCATGGCCATACAATAGTTCGAAAGGTGAAAAACCTGTAGAAGCCTGGGGTACTTCTCTATATACAAAGAGGAGGTAGGGCAGCCACTGATCCCAGTCTGTACCAGTTTCATTGACAAATTTGCGTAACATTTGTTTCAGAGTCTGATTGAAGCGCTCTGTTAGGCCATCTGTCTGAGGGTGGTATGGCGTTGTCCTCAGGCTCTTAATCCCAAGGAGCTGGTACACCTGCTTCAACAAAGTGGACATAAAGTTAGTGCCACGGTCAGTAAGAATCTCACGAGGAAAACCAACCCTTGAGAAGAACTGTATGAGACAGAGGGCGACTGCTTTGGCTTTTATTGATCTCAAAGGAAAGACCTCTGGATACTTTGTAGCGTAATCTGTCACAACCAGCATGTAACGGTTGCCTGCCTTGCTCCTTTCTAGAGGACCAACAATGTCCATTCCTAGCCGTTCAAATGGAGTGCTGATAATTGGTAGAGACTGGAGAGGAGCTCTGGAGGGGATTTTAAGAGAAGACTTCTGGCACTGAGGGCAGCTTTTACAGAACAGCTTTTACAGTTACATCTGAGCGCACACCAGGCCAATAAAAATATTTTCTAATGCGGGCCATGGTTTTGTGCTTTCCCAAGTGGCCAGCCCATGGAATGGAGTGTCCTAAGGAGAGCACCACCTTCTGGACTGCTCTAGGAACCACCAACTGCAATGCTGAACCCTGCTGACGATACAGAATGCCATCTTTCAGCAGAAACTCCCCCTTGCTGTTCAATTCTTGCTCAGTCCCTTGACTCCTCTCTGCAGCTTTCTGGAACAGAGATGTTAGAGATGGATCGTCATGTTGCATTTCAATAATATTAACAGGGATTTTTAAACCCAAAGGTAACTCAGGCTCTGTGCTAGGAGCTTCTCGAACAGCAGTATGTAGAAACTTCTCTTGCCTTCTCTGTTCACGTGACTTACGAGACTTCCCGGGTGCAGTCTCTATGTCCGCATCATAGAAGGGCAAGGCACGGAGTGGGTGTAGGGACTCCTCTTTCTTCTTAGCTTGAGCTCTTGTTACTGCAACATTGCATGTATGACTAGGATTCAGCAAGTCAAACAACACAGGCAGATCTCGACCCAGCACTACTGGAAATGGCAGATTCTCTGCAACACCAATATTTAGAATATACGTTTGTCCTTGTACCTTGATGTACAGATCTGCTGTTGGATATGATCTCTCATCTCCATGAATGCAGCGAACAGGGATTGTCTCCACATTAACTTTATTTGCAGGTACAAAGTCTCGGTGCACAAAAGTCTGAGTACTTCCGGAGTCAACAAGGGCCTTTAATGGTTTCCCATCAACCTCAACTAAGGTCATTTTGAAACCATTCTCAAACTCCACTTTAGGCTCCACACTTTGTCGGGGCACAAAACACATCCGAGTTATTTTTGTAGAATTCTTTGGGCACATAGGTTTTGTGTGGCCCTCCATCCCACACAAATAACAAATCACAGTCTTGGGTGGAGGTCTTGACGGCATATTGACAGACTGGCTCTTTGGAGGTTTACTCACCCCTGCTTTCTGGTAGTGAGGGACAGATTTTGAACCACCTCTCATTTTCCATGCTGTGTGGCTCCATGGCTGTCCTTTTCTCCGTGCTGCCACAAACACATCAGCCAGCTCTGCAGCCGCCGCTGCAGAGTTTGGATTGCGTTATTTAATCCATATCTGTAACTCAGGAGACAGCATTCTCAAGTATTGTTCTAAAATTAATATTTCACTAACCTCATGCATCGTTTTTCCTTTTGGCTTCACCCACTTCTCATATAACTCTTTCAATCTTGCATATAGTTCTTTTGGATTCTCATCAGGTTTTACCTCCAGTGAACGGAATCTCAGTCTATATGTCTCAGGATTAATGTCATATTTTTGAAGGATAGCTGCTTTAACTTTGTCATAGTCTAGAGAGTCATCCATATCCATATGAACATACGCACCTCTTGCTTTGCCAGTGAGTAAAGGAATCAGATGAAAAACCCAGTCCATTTTTTGCCACCGGCAAACCACAGCCATGCGTTCAAATGTTGTTAAAAAATGTTCAATATCATCCTCCTCTGTCAATATTTCCAGCCTGAGTTCATAAAAGCGAGACTGACCTTACTGAGGATGTATTTGCTCATTACTGGAGCCAGCACAGGGAGGATCCTCCTCTTCAAAGGACTCTACCTCTGGTTGTTCAGGTTCCTCCATTTGAGGCTCAGAGACCTCCATTTGAGGCTCAGGGACCGGGGAGGTACGAGCTTGCACTTCTACCTGCAACAGCTGAAACTGATGTTGCAGTGCTCTAAAGCGCTGTTCCTGGCGGGTAAACTCCTCCCTTCTTCTTGCTTCCTGGGCCTCCTGCTGACCCATATGAGAACGAAGCATGGAAATCAGTTCTGACATTGTCAGCTCCTTACCTTGGCTCTCAGTACTATCCACCCCTCCAGAGGCTCCATTTTCCTCTCCTCCTTCTACTTGCTCTACCACTCCAACTGGCTGGTTTTGACAATCTCCTTTTGCTCCTCTGCCACTCCTTCCCATTCTGTGCATGGCTTGATGAGTGAAGAGGGGAAAAAAGAGAAAAAAAAATCCTGTGCCTTCAACTGCTGATCCCACTCCTGACACCACTTGTGATGGACCGAGCAGTGAAGGAAACTTAGGCACAGGTTAAAGTCCAAAAAATTATTTTTTATTTAACCCAAAAAACATAATTGGTTAACTCATGCAAAAAGAATCAAAATCTTGGGCCCATAAAAGAGGTCAAACTAACAAAACTCTACTCAAAGTTGCCAACACAACTGATAACTCAAACAAACTGACCTAACTTAATGAGACAAAGGGGAAACTTAAATAGTGGCTGATCAGCCCACAAAAACAGGAAAAGGGGTAAAACACACAAAACCTAACTAAACCAAACATAATGAACTCCAATTCCCCCCCATGGTCCTGAGTTATGGCGTGAACCAATTTGTAGCCTTCCTTTAAAGCTCGCTCCGCCCCTTTTCCACCTCTTGGCTCCTTAATCAAGGGACTGGAACAGCTGCAACTAAGGTAACTCAGAAAACAAAAGATTAATCATACATAACAGTGTAAACTAAAATGTGCGCACTTATTTTAGAATGCAGCGTTAGGACTAGGAGGAGGAGTTGGCCGTCCGACTGCGGTCTGGAGTGTGGAGCCTTCCTGCTGCTGCGGAGTCGGGGCGGTCTGCCCCACCGCAGGGAAAAGGGAAACACCACCTGGGTCTGGGTGCAGTTCCCCCCTCCAGGGGCGGGGGCACCTAGACCCGGTTTGTAGAGTACGCTTGGGGAGTGTGATCGTGTGTACAACGTCTCTTTATGTCTGTCTCCACGTTGGTTGAGTGTGGAGTAAGTGCATATGAGAGCATGAGGGTGGGAATGGATGTTTGTATCTGTGTGTGCCTGTATGTCTGTGTCTATATGTCAGGTTGGGTGTCAGGCGCCACCTCTCTGGGGACATCTCAGGCCCTCCAAGGTTTGGAGGCCTATCTCCCCCTACCACCACTTCCCCTGCCAGTGGCGGACCCCCTCAGACATCGGTGCGTTGGTGGTTCTTTGTGTCCGGGGATGGGCGTCCAGGTACACACCGGCTCACTCCTTGGCGGCCGCTTATCGGGGCCTGGAGCCTGGGGCTCGCTCGGGCCACTTCGGAGGTGGGGTGCCCCCGGCCTCTCGGCCTGGGGCTCGGTCACTCAGGCGCAGCTGGCTGCCGGCGGAGCTCACAGGCGCGTCACTGCAACTCCCCCTGGCTTCTGCTCCGCGGCTGCTGAGTGAACCCTCATCTGGGACTCTCCTCAGCTCTTTCCGGGACAGTGGCGCAGCTGCCCCTCTGTTGGTCTTCCTTGGTCTCTTGTGTTCTGGGGGCCTCTGGATGTCTGGAGTTTTGATCTCCTCCACACCTGCTTCACGCCCTGGAGGACGGGGCTGTGGCCCCCCCACACCCTCTAGCAGATTATTACATGAAGGAACCTTTTAAAAAACAAAAAACAAGCGCGTCCATGCTCACAGGTGTACACACAGGTGATCACACCCACAAACTACACCCTTTTTGGCTCCTACCTCAAAGCACACTGTGTTCTGTTGATCTTATGTGCTGCACAATAATGTTTAACATTTAGTATTTACTGTCATATTCCCATATATCATTGTGATGTTGTTTATTCTATTACTCTTGTTCTCTTCTGCTTGCTTTCTTTTTTCTTTCTCAGCAGGTGATCCAGGTGATTGATATATGCATTTTTTTTCTCTGCCCGTTCTGTTGGTTTTTGTCTTTTGCCCTTCTCCCCCGTCCCTCTTCTCAGCTGTTTCTCTTTCCCTCTTTCTTTCTCCCCTTCTTTCCCCCAGTCAAGTCTGTCCCGTATTCAGTAAGTGAAAATAAAATAAACAATAAAAGGTGAATCAAATGGACCATTACGGCAAGGCTGGGATGGTCAGTTTGGTAAAGTAAATCCGTTGGGCATCTTTCTTTGCCTTTAGACAACAATTCTGATGCAAAAGAGCCAAACGGGACAGGCCAAAAAAAAAAGAATGCAGCGTTATGTGGATATGTGAATTAACTAAACCAAAACCAGTTATTTATTGTCCTGTCAATTAATTCCTATATTTAAAGAAAGAAATGTGAATGCAATGTTACTTATAAGCCTCCACACTAACATGGTGGGTATTACCACTGTGTGGCTGTAAGTGCAGCCATCACAGTACTCATGGCCAGAGATGGGCAGTAACGCGTTACTTGTAACGCGTTACTGTAATCTGATTACTTTTTTCAAGTAACGAGTAAAGTAAGGGATTACTATTGCAAAATCGGTAATTAGATTACCGTTACTTTCCCGTAGGAACGCTGCGCTACTGCGTTACTAAAACCGTGATTTTTTTTGCGAGAATGTCTCATGACAGTGACGTAAGCAAGTGCGACGTTGGTGACAGCAGCTGTGTGCAGATCAACAATGGATCATATATCGAGTGCGGGAGAGAGTATGAGCGTGCAGCGTTTAAAGTGTGGAAGTACTGACCTTACTTTGAGTTTGATTCCATAAAAAGTGACAAAAACATTAGTGTCCATCGTGCGTGGGAAGAAAACTTCTTTTTACAGCGAAAAAAACCCCTAAACTTCCGAGCAAGCACCGAGTAGCTACGACGTGATGGGAAACTCACAGAGACACTCGCGCGGATTCTTTAACTGACCGCAGCACACCTACACCAGGGTAACCCTCCGCCTACCCTGCTCCTGCTTTACAGGTGAAAATAGAGCAAAAGGACCGCTGAGTCTTTGACTTTATTTATTTTCTGCTGTGTTTTACTTGCATCTGTTTGAAAGACTGAGTGTAAACACAAAAAATATTTTATTTTATGTGCTGGAATGTGCAGAAAATAGGTTTAAATGTTAAACTAATTTATTCAAGTCAGAGAATGTTGCATATAATTAAATGTTTTGCTTGATGCATAAAGTTAAAAGATTAAAACTGATAAAACAAGTTAAAAAAAGAGACTTTTCCATTTGATTACATTTTGTATGATGGATTATGTAGAAAAAGTAGAATTGGGCTGAAAGATCTATCACTTTATCACCTCTTCAGGTTGTAAATCGTGTTTTTAAAAAGTAACTAAGTAACTAAGTAATTAATTACTTTTGAAAATAAGTAATCAGTAAAGTAACGGGATTACTTTTTTGGGGGAGTAATCAGTAATTAATTACTGATTACTTTTTTCAAGTAACTTGACCAACACTGCTCATGGCCATTGATCAGTGGTCTTTGATCAGTGGGTTTTGGTCAGTGGTTGTTTGTCCCTCCCTCACCCCTCCCTGAGCCTGGTTCTGCTGGAGATTTCTTCCTGTTAAAAGGCAGTGTTTCTTCCCACTGTCGCCAAAGTGCTTGTTCATAGGGGGTCATATGATTGTTGGGTTTTTCTCTGTATGTATTATTGTAGGGTCTACATTACAATATAAAGCGCCTTGAGGCGACTGTTGTTGTGAAGTGGCGCTGTATAAATAACATTGAATTGAATTGAACTGAATTGAACAGATGAGGACTCAGCAGGCGGAGGAGGATTGGCTGGCTTGGCTGAGCTCCCAGTGGACGCAGGAGTGAGATCCTCCGGGGGTCCAGAGAACATTAAGTCCTCCAGCGCACTCTCCGGTTAGGGCCTGGGTTAATTTCCTAGAGGCCCCTGTAAGTCCCTGAATAAATAGTTTTGGAACCTTCTAATCTTGGGTTAACATTATCTGTCCATAATTTATTGGACTCCGAAGGAGCATGAAAAAAAAGTCTGTCACTCACCAAAACCGGCTGCTCTGGGGAAGTCCTGGATTCTGACTGTGGTGAGGAGCACCAATGGCGTGGATACCACCACAGTGGAACCGAAGTGGCAGAGCTGATGGCTGGCTGCTGCAATGACGGGCTCTTCAGGTTGCAAAGAAATCTTGTTTACTTTCACCATTAGCTTTTATCTTCTGTGTCAGAATGTGAGACTTTGCAGAGACCCTTTTAAAGTATTCTAGTTAATGTCCTTCAGTGTCCATGTCTTGCATTTATTTTGCTTCCTTTGTATCTTTCCTTTTCTCAGGGAAGAAACAAACTAAGGTTTAACAAAAAGTGAGCCGTTTATTTGGCTGAAAAAAAAACAAGGCAGGGTGACTAGGGGTGAGAACTAAACTAAAACCTAAACTGGCAAAAATGAACTATGAAAACTCAAACACGAACATGGAACTGAACTCGAACATGCAAACATAAACGTGAAAATGTCCAACCATGAACATGAACCTGAGTAGAATCAAAAACTCTGTGACTTGATGAGACTTGACATGAAAATGAACAGACGACCCAACAAGGAACAGAAGGAAAAAGAGGACTTAAATAAACAGGAGGGTGATGAGGGAAGTGGAAACACAGCTGACAAATGAACATGATGCCACAGGGGAAAATAAAACTAAACACATTGAATATGGAGACACCGGACTCTTCAAAATAAAAGAGGAAACATGGAGAGAAAGACATGACAACACAAGCTTGACAATATGGAACACACAGACATAAAACACATGACAGACTGGGGAGACACGGGACACAAGGAGAAACACAGGAGAACAGATAAGGGAGAAGAGATGAGGACAGGAAAAAGACTCATAAATCAGGAAACATAGATGAAACAAATCTAGAATAAAACTCAACTAAATCCTAGCTAATAATAATGACACGAGAACTCAACATATTTCCAATATAATATAAGAAATAAAAAATACAAAAGAAACTCAAAATGCTCGGTCACAGTCCCAATTTTTCTGCAGTTTTGGCCTCTGAGGCTTCAACAAAGGACATCTACTTCTCAAACATTGATCATTTCTCTCATCCTGTCTTAATGTCAAAACTTGTCTCTCAACCTGTTCCTGCTCGCAGGGTGGTTCAGACCTTGCCTTCCCCTTCAACCAGTTCCTTGGGTGAGGGTGTCTGGGGCCCAGCCAGTCTCTGTACCAGTTCCTCGGGTGGCCCGGGCTCAGCAGGTTCTTACACCCATGCCAGTTCCTCGGGCAGGGGCAGCAAGTGCCCAGCCATCACCTGATCCTATGCCTGCTCCCAGGGCAAGGGCAGCTGAGGCCCAGTCCACTCCTGCACCTGCACCTGTTCCTCGAGTGGGGGTGGCTGGTGTCCAGCTGGCTCCTGTGCCTTCCCCTGTGCCTAGGGCGAGGGCAGCCAGGACCAATCCCATCTCTGCAGCTGTACCTGTTCCTAGGGTGGGGACAGCTAGGGTTCAGCCAATTCCTCCACCCATGGCGGTGCCAAAGGACAGGCGGACCACTCTTCAACACGCTGCTGGCCACACAGCCAACCTCCTGAACTGATTCGTCTCAGCTGCTGGCAACACGGCCGCACTCCTGAACTTTCTTTTTGGACTCCCCAACCTTATAAACAACATATTTTACATTTGGAATTTACACCTACTGGCCAGTGATCACACTTTCAGTGATGAGAATGTATACTAGGGGTGGGTTTAAAAATGGATTTCTCAGATCCAAATTGATTCTAGTTTAATAATGCAATATCAATTCATTAAATCCTGAATCATTTTTTTTAAATAAATGTATTTTGCCAGAAACACCAGAATCTCAGGTTAAAGCTCAAAAAACTATTGTTAAAACCTCCAAACAGCTAAAACAGCAAACGATTAACCCTTGTGTGGTGTTCATATTTTTGTTACTCAGCCAGTGTTCATGGGTCTGGTGGACCCGCTAGAGTTTTGGCTTTCCAAATTAACACTATCAAACAATTTTATGTTAAATTACTCAACAGATGTTTACTTCATCCCAATTACAAACCATATGAACAGCAAACATGGTTAATTTTTTCCCTTTACCTTTGTTAGATCACGTTTATGAATTAATGTGCTTCTTGGGTTTTTTTTGTTTTTTTTTATAAAATGTTATAAAAAAAATAAATCAGTTATAATCAAGTGGAGTGAGTGGAAAGACACAACACATTTACACGTGAAGCAATATGTTTCACAACTAAATGGGATCAGCTGCTCATCAATGGTGACATTAGGCCCAGGGTTGTAAAACAGGGGGAGGTGGTGCACACACTTATCCCACACTGTCCTGATGGCAGCTAGCTTGTCTCTCTGCCGTCGAGCTGGTCTGTCGTCTCGGTTATCAAAATGGATAATCCTGGAAATTTTGTGGAAGTTTTCCAGAGACATTGATGCACGGAAAGGTTCTTGCCGGTTTCTGCATCCCACAGGGATTCTGTGGATTCCCCTTTGGACCTGAAAACTCCAGCAAGGATAAAAACCCCAAAGTAGGCCTTTGGGGTTCTTAGATGAATTTGGTCCATCTCCTTCCACCTCTCTCCAAAAACACACCTTCCTTCTAGATTACTGCAATCCAGAATAATTTTCTGGATGGAATCTGGGATGAAAAGCTCAAATGAAGACTTGATGTCCTGCACATGAGTAACTGTCAGCCGTGTTGGCCCTGGCTTATCACAGTAACAGCCCTGCAGGGTGGCTCATTTCTTGGGCAAGAAGACCATCCAATTTCACCAGTTATTGACATCCATATTTCTTCACTTGCTGTCTGGTGGGCTTGTTCTGGTCCTGGAGCTGGCAGCAGATGGGGTACTCGTCTTCGTTTTGTTACTAAATGGTGCTCAACCTCATCCTCTTCTTCAAAGTCACTGTCAGACTCTGAATTTTCAGAAATGTGAAATATTCTGAAACCTCTTTGTCAACATCATCATCCGAAGCCCCTCTCTCTTCCAAAATCAATTGGATGGCCCTCGCAGCAGATAATCTTTTGCCATCTTGATCAGTTGTCATAAAGAACCACACTGACAAAGTCTTATTTATAGTATTATGCCCCTAATTTGCAGGTGGGACAGGGTATGAAAAAATAAAATTTCGATCCCTCAAGAAAGAGGGTAAAATGTGTGGGAATGTAAGAGCAGACAACAATGTTGCAACTTTGTGCTGGAGGGGAAGAAAACACTATCAGCAGCACCAGAAAGGAGGAAGACAGAGTGTGGGAACACAGGACCTACACTTTCAACACTTTTATTAGAATAGAATAGAATAGAATAGAATACTTTTATTTGTCAATTTCTTCAAATGTACTTGCCATACAAAGGAATTGAAATTACGTTTCACACTGTCCCATGCGTAGACATTGACAACAATAAGGTGCAGATGCACAACAAAAACAGCCCTAACAATAAAGTAATAAATAGTAATATAATAATATAAATAGTGCTAAAAGAAATACTAAAAATATATATATAGTAGCAGGTGTGTGCAATTGCAATGCAAGTCAGGAATGTTTTCAGTTCTTGGTTCAGAGAGTGTTTCCTTGTTGGAGAGTGTGCGTGGGTGGGTGGGTGGGGGGGAGTAGAGTCCAATCTGTCTTCCTATACTTCTGCCAATCTGGTGATTCTGCTGGCTGGGAGTCGGGAGGGAAGAGAGTTCAGCAGTCTCACAGCCTGGTGGATGAAGCTGTTGGTGAGCCTGGTAGTGCGGGAGTGGAGACTTCTGTATCTCTTTCCAGAGGGCAGGAGGCTGAACAGACAGTGCGCGGGGTGGGTTGCATCGTTGACAATTGTGATGGCTTTGCGGGTGAGGCGAGTGGTGTAAATGTCTTGCAGGGAGGGGAGTGGTACACCAACTATCCTCTCAGCTGTTCTCACAATGCGTTGTAGAGCTTTTCTGTTATAGTCAGTGCAGCTACCGCCCCACACAGTGATGCAGCTGGAGAGGATACTTTCAATAGTGCCTCTGTAGAATGTAGTCAGGATGGGTGGTGGAGCACTTGCCCGCTTGAGTTTGCGCAGGAAGTAGAGGCGCTGTTGTGCTTTCTTGGCCAGTGATGCTGTGCTGGTGGTCCAAGAGAGGTCCTCACTGATGTGCACCCCCAGGAACTTGGTGCTGCTCACCCTCTCCACCGCAGCGCCGTCGATGGTCAATGGGGGGTGACAGGTGTGGCCTCTCTGGAAGTTGACAATAATCTCCTTGGTCTTACTGACATTTAGCAGGAGGTTGTTGTCTCTGCACCACATGGTCAGGAGCTCAACCTCTTTCCTGTAGTGGGTCTCATCGCCCTTGGTGATGAGCCCCACCAGCGTTGTGTCGTCCGCAAACTTCACAAGGTGGTTGGAGCTGTAGGTTGGTGTGCAGTCATGTGTCAACAGGGTGAAGAGCAGAGGACTGAGCACACAGCCTTGTGGAGCCCCCATGCTCAGGGTGATGCTGTTTGAGACCTTGTTGCCCACACGCACCGCTTGAGGCCTCTGGCTGAGGAAATCCAGCAGCCAGTTGCAGAGGGAGGTGCTGAGGCCCAGTCTGTCCAGTTTACAGATGAGTTGTTGTGGTATTATGGTGTTGAATGCTGAGCTAAAGTCTATGAACAGCATTCTCACATATGAGTCTTTCTTGTCCAGATGAGTTAGGGCTGGGTGGAGGGCAGAGCAGATTTCATCCTCTGTGGATCGTTTCGCTCTGTATGCGAACTAGTGTGGGTCCAGGGTGGGAGGTAGGGTGGATTTGATGTGTGACATGACTAGTCGTTCAAAGCACTTCATAATAATGGGTGTCAGTGCCACGGGGCGGTAGTCATTGAAACAGGCTGGGGATGGTTTCTTTGGCACAGGTATGATGGTGGCAGTCTTGAAGCATGATGGAACAGTGGCTTGCCTCAGGGAGGTGTTAAAGATGTCTGTGAAGACATTTTTCAGCTCCTCTGCGCAGTCTCTCAGCACACTACCAGGGATGTTATCTGGACCCGCTGCTTTCCGGGCGTTGATGGTGATGAGTGTCCTCTTCACGCTGGCAGCAGACAGGCACAGAGGCTGGTCGTGTGGAGGTGGTGGTGTTTTCTGTGGGCGTGTGTTGTTCTGTGCTTCAAATCGTGCAAAGAAGCTGTTCAGGTTGTTGAGCAGAGTGGTGTCGCTCTCACAGCTACGCGCTACAGGCTTGTAGTCTGTATTAGACCTGGGTCCAGTGGGCCCGAACACCTTGTATGTAATGTAAATGCGTGGGGGGAGGTACAGTATGAGGTCATTGTAAATTAGTTCGGATTTATGTTCTTCACAGAAAATAAGCCAAAGCCAATGAATTTCAGGTTGAAAAAATAATTCATTGTTTAATTTTTCTTTTGAGAAAAACTGAAAACGGGTCTCACAGACCCGAACACCATACAAGGGTTAAAGAGCATTTAAACGGATTCTGCAAAAAGATGTAAACACAAAGCGTGTATCCCCCCTGTTTACCCTACACGCAGACATTAGATGCCTAATTTCCGTTGTTCAATACCAAGGTAATTTGAACTTTTACAAATTATGCCAAATTGCAAAACGCTTAGCTGTGTCTCTAATTAAACCTCTGTAACTTTGCTCTGCTTCACTACAGCAGCATCAGGTAATGTTCATATGTTGGTTCATGGTTTTCTTCAGTTTTTGATCTACTGTATAATTATT
Source organism: Copadichromis virginalis (assembly GCF_057382275.1). NCBI lineage: Eukaryota > Metazoa > Chordata > Actinopteri > Cichliformes > Cichlidae > Copadichromis > Copadichromis virginalis. Next base: position 34,634,747 of record NC_140638.1, read on the forward strand.
TTTAAAGGGGTTATCGGCTATAAAAAGCCAGGCCAGGAAAATCTCTTTCATATTATTCTGTGTTTTATTCTCTGTTACTTTGACACAAAGGCATCTGCTGTGATGCTCACACACTGATGAAGGTCAAATGTCAGCTTTGTTTTTAGAGCCTACATAGATTAAAAAAAAAAAATCAATATGTACTGAGTCAATATGAGTCAGTTATAGAAATCAGTGACGATACCCAGCCGTAATGTACACATCCTGGACAGGGAGGAAAGAGGCTGTTTACGTGAAAAGGGAATGAGCATCTGCGAACCAAGGAAGCGGCCAATGGGCATTCAAAGGACTTTTTCATATACGTTATTTAAAACAGTGTCGGGGATTGCAGTGTGGATGAGGGAAGGAGGACCCATATGCTGGACTCACAGATAGGTGAAGGTTGGTGTTTATTGTAGACTGAGTGAACGAACAGAACAGACGCAGGAAATGGCTGGCTGGCTGGCTGGACGACTGACTGACTGACTGAACTGAACATAGGACAACCTAACCGCGACAATGACACGACAAAACTTGTAAAGCCCAGGAACTTAAATACACAGATTGGATGATGACGATAATTGGGCACAGGTGAATACACAGCTGAACATAATAAAAAAGGAAATGGTACAAGTGGAAAAAACAGAACATGAACTGAAAACGCTGGGTCAATTACCCAGGAATCCTGACTGTTTATTTTAACCTCTGTGTGCAGCGCTTTGTGACTACCTGTCTATGAAAAGCGCTTAATAAATTAACTTTACCTACTTACTTTACTTACTTACCCCCCCCCCCCCCCCCCCCCCAAAGGCCGGCACCTGACGGCTGAAAGAAAAGAAAACCAGACCAGGGCAACCGGCGACTGAGCTACGGGAGACTGGACTACAGAAGACTGGAGGTGGGTGAGGTGGTAGACTGATGGGTGAACATTCTCTTCCAAGCCTCCAGAGCAAGAGGGCACTGGCTGGAGAGCCTCAGCTGAGTTTCTAGGATGGTCAGGTTGGATTCTGGCTGCCCTCAGCCTGGGTGCTGGGACAGGCATGGAAGGTGGCTGGATACCAGTCACACCCACCCGAGGAACATGAACGGGTGCAGGAGTGGACTGGGTCACAGCTGCCCTCGTCCTGGGAGGTGGCACAGGTTTGGGTGTAGGCTGACTGATAGAGGTGGAAATAATGACTGGATGTGTGATACTGACAGGTTTATCAGAGATTATTCTGGTCCTTCTGCCACCACTATTTACAGTCTTTAACTGAACAGTCTTTGATGGTGTCGAAGTTATTGTCTTGAATAAATCTCTGCTCAGATGGAGCAGAGCAGAAAAAGTCTTCCCAGTCCACATCATCGTCCAGGAGGGAAACTGCCTATGAATCAGAGAGGAGTCTATTATGTGTTTTAAGTGAAGAATCAGATGAAGGGTGTGGAAAACAGTCACTGGAACTCACCACCGGGAGTTGCTGAAAATAGTCCATTTTATGGCGGCGTGTGCGCCGCTTTCTCCGGGAAGAGGAAGTGGCTGGGGTAAACAGCTGAGCCTCTGGCGCGGTAGCCTCCGTTGAGCCGAGGTGGGAGGCGTAGCTGCTGTGCCGTGGCGAGGCGGAGAGGCTGGTGAGTGAAGCAGCCGGCGGCCGAGTGAGGAACGGAGTGGCGAGGGAGTGAGTGGCCAAAACTTGGCCAGTTACACCCACTCTCCGCGGCGAATGCTCCGATGTAGGAGAGGCAGCAGGCGGAAGAACACGGTGTCCTCGAGGCCCGCCCAGAGCCAGACGAGTCCCCACGAAGACGCGCTCTCTCTCCGCGAAGAGCCACTGCTTTCCCCTAAGCTCCTCCATCCAGCGAAGGAGCACTGCCTCCTGCCGCTCGAAAAGTTCCGAGTCCGCTGGGTCCACAACGCGGGGTTGTGTCATTCTGTCAGGGTTTGCAGTGTGGATGAGGGAAGGAGGACCCAAATGCTGGATTCACATGTAGATAGGTGAAGGTTAGTAGTGGATGGATCGATCCAAATATCGATAGTGTCGATCCCAAGTCGGGATCGGATCGATACTAGCCTGGGTAGATCGATTCTTTACTTTGAGCTCTTCTTGTTTGCTATGCTGTGCTTTCGGCAAAAACGAAACAGCCAGGTTGCTGGACTCGCTGCTCCTGTGTCAGCAGAGATCAGGCACACTTTGCCCCCCCTATTATGCACTTAAGACCTATGCGGTTTCACATCCGTGAGAGCCGATAGGGACACGCAGGCCAGCGGAAAAAGCAGAGGTGGGGGACTCATTGTCTACGTTAACAACAGATACTGTAACCCTGGACACGTCTCCGTTAAAGTTTCGGTATGCCAGCAAAGAGGGACTCATCCAGGCTGGAGAAACTGATCAGGAAGGCTAGCTCTGTGGTCGGCATGAAGCTGGACACTCTGGTGACAGTGGCAGAGAAAAGGACATTAAAGAAACTGATGGACATTATGAACAATGCTGGGCATCCTCTGCACACGGCCATAAACAATCAGAAGAGTCTGTTCAGTGACAGGTTGCTTCTCCCCAAGACAAGAACTAACAGACTTAAAAACTCCTTTGTCCCACACGCCATCAAACTGTTTAACTCCTCTCTGGAGGGGAGAGGGAGGGGAAACAGGAGGACAAAGGAGGGGGGAACAACTAAGCTGTAGTGCCTCTTCACCTCACTGTACAATACCTTGTGCAATACTTTTTGTAAATAGTCAACAGTGCAATAGACTCAATACTTGAAATGTGCAATTCACTTGTATTTTATTTTTTATTCCTATTTATTCTATTTATCCCCTTTGTATATTTTATTTATATTTGTCTCTGTACTTATATGTGTGTGTGTGTGTGTGTGTATATGTGTGTGTGTGTATATATATATATATATATATATATATATATATATATATAACAATTCTGTAACTGTAACTTCGGTCGTTGCTGTGCTTTTTGGAAGTCGAACCCACCCGAGGGATTAATAAAGTTCTATCTTATCTTATCTTATCTTATCTTAGATTAACAAAAAAAAAAAAGATCGCCACCACGGCAGACCCGATGGCATTTTCATGCTTCGCCGCATCATTTATATATATAGCATTTATATTCTATTTTTATCTTATTGTATATTTTATTCTATTTTATTCTACTGTATATAGTATTTTATTTTATTCTATTCTGTACAGTTGTGTACTGTATTTATTCTTATTGTATTCTAACTTTTGCTTCATAACCTTTGCACTGTCCACTTCCTGCTGTGACAAAACAAATTTCGCACGTGTGGGACTTATCTTATCTTATTTATTCTTACAATAACAGTACATTCAATGGCTGCAGCTCTCCCGCTGGCAGCCGTACACATCACCACCACCAAACCAGCAGCGGCATCACAGAACACGCCCTGCCACATACCCCCATCGCCCGCTTCACCCCACCCCGCAAGTAGGGGAGGGAATCGGCCCGGACCATCGGCTCCCCATGCTCCGGCCCAACGACGGGGAAGTGTCCACTCTGGCGGTTGCCCGCAGGACCATGCAGCCTGCATGCCGAAGCGGACAGCATGCCGCCCTCAGGCAGGACCCCTGCGCACCTGGCGCCCCTCAACCTCCATCTCCAACTTGGCAGGTCCCGCTGGCGCTCCAGCCTCCGGCTTACCCCGAGCCGCGCGCTGTCCACCCTTACAGTGATCACCTGGTTGCTGTGAAGGTGAGTCCATCTCATCTGCAGCAGCATCGCAGACCACGGCTGGCCACAATAATAAAACATTTTTATTTAATTATAAATAAATTATTTCTCCTAATTATATCCTGGGTTTTAAGTAATTACAATACAATACAAAAATACAAAAGGAAAAATCACAAAAAACACTTAAGGTCAAGAAAATTTATTGCGATTTAGCAATTCAGGCATCCATCCAATTGAGGCATCCACCTTATTTATTGAAAAGTATCGGTAACGGTATTGGTATCGGGGATACTGGCCCGTATTTACTTGGTATCGGATCACCCATCGCACACCACTAGTGAAGGTTGGTGTTTATTGTAGACGGAGTGAACAAACAGAACAGACGCAGGAAATGGCTGGCTGAATGGCTGGAAGACTGAATGAATGACTGACTGACTGACGGAACTGATGGAACTGAATATAGGACAACCTAACAGCGACAATGACAGGACAGAGAACTTGTAAAACCTAGGAACTTCAATACACAGAGTGGATGATGACAATAATTGGACACAGGCGAATACACAGCTGAATATAATGAAACAGGAAATGGTACAAGTGGAAAAAACAGAACATGAACTGAAAACGCTGGGTCAATTACCCAGGAATCCTGACAAACAGACTTTACTTTAAACTTTAAATTCACTTCATTACATTCTCTTCTTTTTTATCTTATTCTAAAGATAGAAAGTCAATAACATATGAACATTCAGTTACTTATGAATACTTCACTTCATGTTTCATTGAGTTTATCCCATTTTACTTCGAATAGATTTATCATTAGCTCATTCTCACATGAGCGTTCATTTTAGCACAATCTACTTGTGAGGAATTCAAATACACATTCTTTCATTTTTTTCTCTTCAAAAACAATATGTTTGTCAATTGTTTATTAAGTCATACATGTTAGACATTCTTTTAGCTTAGTGGCTCCTTAGTATCGCTCTTATTTGCTCCCCCCATCCTTCTCACACACATGCAGCCTCCAAGGACATCTGAACACAGACTCTTCAGTGAGAGGCTTATCTTTAGAACCATTTCATAGATTACATTTTCTAATTTGTTATATTGGTTAAACTTTTACCTGAATATATTCTAATCAGTATTAAGCAATTAAGCATATTTACCTATCAGCAAAACGACATATAAATTATGATTAATTCTGTGTTTAACAACTACAACACACTTACTACCATTCCATTCAGAATGATGTATAATGATCAGTTGGCGACACATTTAGGTTCAAACTTGATCATGTCTATGCTCACAAACTCCAGACACTAGAATAATTTTCATTAATAATTTTCAAATTAATTTCTCCTTCATCATAAGTCCTTGCAGGACTTCAATCTCTCGCTATCCCACCTCTCTTGATACAATTGAACTCTCACTATGAGGACCAAAAAGATGTCAGTGGAAATGAAGGAGGCCACCATTAAGCTGAAAAACCAAAATAAACCTGAGGAGATCAATTTAAAATCAACTCAGCTTGTATAAAAACTACTTTTCTTGATTTTAAAGCAGAGATTTCTACAGGGAGTGCAGAATTATTAGGCAAATTAATATTTTGTCCACATCATCCTCTTCATGCATGTTGTCCTACTCCAAGCTGTATAGGCTCGAAAGCCTACTACCAATTAAGCATATTAGGTGAATGTGCATCTCTGTAATGAGAAGGGGTGTGGTCTAATGACATCAACACCCTATATCAGGTGTGCATAATTATTAGGCAACTTCCTTTCCTTTGGCAAAATGGGTCCAAAGAAGGACTTGACAGGCTCAGAAAAGTCAAAAATAGTGAGATATCTTGCAGAGGGATGCAGCAGTCTCAAAATTGCAAAGCTTCTGAAGCGTGATCATCGAACAATCAAGCGTTTCATTCAAAATAGTCAACAGGGTCGCAAGAAGCGTGTGGAAAAACCAAGGCGCAAAATAACTGCCCATGAACTGAGAAAAGTCAAGACTGGGCCCAGAAATATCTCAAGACTGGTTTTTCTAAGGTTTTATGGACTGATGAAATGAGAGTGAGGATCTTGATGGGCCAGATGGATGGGCCCGTGGCTGGATTGGTAAAGGGCAGAGAGCTCCAGTCCGACTCAGACGCCAGCAAGGTGGAGGTGGAGTACTGGTTTGGGCTGGTATCATCAAAGATGAGCTTGTGGGGCCTTTTCGGGTTGAGGATGGAGTCAAGCTCAACTCCCAGTCCTACTGCCAGTTTCTGGAAGACACCTTCTTCAAGCAGTGGTACAGGAAGAAGTCTGCATCCTTCAAGAAAAACATGATTTTCATGCAGGACAATGCTCCATCACACGCGTCCAAGTACTCCACAGCGTGGCTGGCAAGAAAGGGTATAAAAGAAGAAAAACTAATGACATGGCCTCCTTGTTCACCTGATCTGAACCCCATTGAGAACCTGTGGTCCATCATCAAATGTGAGATTTACAAGGAGGGAAAACAGTACACCTCTCTGAACAGTGTCTGGGAGGCTGTGGTTGCTGCTGCACGCAATGTTGATGGTGAACAGATCAAAACACTGACAGAATCCATGGATGGCAGGCTTTTGAGTGTCCTTGCAAAGAAAGGTGGCTATATTGGTCGCTGATTTGTTTTTGTTTTGTTTTTGAATGTCAGAAATGTATATTTGTGAATGTGGAGATGTTATATTGGTGTCACTGGTAAAAATAAATAATTGAAATGGGTATATATTTGTTTTTTGTTAAGTTGCCTAATAATTATGCACAGTAATAGTCACCTGCACACACAGATATCCCCCTAAAATAGCTAAAACTAAAAACAAACTAAAAACTACTTCCAAAAACATTCAGCTTTGATATTAATGAGTTTTTTGGGTTCATTGAGAACATGGTTGTTGTTCAATAATAAAATTATTCCTCAAAAATACAACTTGCCTAATAATTCTGCACTCCCTGTATACTTTACCTTTGTGTCTCAAATGAACTTGGTTATCCAGCTAGTTAGGACTATGTGTTTTTGGACACCCCCCCCCCCTTTTTTTTTAAATTTTTTAGGATTAGTTCAATCTCAACTTTAAACTAATGAAGTTATTCCAGGGTCTCAGGTATAACTATTTTTAACAGTCTTTTTTTGTTTCATTGTTTTAGTGTGTGTAGGTTACCAAACCAATGCTACATTCACAATTTTTACAGTTTTTCACAGCCTCATCTTTCATGAGGTGGCTGTAGCTCATGAGGTAGTGCAGGTCATCTGTTAATTGATGGATTGATCCCTGGATTCTGCAGTCTGCATGCTAAACATACCAACCCCAAGTTGCTCTCAGATGTATCCATCCAGAGTATGAATGTGTGTGAATCTTAGATAGAACAGACTTCATCATAGAAAAAGTGTATATATGAATTGGTGAATGAGGCAAATTGTATAAAGTGCTTTGAGTGCTCAGGTAGAATAGAAAAGCACTATATAAGAACAAGACCATTTACCATGTCATTTAGTCAAATTAGGTCAAAATCAGACCTTATATGATGTCTAGTGATTTATCCTGAATTGGTTAATAAAGCTTCCTGGTGTCCACAGTGTTGATGAAAATCAACAGAAAATTGTTTTTGGACATGGTCCACTTCTCAGGGAGGTGTCATGAAGGGCAAGAGGAGATATGTGTTATAATTCACTGCCATGTCAACTTGTAATTACAAACCCATCTGTCTCTCATTCTATGACAACCGCAAAATGTCCAATTATGGTTTCATTTAAATTGTAATTAGTTCAGCCCAATTTGCCATCCTCTGGCATGCTGCATGTGCCTAATGAAAGTGAGATGCATGCTTCAGTGCTAAGGAACCTGATAGTTTGGTGCTGACTACACACTGGTTTCCACACAAACACATACACTCTGCATTTTAGGCAAAGTAATAATTAATGTGTTGATAATCAGATTTGTAATGATTTCTTCATACCTATTAGCACATTACCTCAAAGGCTCTTGGTAACAGGAATGTTTCTGGTGCCTGTGGCAAGATATCAATCGACACTGTGAAGAGACCCTTTCCCAGTACTGTAACCAGGCTGTTTATGTTACTAAAACATGCATCAGAATAATTTACTAAACAAACATTACTTTTTTTAGTAAAGCAAGTACTACTATGACTACAGTCACTTCAGAATTGTACAGCATTACTGTGTTTCATATCAACTGCAAATTTAGTTTTTCAGAATTTTAAAAAGAGTTTCAATAATATTAATGTCACTAACTCAGCCTTATAAAGCTTTTATTGACTTTCAACTGTAATATTTTGATTATTCTTATCCTAGTTGATTTACAACAACTTGCAGAGTACAGTAAACATTTGGGGTAAATAAATAAAATAAAATAAAATAAAATAAATGGAAAAAAAACAAGATGGCAATACCATCCATCCATCCACCTTCATCCACTTTATCCGAGGCCGGGTCGCGGGGGCAGCAGCCTAAGCAAAGAGGCCCAGACCTCCCTCTCCCCAGCCACCTCCTCCAGCTTATCCGGGGGAATACCAAGGCGTTCCCAGGCCAGCCGAGAGATATAATCTCTCCTCCAGCGTGTCCTGGGTCTGCCCCGGGGCCTCCTCCCGGTGGGACATGCCTGGAACACCTCACCCAGGAGGCGCCCAGGAGGCATCCTTGTCAGATGCCCGAACCACCTCAGCTGGCTCCTTTCGATGTGGAGCAGCAGCGGCTCTACTCTGAGCCCCTCCCGGATGGCCGAACTTCTCACCCTATCTCTAAGGGAGAGGCCAGCCACCCTTCGGAGGAAGCTCATTTCTGCCGCTTGTATCCGCGATCTCGTTCTTTCGGTCACTACCCACAGCTCGTGGCCATAGGTGAGGGTAGGGACGTAGATCGACCGGTAAATTGAGAGCTTCGCTTTTACACTCAGCTCCCTCTTCACCACGACGGACCGGTGCAGCATCTGCATTACTGCAGCTGCAGCCCCAATCCGTCTGTCGATCTCCGGCTCCCTTCTCCCATCACTCGCAATGCAATAGCAATACCTTTCATTTAATTCAACTTTTTTATTTGCTGATATACAGTCACACTACTGTCCTGGAGCCTTGTACTGAATTTAATCATATATTAACATGCTGTAACAACATCCAGGTCTGTTTGGTATGCACACATCTGTAGCAACATTAAAACCATCCATCCCAAGGGGTTAGTTCAGGCCACCCTATGGATGCTCGGTTAGCCTCGGGTGATTTTGTAGGTCAAGACAACTTGGGCATACAAATCCCAGGTTTATCAGGCAGACTGTGATTTGCCTCCCATTTGTACTGTTGGACTGTAATCACCCACTGATTAGTTTTAGAGACTAAAATCTATTTGATTGGGTTTAGGAGAAGGCAGTGGTTAGAATTAAAATATGCATCTTAACACCAATACTTCTTTGCATTGAAAAATGATTGGAATAGACAGCACCAATTTAATAATGCCATTACCATGTACTTCACACACCACCTACAAAGGCCAGTGTGTTTGTATATGAGACATCACAGTAGCTTTGACAAAACTGCATTTCTTTTCATTCTAGGATTGAGAACAGTGCTTATCAGCATTGAGAGCTTCAACTGTGTACTATAAAAAACATCAGCTTCAAAATTAAAGGGAAGGTTTCCAATAGATAATACACATTGATTTAATTCTCCTGTTGCTGCAGATTACTCATTGCATGTTACTGGAGTGAAGAGAGTGGAAGTGTGGTATCCTTAGATATATTTGGGGTGATTGTGTCTGTATTCAGGCCATGATTAGCTTGTAATCCTCAAAATACGAACTCATTGTTATCTCTCCAACTCAGCAGTCTTCAGGAAATCTGGTTTTTAGTATTTTTGTATTTTTTTTTTCTCTTTGTGTTTCTGTCATTGATTATAAGATGCACAAATTTCCATAGCAGTAGTGAGTTTTATCTGTTCAGAAAGGTCTGTCATAGCTATTTTTTTCTATTCATGAAGAGGTAACTAAAACTGGTAGCACCCTAGGTTATGGCATTAGGTTACTGGCAAAGTGATAACATGTGGGTGTTTTCATTCCTGGGGCATAAAATAATGCATATATTTCAGTGCTGCTGGTATGTCTCATTTATGAACAATGATGTCCTTTGAAAACAGTGTGTCTCACCAAAGAAGCAACTTCAGCGTCTCTCCATGCTTTCAGGAGGTTGAGGTGATATACCTGTGTGGCTCCTCCCTGGTTCAACCACCACATTTCATAGTAAATGTCACTCACTCACTGTGTGACCACAAAGGGACCTTGCCACTTGGCGAGTAACTTTAATTTAGAAGAAGGGAGCAATACAAGCACTTTATCTCCTGGTGAAAATTGCCTGAGCCTCGGCCCTCTTTTGCACAGGTGCTGCTGACGTTCCTGGGCCTGGAATACATTCTCCCATGATAACATCCCCAACATGTTCTTTCTAGAATGTATGGAATCTCATTTTTAGGTGGGCTTGGACCTTCCTCCCAGTTTTCTTTAATTAGGTCCAACACCCCCCAAGGCTTCCTGCCAAACATCAACTGCTTGAGACCTCTGAGAAAGATTATGTTGAACTTGTCTTTGTCTTCTGTGTTTAGGAGTGTATGAGGTGCATGATACAATCCTCTAGATTAAAGTGCAATTGAAAAAAGATTGTCGTCCCCCCAGTTTACCTCGCATTACACCTGAGAGGGAGTAAAACAACTTTATACCCAGCCTTTCATGTATTAAGTGATACAGAATTCTAAAACTGAGTTTATCTGTATGTGAGTTTTCTAATAGTAATTCAGCATTAATTGTTAATCAAAAATATAATTAATTTAAGTCTAATTAATATCATGAATGAAAAATGTAGATTGAGCAATTAAATAATTCTAATATGATGATTTTGTGAGCGCTGGCGTGACTCAGCACGGACTTTGCCAAGTTAGTGTGTGTGAGTCTGGCTGCAGGAATCTGAAAGATAAATGTGTCTCTGGCCAATCAAGATGCATGATTTTGACTAAGAAATTATATTTAGTATGTTGTAATTGATAAACAGAATAATTTATTTGATTTTGCTGATGTTAATTATGATTAATGCTGATCAGAATATAATCAAGTATAGCCAATAAAATTAATAAAAATACAATCTGAGTGAGGAACTCAATCTAGTAACAGGCATCTACCTAAAATTTTTGTATAGAGTGCAGAGAACGAAGTGGAGCAGTGGGTTCAGGGTGTGGTGTCAGGTAAGGCTGACAGAACAACTGATGACCATCAAGTAATTATGCCTTCCCTATTCGAGGAGAATGCTGGGACCTGACAGGGCAATATAAGTGGTGTGTGAAGCCAGAGAAGGCAGCTGGAAAGCTGCACAACCAAGAGCGTACCAACAGCTGTTTCCAATAAAAACACCTGTCCACATGTAAACGCTGTGTGCGTGGGTCCTTCATTACTGCCACAAATACATACAAAATAAGAGAAAGGCACACAATAGAAAAGGTTCACATTAGGGAGCAGGTTGTAAAGTGCTTGAAAGTAGTGCACCTTGGTCTGAGTAGAGTCTGTGTAGAATAGAATAGCCTTTATTGTCACTGTACAGAGTACAACGGAATTGGAGTGCCGCTCCCTTGGTGCAAGTTTCAATAATAAATATAAATGTAAAATATAAAAAGTACAAAAAAACAGTAAAAACAATTGTAAGTACTCAAACAATAGTATGTACAATATATACAGGATAGCAGCATTAATATAATGACAGTGACGGTATGGAATAGATTCAATTGTTTTTGTGCTTATTTACTACGGTGATAGCTCTGGGAAAGAAGCTATCCCTGAATCTGTTTGTCCTGGTTTTATGTGACCTGTACCGTCGGCCTGACGGTAATAGTTCAAACAGTTGGTTGCTGGGGTGAGAGTGGTCCTTGATGATATTGCCAGCTCTGCTGAGGTACCAAGAGTTTGCAGTGACGTCCAGGGTGGGCAGAGAGCAGCCAGTGATCTTCTGGGCTGTGTTGATGACCCTCTGCAGTACTTTCCTGTCCGCAGCTGAGCACCCTGCATACCATGTGTGAGTGTCCTGAGTGATGAGGGTTACTCAGACTATGGGACATTTTGGTGGGTTGGGCCTGGGTGAGGTATGGGGGGGATAGTGTTTGTTCACAGTCTGAATGACCCAGGGAAGAAGCTGTTTGTGAGTCTAGAGGTGTGGGACCTGATTGACCGGAGGTGCCGACCGGAGGGCAACAGCACGTGGACAGGGTGCAAGGGGTCACCTGTGATGCTCTGGTTTTCCTGAGACAGGAGGATCTAGGGATGGCCTCCAGGGGTGGCAGAGGGCAGCCAATGATTTTGGCCGGTGGGCAGTGTTAATTACCCTCTACGTGCGATCCTGTATTCAGTAGTGGCTGCTGGGTACCAAACACCCAGGCAGTAGGAGAGCACGCTCTCCACTGAGGAGAACAGGTGCTGTGTGCATTCCATCTCTAATTCCTCATGGCTGACACAGAATGTCCCACTGCACGTCACTTACTTAGAGCTTGGCACAGTCTGGTCACTCCTCACTAGTGATTATATGTATACGTTTCTGGTCCTCCTTTGAGGTTAAAGCAATGATGTTGTCTGGCCAGCTGCTGCTGACTCTTTATCAGAGGGTTTGTTTCCACTTTGAAATAGACAATCGATGTTTCAGTTGCTACTGGTTTAAAGTGTGGCACAGAACTTCCATCTGGGTTTGTGACTTCAACGATTGGCTTTGTGGTGGTGCTGTCATTTAAATCTAAAGCCTGCTCATTCATTCCTGGGTTAAATTCATCTCTCCTCATGTCATTCATCTGGTGACTTGAGGAGACAGAGATCATGCACTCACTCCAGGAATTTCTGGTGTGGTTGGCGGAGACTGGTTGACGGTGGCACTTGTTTTTCACTGCCAGAGTATGCTGGAGGTGAAGCTATGGGAGATTATCCAAATCTGGCCTGGACAGAAGTCTGATGATGATGGTGTTGGTCTGTCATTTTGCTCCAGCCTCTGTGCTCGTGGAGGAGGTTGATCCAGGTCTAGGTCGACCTGCTTTTGACATACTGTGACATTTGATTAGTATAATTTTTCATCCCTGCCAGTCAAATCATTCTCTCCCTGATTCTGCCACAAGAAAAGAATATTTTCAATTAGCATTAAATTACACATCTTTTCTTTTAACTAATTTGTTCCTCATCTTCATTTTTCCTTTTTTTTCCCTTTCTTTGCATCATGTTATACTGAATTTTGGAAATACAAATTAATTTATCTACATGTTTTATTGCTACAACATATCACCATGGTTTATTTTTCATAAATTGGACATTTGGACTATTTTAGGTTATACTTCATTTGAATGGCTTTCTGCTTTGGACTGTGGGGCGCTCAGAGACACAATCTGTAGATTCTCAGTAACAACCAATGTCTATTTGTGAATTCAGCCCCAGTAAGTCGTCACTTATGTAACTCACAGTCTCGTTAATCTGCGTCAGCCTAAAATAACTGTGTTTACTTGCATCTGTTGCTGGTGATCAGCTCAAGTTCACAGTGTTGAACTTTACCAAACACAATATAATTTCCCATTCCTTAACAACTATAGTTCAATCAGAAATTCACGCTGGTCCGAGCCACCAACCACTCTGGGTTCTTTATCAATTGAGATTACAGCAGTGACTGTCTGCTCTCAGTCCTGCATTTGTCTCCTCAATAATTTGCTTGGCGGTAAGCACTCTTTCAGACTCATTGAGTCTACCTGCAGGGTTTCCGGAATCAACATGAAAGCAGAGCAGAAATGACTTGATATATCCCATGCTTGTCGCTAATATTATTGTGGAAAAATAAATTGAGCATTGAAACCAAACTGATTTTTTTTAGATTTATTGAAAGAAACCTTTGCAAAGGGATCAATACAGCACAAACAGGGTTCATACCAACAGTAAGAAATAGGCAAAATACTGACAGCTATTATGTGCATACAATCTGTCAAAAAAAAGCAAAATTATAACAGCTCCTTTATAGCCAATGTGTGGATACACTCTTGTGTATTCAGTGATCGGGAGTTAAATTCTCACCAGCTTGATAATGAATTGCATCGTGGCCTTGAACAAAGCTTACAGTTAGCTGCTTTCCCATCTCTGTACACTCTTTTCTTTGTATAACAAAGACACAGTTTCATACCAATAGTACACTGAGGCTAAATTAGGTGAAACACAAATTTTACATTACACTCATTACTACTTTTTCTCTGTGAGCCTCCACATTTTGATGAGCTGTACCTGTAACTGTGAGAAAGCAGGTCCAGAGCCTCATTGATCTCGGTCTTATAGGTGGCTGTTTTGTGTTCAAAGGCCTTTGGCACAGATAGTGCATTGATCCATGGGTGATTTATCAAGTCTGCAGTGCTTGTGCCTAGCTACAAGTCCAACACACTGCCACGGTGATTAATTGTGTGCCTCAATGGCAATACAGAGTGTAAGATTGTACATGATGTGACAAGAAGGGTCAATAACCAGCAGTCACAATGGGCCCACACAGAGGAAGGACCTACAGATTGATTATATTATATACAATAGCAGCAGCAGAATAAGCACTTAAAATGGCTATCATTTTCAGTCATGAATTTTGATTTTTGAGAATTCATTGTTAATAAAAAAAAAATTTCTACATTTATTATTCCAAATAAACATTTTAAATATGTCAGTTGTAGATTATGTTCAAATATAATGGCAGTACAATATGTATTTCTAATCACCTCTAACAGATGTAGTTCAAAGACAGCTCTACTAACAAGCCAAGCCAGGACTTGGCTTTTACTTTCAAGAGCCATTTTTGAGCAACTTCTGACCAAAAATAAATAAAATAAAGCTCGTTCTACTTAGAAAGGGAGCTTTATTTTATAAAGGTGATGTGCCTCAAGGGAAGGAGGGGGGACTCTCACCAGCTGATTGCCAGCTGACTGCTGGCTGTAGGTTAACTGTTAGTTTGCTGACCATTGGCTGAAAGTGGTCATTTTGAGTGTGTCATGGTTTGCTGTGTGGCAGGCAGGAGAAGGACCCAAGATGCAGATTCACAGACACGGGGATAAACTCAAAAAACACAGCTTTATTGCTGGCCACGGGAAGCAATACAAAATAAACTAAAACTGGGAAAACTAAAGCATGAAATGTACAAGGAACCGAACCACGGGGAGAATTACACACAACATGAGGGAGAACGCGACGCCGAACAGAGGGAGACTCAGACAGAAATACACAGAGGGTAAACGAGGAAAGTGGGCACACACGGGGAACACAGGTGATACTGATAATCATAACGAGACAGGGCGGGGTGAACTGAACATGACATGTACAGGCACAGAGGTTCAGACAGGAGGAGAGAGAGCACGGGGAAAACACAGACATAACGGGCTGGGGAAACATGAAACAACCACAAAGGGAGACGAGGGCTCATAAATACATAGAGGGCACACAGGGGGGAGAGAGAGCACGGGGAGAACTTAGACATAAAGGGCAGGGGAAACATGGAATAAAACATAAGGAGAGACGAGGGCTCACAGATACACAGAGGGGCACACAGGGGGTAAAAGCCATGAAGGGAAAACACTTAGGGAACAACACAACAGGGCAACTCAGAAAACATGGCCTAAATAAGGAACGAAATACAAAAATACAAGGAACTAAGAATACTGGGCCCACATGGCCCAGGACCATGACATCACCCCCCCCTAAAGGGCTGGCACCCGACAGCCCAAACCCGAGAAACAAAACCAAACAGAAAACAACCCACCCAGGGCGGGAGGCGGGGGACCAGGACGGAGGGACCAGAACGGGAAACAAAACAACAGAAAACACAGGAGCACATGACTAGTCCAAATGAGGTTCAGGGGGCCGACCCAGAGCCCACAGGCACAAGAGTTCACGGATCACACGGTCGGGGGGCCGACCAGGCGGGTGGCACAGGCGACAGAGCTTGTCCGGAGGCCGGCCGCGCGGAAGGCAGCGGCGGCGGCGGCGAAGGAGACGACGGAGCAGTTCAGGAGGCCGGCCGCGCGGAAGGCAGCGGCGGCGAGGGAGACGACGGAGCAGTTCAGGGGGCCGGCCGTGCGGAAGGCAGCGGCGGCGGCGAAGGAGACGACGGAGCAGTTCAGGGGGCCGGCCGCGCGGAAGGCAGCGGCGGCGGAGAAGGAGACGACGGAGCAGTTCAGGGGGCCGACCGCGTGGAAGGCAGCGGCGGCTCTCCAGTCTCAGGCGTGCTGGCCATGGCCTGGTGGGCACAGGACCAGTCGAGGCAGGACCAGACGAGGCAGGACCAGCCGATGGCGATGCGGGGGCCGGACCAGGCGTCGCTGCAGAGGCTGAGGCTGGACCAGGAGGAGCAGAAGCCAAAGTTGGAGCTGGGCCAGACGAGGACGAAGACTCTGAGGCTGGGCCAGACGAGGACGAAGACTCTGAGGCTGGGCCAGACGAGGACGAAGACTCTGAGGCTGGGCCAGACGAAGCACAGGCTGGAGCTGCAGCAGACGAAGCACAGGCTGGAGCTGCAGCAGACGAAGCACAGGCTGGAGCTGCAGCAGACGAGGCTGAAGACTCGGAGGCTGCGGCAGACGAGGCTGAAGACTCGGAGGCTGCGGCAGACGAGGCTGAAGACTCGGAGGCTGCGGCAGGCGAGGCAGAAGCCGGGCCAGGCGAAGATGAAGCCGGGCCAGGCGAAGATGAAGCCAGGCCAGGCGAAGATGAAGCCGGGCCAGGCGAAGACGAAGACGCTAGAGCTGCAGCGAACGTGGACGAGGCTGCCGGTGGAGCAGCTGGTGGCTGAACGGGCCCCTCGGACCCTCCAGCGGAGACAGGAGGCTGAACGGGCCCCTCGGACCCTCCAGCGGATGAGGTAGATGGCGGCGTGGGAGCCGCGGAGTCCTGGATGAGCTCATCCGAGCTCCCAGCAGGAGCTGATGCAGAGCCAGGGAGATTTGGGACCCCTGGCTGAATGTTAAGCTGACCAGCGGACCATACTGCTATCGGGGACTGGGCTACAGGAGCTACTGGGGCCTGCGCTACAGGCGGCACTGGAGCTACTGGGGCCTGCGCTACAGGCGGCACTGGGGGTGACACTGGAGACTGAACTGAGGGTGGCTGCGAGGGAGCTAACTGAACTGAGGGTGGCTGCGAGGGAGCTAACTGAACTGAGGGTGGCTGCGAGGGAGCTAACTGAGCCGGGAGTAGCTGCGAGGGAGCTAACTGGGCTGCTGGTGGCTGCACCGGCGATAAGCAGCTCGCGTCGACATCCGCCACACAAAACACAGCCCCTGAGCGAACAGTCACTATGTCTGGAAAAGACACAGAGTCCTCACTCACCACAGCAGGTGAATTAGAAGTCCGAACGTCCGGCTGTGGGGTGGCGCGACGGCGGCGTGAACGCCGTTTTCTTCGGGATGGGGAAGGAGCTGAGCCGGGCCGCGAATCCTCCAGCGGACCGGACTGAACGTCCTCCGACTCTTCCCACCGGAGAGGCAGTTCCGGGCGGATGCCTATGGTGGACACGAGGAAGTCCCGGATGTGGGGGCGCAGCGCGCCGAACAGCCACGGGAGTCCGGACACCATCCGCTGTAGACGGACGGCTACGACCTCCCGGTGTTCGTCTCCTGGCAGCGCCTCCCACTCCTGACAGTGGTACTCCACCGTATAGATCAAGTCGTCCTGGAGGTCCGCGGAGGGGTTGTGAACTGCTGGGTCCATGTCGCGTTCGCGTTCTTCTGTCATGGTTTGCTGTGTGGCAGGCAGGAGAAGGACCCAAGATGCAGATTCACAGACACGGGGATAAACTCAAAAAACACAGCTTTATTGCTGGCCACGGGAAGCAATACAAAATAAACTAAAACTGGGAAAACTAAAGCATGAACTGTACAAGGAACCGAACCACGGGGAGAATTACACACAACATGAGGGAGAACGCGACGCCGAACAGAGGGAGACTCAGACAGAAATATACAGAGGGTAAACGAGGAAAGTGGGCACACACGGGGAACACAGGTGATACTGATAATCATAACGAGACAGGGCGGGGTGAACTGAACATGACATGTACAGGCACAGAGGTTCAGACAGGAGGAGAGAGAGCACGGGGAAAACACAGACATAACGGGCTGGGGAAACATGAAACAACCACAAAGGGAGACGAGGGCTCATAAATACATAGAGGGCACACAGGGGGGAGAGAGAGCACGGGGAGAACTTAGACATAAAGGGCAGGGGAAACATGGAATGAAACATAAGGAGAGACGAGGGCTCACAGATACACAGAGGGGCACACAGGGGGTAAAAGCCATGAAGGGAAAACACTTAGGGAACAACACAACAGGGCAACTCAGAAAACATGGCCTAAATAAGGAACGAAATACAAAAATACAAGGAACTAAGAATACTGGGCCCACATGGCCCAGGACCATGACAGAGTGACTGTATCTGTGTCTATACTGTCTGAGTCTCCTCTTGTTCTCTGTCACGTCATCGTCATCTACTGTGAACATGACCATCAGTATGGTTTCTCCCTAGTCTTAGTGTCTTGGCCATTTAGTTTGTTCATGGCATGTTGTTTATTTACCAGCCATAAAGCTGCATTTTAAGTCCAACTTCTGTTTGCCGAGTCCTGCCCTTGGGTCCTCACTCTACCCGCCACACAGCCAGTACTAAAAATATAGGAAATAGTTTTTTTTCTTTATTTAACTTTAACTGGTTAGCAAGGAATTTTCCAGATTTTTTGCCTCAAAGTTCTCCAAGCACAGTCTTTGCACTTGAAATTGTGTTTCCTTATTAATTATTTTATTTAATTCTAGATTTAGCTTTCTCAGGTTGTTAATTATTTTTTCTTCTTGCAAGGCAGCATAGGCATATTCTACTAATTTAATTTACTGTTATTGTTCTAATACAATAGATGAGAGATCACTAACAGGCAGACCACGGTCCGGATCCAGACCCACAAGTCCCATACAGACCCAGACCTACTATGGGCAGAAATCTGTGCCATCAGAAACTGAATTTGAATAAGTTCAATTTGAATTTGAATTGCTCAGATTGAATCTGAATTGTAACTTGAATAAATGCTTTTGAAAACTGAATTTGAATTAGTCTAATTTGAAATTGAATTTATGGTTTGAAAATGATCATCACTAAATTGAAATTGAATTTTATATTTTGAAAATGAATTGATTTGCTTTGAAACTGCATTTTATCCTTTAAAAATTCAGCTCTCAGGTTGGTAATAAATGTACTACATGTATAAGAACAAGCGTCATGTTAACAAATGATAGCTGTAAGCTAACTTTTATGCTTATTGTAGCTGTTAGCTAAAAACGCTAATTTAGCGTAGTTTGCCCTGAATTCAGCTTGATCCAAAGTTGTCATCTTGGACCCTCTCAGAGTACCCCCTCTGTATGCTTGCAGAGACCCCTACAGTAGGGAAACATGCAAAACGGTGCCCAAACCTTTGTGTTTTAGCTTTATTTATGTCTTACACAGCATCCCAACTCTTAAGCTAACTTAATAACTTTAGCTAAAGTGAATAGTTAGTCTAATTCATTAGTGCAGCATTACTGGATCACCTCTGTTTGAAGTGATATAATGTGATATACAACTATCACTGAAACAGCGAATTTTGTAAATAAGCAAACAACACTTCTCATTCTCTAAACGTTTGGCCACAGCTGTAGATTACACTATCAGTGCTTGTTCACTTTTGACAATAATTACATTTCTAAATTTACTTTGTGCATTTACAGGTAAACAATATCTAATATTTTATCTAAATGACTGCTTTGTCTTTGAAAAGGGTGAAGAGCCTGAGGCCGGTGACAGTCCAGTTCTACTCTAAGTACATCCTTACAGTGGCTCACAGGACAAGGCCACATTCCTGTCCTGCCAGAAGAGAAGAGAAACTTCAGAGTCTTCATGCATTTCAACCACACCTGTCAAATTCCATATGACAGGGGTCTCAAACTCCAGTCCTCAAGGGCCAGTGTCATGCAACTTTTCCATCCCCTCGAGGACTGGAGTTTGAGACCCCTGCCGTATGGTGTTCATGCTGTTTTCTACCCCACAGTTACAGCATGTCTGACTGCCTGTTCAGCATATGCAAAAATATATGATGAGTTTAAGCATGTGATGACTAAGGCCTTCCATTATGGTGTTTGTCATCACATGTCACAGACATCTGGATGGTCATTTGGAATAAACAAAAAACTAAAAACTTGTTACTTCATCTTTTATCTTTATTATTATTATTGTTCTTATTTTACACTTTTCATTGTTAGGCATTGGGTTTATTTGTAGTAGTCCTTTCCAACGTCTTTCCCTCTTCCATGTTACTGTGTCAGCATCTATTTGGGTTTGGAAGTGGAACAGAAGGTAAAGAAATCCAAAGTGCCATTAAAACCAGGAGAGGTTCTTATATTTCAGAAGAAGGGATTAATTCAAAAGAAATGACCTCAATGCCATATTTAATTTAGGAACCCTAGAGAGCACTTTGCAAAATAACACATTCTTATAATTTCACCCTCAGATGAGCCAAGCTACGACTGTCAGGGAAGGTGATGTAGGTACAGAGCATATGAGAGTGGTTAAGTTAATGTCTCTTGTCTAGATGAAGGCACAAGAGGGATCAATGGCAAGGCGTAGAGATTCAGTATCTTCAGTCTTCAGTGGACACTCCATTTCTGGCACAAAACATCTGTAAAAGATGGTCGATTTAGGAGGTGACCCGACAACTTCAGCCTGTCAAACATATTAATGGAGCAGTATGCTTTAAAAAAAAAATCTAATTAAGCATGCACTCAGTACCCTAAGAATTATTATGGTATTAAACACAGTGATAGTTGTATATCACATTATATCACTTCAAACAGAGGTGATCCAGTAATGCTGCACTAATGAATTAGACTAACTATTCACTTTAGCTAAAGTTATTAAGTTAGCTAAAGAGTTGGGATGCTGTGTAAGACGTAAATAAAGCTAAAATACAAAGGTTTGGGCACCGTTTTGCATGTTTCCCTACTGTAGGGGTCTCTGCAAGCATACAGAGGGGGTACTCTGAGAGGGTCCAAGATGACAACTTTAGAATTCTACTAGAAACAGTCGATCATATTTGTTGTCAAAGCTGAATTCAGGGCAAACTACGCTAAATTAGCGTTTTTAGCTAACAGCTACAATAAGCATAAAAGTTACCTTACGGCTATCATTTGTTAACATGACGCTTGTTCTTATACATGTAATACATTTATTACCAACCTGAGAGTTTATCCGCTGGTCATTCGACATGACGAATGACTTCTGAAGTCTTAATTCAGCTCAAGACGCTGTAGATTCCCGTCAGTAACACTTTCGGTCCGCTAGTAAAACGTAGTTCTATTAATCTGCGCTTGAACCGGAACCGGATGTAAGTTCCAAAAAACTGAATTTTGGAACTGAAATTGAATTGTAGAACTGAAACTGAATGGTGAGAAGTGAAACTGAAATTATTCGAGAGCTGAATTTTTAAAGGATAAAATGCAGTTTCAAAGCAAATCAATTCATTTTCAAACCATAAATTCAATTTCAAATTAGACTAATTCAAATTCAGTTTTCAAAAGCATTTATTCAAGTTACAATTCAGATTCAATCTGAGCAATTCAAATTCAAATTGAACTTATTCAAATTCAGTTTCTGATGGCACAGATTTCTGCCCATACCTACAGCCAGAACATAAGGTTATGATATAAAAGATGACGGGGTGCTTCCGTTTTAACTGGTGCAGCTTTTCTGGTCTTTAGAGTAGTTGTTCAGCAGCTGAAGAAATGCACAGACCAGTTGGATGCGAGTTAAGCCATGCCACATCATACAACTGAGCAAATCAATTATGTGCATTCCAGGCAGTAAACACAGTGGCAACAGCTGAGAATTAGTAAGTTACACACGAAAAGATGATAGAAAGAAGAAATAAGATGGCAATGTAGAAAAAGAGAAAGGAAGAAATACAGATGACTGTGCCAGAGAAAGCTGAAAAAAACACCAGTGACACAGAGAAGGGAAGGAAAAAATAAGGAACAAACTGTTCTGTGCCAAAAAGAAAAGTGGAAAGTGAAAATAGAGTAATGGGTGAATGCAGGGCTCCTCCATATGCAATTTGTTGATCTCCAAGACGATGTGGAACCGAAAGAACACTTTGTAAGAACTGACCCTTCCACCTTTCCACTGAGAAAGTTTCTCAGGTATGAGGAAAGCAGCCCTGTGTACCTGACAGTACAAACCCCTACATACAAACCTGAATAAATACTGATCTGTAATACTGAAAACTTTATGCACACTTTATTAAGTTCAGTTTCACAAAATCGAGAATTTATCAAAAACCTTTCAGTGCTCATAAATATCTAAAAATACACATAACATCTGCCTTTGCTCACAAAACCTTAAATGCGTGTGCACCAATCACCCAAACGCCCATGTGGGTTTGAGGCTGCTTTCAAGTCCGAGTGTAAAGCTGGGACATCTGGGCTTCCAGTGTATACTTGCATTTTGTTTTGTTTGTTTATTTCAGTGGACACTTGTACACACAAAAATTTTTGAAAAGAGAACGGACTTATGAAGCTTAATTGAATAAATGTGTGCATAAATGATCAGTATTTATTCAGGTATGGGCGTACACATTTGTATAATAGTGTTCAGATCGCTTCTGTCATGGTTTGCTTGGCAATGAGAGAGAGTGGAACCAAGCGCAGACAAAATGGAGGTTTAACTGAAAGTGAACCTTTATTTATGGCTGAATAAAACAATATAAAACAAGAGGCAAGCAGGGAACTGACATAAACAAAGAAAAATCTTAACTGGGAAAGCTAACGTGAAACATGAAACTTGAGACAAAAAACTAAAAAACGTTCCAACTGTGTTCCAACTTTCGGAAGAAGGAACTGCTCTCACAGCTAGAGATTGATGAGGTATATCTCAAATGTTATGGCAAGCAGGAGACAGGATGAGAGGTCAGAGGGGAGCCAACAAGTGCGATGGAAGAAGGATCGTTGAGTCCTGAAAGATACGGATAAGTCAGGAAGGGTTTTGAGAGTGTAATTTATTATGCCTGCTTCCCAATGTGCACAAAGGACTATTTACAAATGGAATAAACAAGTAACTTAAACAAAAAAAACAAAGAAAATAGTCTATTTACAAAGCTACGTGTTACCCTCACTGTAGCCATGTCATAAACTCTCAGGTAGGCCCCAATAGCCTACCTTTATACACCATTGCCCCTCCCACTAGGCATAATATTTATCAATCAAAGTGTCTTTTCCCACAAAACAATACTTTACTCTGCTCATTTCCAGCCATATTTTCCATAATAATCATGTATATTTTATGACTATTTACAGGCAACTTACAGAGTCTAGTAATAAGGGGAAAACCCTCCAAAGAATAATGCAATTCATGTGACCCCCCCCCCCCCCCCCAAGTGGGAAAACCCACTATTTAATCCCCAAAACTCTATAATGGATGACCGCAGGGAGACTGACTTTTCATGGCTTTTCATGAAAGGTAAGGGACAATATATACTGGCTGCCCCTGTAGCGCACAATAGAAAAGTTAACTGTCACCCCTTCCCGTTTGTCTGACAGGCTGGCCTAGCGACAAGCAGCAACAATAACAAATTGCGAAGTGCGTGGAATCCAACTGCTGTTGTGCGTGCAAGCCTCCATGTCTGCTGTCTGTGGTCCATGAGAACATAACTCTGTCACATCATCCCCCTCCTGGAGAGGTAATCTGCCACTACGTTGAACTTGTCTGGTTGCCTGGTCGGTGTGGGGTGGTGAATCTAAAAAGCTGCAGTGAGAGGCAGCATTGTGTCAGCTGGCTGTTATGGTCCTTCGTGGATCTGATCCAGGTGGGTACTCGGTGGTCAGTTTCCAGCTGAAATTTCCGTCCAAGTAAATAATGTTGTAGTTTCTCGAGTGCCCACTTCGTGGCTAAGGCTTCCTTCTCCACAGTGGAATATTTTGTTTCCCGTGGCAGTAGCTTCTGGCTTACGTATAGGACTGGATGTTCTCAGGGGTCTCCTCTGTCATACCATATACAGTGGGGCAAAAAAGTATTTAGTCAGCCACCGATTGTGCAAGTTCCCCCACTTAAAATGATGACAGAGGTCAGTAATTTGCACCAGAGGTACACTTCAACTGTGAGAGACAGAATGTGAAAAAAAAATCCATGAATCCACATGGTAGGATTTGTAAAGAATTTATTGGTAAATCAGGGTGGAAAATAAGTATTTGGTCAATAACAAAAATACAACTCAATACTTTGTAACATAACCTTTGTTGGCAATAACAGAGGTCAAACGTTTACTATAGGTCTTTACCAGGTTTGCACACACAGTAGCTGGTATTTTGGCCCATTCCTCCATGCAGATCTTCTCGAGAGCAGTGATGTTTTGGGGCTGTCGCCGAGCAACACGGACTTTCAACTTCCGCCACAGATTTTCTATGGGGTTGAGGTCTGGAGACTGGCTAGGCCACTCCAGGACTTTCAAATGCTTCTTACGGAGCCACTCCTTTGTTGCCCGGGCGGTGTGTTTTGGATCATTGTCATGTTGGAAGACCCAGCCTCGTTTCATCTTCAAAGTTCTCACTGATGGAAGGAGGTTTTGGCTCAAAATCTCACGATACATGGCCCCATTCATTCTGTCCTTAACACGGATCAGTCGTCCTGTCCCCTTGGCAGAAAAACAGCCCCATAGCATGATGTTTCCACCCCCATGCTTCACAGTAGGTATGGTGTTCTTGGGATGCAACTCAGTATTCTTCTTCCTCCAAACACGACGAGTTGAGTTTATACCAAAAAGTTCTACTTTGGTTTCATCTGACCACATGACATTCTCCCAATCCTCTGCTGTATCATCCATGTGCTCTCTGGCAAACTTCAGACGGGCCTGGACATGCACTGGCTTCAGCAGCGGAACACGTCTGGCACTGCGGGATTTGATTCCCTGCCGTTGTAGTGTGTTACTGATGGTGACCTTTGTTACTTTGGTCCCAGCTCTCTGCAGGTCATTCACCAGGTCCCCCCGTGTGGTTCTGGGATCTTTGCTCACCGTTCTCATGATCATTTTGACCCCACGGGATGAGATCTTGCGTGGAGCCCCAGATCGAGGGAGATTATCAGTGGTCTTGTATGTCTTCCATTTTCTGATGATTGCTCCCACAGTTGATTTTTTCACACCAAGCTGCTTGCCTATTGTAGATTCACTCTTCCCAGTCTGGTGCAGGTCTACAATACTTTTCCTGGTGTCCTTCGAAAGCTCTTTGGTCTTGGCCATGGCGGAGTTTGGAGTCTGACTGTTTGAGGCTGTGGACAGGTGTCTTTTATACAGATGATGAGTTCAAACAGGTGCCATTCATACAGGTAACGAGTGGGGGACAGAAAAGCTTCTTACAGAAGACGTTACAGGTCTGTGAGAGCCAGAGATTTTCCTTGTTTGAGGTGACCAAATACTTATTTTCCACCCTGATTTACTAATAAATTCTTTACAAATCCTACCATGTGGATTCATGGATTTTTTTTTTCACATTCTGTCTCTCACAGTTGAAGTGTACCTCTGGTGCAAATTACTGACCTCTGTCATCATTTTAAGTGGGGGAACTTGCACAATCGGTGGCTGACTAAATACTTTTTTAAAGTATGAAAAATAGACGGAGAATGAGAAAGATAGAGAGATGCAGAGACAGGCAGAAAAAGGAAAGAAAAAGCGGGGATCAGTTAACGTACAGTTTAAATAATGTTCCGGTGAACAGAGAGAATAGCTTATGTTGTACTTACATTTGCTGAGACAAAAGGCTGCATGGACCTTGGTGCTCTGAGGGAGTCAGAAAGCACATTTGAGGTCAGATATGCTAGATTAATCTGACACTGTCTCTTCTCAAAAAGTTGATTCTGTTCATCTGGACGTAGCGTTTTCAGTGGGAGAAATGTTTCGTTTCGTGACTTCTTCAGTCTCAGCTGACTACAGGTTTCTCCAATCTTGTAAACAGTACATCTACACAATGACTGAAACTAGCACCACTGAATTAACAATTACCATTTCAGTCATTGTGCAAAGTTCTAACTAAGTTGTCTAATGGCAGTTCACCCCTGGATTGACCTCTTTTACCAATTAAATCATCTCAACACCCAAACTCATGTTTGTTGTTTGCATTTTAATTTCTCCTATTTGAGATTAACTGGACCATGTAAGTATAAAAACTAAGAATCACCTTTAAAAAGAAAACGATTTTTAAAAGGTGTTCTTATGAGAGCCTTGCATTTGTTTTTTTACGTTGCTTTATTATTCGTCAGTGATATCCATTTACTGAGAAACTACTGCTAAGCAAAAATACCAGGTATATAGAGTTTAGAATTTCAACAGTGTACTGAACTATAAAGGCCAGATGTGGTGTGATGCTTTTGTGTTTGTTAACAGGACCCTACAAATATTTACATTTTACCAAACTTTGATGACTAGGTCTGCAGTTCCTGCTTTAAATGCATTGATTTTTTTATATATTCAACAATCTAAGCCATCAGATTTTGAAGGGATACTCATTTTACTGCAGCCCCTTCATATTCTTCAAAGCAAAGCTATCAACACAAACAGCAACGTAAAAAAAATCCAGACAGCCAGCCTGTGTCTTCTATAACTGGAGAGCTCCTTACATTGCACCGCATGGCCAATGTGCATTGTTTTTCTGCATGGACCAGAAGAGTGAGGGATAGCAAACCGGATAGTTAATCTGTTAGCTAATTCTATAGCTAATCATGTAGTTAATTGCAAAACTAATACATCTGCTAATATACTGTTAATCCATTATCTTAGAAGAAAGGGAAATGCAGTGAGGAAATTGATTTGAAAATTAGGAGTGAATTATAATTTTAAATATCAGAAAAAAATCTTTGAATTCAATGACTTACTTCTCATTTTTAAATGGTATTTAAAAAAAAGAAATTTAGACAATCTTTTTCTTTTTAAATTGGAATTTAAAAATGCCTTTGCCAGATGTTCACAGTGCACCCTAGTGATAAGCAACTTTTAAAGGAGCAATAAAAGAACAGTGGCATCAACATGGTACCAGCAGCCAGTTCAGGGCCCATTTTTTCATGCAATGCATAATAATAATAATAATTCTATAAAATAATCCAGTTTCCAGAAGGGCAGTGGCACGCTGCATTTACCAGCCACAAGTATTTCAAGGTCCATTACTTATGTAGTGCAACAATAAACAGCGTTGATCTGAAAAGCTCAGTCCTAACCATGTTGCAGTATCTGACAGAATTTGAGCAGAAAAATTCATTATTCTTTTATTAGTAATTTTTAAAGTCAGTTTTCTTTTAATTTAAAATTTACCTGAAGTAGCAAAAACATGACAGTACAGACCCCATGTAAAGGCAGGCCTCCAACCTCTCCATATGGTCCCATCTGGCCCGGATGAAGGTGTCTGTGGCGATATGGATTCACCACAATTGCTATTGCTTGTTAAAGTGCATCTCACATGAATGAGTCATTTTCCTTTTTTATCTGGAAAATGTTCTGCAAGGGTATTGAATTATAATTTTTTTAATCACAACTGTTTTCATTATTTGTGTTTTAATTTCATTATTAATTTTAATATTTTTACGTTATTTCTTTTTTAAATGAGATGCCATTTGGAACCAGAGTATTTTGTGTGTTAGATGGAGAAATTTTCATAAATGGAATCTCAATATTAAGGTTAATTTTTATTCATGTGTTCTGCAGTGAAATGAGGGAATTTGTTAGTCCCATGCTGCATTTCATTACAGTGTAGTGATCAGCAGATGGGTTTAGCTGGTGCTTAGAATCTGAATTACTTCTCTAAAGCTCATATTCTCCCAACAAGAATTCATTAAATACCTCCATTTTAAACTAATGTGAAGGACTAAATCAACACCTTCGGCAGCACTGTTTAACATCTTAATTGCATGTGTTTGATTATGCCACTTGAACTAATTCAGAACTGTTTAGTTTTCATAATGATAATGATGATATAATTAAGTGGCAGCAAAAGAGATCAAATTAAAATCTATGTTTTTATTTTTCTACAGAATGTTGCAAATCAATACTTTTTAAGCAATGCAACACACATTGCTAAACCTTTATTTTGAGGATTTTTTTTATGACCACTTAGTTTATAATGGTCAATCAGAACACAGTGTAACAACAACATGTAATAAAGAGCAGCATTTAACATACCAACCATGTAATGTGAATATGCCTGTCAATAAAAATGGCATGGTAATAGGAATAATCCTATATGTCTTTAAACGTGTTCATTAACACAATGTTCCTCTTGTGTGTGTGTGTGTGTGTGTGTGTGTGTGTGTGTGTGTAACACAACTTGGAGCAAATTAATACGATTTTCTCAACACTTAATTAAGGCAGTTTATGAAATAGTCTTGATGTTGTAATAGTTGGGAGGGTTTGAATGTAGACAGGTGGCCTGTCTACATAAAAAAAAAAGCACACTCTGCTTCTTGGCCAGTGACAACTGGGATGAGTGCTAGCCCCACCATGACCCTGAAGGATTTATTCTTTGCAGAAAGAAACATTTCAAAGAAACATTAGGTCTCTCTCTTCTTAGTGCCTGTTAGTACATGGAATTAATAATTGATCAACATATTGTTTTACTCATCCTTACAGAAACCTGGTTACAACAGGACAGGTTGAAACAATGTTAGTTTAAATAAATCAACACCTCTGACTGTCAGATTCTTTGAAGACAAGGAGAGAGTTTTAATTCATTTGAAAGTAGGGCTGTGCAATATGACCAAAATCTCATATCCCGATATAAGAATTCTATCGTCCCGATAACAACAATGTAACATTTTCTGTAAATTCTGTGAATCTCAGGCAGCTCGTCTTGCGGGAAGTGTTTCCAGCTGCGCGTCATGTAGCTGGAGTCGAGTGTTTTAACCGATGCATAAAACTATACATTTTTAGACATAAGTTGTAACGGCCGCCGTTTTCTTTGTGAGTATTTATTACACAGCGTGCTGCGGGGAAAAACCTGTTCTAACGTTTGAGTCTAAGGTTTATTTTTTAGCAGCTGGTGGCTCTTTTTTTTAATTCTCATCCTAAATAATCTGCTCTTTCACGTGATTCATTTTATTTTGAAAAGTCTCAACAGGATCTTGAGCTTTATTGTGAAAGGTTTATGTGGAACATAAACAAGCGGACACGCGATGCTGTTACTGTCGTTGTTGTTAACCACAATGCATAAAAACAGTCGCTTGTCCGTCTGTAGTGTGGTTATATTACATATGAGAGAAAGAGAGAACTTTAAGAAATTAATATAGCCACTACAGTGACCATCAAAACGATGAAAAAATATTGCCGTAAACAGTTTATTTTGTGACACCACGAAACAAACGATAGCATAAAATGAAACGATAGACGTTTTTATATTGTCATCCGATATATATCGTTATATCGAACAGCCCTATTCGAAAGCCTGATGCTTGACCTTGCCCACTGAAACTAACAGCCTGAACATGGCACTTGATCTGTTATTAGACTCGACTGGCTTCCCTTAAAAAAGAACCCTCCCACCACTTAAATCACTCTTTAGATCTTGTTTTAACATATGGCATAGAAACTGAACATTTAACAGTGTTTCCTGAAAACCCTCTCCTGTATCATCATTTCCAAATAACATTTAAATTTGCAATCTTGGATTACACAGTGGTGTGGAATGCATTTTTATTACAGTACATGTCTTTCTTAACGTGTTCTAACTAAGTTTAAGGGTATAATTCCTTCACTGTTAACTTCCTGAACCATACTCCCACAGAGGTAATTTATCTTTATAATAGTATTACATCTTCACTGCGTACAATTCTGGATACTGCTCTGTTGAAAAAGAGAGCTTCAAATCAGAAGAACGCAAAAATCAGAATGAGAAATCACAGTCTTCCAATGAGAAGTCAGAAGACTCTCTAGTATAACTCTCAAACGTGCACCTTAAAGCTGATAACTCGTAAATAGGAGAAATGGTGTCTAACTAATTTAGAAGGTTATCATTTAGCCTGGAAAAATGGTTCTGCTCTATAAACAAAAAAAGTCCTCCGTGAAGCTAGAACATCTTACTATTCATCACTGATCAAAGAATATAAAGCTAGATTCCTCTTCAGCACTGTAGCCAGGCTCTGGTGAGCTACGCATTCCTTAAACCTTAAGTAGTAATGACTTCATAAATTTCCTCAAAAATAAAAATTTAACCATTAGAGAAAAAAATGATGTACAGCTACCATACCATTGCCATTTATTTAGAGACTTTTTCTCCAACTGATCTCCATGTTAAAAAGCAAATATGACTTATTCTGATTTATTCATTCTTGAGGTCAGGCTAAAATTTATGAATTTAAACAGTGTTCCACCTCAGATTGACAATAATGTAGAAACCTTTGTCCACGTACATTTATTTTGTCATTTGCTCATGCCAATCCCAATAACTTTCCTTCTCCTTGTTAGGTTGCTTCTCATTTTACTGATCTTGGTTTCATGACAATTGTGTTATTTTCTACAATATGTAAATTTTGTTAATGTGAAACCCTCTTTAACTGGCAAAACTGTTTTGAGTTAATGAACCTTTTGTAATTACAGTTGCTATAGCAACAGCAGTACCTGGGCCTGGATGATATTACTTGCAGTCTGTTTTTGGAGTCAGCAGACACAGGCAACCAAAGCTGATTAAAGATTTCTCATAATGTGGAGACACTACCTTGCAGTGCAAATATGTAGGAGCATAATGCACTGTTAGCCTCTAAAAATGAAATCTGGCTGGCATTAAGCCCTTAGAATATAGCTTTGCATCACTTTTTGTTTGTTCTTATCTGGTGTAGCTTGGACTGCTAAAATATAGACCACCTTACAGTTACTGAAAATTAGATAAGTCATTGAGTAATGAAAAAATTATGGTCTGATTAATCCCCAGAGTGAGAGATTAAATTAAAGGAGAAAATCAGGGGAGAAAATTAGCAGAGGGTCTTTGTATGTTCACTCTGGTCACTATCTGCACAGTTCAATACTTATTTCTTGCAAAATCCCCAAAATGACCTGTTTTTACCCAAGAATACAGGGACATTCCAGTTTCACATTGTGATTTTATATCAGGATTACATTATTTTCAACAGGATTAGATCAACGTAAAGAAGTGAGCCTCCCCTTTTACTCCAAGAAAAAAAAAATGGTCAAATGAGCTTACTGAAAATGGCAGTTTTAACAACTTTCTGTCAGACAGTCATCTCTTCCAGTGTAACCTTCAAATTACATGCTTAAACAATTCTCCAGTGCTACTGCGTGTATGACTAGGTGAATGACAGAGACATTGTAAAGCACCTTGTTAAAGATGTTATATTAGCACAGCACATAGACCATTTATAAATTTTTCCTTTGTTTTCCTTCACCAGACCAAGCAACACAGCTGAGGCAAACTAACCAACATTCCTAAGCTGTGACACTAAATTTAAAAAACAAAACAAAACACAGAATTGGTGACCTTCTGAACACTTCTGATTATTCTGACTGGGTGGTTTTGTATCTCTGTCAGGAAAAGTTAGGGTTTTCTTTGCTTCACTGAGTCATTAACAGAAGCATTTTGATTATTAGGTAAAATTGTCTCCAATTAATTCAGCTTTTTGCAGTTCACAGCAGAACATATCATTCATTAAAAAACAACAACAACAACAAAACCCTACACATATCACTCTGATATCTCTCAACCCCATTTTTTGAACTACATTGACAGAGAAAGCATAGCAGCTGAAAGACTGTCATGGAGTTAAACTCGGTGTGGATTACACTCTACCACTGACATTAATTGCAGGTGACAGGGCTAAGTACAAGGCCCCACACAATGACAGTGATGACTCTGGAGAAAATTTGTCATGGGCCCCCCTTCGTCTGCTGTGACAGGAGTGATTATGCAGACTAGTAACTTTGCTGGACCATGGCTGACTGACGAGACCTAATATAATACAGACAGAAAGGCAGAATCCAAAAAGAATCACAGCCTACAATGTAAATTCCAGTAGCTACACAAATTAGTAAACTTTATTTAGTCAATAAAATTATATGACTTTCACTATCTTTTATTAAGTTACTGTAAATTTCATGGTGAAAACAGCAGTTTAGCCACTGTTTTGGTTCATATTACAGTTTCTTTCTATCAATTTGGTGCAGTTCTCACACCAGGGATGTCATTCTTTTTTCTTTTTTTTTTTGCCTGTCCCGTTTGGTTCTTTTGCCATCAGAATTATTGTCTAAAGGCGAAGAAAGATGCCCAACGGATTTACTTTACCAAGTGGACCATCCCAGCCTTGCCGTAATGGGCTATTTGATTCACCTTTTATTGTTTATTTTATTTTATTTTTTTATTTTCACTTGCTAGATATGGGACAGACTTGAATGAGGAAAAGAAAAGGGAGAAAGGAAGAGGGGGGAAAAACAGCGGAGAAGAGGGACGGGGATAAAGGGCAAAAAACCAAAAACGAACTAAATAAGCAGACAAAAAAAATACATATATCAATCACCTGTTGAGAAAGAAAAAAGAAAACAAGCAGAAGAAAACGAGAGCAATACATTAAACAACATCACGATAATATATGGGAATATAACAGTAAATACTAAATATTAAACATTATTGTGCAGCATGTAATATTGACAGCGCACAGTGTGCTTTGAGGTAGGAGCCAAAAAGGGTGTAGTTTGTGGTTGTGAGCACCCGTGTGTACAGGGATGTCATTAACACTATTAAGATTTTTTTCTGTGTTTTTCATAACACAGACCCACCTGAGCAACAGAAAATGAAACAATTTTGAACACGGTAACAAATCTGGACAATTTCTAGCTAACCAGTTAGAAATCAATAAAGAAAAACCAACCATATGTGCTGTTAAAGATTTATCTGGGAATACAATATATGACCTTAAAAAAATAAACAACATTTTTAGGGATTTCTATGAAACTTTATATACACCACAAATAAACCCATCTAAAAACTAAATTGATCAATTTCTCAACAACGTAACTCTTCCAAAATTATTAGACACCCAAGCAATGGCACTGGATTCACCACTGACACCAGGTGAACTCCAGGAAGCCCTGATAAGTATGCCCAATAATAAGGCTCCAGGTCCAGACGGCTTTCCTGCAGAATTCTACAAAGAATTCTGGTCGATTCTAGCACCAGTTTTCTACAGAACGTTGTTGGAAATCAAAGAAAAGGGCAGACTTCCATCAAATATGAATTCTGCAAACATTAATCTCCTGCTAAAACCAGGCAATGACCCTGTATATCCCTCAAGCTATCGTCCAATATCTCTTATTAATGTAGACCTTAAAATAATCTGCAAAGCTCTCTCAAAGAGATTAGAGAAAATAACCCTCCTCTTAATTCATCCTGACCAAACTGGTTTCATAAAAGGTAGGCACTCATCAACAAATACACGTAGATTACTTAATTTAATAGACTACTCATGCAGTAAAAACATTGAAACCATAATATTGTCTCTTGATGCAGAAAAGGCATTTGACAGAGTTAACTGGAATTTTCTATTTGCAACTTTACACAAATTTACACTAACGACTGCACCTCCAAGAACTCGGCTGTCAAACTCCTAAAGTTTGCAGATGACACCACTGTCATTGGCCTCATTCAAGATGGTGATGAGTCTGCATACCGGCAGGAAGTTGAGCGGCTGGTACTCTGGTGCAGTCAGCACAATCTGGAGCTGAACACTCTTAAGACTGTAGAGATGACAGTGGACTTCAGGAGACATCCCTCAACTCTGCTCCCCCTCACCATATCAGACAGCCCTGTGTCAACTGTGAAGACCTTCAAGTTCCTGGGTACAACCATCTCCCAGAACCTGAAGTGGGAGACCAACATCAACTCCATCCTCAAAAAGACCCAGCAGAGGATGTACTTCCTGAGACAACTGGGGAAGTACAGTCTTCCACAGGAGCTGCTGATCCAGTTCTACACTGCGGTCATTGAGTCTGTCCTGTGCTCCTCCATCACAGTCTGGTATGGAGCAGCCACTAAACAGGACAGGAGCAGACTGCAGCGGACTGTACGGGCAGCAGAAAGGATCATCAGCGCCCCCCTGCCCTCCATCCAGGATCTGTACCTCTCAAGAACCAGGAAACGGGCAGGGAAAATCATCGCAGACCCCTCACACCCTGCACACAGACTTTTTGATCTGCTGCCCTCTGGCAGACGGTACAGAAGCCTGCAGACCAGGACCACCCGACACAGGAACAGTTTCTTTCCCCTCGCCATCTCCCTTCTTAACAGTTGACCTGTCACACTGCTCCCACTGCCAGACTGCAACTGCACCTTATGTACATTTTGTAGTATTCATTCCACCTCATTCATTTCTGTATTTTATGTATATAAGTTTAGATTCGTTATTTATAGTTGGTTTACACAGCTTTGTGTATGTATGTGTAATGTGTATATATAGACACTTTTGTGTGTGTGTGTGTGTGTGTGTGTGTGTGTGTGTGTGTGTGTGTGTGTGTGTGTGTGTGTGAGATTTACATTGCTGTGCTTGAGAGCCACCATCTACCGGAACCAAATTCCCTGTATGTGTCTGCACATATACTT
This sequence comes from Copadichromis virginalis, assembly GCF_057382275.1. Taxonomy (NCBI): domain Eukaryota; kingdom Metazoa; phylum Chordata; class Actinopteri; order Cichliformes; family Cichlidae; genus Copadichromis; species Copadichromis virginalis. The sequence goes on from NC_140638.1 coordinate 34,669,122, forward strand.
GGCCAATAAACACGATTCTGATTCTGATTCTGATTTGGTTTTGGAAACTCTTTCGTAAGCTGGTTAAAAATATTATATAATTCCCCAACAGCTCGTATCAGAACAAATGACCAGACATCCTCCAGCTTCTGTCTCCTGAGGGGCACCAGGCAGGGATGCCCACTCTCCCCTTCACTGTTTGCAATTTTTATCGAGCCACTAGCAGCAGCAATTAGACAGGCTACAGTAATCATCCGCCTTTATGCGGATGATGTGTTACTTTTTCTCCAAAACTCACAAACCAATCTCTCTGGGGTAATTGCATTGATAAACTCTTTTGCAAGAATATCAGATTACTCAGTCAACTGGTCAAAATCTACAGTCCTGCTGATTAATTGCTCCTTCCATAATTCTTCTTCTACCCGACTGCAATCTGGAAATATTAAATATTTAGGTATCAATATCTGTCCTAAGCTTGCAGAATTAACTAAATTAAACCACATCCCACTTTTAAAGACAGTAGAAGGTGATCTGGCTAGATGGAACCCATACAACTCATGGGAAGGCTCGCCGCTATAAAAATGATGGTCTTGCCAAAAATAAACTATTTATTTTCAATGATCCCAAGTAAGCCATCACAAGATTGGTTCAGCTCTCTAGACTCATATATTTCTAAATTCCTTTGGAAAGTCAAACCCCCGCTGTTACGACCCGGCTCTGCTAGGCGACAGGGGATGTAACATAAATGAGCCCAGCGGCAGGAGGATTAGATAAAAAGAAAAACAGAAGGTTTATTACCACAACTGAAAACCGTTAGTGAAACAACTCACTAGGCAATGAGGTGATTTAAACAAACACACCAAACAAGTCATATATTCAAATAACACTAATAATACCAGTGGAACACTGATCATCTAAACATCTCACAGGCGTCAACTCAAACACAAAGGTTGTTAAGCGAAGCAAGGCCAAGGCCAAGGTAGGAGGGACAGTCTACACAGTCTGTTCGCATCAACAAGTCCCCCTCCGAATGACGAATCCTCAGCCTTTTATGCTTCCTGGTAAATGCAGGCAGCCGCGTCACTGGTCCGTCGTGTTCAAGGCTCCTGCAGCAGCCAATGGTGTGAGTGGTCTGGCACACTCTGATCTGCATGCAGTTGGGGCGGGCATAGGTCCCTGGCCAGCCAATCCCCCGTGAGTCCTGGAACGCTTTGATTTCCATAGAGAAAGGTGGGGCCACCTGAGGCTAGAGACCCGCGTATCAGCTTAAAAACATTACAAAGGACCAAGGACAAAGGAGGACTAGATCTGCCTAAGTTTAATCACTACTTTTTAGCCAACAGGCTTCAGTTCATCTCTAGATGGTTAAAACATACCTTCTTAGATGAACCCTGGATAGATGTAGAACGGGCACTATGTAATAATCTAGAAATTTCAGACCTACCATTTATCAGCTCAAACATCCAACGACATGAATGCTTTAAAAGCATCAACATCAGCTCTTCTCTGACAGCATGGTGGGAGTTTCTAAAATTGACGGAGTCTTCATTAATCCCATGCAAACGTACACCTATCTGAAACAATTCGGACATATTACAAAACAATAACATGATCAACTTGCCAGATTGGAGTTATAAAGGAAATAAATACTTGGAACATATATTGGAAGGAACAGACTTTATTTCGTTTGACAGAATAGTTACACAATATGGGATCAACAAGAAAAGATTTTTGGAATATCAACAAATTAAATCCATAGTAAAAAAGAAATTTAATCCCTGTGAAGCTGAATTACAAACACCACCAAGTGTGGTACAATTTTGTAATCTAAACCCCCCCACATTATTGTCTAAAATATACAGAACACTTTCTACAATAGATGAATCAATACCCCTTCCTATTGCAAAATGGGAGGTGGATTTATCGATCAGCTTAGACCAAAACCTTTGGTCTCAGATATGCTTAAAAACTTTTCAGTGGATCAGAAATCCCAGTTTGCAATTAATATAATACAAAATATTACATATAGTGCACTATACTGGTCATAGGATGTTCAAGATAGGCTATACGTCTTCCAACAACTGCTCACACTGTCAAGCAAATACACCGGACAATTATATCCACGCTCATCCACCTGTCACCTTGACCCTCTCCCCACTGTGTTAGTTAAAGCCTGTCTCCCCTCGTTAGCACCTCTCATAACCAATATTATTCATTCCTCCCTGAACACTGGAATTGTTCCTGAAGCACTGAAAAAGGCTTCTGTTATTCCAGTTCTCAAAAAGCTTGGTGCAGACCCCAATAACTTTGATAATCTTCGCCCTATATCAAATCTCCCCTTTATTTCAAAAATTCTTGAAAAAGGTGTCGCCTCCCAGCTTCATTTACATCTCAATGACCATAATCTCTATGAACAATTTCAATCTGGTTTCCGCCCCAATCATAGAACATAAACTGCTCTGTTAAGGATTATCAATGACCTTCTGATGGCAGCTGATTCTGGTCTCCTATCCATCCTCATCCTTCTTGATCTTAGTGCGGCATTTGATACCATTTCTCACAATATTCTCCTGAACTGGTTAGCATCCATTGGCATTAGTCACACACCCCTTGCCTGGTTCACCTCATATCTCTCAGACCACACTCAGTTTATCCAATTTAAATCCCATTCTTCAAGTCTCAACTCTCTATCCTGTTTCTGCTTGTGTGCCCCAGGGTTCAGTATTAGGGCCCCTTTTATTCATTATTTATATCAGGGGTAGGCAACCTTTCTGATGACGAGTGCCATTTAAAATTTCCTCAGAAGTCAGTGTGCCATATGATTGCATTATCAATAAATTTAATAATGCTCTAGATTAACAGTTACACACTATATAGAACCACTTTATAGAATTATATTATTTCGCAGATGTTGGCAGCTATCAGCGAATAGTTATCAGCTATATTGAAAGAAACAAAAAAAAAAGTGTCAGGCTCAGGAGGGACTCGGAGGCAGACCGTCACTTAAGTTCGTGATTTATTTACACACACAGACACCAGGTGCGAATATATACAGGTGAGGGGGCACAGGAAGAGGGTCTCCGGGAAGCACAGGCACGGGAAGAAGAGGGCTATGTACAAAATCCCCTGAAGCTCAGGTAGCTCGGACTCCGGCTTTAGCTCACCAACGGCGGTCCTCAGGCTGGCGAGAATCCTGGCACAGAGAGGAAAGGCAGGTGAGTAGTGGCACGACAGAAACTCGAAAAACGGCTCAGATAGATGATGACACTGACGAGTGTTACACAATAATCCAGCGAGGAAGCACTCTCAGCAGCCGCCTTAAGAGGTGAGTGAGATGATTGCTTGCAGGTGTCCGAGCCAGGGGCTGGAGCCGTCATGACTCCGCCCCGGTAGAGCGCAGTGCAGGGGAGAGAGAGAGATGCAGCACAACAAAAACACTTGTAGCCATACAGAGTCAGCCGAGAAGGCACAGGGTCATGACAGTACCCCCCCCCTCAACGGGAGCCCCTCGGCGACCCACCCGGCTTACCCGGATGCCGCCGGTTAAACTCGCGGAGCAGACCAGGAGCCAGAACCGCCGACCGGGGCACCCAGGAACGTTCCTCTGGCCCGTAGCCCTCCCAGTCCACCAGGTACTGGACGCCCCGCCCCCGCCGCCGAGAGTCCATAATGCGGGTGATGTTAAACACTTCCTGCCCATCCACGAGCCGGGCGGGCGGAGGGGGCCCGGAAGGAGGGCACAACGGGCTGGAGAGCACGGGCTTGACCTGGGAGACATGGAAAACATTATGGATACGCATATTGCGAGGCAGCTTCAGACGGACGGATACCGGATTGACCAGGGCCTCAATCTCAAACGGACCGATGAAAGCCGGGGAAAGTTTCTTCGACTCTGCACGAAGGGGAACAAAGCGTGAGGAGAGCCATACCTGTTGCCCAACTGTATAGGCAGGCGCAGGGATCCGGTGGCGGTCAGCGATCTCCTTATTGCGCTCCGCCGTCCGCAGCAGAGCGGCTCGGGTGGACCGCCAGGCCCGGCGGCACCTGCGGAAATGATGTTGTACCGATGGGACGGCATGCTCACCCTCCACGGCCGGGAACAGGGGTGGTTGGTAGCCCAATGAGGCTTCGAACGGCGACAGTCCAGTGGCTGAAGAGGTCAGGCAGTTGTGGGCGTACTCAATCCAGGGGAGCTGCTCGCTCCAAGTGGCCTGGTTGAGAGAGACGACACAGCGGAGTGCCGCTTCGAGCTCTTGGTTGGTACGCTCGGCCTGTCCATTGCTCTGAGGGTGGAAGCCCGAAGAGAGACTGACCGCGGCGCCGATCTGCACGCAGAACTCCTTCCAAACCCGAGAGGTAAATTGGGGTCCCCGGTCGGAAACGATGTCCATCGGAATGCCATGAAGCCGGAAGACGTGGGTGGTGAGCAGCTGGGCGGTCTCCAGGGCTGTAGGGAGCTTGGGGAGGGCAATGAAATGAGCCGACTTAGAAAAACGGTCAACAATAGTGAGGATGGTGGTGTTACCGGATGACGGTGGGAGCCCCGTAACGAAGTCCAGCGCTATGTGAGACCATGGCCGTCCTGGTGTGGGGAGTGGTTGAAGAAGCCCGGCGGGTGGTCGGTTGGGACGTTTGTTCCGGGCACACGTGGTGCACGCCATAACGTACTCCCTGGCGTCCTTGTCCAAGGTGGGCCACCAGAAAAACCGCTGCAGGAAGGTGATGGTGCGGCGGGCTCCTGGATGACAGGTGAACTGGGCAGTGTGGCCCCAGTGGAGTACCTGAGGTCGGACAGCAGCAGGGACAAACAACCGACCAGGGGGGCCCGTCCCCGGGTCGGGGTCAGTATCCTGGGCCTCGCGCACGAGAGCTTCGATCTCCCATGTGACAGCTCCAATAACACAGGTAGCTGGAAGAATCGGTTCTGGATCGGAGTCTCCTTCCGTACTGGAAAACTGACGGGAGAGTGCATCGGGCTTCACGTTGCGCGACCCTGGTCTGTAAGTGATGGTGAAATTGAATCTTGTGAAGAAGAGGGCCCACCTGGCTTGTCGTGAATTTAGGCGTTTGGCGGACCGGATGTACTCAAGGTTCTTATGGTCGGTCCACACGATGAATGGGTGTTCCGCGCCCTCAAGCCAGTGCCTCCACTCCTCCAGGGCCAGTTCGACCGCTAGCAGCTCCCGATCACCGATGCCGTAGTTCTGTTCTGCGGGTGAGAGACGACGAGAAAAGAATGCACAGGGATGGAGCGTACCTTCAAATCGTTGAGACAGAACTGCTCCCACTCCAGAGTCCGAAGCATCAACCTCCACCACGAACGGTTGCCTGAGGTTGGGCTGACGGAGGATGGGGGCGGTAGTGAACTTCTCCTTTAGTAGGGAAAAGGCCTCCTGAGCAGAGAGGTCCCACTGAAAAGGAACTTTGGGAGAGGTAAGCGCAGTGAGAGGTGAGGCGATCTTACTGTAGTCCTTTATGAAGCGTCGGTGGAAGTTGGCGAATCCTAGGAACCGTCGGAGTTGCTGGCGGTTCGGCGGTTGAGGCCAGTCCACCACGGCCCGGACCTTCTCGGGGTCAGGTTTGAGATCCCCCTGAGAGATGATATAGCCAAGGAAGGCCACAGTGTCAACGTGAAATTCACATTTCTCCGCTTTCACGAACAACCGGTTCTCCAGGAGGCGCTGCAGGACCTGCCTCACGTGACTCTCGTGCTCCGCCTGGGACTTAGAGAAAATGAGAATATCATCAAGGTACACAAAAGCACATCGATTAATAAAATCCCTCAGAACATCGTTAACAAGGGCCTGGAAGACCGCGGGCGCATTGGTTAAGCCAAAGGGCATGACGAGATACTCATAGTGTCCGATATGAGTGTTGAAAGCGGTCTTCCACTCATCTCCCTCCCGGATCCTCACCAGGTGGTAAGCGTTTCGCAGGTCCAGTTTGCTGAACACCGTGGCCCCCTGGAGTAGTTCGAAAGCAGAATTAAGGAGGGGAAGAGGGTACTTGTTCTTTACTGTGATCTTGTTGAGGCCGCGGTAATCAATACATGGCCGGAGCGTCTTGTCTTTCTTTGCAACAAAGAAGAAACCTGCCCCCACGGGGGAGGATGACGGGCGAATTAACCCAGCAGCCAGAGAGTCGTTGACGTATCTCTCCATGGTTTCCCTTTCGGGCTGTGTGAGGCTGTAGAGGCGGCCAGAGGGGAGAGGCGCCCCAGGGAGAAGATCAATGGCACAGTCATAGGGCCGGTGTGGTGGAAGCGAGCCCGCCTCATCCTTACTAAAAACTGCTGCGAGGTCATGATAGACGGAAGGAACCGAAGACAGCTCTGGTGACTTTGAAGGCTTCCCGGGGGGGGGAGAGGGAGCAGATGGCGTGGCGGCCCGAAGGCAGGTCATGTGGCAGCCCACACCCCACCCCATAACTTGCTCCTTCTTCCAGTCGATGTGTGGGTTGTGTTGTGAAAGCCATGGATAACCTAGTACGAGCGGGGTTACTGGAGCCTTAAACACACAGAAACAAACGTTCTCAACGTGGTTACCGGAGAGAGTGAGTGTGACAGGTAGGGTGACGTGCGTTATGTCAGGCAACCGGTGACCAGACAGGGCGGACACGCGGAGAGGATGAGGCAGTGGTCGTGTGCCAATGCTGAGCTTGGAGACTAGCGACGCATCAATGAAATTCTGTTCTGCACCAGAGTCAATTAACACAGAGAGGGAATGGGACAACGACCGGAGGGTGAGTTTAGCAGGCAGCAAGAGACGGGGAAGAGGCTTGTTGCTGGACAGGTCGCCCACCAGTACCCTCTCAATTACTGGCGGGCGCCTCCTTTTGCCAGCGCCGGGCAGGCAGAGATGTAATGCCCCTTGCGACCGCAATACAGACACTCACCCGCGGAAAACCGGCGTTGTCGCTCCGCAGGGGTGAGTCGAGAACGTCCCAGCTGCATGGGTACCTCCTCCTCAGTTCCAAAAGCTCTAGCCTCCCGTGCGTCGGGTTGGGGCTCCCGAAAAGCCAGGGGCTCGCGAAACTGCTGTCTTCGTGAGCTCTGGCGCGCCCGCAGGCGATCATCCACCTGAATACACAGGGACATCAAAGCATTTAGAGAAGCAGGAAGCTCACGCATCATTATCTCATCCTTGAGCTCTTCGCGGATATTATTTAACAGAGTGGTCTTCAGGGCCTCAGGTCCCCATTTGGTCTGTGCAGCTAGAGTCCAGAAATCAACAGAAAAGTCAGCCATGCTTCGCCTACCTTGCTTCAGATTAATCAAACGATAGCCAGCTGCCTCTGTACTAGAGCCTTTATCAAACACCGACTTGAAGCGCGACAGGAAGTCGTCATAAGACATTCCGGGGCAAGCCTGCAGCTGGGCCTGGGCCCAGGCCAGGGCTCGATCACGTAGTGGCTGGGTGACGTAAGCGATCTTAACCCCGTCAGAAACAAACACATGGGGCAGTAATTGAAAGTGCATAGAACACTGCAACAAAAATCCCGCACATTTTCCCATCTCCCCAGAAAAAGCCTCAGGTGAAGGCAAAAGCTTATCCAGCGAAACCGCGGAGGCTACTGATGCTACCGCGCTAGCAGCCTGGGTAGCTGTGGCTGTTGTAGTGACGGCAGGAGCGTACGTTACCTGGGGAGGGGCCGCGGGAGGCTGGTCCTCGGCCAGCGGAATCCGTTGGGCGAAGGCCTGCGTTAGAGACGCCACGTCTCCGCTGAGCTTCACCAGCATTTGTTCGTGTCGGTGCAGAAGCTCCTCCAGAGACATAGGGGCTGTCGCTGCCGAGGCTGGGCCTGCTGAGTCCATAGCGGTGGCTGGATTATTCTGTCAGGCTCAGGAGGGACTCGGAGGCAGACCGTCACTTAAGTTCGTGATTTATTTACACACACAGACACCAGGTGCGAATATATACAGGTGAGGGGGCACAGGAAGAGGGTCTCCGGGAAGCACAGGCACGGGAAGAAGAGGGCTATGTACAAAATCCCCTGAAGCTCAGGTAGCTCGGACTCCGGCTTTAGCTCACCAACGGCGGTCCTCAGGCTGGCGAGAATCCTGGCACAGAGAGGAAAGGCAGGTGAGTAGTGGCACGACAGAAACTCGAAAAACGGCTCAGATAGATGATGACACTGACGAGTGTTACACAATAATCCAGCGAGGAAGCACTCTCAGCAGCCGCCTTAAGAGGTGAGTGAGATGATTGCTTGCAGGTGTCCGAGCCAGGGGCTGGAGCCGTCATGACTCCGCCCCGGTAGAGCGCAGTGCAGGGGAGAGAGAGAGATGCAGCACAACAAAAACACTTGTAGCCATACAGAGTCAGCCGAGAAGGCACAGGGTCATGACAAAAAGACACTTTTTATTCATAACAAGAACTCCATAACAGCAAATGGACTGTACAACAGAAAATGCAAATGCTATTTATGGTCTCCTCACAACAATGATAAGAAAAATAAACTGGGCCATTATGGCATGTCTGTTAATACAGAGACACACATGTTAATGTGATCTCTGGTCTCCCACTCAGAGACACAGGTCTCCGAGTGTCCGGCATTCAAACGGCTACCTGAGGACTCATGTGAGAGAAAATCTGCTCACACAGATATGTAGAGCCAAATACTGTCAATAAGGTCTCTGCAATGTTCTGAAGACAGTTAAACTTGTCAGATAGTGATGTCCAGCAGGTGAAAATGCAAGCTCCATGAACACACACAGCTGTGGATTCCAGCTGCTTCGATGTTATATGTATGATTTCTATACATTTTACGTCAGATAAAAACTTTGGTTGTAAGCTTTTCATTTTAAATGAGAATAAGAAAGTATTTCTTTGTGCCCCCTCTCCCTGTTAATGCCCTGGCAAAACTTTGCTAGACCCGCCCCTGCACCAGCTGTCAGCTACATAGAAAAGGATCCTGGTGTTATTTGTCTCTCAGAAACAGTTCATAACTTCCCTTCAACTCATTCATGTCACCTAAAAGGTAAACCTGTTTCTCCATCACCTGTTCAGCTCTGATGATTCAGTAAGGACATCTCCTGGTTTCATCTTCATGTTTCCCTCTCACCAGATATATAAACCGGTGTCTTTTTCCATTCTAGCTGATGTACGGGACATAAGAAAGCATTGCATGTGATGTATCAGAGAAAAAAAACTAAACAAAAAAAGGTGAATAGACACATTTCGTTTGCTAAATACTTTATTAAAAGACATTTTCCTATTTACATTTCTATGTTTCACATAAGTTTGTAATTTTTACTCCGGGATGGGGATGGATGATGTGCGTCCTGCGCCACCCATACGATCTGGGGCGTATCGGAGCCATTTCTGGACTGCTTGTGCAAAGACAAACTCGGACATAGAGTTTGCCCCTAACTGCTGCGTCAGGCCATCTAGGACAAAAATACACACACACAAACAAAAAAAGTGAATTAGAGCACATGAATAAGCTCTTGTTAACTGTCTTCAGCGGGGAGAAAGTATGTAAACTCCTAGGCTGATAAACATGAAAAATCTGCAAACTGCCGCATTTCATTCCCAAAGAGCTATGTGGAAAAAGTGATAAGTCTTAGCATGGTGTGCCATGTATCCTTTAAAACAAAATAAACATGGGGTCCTCGGGCTGTACAAACTGTACAACCCGAGGACTAAACAACTAAACTGACCAAAGATTCCATCAGCAGATTAACTGGACATGAAAGTCTTGTTATTAAGAAAGACAAAGTAATATAGCAAAAACCGGACATAGGAAATGTGAAACACACCCAGCAGATCAATTGATCCTTTTATTGTTCACTTTAGGCTCATAAAACTACAATAAACGATAAAACTTACCAAATATGCATCTGCACAGCGCTGTATCTTTAAATGCCCTTTTTTGCTTTGTCTGGTCCTTGGTTTTTTTCCCTGCCCAGTTGACTACCGAGGCCAGCTCGTTTGTAATGGCATAAGCCATTACACCTCCAGTGTGGTCCCTCCAATCAAGGCAAAGCGTCTCACCTATAGACACATTTTAAGAGATGGAATTAGCGTGTCTCATGTCTTAAATGTGTATGCAAGTGCTTGTGTGTATAATCAACATGCCGTCGTTAAGTATTTAAATCATATCTGACAGCTATTACACTTTATAGTTACAAAGTGTACATAACCTTTATATACTTACCATTGCCTTATTTGCCTCTTGTGATTGAAGAGCTGCTTCTGCATTGTTTAGCTCCTCAATGTTTTGCAAGGGCAAATCCAGAGGCAATACCCCAGCATCTACCGATTCATTGCAGCAGGGATGGCGGATGGCTCCGACCTCCTCACGGAGTTCGTTAACTGCTCTGGTCAGGTCTGACAGCATAGTTAACATCTTTTGTGAGGTCGCATCTGTTTCAAAGAACGATTCTAGAAAGATTAATGGCTCAAGCAGTGGGAGGCGAAAAACTAATATATCCATAAGTGATGGTGTAACATTCTGCATTCAAGTATAAGTTGTTCTAACTGCTAAAAGTGTTTGCTAGTTTTTGCCTGTCACATATATTTGATATTTGTATATGTAGCTTGCCATCACCAGTGTGTGAATTGTGTGTGAATGGGTGGATGACTGAATGTGTAAAGCACTTTGGGGTCCTTGGGGACTAGTAAAAGCGCTGTACAAATATAGGCCATTTACCATTTATACCATGTAAAATCTGAAATTCCAAGATTTTCGAACTTGCCTTGTAATAGTGGCCTCACAGAGTCTCTGGAATCTGCAGAAAATCACAACAAGATGACATTCAGGAGTATAAATTGGTGTTTTGAAGATAAGAGCACAATGACATTGTGATTCAGCTTTAAAATATTTTAAAAGCATACCATCTATAGGGAAGGCCTCGACATCAGACTTTGCATGCTGGGGAGAGCGCAAAGCTGTGTCGTTTTGTGTGTTCTGCCGGAGTGGCGAAAGGTGCCGGAAGCTGGGCGGGGCATTATGATGCCTGCTGTCAGTGGGCTGGGAGGAAGACTGCGGAGTGGTGATGGCTGTTTAGAAAAAGATGATGTTTTTTAAGTATTTAAGAATACAGACAACATGTCAAAAAGCCACCAACGAGACTGAAAATGTAGAAGCCCAGTATCTTAAAGTTGTTATTAAGAATTCAGTATTTGGCGCTTCGTCTTCAGCTTCAGCATCGCTATTATCAGAATCAAACGGTGGTGCATGGTAACCAAAGCTGTCAAAACTAAAGTCACAGTCGTTATCCTTGTCGGGTGATACATAGGTCTCACATACTTCTGAAATCTGCTCATAGTGACTGGTAAATACTTGACTGTCTATACCTGGGTGACAACAGTGGGACACACGAGACTCTTCCGCAACCTGCGGTCGCTTAACTTCAACTTCTGCATTGCCGTTTTGGTTATGTTTTTCAGCAACCATCTCTTTAAAGTGCCTGAGTATATCTGACTGCCTCAACCATTTTCCGTAATTTGCGCCTCCTTGACCAGCGTGATGTCATTGTCAGTGTATATCAGATTAAACAAATAGTGCTATATTTGGAAATAGCCAAATAAGCAAATTGTTTAACACTAGGAATTTAAGGACGTGAGTTTCTTACTTATTGATGGTAGTTACCATCAATCAGATCTGAAAAAAATAGGAAAAATAGGGCACAGTTGATTGATTGGTAATTTATTTCAACATGTGAACAATATACAAGTACATTTAGAAAAGAAAATAAGAGAGAAAAAAAATACTATACAAATTACATTAAAAAAACGTTCTGATTAATTTACATGTTGAAAGGGAGTGGGAAGAAGTATACAATCCCACCCCCTTTGCCATAAATTATCAGTTAATATTTAGTCAGCTTCCTTACTGATATAATTTGTAATAAAAATAGTGAACAGATTTCTGATATACTATATACTATAATATCACATCATGAGTTTTTTTTTTTTTTTGTTTGTTTGTTTTTAAATAGAGACATTCACTTAATTTAAATATTTTCCTTTTCTTTATAGTTCGAGAAGATCATATTTTTATAACTCTTTTTGAACAGTTTTATGTTTGGACATTGCTTTAATTCCATATTCAGACTGTTCCATAGTTTCACTCCATGAACAGAAACACAAAAGCCTTTTCTTGTAGTACGTACCTTCATTGTTTTGAAGTTACAAAAACCCCTTAAATTATAACTTCCTTCTTTCAAAAAAAACATACTCTGAATATTACCTGGCAGTTCTTTATTTTTTGCTTTGAATAGAATTTGTGCTGTTTGGAATTTCACTATATCGTCAATTTTCAGTATTTCAGACTGCAAAAATAGTGAGTTTGTATGTTCCTATAACCTGCATTGTGAATGTTTCGAATTGATTTTTTTTGAAGAGTAAAAAGTGAATGTAATGTGGTTTTATAGTTATTGCCCCAGACCTCTGCACAATAGCTTAAGTATGGTGAAACCAGTGAACAGTAGAGAATATGAAGTGATGTTCAGTCGAATACCTGTTTTGCCTTGTTTAGTACTGCAATGCTTCGTGATACTTTGGAATGAATATATCTTACGTGAGCTCTCCAGTTAAGTTTTTCATCTATTATTACCCCCAGAAATTTATTTTCACTGACTCTTTCAATATCAACACCATTTATTTGAATCTTTGCATTTGTATTTAAACTACTATTTCCAAATAACATAAGTTTAGATTTATTCAAATTTAATGATAATTTATTTTTATCAAACCAGAACTTCACTTTACTTATTTCATTAGTCATATCCTCCAATAAATTCTGCAGATCATCACCAGAGCAAAAAATGTTTGTATCGTCAGCAAAGAGAACCATTTTTAATACTTTGGACACTTTACAGATGTCGTTAATGTACAAGTTGAAGAATTTTAGACCCAAAACTGACCCTTGGGGTACACCACAAGCAATGTCCATACATAAGGAGCAACCACCATTTATTTTCACGAACTGCTTTCTGTCACTTAAATAACTCCGGACCCAATCTAAAACTACCCCTCTGACACCATAACGTTCCAGTTTTCTTATTAATATATCATGATCTATAGTGTCAAATGCCTTTGTCAAGTCTATGAATAACCCAGCCACATATTGCTTTTTGTCTATGGAATTTGTAATGTATTCTATTGAATCTAATAGTGCTGATGATGTTGATCTGCTTGATCTGAATCCGTACTGACTCTCAGTGAGTAGTTTATGTTTATCTATAAATTTTTCCAGTCTGTTTTTAAACAGTTTTTCAAGAACTTTTGAGAATTGAGGTAGTAAAGAGACAGGCCTGTAGTTTGTGAAATGGTGTTTGTTTCCAGATTTGTATAGAGGTATAACTTTTGCTATTTTCAATCTGTGTGGAAATCGACCAGTTTGAAATGATAAATTACAGATGTATGTAAATGGTTTTATAACAGCCTCAATGACTCTTTTAACCACTATCATATCAATATCATTACAATCCAAAGATTTCTGATTTTTACATTTTTTGACAATTTCAAAAACTTCATTTTCATCAACGGCTGTGAGAAACATAGAATATGGATTTCTGTCTATCAGTGTATCGGGTTTTTCCTGTGCTTTCCCAGGATGAGTGATTGTTCATGCTAAATTTGGTCCAGCAGTTACAAAGAATTCATTTAGACTATTTGCCACAACATCCATATTGCATTCTTCATGGTCATTACAAATGAAATACTTGGGATAGTTCTTTTGTCCAGTCCCACATTTTATAACACTGTTCAGGATTTCCCATAATCTTTTATTATTATTTCTATTTATATCTAATTGCTTCTTATAGTATTCCTTTTTACTATATCTAAGTATATTAGTTAACCTATTTTTATATCTTTTGTATCTGATTTCAGTATCTTTAGTTCTCGTTCTTAAGAACTCTCTGTATAGAGCATTTTTCTTTATACATGCATTTTGCAGACCTTGTGTTATCCATGGACAGTCCATATATTTATGTTTCCTACTATATTGCTTTATTGGACAGTTGGTATTGTACAGTAATGTAAATATTCTAAGGAATTTATTATAAGCACTATTAACGTCCTGTTCCTGATATACTTCACCCCAGTTTTCTTTCAATAAATCTTTTTTAAATGCATTCATTCTTTCTTCTGTTCTTACTCGTCTGTACTCTTTTTTACTGTCCATTTTATTGATCTTGTAATTCCTATCATAGATTGTAAAAATTGGAAGATGGTCACTTATGTCGTTAATCAGGAGTCCACTTACAGTCTTATTTTCAATGTCATTTGCAAAAATGTTGTCTATGAGAGTTGCACAATGTGATGTAATCCTGGTAGGTCTAGTAATTTTAGGGAATAGGTTCATACAGTGCATTGTGTTTATAAATTCCTCAGTGGTTATATGTTTATTTGGGTTTAGCAAATCAATATTGAAGTCTCCACAAATGAAAACTTTTTTGTGAGGTATTTCAATAAATGTTTCTTCTATCCAGTCTTTAAATGTCTCAATACTACTACCTGGAGCTCTGTATATACAGCTAATGATTACATTTTTACTTTTTTCTTTACAAATTTCAACTGTAATACATTCTAGTACATTATCAATCATCATCGTCATCTTTTCCACCACATTAAATTTCAAGGATTTGTCCACATACAAGGCCACTCCTCCTCCTCCTTTGTTTCGCCTAGTTATAAATGTGAATTCATAACCCTCCAGTTCAAAGTCTGTTCCTTTTTCCATATTGATCCAAGTTTCTGATAAGGCAATGACACTAAATGGATATGAAAACTGGTTAAGATATTCTTTGATATGACTAAAATTAGCATAGAGACTTCTACAGTTAAAGTGGATAATTGATAATTTATTCTCAGTTTTAATCCTCTGATTGTAGTCTTTATTTGTATAGTAGCAGCAATTGTTATTGTTAGATGCAGAAGAAGTTGTTGTCTGGATCTATTTCATATTCCAAGTCATGTGTATTGTGATCCATATAGTTAAATGTTTTCAGTTCCAATTGATCCTATTCTGCAACTGTCTGACTGATGCAGCTGTTTCTTCCAGATGTATCTGAGTTCTTCCTTCCAGTGTGTGTCATAAGTGAGTGTGTGGTTGTCTGTTACCTTGTTTGCCGTCCAGATCGTGTTGCTCACTGATATTTTTCGAGATCCGCCATATTTTTTATGGTCAGAACTTTGGCTTCCTCTGGTGATCCGTTTAGTTTAATAAATATTTTGCAGTTCGTCGTCCAAGTGCTTTGGATTTTTCCCAACTTCTTAAGGTGTCGCGCTTTTTTGGCTATTTCAGCGTTGTGTTTGGATAGATGTTCATTGAAAAAGACATTAGATCCTTTTAATTTTCTTCCTTGTTTCAGCGTAATCTTGTGCTTTCGATTTACAAACCTTAATATAATAGCCGGTATGTTGCCGTTCCTCCTGGGAAGAGGGTGGCATGCTTCGACAGAGTTACAGTCCAGGGCAATCCCTTTGGACCGCAGGAAGGCAGCCACCTGTTGTTCCGTGGAGCTAATGTCAAGCTCTCCAGGTTCCTCATTGCTGTCAGCAGTCACCGCCTGAGTGTATGACCGGGGTTTAATATGGAGCCCAGTGATGATGACGTCGTTTATCCTGGAGTATTGTTCCAGGTCAGCGACCTTACTTTCCAGGTATGCAATCTTTTTATCTTTTTCGGCATTTTGGATGTGGAGGAGCTTTACCTCCTCCACAATTTCAATGTTATTTTTCTGCTGCAACCTGATAGTAGAAATTTCCTCCATTATGAAGTCAAGGGACTTTTTAATGTCCTCGACTTCCTCAGCTGTCGGTGTCCTCTTCGGCCCCATTTTATCTGGTTACCCTGGTAGCAGGTTCAGTCAGCTGATTTCTCAGTCAGCTGTTAGCCTGGTAATGTGTTGGCTAGCCTGCAATTACCTCGTTAACTCCGTTAGTCCAGTCCAATATCCTGTATCAAAGTCGTAATCCAGACAGGGTTGTACCAAAAGTTCCAACAATTTGAGTAGTCTTTGCTCCAGAAATTGATGGCCAAATTTCAAAAATCCACAGGACACGAACAAAACACAACTTTCAAACAAATGGCAAACAGGAAGTGTCAATGTCAATAAAGAGGGAAAACTAGATACAAAGACGGCTCATACAAGCTGAACCGAGTGCTACAGTGGGGCAAAAAAGTATTTAGTCAGCCACCGATTGTGCAAGTTCCCCCACTTAAAATGATGACAGAGGTCAGTAATTTGCACCAGAGGTACACTTCAACTGTGAGAGACAGAATGTGAAAAAAAAATCCATGAATTCACATGGTAGGATTTGTAAAGAATTTATACGTAAATTAGGGTGGAAAATAAGTATTTGGTCACCTCAAACAAGGAAAATCTCTGGCTCTCACAGACCTGTAACGTCTTCTGTAAGAAGCTTTGCTGTCCCCCACTGGCACCTGTTTGAACTCATCATCTGTATAAAAGACACCTGTCCACAGCCTCAAACAGTCAGACTCCAAACGCCGCCATGGCCAAGACCAAAGAGCTTTCGAAGGACACCAGGAAAAGTATTGTAGACCTGCACCAGACTGGGAAGAGTGAATCTACAATAGGCAAGCAGCTTGGTGTGAAAAAATCAACTGTGGGAGCAATCATCAGAAAATGGAAGACATACAAGACCACTGATAATCTCCCTCGATCTGGGGCTCCACGCAAGATCTCATCCCGTGGGGTCAAAATGATCATGAGAACGGTGAGCAAAGATCCCAGAACCACACGGGGGGACCTGGTGAATGACCTGCAGAGAGCTGGGACCAAAGTAACAAAGGTCACCATCAGTAACACACTACAACGGCAGGGAATCAAATCCCGCAGTGCCAGATGTGTTCCGCTGCTGAAGCCAGTGCATGTCCAGGCCCGTCTGAAGTTTGCCAGCGAGCACATGGATGATACAGCAGAGGATTGGGAGAATGTCATGTGGTCAGATGAAACCAAAGTAGAACTTTTTGGTATAAACTCAACTCGTCGTGTTTGGAGGAAGAAGAATACTGAGTTGCATCCCAAGAACACCATACCTACTGTGAAGCATGGGGGTGGAAACATCATGCTATGGGGCTGTTTTTCTGCCAAGGGGACAGGATGACTGATCCGTGTTAAGGACAGAATGAATGGGGCCATGTATCGTGAGATTTTGAGCCAAAACCTCCTTCCATCAATTCAATTCAATTCAATTTTATTTATATAGCGCCAAATCACAACATAAGTCGCCTCAAGGCGCTTCATAGATACAGAGAAAAACCCAACAATCATATGACCCCCTATGAGCAAGCACTTTGGCAACAGTGGGAAGGAAAAACTCCCTTTTAACAGGAAGAAACCTCCGGCAGAACCAGGCTCAGGGAGGGGCGGCCATCTGCTGCGACCGGTTGGCGTGAGAGAAGGAAGACAGGATAAAAGACATGCTGTGGAAGAGAGACAGAGGTTAATAACAGATATGATTCAATGCAGAGAGGTCTGTTAATACATCAGTGAGAACTTTGAAGATGAAACGAGGCTGGGTCTTCCAACATGACAATGATCCAAAATACACCGCCCGGGCAACAAAGGAGTGGCTCCGTAAGAAGCATTTGAAAGTCCTGGAGTGGCCTAGCCAGTCTCCAGACCTCAACCCCCTAGAAAATCTGTGGCGGGAGTTGAAAGTCCGTGTTGCTCGGCGACAGCCCCAAAACATCACTGCTCTCGAGAAGATCTGCATGGAGGAATGGGCCAAAATACCAGCTACTGTGTGTGCAAACCTGGTAAAGACCTATAGTAAACGTTTGACCTCTGTTATTGCCAACAAAGGTTATGTTACAAAGTATTGAGTTGTAGTTTTGTTATTGACCAAATACTTATTTTCCACCCTGATTTACGAATAAATTCTTTACAAATCCTACCATGTGGATTCATGGATTTTTTTTTCACATTCTGTCTCTCACAGTTGAAGTGTACCTCTGGTGCAAATTATTGACCTCTGTCATCATGTTAAGTGGGGGAACTTGCACAATAGGTGGCTGACTAAATACTTTTTTGCCCCACTGTATGTGTGAAGGGACAGTAACTGCGTGTGTATATGTAAGCATTTAAACACTGAAGATAATAAAATTAACAGTATTTTGTCTAATTCTGCTATTGTAGGAATTCATGGCACCGAGATAAAAACGTGGCGCACAGTGTGACGTCAAAATAGGCGCACACCTTTGACGCTGTTTTTTCTCGGTTTTCCTCGTCCACACGTAAATGCTAAAACGGAGTTTACGAAAATATCCACCCTGGCAGGCGTCTTTAAAAATCTCAGTTTTCAGTTAACGAAAATGCAGTTTACGTGTGGACAAAAGGTGCAAACGCAAGGTAGGTGAGCGTGCAACGTAGAGTTAGGTGAGCGTACAACGTAAAGTTTGAATTGAGTGCGAATTGAAGCGGGTGCTCTCCAATCATTAAAAGTAACAAAGTCATTGAACACATTTATACAGTTACCTTTACGTTCATCAATCATATATCACAGATTTACAATTTTTTGTAGTACTATGCTAAAAAGCAACTACAGAGCAAAAGTCTAGGTCAAGTGTCGAGGCGACGGCAAGAACAAAGGAACCCTCGAAGCGTTAAAGCTAGCTTTGTCAGGGAATATAACGGAAAAGTATGAAATGAAAATGTTTTCTTTGTTGATAGACTTTGTTCGCAGTGCAATTTATTTGTTGCCGGATTGTAAGATGAAAGTAGACACAATTTCGGGCTCCCACATTTTGTCCGAAACTGTACATTAACGAGTTTTTTTTACTGTTATTCAAATGCAACCGTGGAAATAACGAATAGAAAAAAATTCATTCATTCTTACCTTATACTAATCGTGGTGCAGGCCAGTGCAGTGCATGAACTTATGCCTTCTCCGGTCAATTCCGCTGAGAGTAAATCGAATGTCCCGCTCTACTGTACAAGACAATGGTTACCTGGAGGGATGTACCACTGTGAGAGGGGGTGCTATGGAATAGTCCAAGTGATCGCTGCTTTAATTTCCCGGTCAACTATACATAAATTGCACGTCGACACGATTTTTTAAAGCTGGTGAACTAGACCAAAGTCATTGATAACAAAAGAACAATAAATCTACTTTCTCCTGTACTTTATACCGGCTCAGTTGCAATGCAATTTAACTCTCAACTACAAATCGATGGCTTTTTGATGGTGACCGGCGCCGAATGATGGTCAACTACAAATAGACGTTTTCTCGACATTGTTGTTGTCACCTGGTCGACTACAAATAGATCAAATATCAATGACAAAAAACAACGGTAAATCAACATCATTACAACGTCCCTATAGTAAGACCGTCGATTTACCACAGAATTTCAATGATGTTACAGCATTTCAACCCTGACCATAACGATGGATCGGATGAAAAATCAACATCAATTCAATGTCGTCTTGCTATCTGGGTAACTTCTTACCTGAAGTTCAGTTCACCTGACACTCGGACCTGCGTCTGCCTCGGGTCTCTCCTCCTCCTGCCTCCCCTTTCTCTCATCCACCTGCTGGCCTCCACCACTTGCTAATGTTACTGAGTCTGAGGAAGCACCACCACAGCCACCACCAAACAACTGAGTTATTTTTACACACCGACCAGCATCTGGCCAATCCACCACCTTTCATTGTTTATGCCGTTACAAAAAAAAAAAAAGTCACTGGGCCACCGAGCAAATGCCCAATATGCCCAATGGCCAGTCCAGCTATGGTCGTGCCATCAGTTAACTCTTCGCGTGCCAACTGTGGCATGCATGCCTAGGGTTGCCGACCCCTGATTTATATGCTCCCTCTTGGTCATATATTCCGAAAATATAATATAAATTTTCATTGTTATGCCGATGACACCCAGCTCTACATTTCTTCTAAACCCCTTCATCCCTCCCACCTACCTCCCTCTCAAACTGTCTTATTGAGATTAGATCCTGGTTCTCCTCCAATTTTCTCAAACTTAACAGTAATAAAACTGAAGTTTTACTTGTTGGTACACCATCTATCTTAACCAAATCCCACAGTTTTTCCATTAACATTGAAAATTCTCCTACCTTTCCCTCCCCTCAGGTTAAGAGTTTGGGTGTCATACTTGATAATACTCTTTCATTCCAGTCTCACATTAATTACATAACCCGGTCTGCATACTTCCACTTACGTAATATTAACTGACTCCGTCCCTTCCTTACTCCCCATGCTGCTGCCATCCTTGTCCATAGTCTTATTACGTCCTGTATTGATTACTGCAATTCCCTCCTATTTGGTCTCCCTAAAAGGTCCCTTCATAAACTCCAACTTCTTCAAAATTCTGCAGCTCAGGTCATAACTTGCACTCCGTTAAGAGCTCATATTACCCCAGTTCTTCAGCAACTTCACTGGTTGCCCATAGAAGTCAGGATAAATTTTAAAATCTTACTTGTGTATCCATAAATCTGCTCCTTCATATTTGTGTAACCTGCTCCATATCACCACTGTTTCCCGCCCTCTCAGATCATCATCTGCTATTCATCTTACTGTTCCATCCTCACGCCTTGTTGCTATGGGGAACAGAGCTTTCAGTTGCTCTGCTCCTCGGCTCTGGAACTCTCTTCCTCCAGCCATAAGAAATATTGACTCCCTTTCCGTATTTAAGTCACAGCTCAAAACACATCTGTTTAAACTGGTTTATTCGCTTTAGTGCTGATTTTAAATGTTGTCAAGCTCTGTTTTGCAATTTTAACTTATTTCGTGTATTTTATGACTATTGTTCCTTTTATTAATTTTGTTCTTTGTAAGGTGACCTTGGGTTTCTGAAAGGCGACCTCAAATAAAATGCATTATTATTATTAATATTATTATAAAATTAGGAAGGCAGAACAGGGAGAGGAGGGGAAATGTTTCTAAATGAAGGTGTTTATGATTAATGAAAAAAAAAGGCCCTAAACATAATAAGTGGGTGGGCCACCCTTAGCAGCAACAACTGCAATCAAGTATTTGTAATAACTACCAATGAGTCTTTTACAACACTGTGGAGGAATTTTGGGCCACACATCTTTTTCAGAATTGTTGTAATTCAGCCACACTGAAAAGTTTTTGAGCATGAATCGCCTTTTTAAGGCAATACCACATCAACCTATTTGGATTCAGGTCAGGACTTTGAGTAGACCGCTCCAAAGTTGTCACAGCGGGGTACGCTGGTGTGTTTGTAAAACGGACCCAAATCCAGAACACTGGAAGAAACTGTACTTAGCTTTAAACAAAAGGGAAGCCTTTAGCAGGGCTAATAACAAGAATGCATAACAAAACAACATGAACAGTGGTGAGATCTAAACTAAAACGTAAACTAGAAAAACTAGGAAAGACAATGATGACCATGAACATGATTTTGAGCAGGAGCATGAAAGAAACTATGAAATACAAACATGAACTTGTTAGTATGCCTGGGTCATTGACCCGGGGTTTTTGAGTTTATTATATTATTTATTATTTCTAGTCTTTGGTTTCTTTGAGTTCTGTCTTATGGTTTATGTCTCTGTCTTCTCTAGTTGCTCTGTCTCCCCCGTCAGCTGTATCCCCTTGTCTAGTTCGCGTCTCTGTGTATCCTTAGTTGCTATATCCCCTGTGTCTGCCCTGGTCCCACGTCTCTGTTCCCTCTGTTGCAGTGCGTGCGAGTCTGTGTCATGTTTCCTGTTTTATTTTGAAGGTCCTTGTCTGAGGTTAATGTATCTGGTTTCGCTTCCCTTTGTCTCATTAGGCCTGATTTGCCCCAGCTGTGTTTCCCTCCTGTTACCCATTCCCTGATTGCTCCCTCTGTGCATTTAAGCCCTGTGTTTCTCTGTGTCTGTGTCATGATCTACCTTTATCTTGCTGTGTTTTGTCTGTGCAGGTGTATTTTGTATTCTTAGTCTTTGTTACCGTTTTGAGTTCAGCATTAAAGTTGTTTTGAGTTACTTTCTGTCTCCGGAGTCTGCACTTTGGGTCCTTCTCCTGCCTGCACACAGCCGTCACATAACAGAACTAGGATCCTGAAGACCCTGGAAATCTGAAGTGATGCGGAGGGAAGGAATACAGATGACCTGACACTGAACAACAGAAAACAGAGGACCTACCGTAAAGACGGTAAGTGACGGAAGTGACGAGTAAGGTAAGCGACCCATGTTGTAGGTGACGTCAGATGCCGGAGAATTGGCGGGAAAAAAAGCAAATAGTAGCATAGAGTTTAACAAAGGTTTTTCAAGCTTCAGTATTACCAAATATACTAATCAATTGTCATATAACTAACAACATCTGTTCTATCATCTCTAACACCCTGGAGGACAACGGGGAGAGTTTAGACACTCTCCAAGATTACATCGACCGCTGTTTTCAAGATTTAGTAATGAAGAAGGCCCAGAGTGCATCCTCCCCGACCAAAATTGAGACGCCGTCATCGAAGAGATGTCGCCCGGCAGACTCCCCCGGTACAACATCACCTGCCGGCAAAGACATCGCAGACATCCTGGAGTCAATCGACAAGCGATTGTCCAGCTTCGATGCGAGGCTGTCCCTGGTGGAGATTTTACACCGGGAATTTAAATCTCTGAGAGAATCCCTGGAATTCAGCCAGCAGCAGGTGGAAACGCTTGCCGCTGAAAATACCACGCTACGGGAGTCGGTTAAATCTCTCACCGATAACGTGACCCAGCTAAACATTGAAAATAAAAAAATAAAAGAGTCCGTTATCGAACTACAAGCCCGTAGCATGAGAGATAATCTTGTGTTTTCTGGTATTCCAGAATCTGCCGGAGAGGACGCGGAGGCAACGGTGAAAAGCTTCATTAAAATCCACCTGAAGCTGCCGGAGGACACCGTAAAGAACATCGACTTCGATAGAGTACATCGCTTGGGGGGCGTGAGGTCGCGGACTGGGAGACCACGTCCTATTGTGGCCAAATTTGGTCAATTCAAACAGAAGGAACAGGTGAAGAGTCGCGGCAGAGAGCTGAAAGGAACGGACTTCAGCGTGAACGGCCAGTTCCCCAAAGAGATCCTGGAACGACGCAAGGTCCTGTTCCCAGTTCGACGTAGCTTCATCCAGAAAGGCTCCCGTGCTGTCATCGCCGTGGACCGGCTCTACGTGGACGGACAGCTCTACTGCGAACCCGGCACCACACCGTGGTTATATTGACTGCACTCCAGATAAGAACCCGCTACACTCTTTTCTTATTCATTCACACTTTCTCCTTTAACATGGGTTTAACCTAGTAATATCAATATGATGTCATAGCAGATATAACACCGTCACCCTCCGTCATTGCTTTAATTGGAATGTTTTCGTTTCTTTTTTTTTTTTTTTTTTTTTTTTTTTGTTGCTCACAGTTCATGTGGTTTCTTTCTTTCTCTTGTCTTTCACTGCTGTGATCACCTACTTCCCCACTCACCTACAAACAACACCCTCTATTTCTCCATATTTTCACACCACGATGGACATTTTCCAGTCTGGTTTCCGCAAATTGCACTCCACTGAAACCGCTTTGCTTAAAGTGTCTAGTGACATTCTGATGGCAGCAGACTCTGGAGAGTACACTGTTCTGGTTATGTTGGATCTCAGCTCTGCTTTTGATACTGTTGATCACAGCATCATGATAAATAGGCTGAAGGACTTGTTTGGGATTACTGGCGTTGTTTTAAAATGGTTTATGTCGTATCTATCTGAGAGATCCTTTACTGTCTGTATAAATCATGTGCTGTCGGAAACATCAGTTCTGTCTTCTGGGGTACCTCAAGGATCTGTTTTAGGTCCTATTCTCTTTTTGCTGTATATCCTCCCTCTAGGCCACATTATCAGACGTTACAATAATATTTCTTATCATCTCTATGCTGATGACATTCAGTTGTACTGTTCTTTCAAAGCTTCTGAGTTGTATAAATTGTCTTGTTTAAAAAATTGTCTGTCAGAAATCAAACAATGGTTAAATGACAATTTCCTTCAGTTAAATGCAGATAAAACAGAAACTTTGATTATTGCACCTGATCACATGCTCTCAGAAATTAGGCAGCATATCAGTTTTTTAGACCCTTCATTTCAGTCGAGTCTCAGAAACTTAGGTGTTATATTTGACAGTTCGATGTCTCTTGAGAAACACTCTAAACAACTTGTCCGGAACTGTTTTTATCATCTAAGAAACATTTCTAAACTCAGGCTACTGGTGTCAAAGGCAGAACTTGAGATGATTATTCATGCTTTTATCTCTTCTCGTTTGGATTATTGTAACGGTCTTTTTACGTGTCTTAACAAATCAGCTCTGGATCGCCTTCAGTCTGTTCAGAATGCAGCGGCAAGACTTTTAACTGGTACAAACAAGAGGTCACACATTACTCCAGTTTTGGCTTCTCTTCATTGGTTGCCTGTAAATTTTAGGGTTCATTTTAAAATTTTAGTTGTAACTTTTAGAGCTCTGCATGGTGAAGCTCCCCAGTATATCTCTGACCTGTTGAAACCTCATGCTTCATCCCGAGCACTTAGGTCTTCAGGTCAGAGGCTACTGGTGGTCCCACGTACTAGATTTAAAACACGTGGGGATCGGGCTTTTCAGGCACTGGCACCTAGGCTGTGGAACTCTCTGCCGTTGTCTTTACGCTGTCTAGACTCTACTGACTCCTTTAAAAAGCAGCTGAAGACATTTTTATACAAACGGGCTTTTAACTAATTTAATTAATTTTAACTTGTATGTCTGATCTTACTGTAAAGCACTTTGTGATTTTTATCTGTGAAATGTGCTATATAAATAAATTTTACTTACTTACTTACTTACTTACGATCACGCAAACACATCCGCTCAACGGCAGCACATTCACAACAGCCTCACAGCATGCACAGACTTCCAGGACACATAACACAAGCCACGCTTGTTCATATTAGTGAATATTCACACACATAGTCAGAGTCATGGAGCCTCTCACCACACTTTTTTTTCTCTCTCTCTTTCTATTTACAAACAAGGGATGTTTCCACATTCTCTCCACCTGTCTAAACGAAACACCCAGCATACTTCATTAGACATACACACACAATTATGGGCATGCTGAGGTTTGTCACATGGAATGTAAATGGAGCTGGCTCCAGAGGAAAGAGGTTAAAGATATTTAACCAGCTTAAAAAACTACAGGCAGATGTTGTTTTATTACAAGAAACTCACAGACCTGTCACAGGTTTAAACGAACTTAAAACACCTGAGTTTCCTAACGTGTTTGCAGCCTGTTATAATTCTAGACAACGGGAGTAGCAATTTTAATACATAAAAATGTTAATTTTACAGTACTCGATACAGTTATAGATCCAGAGGGTAGATTTCTAATTATTAAACTATCAATATTGAACAACAAACTATGTATTGTAAGTATATATTTTAGTGCACTCTCTGAACACCTCGATTGCACACTCATTCTTGGCGGTGACCTCAACCTTGGACTAAATGAAGAAATGGATAGGCTCAACACAACAGGAACTCAGCGCAATTGGCAATCCACAAATATAATCAAACAGTATGTGAGCGACTTTGGCCTTCGCGATGCATGGCGCTCCCTTCACCCCAACAGTAAGGAATATACTTTTTTCTCGCATGTTCATCACTCTTACTCTCGTCTGGATTATTTTCTGGTCAGCAGCTCACTGCTGTGTGACATTTCAGACACTGAGATTCATCCTATAGCTGTCAGCGATCATGCTCCTGTATCTTTAACACTAATGCACAAGAATAATACTACGCCAAGTAAAAACTGGAGATTTAATATATCACTACTTAAAGATGAAGACTTTATTAAATACTTTAAAAAGGAATGGACTTCATATTTAGACTTTAATGACACTCCCGGAATATCTGCTTCTGTTCTATGGGAAGCAGGGAAAGCTGTGATGAGAGGTAAAATAATTTCTTTCTCATCACACAAAAAGAAAGAAGAAAACAAAAATATTCAGGAATTAGAAAAAACCATCAAATCACTAGAAGAAGCCTACGCGTGCGACCAAGATCAGGAAACATTGACCAAAATACGCAAGACAAAACTAGAATTAAATGAAACTATTAATAAAAAAACACAATTCCTTATACAAAGACTTCGCTTGCAGAATTTTGAACACAGTAACAAATCAGGTCAATTTCTAGCTAACCAGTTAAAAATAAATAAAGAACAAACAACTATATGTGCTGCTAAAGATTTATCGGGGAACACAATATATGACCCTGGAAGAATAAACAACATTTTTAGGGATTTCTATGAAACTTTATACTCACCACAAATAAACCCATCTAAAAATGAAATTGATCTGTTTCTTGACAACGTAACTCTTCCAAAATTACTAGACAGTCAAGCAATGGAACTGGATTCGCCACTGACGCCAAGTGAACTCCAGGAAGCCCTGATAAGTATGCCCAATAATAAGGCTCCAGGTCCAGACGGCTTCCCTGCAGAATTCTACAAAGAATTCTGGTCAATTCTGGCACCAGTATTCCACAGAATGTTGCAGGAAATCGAGGAAAAGGGCAGACTACCACCAAATATGAATTCTGCCAACATTAGTCTCCTGCTAAAACCAAGCAAAGACCCTTTATTTCCCTCAAGCTATCGTCCAATTTCTCTTTTAAATGTAGACCTTACAATAATCTGCAAAGCTCTCTCAAAGAGATTAGAGAAAATAACCCCCCTCTTAATTCATCCTGACCAAACTGGTTTCATAAAAGGTCGGCACTCCTCAACAAATACTCGTAGATTACTTAATTTAATAGACTACTCATACAATAAAAACATCGAAACCATAATATTATCTCTAGATGCAGAAAAAGCATTTGACAGAGTTAACTGGAAATTTTTATTTGCAACTTTACACAAATTTGGTTTTGGAAACTCTTTCATAAACTGGATAAGAATATTATACAATTCCCCAACAGCTCGTATCAGAACAAATGACCAGACATCCTCCAGCTTCTGTCTCCTGAGGGGCACCAGACCGGGATGCCCACTCTCCCCTTCACTTTTTGCAATTTTTATCGAACCTCTAGCAGCAGCATTTAGACAGGCTACAACAATTAAGGGCATAAAATGTAAGAACATAGAACATAAAATCAGTCTCTATGCGGATGATGTGTTGCTTTTTCTGCAAAACACACAAACCAACCTCTCTGAGGTAATTACTCTAATAAACTGGTTTTCAAGAGTTTCAGATTATTCAATTAACTGGCCAAAATCTACAGTTCTCCCATTAACTGCTCCTTCCATAATTCTTCCTCTGCCCCACTGCAATCTGGAAATATTAAATATTTAGGTATTAATGTTTCTCCTAAGCTTTCAGACTTAACTAAATTAAACCACATCCCACTTCTATAGAAAGTAGAAGGCGATCTGACTAGATGGAAATCTTTACCCATATCACTCATGGGAATGGTCGCCACTATAAAAATGATGATCTTGCCAAAAATAAATTACTTATTTTTGATGATCCCTAACAAACCATCACAAGATTGGTTCAGATCTCTGGATTCATATATTTCCAAAATCCTTTGGAAAGATAAACCCCCGCGTATCAGCTTAAAAACGCTACAAAGAACCAAGGATAGAGGAGGATTAGATCTGCATAATTTTCACCAATACTTCTTAGCCAACAGGCTTCAGTTCATCTCAGAATGGTCAAAATATACCAGAGAGTGATATTTATACCCCTCATGTCAAACTGACAGGTCATGAATTATTCATGAGCTCCGGAAGTAATTACTTCCTTAATTACTTCCGGAGCTCCGGAAGTAGGAAGTACTTAAGGAAGTAATAAAAATATGATATTCATAAAAAATATGATATTCATAAAAAATATGCTAGTTCATAGCTCATTGCTTTTTTCCCCCTAAAAACAACTAATGGATTATTTAGATACTTTCTTATATATCAAATATCATTCTTTTATTTCTTTAAGCCATTAATTTTTTTTTTTTTATGCTCAAAAAACGCCATCTGGTGGCAGGTCAGTGTGTGGGCGCGCGCGCCCGAGACTGTGTGTCTGGGGGCGCGCCCGTGTCTCCGGACCGTGCTCACCGTTGGTGATAAGACCCACCACTGTAGTGTCGTCCGCAAATTTCACAATGATGTTGGAGCTGTTAGTGGCTGTGCAGTCGTAGGTGTAGAGTGAGTACAGGAGAGGGCTCAGTACACACCCCTGTGGAGCACCAGTGTTCAGTGTGATGGGGGATGAGGTGATGCTGCCCAGTCTGACCACCTGGCGTCTGTCAGACAGGAAGCTAAGGATCCAGCTGCAGAGGGAGCTGCTCAGTCCTAGATCCTGCAGTTTCCTGTCCAGCTTCGAGGGAACGATGGTATTGAATGCTGAGCTGTAATCTACAAACAGCATCCTCACATACGTGTCTCTCTTCTCCAGGTGTGACAGGGCAGTGTGTAGTGTCAGGGCTATGGCATCATCAGTGGACCTGTTGTGGCGGTATGCAAACTGTAGAGGGTCCAGTGAGTCGGGTAGTGCAGAGCAGATGAAGTCCCTGACCAGCTTCTCGAAGCATTTGCTTACGATGGGGGTCAGGGCTACAGGTCGCCAGTCGTTCAATGAGGAGATGGTGGAGGATTTGGGTACAGGGACGATGGTGGCCATTTTGAAGCAGGCTGGGACTACAGACAGAGAGAGGGAAAGGTTGAAGATGTGCGTGAACACTCCAGCCAGCTGAGCCGCGCATGACCTGAGGACGCGGCCGGGAATCCCGTCCGGACCAGTAGCTTTGCGTGCGTTCACCTTCCTGAAGCACTTCCGCACATCCTCCTCCTCAGACACAGTGTGCGCACTGACGTCATCCGCGGTGCGCACACTGTCCGGTCTCATGGTGTTCGCTGTGTCGAATCTAGCGTAGAATACGTTTAGATCCTCACACAGAGAGGCCGTGGTCTGCGGTGTGCTGGTTTTCCCTCTAAAGTCTGTGATCGTGTTTAGTCCCTGCCACATACTCCGAGGGTTGTCAAACTGTTGCTCCACCCTGTCCCTGTACTCACGTTTGGCTGCTTTGATCGTCTTCCGGAGTTGGTAATGTGCGTGTTTGTAGTCCGATGTGTTCGCGGAGGCAAAGGCGGTGTTCCGTGCCGCCAGTGCCGCGCGAACATCTCCATTAATCCAGGGTTTTTGATTTGGGAAGGATTTGACTGTTCTGGATGGGACGACATCTTCCACGCATTTCCTGATAAATCCACAGACTGAGTCTGTGTATTCATCAATGTCTCTGGCGGCCACGTGAAACATTTCCCAGTCCGCGTGATCAAAACAGTCCCGCAGCGCAGACTCCGATTGGTCCGTCCAACAGTGCACCGCCCTCCGGGTTGGAGCTTCCTGTTTCAGCTTCTGCCTGTAGGCGGGCAGGAGCAGGATGGAGCGGTGATCTGATTGGCCGAATGGGGCGCGGGGGAGGGCTTTGTACGCATCCCGGAAAGAGGTGTAACAGTGGTCGAGTAGCCGGTTTCCACGTGTGTTGAAAAGGATGTGTTGATGGAGTTTTGGTGAGACTTTCTTCAGGTTTCCCTTATTAAAGTCTCCGGCTGTGATAAACGCTGCCTCTGGGTGTGCGGTTTCCTCGCTGCTGATCGCGCTGTACAGTTCCCTGAGTGCTCGGTCAGTGTCGGCTTGTGGGGGAATGTAAACAGCCGTAATAATCACTGCTGTAAATTCCCTCGGTAGCCAGAATGGCCGGCACTTAATCATCAGGTACTCCAGGTCCGGTGAGCAGAAGGATTTGACCGGGTGCACGTTCGCATAATCACACCAGCTGTTGTTGATCATGAAACACACACCACCGCCTCTGCTTTTCCCAGTAAGATCCTGTGACCTGTCCGCGCGGTGCACAGAGAACCCCGGCAGTTGTATTGCGGAGTCCGGTACTTTGTCCGATAGCCAGGTTTCTGTGAGGCAGATCACGCAGCAGTCCCGCATCTCTCGCTGGAATGAGATCCGTGCCCGAAGCTCGCACAGCTTGTTCTCCAGAGACTGCATATTAGCCAGTAATAAACTGGGTAACGGTGGTCTGTAAGTGCGCCGTCTCAGTCGAACCAGAACGCCAGATCTTCTCCCTCTGCATCGGCGTTTGCGGCCTCCAGGGCCAGAGAACAAAGGCGTCTCAGGTGAGATGAATGGGGGGTCTGCAAACGGAGCGTCCGTGTTGCAAAACTTGAACGCCGGAAAGTTATAAGAAAGACCGTCTTTTATGTCCAGTAAGGTTTGTCGGTCGTACACAAGGAGACAAGTGCTGCTCGTGAAAAAATAAAGGAAAAGTGAAATTAAACACAGAAGAAAGCCGTTGCTTGGGGGAGCTCGCGACGAGGCTGCCATACTCGGCGCCATCTTGATCAACCCCGGTTAGCCAATCCGCTCCAGGTCCGATTTTTATGATCTCCCGCTCAGGTTAAGACTACCCTCGAGCTCCCAGAAGACCCCTGCCTTCAGCCATATCAACAACTGGAACCGCTCAGACTGCTTGCGAGTTCGCATAGGGAGCGGCCGATTTCAACAGCAACTTGCGTCTCTTTCCTTATCCGCATATCATTCGGTAAGTGTTAATCTTCCTCTCTAACTACATTTTTGCATTTTCCTTTTTACCATTCTGTCAATCCTTTCATTAAAAAAATAAATAAATATCACAATGGTTTGTAACACGTACAATACACTATCCGTCCATCCATTCGCCTCCACTTATCCTTTTTTCAGGCTCGCGCGGTGCGCTGGAGCCTATCCCACGTACAATACACTTTAAAAAATATATAAGCTCGACTTTTAACTCCCGTAAAAGTTTATACATTACATGTCTGCATCACCTATCATGGCCTCATCAGGTATCTCATATCATCTTGTTATTGTTATGTTATGCTCCTTTGATATTTTGCTAGTTTGCGTGTTTTAAAACTCTTTTTGTTTTTCTTTATATTTTTAGACCCAGATGTGTTAACCTGATCCCTGCGAAACACCAGCTCTGCGTGGATTTTGACCGCGAGTGACCGGATGTTGTTTCCGGCCTGAGGTTGCCTGAAATGCCGTGAGGCTCGTTTGAAAGATTGCGCCCGAGACCAACTCCGCCTCCAAGGCATGCCTACCTTTAGCTGCCACCAGTGAGATATCAGAGCCGGGCTCCACATATCCAATCAGGAGCACGAGCAAGACAGCTTTTGCAGACTCTCCAGAAATATACAAGTCCTTACTGCAGTGAATTTTTAAAATTTTTTCAAGATAAGATTAGTTGCCTAAGACATAACATAACTCCCTCAGGAAACCCCACCAACCATGATCGTCCACACCCCATAATTATGGAATCTTTCCTCCCAGTTTCTTTAGAGGATTTATTGGAAACACTGACTCAATTGAATCCTTCAACGAGTTTAGCTGATGTCTTACCTACTCGTTTATTCTGTAAAGTTTTTGAGACCATCGGGCCCTCTGTGGTCACGCTGATAAACCATTCATTGCTATCTGGCTCTGTCCCCAGGTGCTTTAAACAGGGGGTTATTCAACCTCTGCTGAAAAAGCCTAACCTGGATCAAACACTTCAGTCAAGCTACAGGCCCATCTCAAAACTTCCTTTTATCTCTAAAACCCTAGAAAAAGTTGTTTGGCTACAAGTAAAGAAAGCGCTGGAGAAGCATAACATTCTTGATAAATTTCAATCGGGTTTCAGAAAGTTACACTCTACAGAAACAGCTCTGCTGAAAGTCACAAATGACCTCTTGATGGCTGCAGACAGGGGTGATTGCTCAGTCCTGGTTCTTCTGGACCTTAGCTCAGCCTTTGATACCGTTGACCATCAGATCTTAATCCATCGCTTAAACTGCACGGTAGGGATATCAGGATCTGTTCTAAAGTGGTTCACCTCATTTCTGGAAGATAGGACGCTTTTAGTTTCAGTGGGAAACTTCCAATCAGACGTGGCTAAGTTCCTATGTGGAGTTCCACAAGGTTCGGTTTTAAGCCCCCTGTTATTTTCACTATATATTCTTCCCTTAGGCCGGATCATTAGCGGTTTCAAAAATATTTCCTATCATTTATATGCGGACGACATCCAATTATACATTTCTTTTAAATCTTGGGAATTAGACAAGCTATCCACTCTTATGGACTGTCTTAAGGAAATTAATCTTTGGATGACAAACAATTTCCTGCAGCTGAACGCAGACAAGACCGAGTGCTTAATCCTAGCCCCAGAGAATATCAAGCCCCAGATTAGTCAACATCTGGGTGCTTTTTCATTGTCGATAAAAGCCACTGCTCGGAATCTTGGGATAATTTTCGACCAATCTTTGTCCTTTGACGTTCATATTAAATCCGTGACCCGCTCCTGCTTTTTTCACTTAAGAAATATTGCCAAACTCAGGACTATTGTCTCCACAACCGAACTGGAGATGCTTGTCCACGCCTTTATT
Source organism: Copadichromis virginalis (assembly GCF_057382275.1). Classification (NCBI taxonomy): domain Eukaryota; kingdom Metazoa; phylum Chordata; class Actinopteri; order Cichliformes; family Cichlidae; genus Copadichromis; species Copadichromis virginalis. Next base: position 34,701,496 of record NC_140638.1, read on the forward strand.
TCCTCCCGGCTGGACTATTGTAATGCACTTTTCTCCTGCGTATCTAAGGCCTTACTAAATCGGCTCCAAGCGGTTCAAAATGCTGCAGCAAGGCTTTTAACCCACAGCAATAAATTTTCTCATATCACTCCTATACTAAAATCCCTGCATTGGCTTCCGGTTGAGTATAGATATAAGTTTAAAATCCTCACCTTTACGTTTATGTCTCTACAAGGTGAGGCCCCCATCTATATCTCGGAGCTTCTCCAGCCCTATTCTCCAAAGCGGACTCTTCAAATCAAATCAAATCAAATCAAATCAAATCAAATCACTTTTATTGTCACATCACATGTGCAGGCACACTGGCACAGCACATGCGAGTGAAATTCTTGTGTGCGAGCCCCACAAGCAACAGAGATGTGCAAACACAACAACACAAACGAGCAAAATACAAGAATGGCCAACCTGAAACTAATAAATATATGTACAATATATAATAGTGTATGCATTTCTGGATGTGTATACTAAATATTTTCCTACGTGTGTGTGTGTGTGTGTGTGTGTGTGTGTGTGTGTGTGTGTGTGTGTGTGTGCGCACATTTTTACAAATTAAATAGTAAAAAAAATAAAATAAAATAATAATAATAATAATAAAATATATAAAATATACAGAGTTGAATATGTGCAAAACAAGTGGCATTTATATACAGTGTGGAGTGCATAATGTTGACGTTCCAGTAGTGAAGCTGAGGTGTCTATGACGTGTTCAGCAGTCTGATGGCCTGATGGAAAAAGCTGTCTCTCAGTCTGCTGGTTCGGGACCGGATGCTGCAGAACCTCCTTCCTGATGGAAGCAGTCTGAACAGTTTATGGCTGGGGTGACTGGAGTCCTTGATGATCCTCCCCGCTTTCCTCAGGCAGCGCTTCCTGTAGATCTTAGATCCACTGATAGCGGTCGTCTATCTATTCCACGGACTCGTCTGAAAACAAAGGGGGATCACGCTTTTCAAACCCTGGCTCCAATACTGTGGAACGGTTTACCCTCCTCACTACGCACCATCGACACGGTGGCCTCTTTTAAAAAACAGCTTAAAACTCATCTGTTTAGACAGGCATTTGGGTAATGTTAATGCGTAATATGTTGTTTTATTTTATATTTATATTGTACTATTGCTTGTTTGATATTATATTGTTTGTTTGACATGTCTTCTTGTGAAGCACTTTGTAACAGCGTTTTTGTCTTAAAAAGTGCTATATAAATAAATTTTACTTTACTTTACTTACTTACTTACCAACTGCTCTGCAACCCAGTGTTTCTGGTCCCCTCACTAACATCGCTTTTTGAGATATTTTTTATGAACCACCAAAAAAGCAATTTTACCCCACAGTACAGAAGACTGGGTCTGAGGGCAGCAGCGGGGACAAATGATTGTAATGAAGCGACGGACATTTCATGGCTGGTCTTGCATAATCGTGAGTTATTATGTCATATGGTGATAAGTACATAGTTTTGCAAGAGGCATACAAGCACTGTGGAAAAAGTAATCATAAAACTGTTTTTGTGAACACCCTACGTTATGCTTTAAAAAATGTGATACATGTAATGTGATCATCAAAGAACGTGATTTTTAAAAAAAAAAAACTTTTATTCTTATGCTTTTAAAGTATGTCAGATTATCTTAAAACACTTATTTGTATGTTATAATGTTTTTCTTACACCATGTGTAATTTTTATAGACACCTTATTCATTGTATCAATGTGTAATTGTCATGGTTGGCTGTGTGGCAGGCGGGCAAGCAGGAGTGGTGGATCCAAAATGCAGGACTCAGACACAGAAATTCAACTTAAAGCGCAGCTTTAATGCTGGAAAACCTCTTACTAACTAAACTCACCAAAAGACAAACAAAAACGCTGGTGGACTAAAACACTGAAGCACAAAACACTGAACTGGAACTGGAAACAAAACACTGGCAACACGGAGGCAAAACACACACAGCTTGTTGAGGGTACGACGCAACACTGACTCAGAGAAACACAGGGACTAAATACACTGGGAAGTAACGAGGAGAATGAGACACAGAAGGAGAGCACAGCTGGGGGAAATTAGAACTGACGAGACAAGCAAAGCAGGACACATTCACATAAGACACGGACCTTCAAAGTAAAACAGGAAGGATCACACAGAGACGCGAACTTGACACAGTGGAGACAGCAACTAGAAAACCATAAGGCAGAGGACTCTAAGAACCGAGAGGCACAGAGGGGAACTCAAACATGCAGACACAGACTTACACAGAACAGAGGGGACATAGAGAAACATGAAGGGCAAGGGATCGAAACTAGAAACTCACACCAAGTACAATAATACAAAAATCACAAAGAACTAAAACGCTGGGTCAGGAGACCCAGGACCCTGACAGTAATTATGTATCTTTGATAAATAAATAAAATATTTAATCTTGTATTTGTGTACTTTCTGGTGATTCAATAAAAAATTAGTCACATATCGCTCTGATAAACACAGATGGCTGAAAGAAATGTTTGATGGAACAAAGGAAACAAGTGTCTTGCTGCTAAACTTTTAAGTCACCATGGTTTAAATGAGAAAGTCTGTATGTAAAACATGAAAAACTCCATATCAGTGATATCTACAAAGGTGTACTCATTTCTTTGTAATGGTACTTTACTGTTCCAATGAAACAAAAAGAAAATCTCATTTTTAAAGTACATTTTTTGGCCATCCTGACCTATTTTCAGGGGCAAGAATGTTGATGTTAGACTGTGTTTTAAATCAGGTTGTGATCTTAAACTAACTATCACAGCACTGATTTCAGTTGTAATCTCAATTAGAATCCCAAATGGGCTTTTCTCCAGTCAGTGTTATGGTGAAATTTAACTTGTTCTTTTGTGTAATTGCACATGGCCCAGCAAAGGACCCCTTAGTAAGCTGTACAGCACAAGTTTTCAATTCACTTTTGTCAGAAAACTTCACAGTATGAGAAGTTACAGCACAGTTTCTCCAAACGTGTGGTTCTTTTTCAGCCAGCGTGCTTTTAGAGCATCTACATTAGCTCATGTAGTAAAAGTACAATCAGTAAGTGTACTTTAACATTTGAGATTCCGAGTCACTCTTGCTTAGATCATGTGAACTATATCATGAACCTTTTTTTGTATAATGCATCAAACGTGTTCAAATCAGTTTATTTTCAATTTATTTTAACTAATCTAGAGACAAGCAACTCCTTTTTAGCTTCTGTTATGTATTTACCTCTCACACCTTAATCTAGATGTTAGTGTTCTCAGAGTTAACATGTCTCATGTTGCCATGTTGTATTTCTAATACCCAGCCTCAGTGTTCGCCCTGTTCACCCTCAAATCCAAACACCAATGATCTAGATATTCACAAAATTCATAAGGAGATTCTTAAGGTCTTAAGTTTTGTTGTTTTTATGTTTTACAAAAAAAAAACTTCACATTTTTTATATTTTTAAACGAAAGTGACATGCAAGGATATTTTTCTTTAGTGATGTTGCTTCAGCAATCTCAAATACTAATTATTCTGGGAATTTTTATGGTCAAACTATGTGATTTTCCAAATGTGTGTGTGTGTGTGTGTGTGGAGTAAAATGACCTTGTTCTTATGATGTTGTCACCGTGAATCATTTAGGATTAACAACACAAATTGTATCGATAGCAGAAACAGTCTTATAACTTATAGTTCTCACACGTTACCGCTAGTTTTACAAACGCAGTCTTCTTCAGCTCTGTTTATGTAGCTTTTATGAAACTGATTTTCCATAGTACAAGTAGAATTTAATTTTTCTTTGCTCTCCAGTATAAATGCAATAATTTGCAGGCTTTTTACTGAAACTCTCACAATGCAACACTCAATGCTCAGAGCTTCATATATCAACAGCTCTGAAAATATCTTCTTTTTTAAAGTAATGTAGGACAGGATCTCTCACTCTCTGTGTCTCAAAAAAACCCAACTAAACTGGCAATCACCACTAAACAAATGAAAGTAGTTTATGGCTTTTTTATCAGCTGCATTTCTTTCATTTATGTATTGATCACATTGTTTATTGGTAATGCTTTTAGGTCACTGTTTTAGCATGTCTGCCTCACACTCCATTTAAACAGTTTAACAGATAGTGGGGTCTGGTAAGGAAGTTGGGGGGAAGCAGACAACTCCACAGGAAGAGTCTTTTTGTCTTTTCTCCACTGTAAAAGATAGCAAGGCAGTGTGAAACTTTCTTTGCGGGAAAGACAAAAGGTGTGAAAACAGCTGTGTACTGTCTTCTTTCCTGTAGGAGGTATTTAACTGAGAGCCATGCTCAGTGAGAGACTCTGCTCACCCTCTGCCCCAGCGATGGCAGTCCCTCACCAAGCTCGATTTCTGTTCTTTGTCTTGATTAAAGAATGTTAGCTACCACTCATCGCTTGTCTGCAGGCTTTATTAAATGGAAAACTTCCACAACAACCTCTAAACAGTGGTTTATGGCTTTTTGTCACCTGCAACACCATGTAACACTTGGATGTTAGATTCTTTTACCAGTCAGTGTTGTTAGCCCCAACCCCCAGGCTCCAGCTGTCTGAGCTCTAACCCTGGCTGCCAAATGTCCCCCTGAGGCCTTTGTGCCTTTTACCACCAGACTAAGTTTGTAGTCCTATCTACTAATATTATTTTATTTTTTTATTATAGCACAAGGTTCAGTTAGGTTACTACTTTGACTTCCTCAATTTGAGCACATTTCTGACCCGATACTTTATCAAGCTTTTACTCGAGTGTTTTTGACACTAGCAGCTGTACTTCTACTTAAGTGAAAATTGCCTGCAATTTTGCCACCTCAGTTGCCACTTTTCTGGAGTTTGTACACTTTTTATATTGAAACGTTCAACGTTTTACGTGTTATCCTTGATCACAGTTCTAAACAAGTTAACTTTCTTCACTTCAAAGTAACCCAAAAAAGAAACTATATGTCCAGTTCTCTTTACTCCAAACCTGGTTTTAGGCTATGCTGTTGTTGTGATATGGCCATACAAATAATATTAAGTTTAATTAATCTTAAAAAAAAATGGCTGCTTCATGGCTACCTGTTCAGAGAATTTGCAGACTTTTATGGAAACTGTCACAATGTAACACTCTCACTGCCAAAAACAGGGTTGATCCATGTTTCTATGAACACTGATTAATATATCAACAGCTCTGAAAATCCTTTTTTTTAAAGTAAAGCAGAACAGGATCTCTGTATCTCTAAAAATCCCAACAAAACTGGCAATCACCTCTAAACAAATGGAAGTAGTTTATGGATCTTTATCACCTGCAACACCATGTAACACCTAGATGTTAGACTCTTTTACCATCACATTTGCAAGGGTTTATGTGTTATCCTTGATCACAGTTCTAAATAAGTTAACTTTCTTGACATAAAAGTAGCCCAAAGAAGACAAACATATGTCCAGTTCTTTGAACTAAGGAGTGAACTTCATACAAACTCTGTGTTAGAAAAATCAAACTGTGTCTCGTGCGTGTGTATTGTGACTGCTCCATCACAATGTATAATTTGACTTGACTTGACGAGACACAGTTTGATTTTTCTAACACAGAGTTTGTATGAAGTTCACTTTATCAGCTGAAAATATTAAAGCCAGAACTTACAAGATCAAAAACCTTTTACTTCATGTACAGGGTTTTATTTCAGGTATATAAACCATTACATTTGATTCAAGTAAAACAAATAATTACATTGATTCTTGCAATGCTTTTCCAAGAAAGTTTTATTTGATGTAACGGGTTTCCAAAATTATTTAATTTGATGTAATGAAACCAATAGATTTGAAATGGGGTAAAACAAATAACGCGATTGATTCTTGCAATGCTTTTCCAAGAAAGTTTTATTTGATGTAACGGGTTTCCAAAAAAAAGTTTTATTTCAGGTATATAAACCAATACATTTGTTTGTAAAACAAATAATTACATTGATACTTGTAAAGAGTTTCCAAAAAGGTTTTGACTGGCAACAACGCTCACCTGCTAAATCCAACAGAAGACCACTGGGACCTTATGTTTCACTCCATCTGACTGTGCAGGAGCTCAGTGTTGGGTATGGTAAATGGTCTGTTTCATATTTAGTGCTTTTAGACTCTTCCTGGTTGTTGATGTTTGTTTCTAAAGATGTTGTTGTTGAGACTTTGTAGAAAGCAGCTTCACCTCTGATCACACACACACACACACACACACACACACACACACACACACACACACACAACTGCACTCGCTCACCTGGAGGATCATCGCTCAGGCTAATGATGCTGATGGGGTTATTGCTCTGGGGATTTAGCAGGTGAGCTAAATCATGTGTAACATGTGAATTTCCTGAGTGTGGCATTAATAAAGTTTGTGTCTATGTCGAAGCTGACGTTTAAATTCCTTTTTAAATTTACCAACATTTCTGATTTGCAATTAAGACTGTGACATGTTTTCACCATTTGAAAGCCAGAAGAGTGATCACTCTTGAAGCCTGGTTGCTGCAGAATACTAGGACTACTAGTACTAGTTCTAGTACTACTGCTACTGCACAAAGCATATTGTTCAGGAATTTCACAAATTTGCTTACGTCTAATGTGTTGGCTTACAGGTAAACTTGTTTTGCAGGTGGATAGGATGAAAACTTCCAGCATCACATAATGTTTTCCGATCAGTAGGTTTGGAGTAAAAAAGAACTGGACATATATTTGTCTTCTTTGGGCTACTTTTATGTCAAGAAAGTTAACTTATTTAGAACTGTGATCAAGGATAACACATAAACCCTTGCAAATATGATGGTAAAAGAGTCTAACATCTAGGTGTTACATGGTGTTGCAGGTGATAAAGATCCATAAACTACTTCCATTTGTTTAGAGGTGATTGCCAGTTTTGTTGGGATTTTTAGAGATACAGAGATCCTGTTCTGCTTTACTTAAAAAAAAAAAAAAGGATTTTCAGAGCTGTTGATATATTAATCAGTGTTCATAGAAACATGGATCAACCCTGTTTTGACAGTGAGAGTGTTACATTGTGACAGTTTCCATAAAAGTCTGCAAATTCTCTGAACAGGTAGCCATGAAGCAGCCATTTTTTTTTTTAAGATTAATTAAACTTAATATTATTTGTATGGCCATATCACAACAACAGCATAGCCTAAAACCAGGTTTGGAGTAAAGAGAACTGGACATATAGTTTCTTTTTTGGGTTACTTTGAAGTGAAGAAAGTTAACTTGTTTAGAACTGTGATCAAGGATAACACGTAAAACGTTGAACGTTTCAATATAAAAAGTGTACAAACTCCAGAAAAGTGGCAACTGAGGTGGCAAAATTGCAGGCAATTTTCACTTAAGTAGAAGTACAGCTGCTAGTGTCAAAAACACTCGAGTAAAAGCTTGATAAAGTATCGGGTCAGAAATGTGCTCAAATTGAGGAAGTCAAAGTAGTAACCTAACTGAACCTTGTGCTATAATAAAAAAAAATAAATAATATTAGTAGATAGGACTACAAACTTAGTCTGGTGGTAAAAGGCACAAAGGCCTCAGGGGGACATTTGGCAGCCAGGGTTAGAGCTCAGACAGCTGGAGCCTGGGGGTTGGGGCTAACAACACTGACTGGTAAAAGAATCTAACATCCAAGTGTTACATGGTGTTGCAGGTGACAAAAAGCCATAAACCACTGTTTAGAGGTTGTTGTGGAAGTTTTCCATTTAATAAAGCCTGCAGACAAGCGATGAGTGGTAGCTAACATTCTTTAATCAAGACAAAGAACAGAAATCGAGCTTGGTGAGGGACTGCCATCGCTGGGGCAGAGGGTGAGCAGAGTCTCTCACTGAGCATGGCTCTCAGTTAAATACCTCCTACAGGAAAGAAGACAGTACACAGCTGTTTTCACACCTTTTGTCTTTCCCGCAAAGAAAGTTTCACACTGCCTTGCTATCTTTTACAGTGGAGAAAAGACAAAAAGACTCTTCCTGTGGAGTTGTCTGCTTCCCCCCAACTTCCTTACCAGACCCCACTATCTGTTAAACTGTTTAAATGGAGTGTGAGGCAGACATGCTAAAACAGTGACCTAAAAGCATTACCAATAAACAATGTGATCAATACATAAATGAAAGAAATGCAGCTGATAAAAAAGCCATAAACTACTTTCATTTGTTTAGTGGTGATTGCCAGTTTAGTTGGGTTTTTTTGAGACACAGAGAGTGAGAGATCCTGTCCTACATTACTTTAAAAAAGAAGATATTTTCAGAGCTGTTGATATATGAAGCTCTGAGCATTGAGTGTTGCATTGTGAGAGTTTCAGTAAAAAGCCTGCAAATTATTGCATTTATACTGGAGAGCAAAGAAAAATTAAATTCTACTTGTACTATGGAAAATCAGTTTCATAAAAGCTACATAAACAGAGCTGAAGAAGACTGCGTTTGTAAAACTAGCGGTAACGTGTGAGAACTATAAGTTATAAGACTGTTTCTGCTATCGATACAATTTGTGTTGTTAATCCTAAATGATTCACGGTGACAACATCATAAGAACAAGGTCATTTTACTCCACACACACACACACACACACATTTGGAAAATCACATAGTTTGACCATAAAAATTCCCAGAATAATTAGTATTTGAGATTGCTGAAGCAACATCACTAAAGAAAAATATCCTTGCATGTCACTTTCGTTTAAAAATATAAAAAATGTGAAGTTTTTTTTTTGTAAAACATAAAAACAACAAAACTTAAGACCTTAAGAATCTCCTTATGAATTTTGTGAATATCTAGATCATTGGTGTTTGGATTTGAGGGTGAACAGGGCGAACACTGAGGCTGGGTATTAGAAATACAACATGGCAACATGAGACATGTTAACTCTGAGAACACTAACATCTAGATTAAGGTGTGAGAGGTAAATACATAACAGAAGCTAAAAAGGAGTTGCTTGTCTCTAGATTAGTTAAAATAAATTGAAAATAAACTGATTTGAACACGTTTGATGCATTATACAAAAAAAGGTTCATGATATAGTTCACATGATCTAAGCAAGAGTGACTCGGAATCTCAAATGTTAAAGTACACTTACTGATTGTACTTTTACTACATGAGCTAATGTAGATGCTCTAAAAGCACGCTGGCTGAAAAAGAACCACACGTTTGGAGAAACTGTGCTGTAACTTCTCATACTGTGAAGTTTTCTGACAAAAGTGAATTGAAAACTTGTGCTGTACAGCTTACTAAGGGGTCCTTTGCTGGGCCATGTGCAATTACACAAAAGAACAAGTTAAATTTCACCATAACACTGACTGGAGAAAAGCCCATTTGGGATTCTAATTGAGATTACAACTGAAATCAGTGCTGTGATAGTTAGTTTAAGATCACAACCTGATTTAAAACACAGTCTAACATCAACATTCTTGCCCCTGAAAATAGGTCAGGATGGCCAAAAAATGTACTTTAAAAATGAGATTTTCTTTTTGTTTCATTGGAACAGTAAAGTACCATTACAAAGAAATGAGTACACCTTTGTAGATATCACTGATATGGAGTTTTTCATGTTTTACATACAGACTTTCTCATTTAAACCATGGTGACTTAAAAGTTTAGCAGCAAGACACTTGTTTCCTTTGTTCCATCAAACATTTCTTTCAGCCATCTGTGTTTATCAGAGCGATATGTGACTAATTTTTTATTGAATCACCAGAAAGTACACAAATACAAGATTAAATATTTTATTTATTTATCAAAGATACATAATTACTGTCAGGGTCCTGGGTCTCCTGACCCAGCGTTTTAGTTCTTTGTGATTTTTGTATTATTGTACTTGGTGTGAGTTTCTAGTTTCGATCCCTTGCCCTTCATGTTTCTCTATGTCCCCTCTGTTCTGTGTAAGTCTGTGTCTGCATGTTTGAGTTCCCCTCTGTGCCTCTCGGTTCTTAGAGTCCTCTGCCTTATGGTTTTCTAGTTGCTGTCTCCACTGTGTCAAGTTCGCGTCTCTGTGTGATCCTTCCTGTTTTACTTTGAAGGTCCGTGTCTTATGTGAATGTGTCCTGCTTTGCTTGTCTCGTCAGTTCTAATTTCCCCCAGCTGTGCTCTCCTTCTGTGTCTCATTCTCCTCGTTACTTCCCAGTGTATTTAGTCCCTGTGTTTCTCTGAGTCAGTGTTGCGTCGTACCCTCAACAAGCTGTGTGTGTTTTGCCTCCGTGTTGCCAGTGTTTTGTTTCCAGTTCCAGTTCAGTGTTTTGTGCTTCAGTGTTTTAGTCCACCAGCGTTTTTGTTTGTCTTTTGGTGAGTTTAGTTAGTAAGAGGTTTTCCAGCATTAAAGCTGCGCTTTAAGTTGAATTTCTGTGTCTGAGTCCTGCATTTTGGATCCACCACTCCTGCTTGCCCGCCTGCCACACAGCCAACCATGACAATTACACATTGATACAATGAATAAGGTGTCTATAAAAATTACACATGGTGTAAGAAAAACATTATAACATACAAATAAGTGTTTTAAGATAATCTGACATACTTTAAAAGCATAAGAATAAAAGTTTTTTTTTTTTAAAAATCACGTTCTTTGATGATCACATTACATGTATCACATTTTTTAAAGCATAACGTAGGGTGTTCACAAAAACAGTTTTATGATTACTTTTTCCACAGTGCTTGTATGCCTCTTGCAAAACTATGTACTTATCACCATATGACATAATAACTCACGATTATGCAAGACCAGCCATGAAATGTCCGTCGCTTCATTACAATCATTTGTCCCCGCTGCTGCCCTCAGACCCAGTCTTCTGTACTGTGGGGTAAAATTGCTTTTTTGGTGGTTCATAAAAAATATCTCAAAAAGCGATGTTAGTGAGGGGACCAGAAACACTGGGTTGCAGAGCAGTTGGTAAGTAAGTAAGTAAAGTAAAGTAAAATTTATTTATATAGCACTTTTTAAGACAAAAACGCTGTTACAAAGTGCTTCACAAGAAGACATGTCAAACAAACAATATAATATCAAACAAGCAATAGTACAATATAAATATAAAATAAAACAACATATTACGCATTAACATTACCCAAATGCCTGTCTAAACAGATGAGTTTTAAGCTGTTTTTTAAAAGAGGCCACCGTGTCGATGGTGCGTAGTGAGGAGGGTAAACCGTTCCACAGTATTGGAGCCAGGGTTTGAAAAGCGTGATCCCCCTTTGTTTTCAGACGAGTCCGTGGAATAGATAGACGACCGCTATCAGTGGATCTAAGATCTACAGGAAGCGCTGCCTGAGGAAAGCGGGGAGGATCATCAAGGACTCCAGTCACCCCAGCCATAAACTGTTCAGACTGCTTCCATCAGGAAGGAGGTTCTGCAGCATCCGGTCCCGAACCAGCAGACTGAGAGACAGCTTTTTCCATCAGGCCATCAGACTGCTGAACACGTCATAGACACCTCAGCTTCACTACTGGAACGTCAACATTATGCACTCCACACTGTATATAAATGCCACTTGTTTTGCACATATTCAACTCTGTATATTTTATATATTTTATTATTATTATTATTATTTTATTTTATTTTTTTTACTATTTAATTTGTAAAAATGTGCACACACACACACACACACACACACACACACACACACACACACACACACACACACACGTAGGAAAATATTTAGTATACACATCCAGAAATGCATACACTATTATATATTGTACATATATTTATTAGTTTCAGGTTGGCCATTCTTGTATTTTGCTCGTTTGTGTTGTTGTGTTTGCACATCTCTGTTGCTTGTGGGGCTCGCACACAAGAATTTCACTCGCATGTGCTGTGCCAGTGTGCCTGCACATGTGATGTGACAATAAAAGTGATTTGATTTGATTTGATTTGATTTGATTTGATTTGATTTGAAGAGTCCGCTTTGGAGAATAGGGCTGGAGAAGCTCCGAGATATAGATGGGGGCCTCACCTTGTAGAGACATAAACGTAAAGGTGAGGATTTTAAACTTATATCTATACTCAACCGGAAGCCAATGCAGGGATTTTAGTATAGGAGTGATATGAGAAAATTTATTGCTGTGGGTTAAAAGCCTTGCTGCAGCATTTTGAACCGCTTGGAGCCGATTTAGTAAGGCCTTAGATACGCAGGAGAAAAGTGCATTACAATAGTCCAGCCGGGAGGAAATAAAGGCGTGGACAAGCATCTCCAGTTCGGTTGTGGAGACAATAGTCCTGAGTTTGGCAATATTTCTTAAGTGAAAAAAGCAGGAGCGGGTCACGGATTTAATATGAACGTCAAAGGACAAAGATTGGTCGAAAATTATCCCAAGATTCCGAGCAGTGGCTTTTATCGACAATGAAAAAGCACCCAGATGTTGACTAATCTGGGGCTTGATATTCTCTGGGGCTAGGATTAAGCACTCGGTCTTGTCTGCGTTCAGCTGCAGGAAATTGTTTGTCATCCAAAGATTAATTTCCTTAAGACAGTCCATAAGAGTGGATAGCTTGTCTAATTCCCAAGATTTAAAAGAAATGTATAATTGGATGTCGTCCGCATATAAATGATAGGAAATATTTTTGAAACCGCTAATGATCCGGCCTAAGGGAAGAATATATAGTGAAAATAACAGGGGGCTTAAAACCGAACCTTGTGGAACTCCACATAGGAACTTAGCCACGTCTGATTGGAAGTTTCCCACTGAAACTAAAAGCGTCCTATCTTCCAGAAATGAGGTGAACCACTTTAGAACAGATCCTGATATCCCTACCGTGCAGTTTAAGCGATGGATTAAGATCTGATGGTCAACGGTATCAAAGGCTGAGCTAAGGTCCAGAAGAACCAGGACTGAGCAATCACCCCTGTCTGCAGCCATCAAGAGGTCATTTGTGACTTTCAGCAGAGCTGTTTCTGTAGAGTGTAACTTTCTGAAACCCGATTGAAATTTATCAAGAATGTTATGCTTCTCCAGCGCTTTCTTTACTTGTAGCCAAACAACTTTTTCTAGGGTTTTAGAGATAAAAGGAAGTTTTGAGATGGGCCTGTAGCTTGACTGAAGTGTTTGATCCAGGTTAGGCTTTTTCAGCAGAGGTTGAATAACCCCCTGTTTAAAGCACCTGGGGACAGAGCCAGATAGCAATGAATGGTTTATCAGCGTGACCACAGAGGGCCCGATGGTCTCAAAAACTTTACAGAATAAACGAGTAGGTAAGACATCAGCTAAACTCGTTGAAGGATTCAATTGAGTCAGTGTTTCCAATAAATCCTCTAAAGAAACTGGGAGGAAAGATTCCATAATTATGGGGTGTGGACGATCATGGTTGGTGGGGTTTCCTGAGGGAGTTATGTTATGTCTTAGGCAACTAATCTTATCTTGAAAAAATTTTAAAAATTCACTGCAGTAAGGACTTGTATATTTCTGGAGAGTCTGCAAAAGCTGTCTTGCTCGTGCTCCTGATTGGATATGTGGAGCCCGGCTCTGATATCTCACTGGTGGCAGCTAAAGGTAGGCATGCCTTGGAGGCGGAGTTGGTCTCGGGCGCAATCTTTCAAACGAGCCTCACGGCATTTCAGGCAACCTCAGGCCGGAAACAACATCCGGTCACTCGCGGTCAAAATCCACGCAGAGCTGGTGTTTCGCAGGGATCAGGTTAACACATCTGGGTCTAAAAATATAAAGAAAAACAAAAAGAGTTTTAAAACACGCAAACTAGCAAAATATCAAAGGAGCATAACATAACAATAACAAGATGATATGAGATACCTGATGAGGCCATGATAGGTGATGCAGACATGTAATGTATAAACTTTTACGGGAGTTAAAAGTCGAGCTTATATATTTTTTAAAGTGTATTGTACGTGGGATAGGCTCCAGCGCACCGCGCGAGCCTGAAAAAAGGATAAGTGGAGGCGAATGGATGGACGGATAGTGTATTGTACGTGTTACAAACCATTGTGATATTTATTTATTTTTTTAATGAAAGGATTGACAGAATGGTAAAAAGGAAAATGCAAAAATGTAGTTAGAGAGGAAGATTAACACTTACCGAATGATATGCGGATAAGGAAAGAGACGCAAGTTGCTGTTGAAATCGGCCGCTCCCTATGCGAACTCGCAAGCAGTCTGAGCGGTTCCAGTTGTTGATATGGCTGAAGGCAGGGGTCTTCTGGGAGCTCGAGGGTAGTCTTAACCTGAGCGGGAGATCATAAAAATCGGACCTGGAGCGGATTGGCTAACCGGGGTGCGAAGGGAGCGGTGCGGTAATTAATGGCTTAAAGAAATAAAAGAATGATATTTGATATATAAGAAAGTATCTAAATAATCCATTAGTTGTTTTTAGGGGGGGGGAAGCAATGAACTATGAACTAGCATATTTTTTATGAATATCATATTTTTTATGAATATCATATTTTTATTACTTCCTTAATTACTTCCTACTTCCGGAGCTCATGAATAATTCATGACCTGTCCGTTTGACATGAGGGGTATAATATCACTCTCTCATACCTTCTTAGATGAGCCCTGGCTAGATGTTGAACAGGCACTATGCAAGGATCTAGAGATTTCAGACCTACCATTTAGTAGCTCAAACATCAAAAGACATGAATGCTTTAAAAGTATCAACATCAGCTTCTCTCTGACAGCATGGTGGGAGTTTCTAAAAATAACGGAGTCTTCATTAATCCCATGCAAACGTACACCTATCTGGAATAACCCTGACATATTACAAAACAATAATATGATAAACTTTTCAGATTGGAGTTGTAAAGGAATTAAATACTTAGAACATATATTAGAGGGAACAGAATTTATTCCATTTGACAGACTAGTTGCACAATATGGGATCAACAAGAAAAGATTTTTAGAATATCAACAAATTAAATCCATAGTAAAAAAGAAATTTAACCTCAGTCAAGTTGAATTACAAACACCACCAAGTGCGGCACATTTCCTTACTCTTAAATCCCCCAAATTATTATCTAAAATATACAGAACACTTTCTAAATTAGATGAATCAATATCCCTTCCTATTGCAAAGTGGGAAGCAGATTTATCAGTCAGTTTAGACCAAAACTTCTGGTCTCAGGTATGCCTAAAAACCTTTAAATTGATTAAAAATCCCAGTCTGCAATTAATACAATACAAAATACTACATAGAGTGCACTATACAGGTCATCGGATGTTCAAGATGGGCTTTACATCTTCCAACAACTGCTCACACTGTCAAGGCAATACACCAGACAATTACATTCACGCTCTTTGGTTCTGTCCACCAGTGCAGAAGTTTTGGCGCGAGATATGTGAAGACTTATCAAAGTGTCTGAAATGTAACATTCCAACTTCCCCCTTAGTGTGTTTGTTGGGCAGCTTAGATAATGTCACTTCAGAAAAGAATATAGCCCATATGGTTTTCACTGCCCTATGCATAGCCAAGAAGACTGTCCTCATGAACTGGAAAAATAAAAACAATCTTAATTCTAACCAATATAGAAATTATCTATTAGATTACATTAGTCTTGATACAGCCTCTGCCACCACATCAGATCAATTGCTCTGGGCTCCTTTGATCAGCTCCATCACCTAGTGGGGGTGGGGGGTCATAGTTTGGTCCCGCCTTCACTGTTGTGATTGGTGTGGGGGTAGGGACAGGCTTAGGGCGTCGGGGGTTCCCCGGAGGCATCTTCCTTGGGGGGCTCAACCCGGGGTAGCGGTCATGTCCGGTTGGGGGCTCTGTTGGCTCTCAGGTGACTGTTTCCTCGCGACTGCGTGCAGCGGGGCTAGGGGAGGGTCTGTGCTGACGGACGTGGGTTACTGACCTGGTAGCCTGGCTGCCCCTGGGTGGGTCCGGGATGGGCGTGAGGTTCTGGGGGCGCTCCGTCTCTGGGCCAGGGCCCTGGCCGGGCCTCGGAGCCTTGGGTCCTGGTTTGTGTGTTGCCGGGGTTGTGGGCGGGTGGGTGCATGGGGGCCCATCCCTGGAGCAGGGTGCCGCCGGTGCGTCGAGCCACCTGGGGGGTTCTTCAACTGGTGGGGAAGATTGTCACACCTTGCAGGAGCTTTCCTCTCCTCAGGAACTCTCTGCAGGAGGGGGAGATACAGGAGAGGTGGAGGAAGATCTCAGCCTGGGCGTCTATTGTCTCATGTAGTCTGGGAGATGAGTGGATGGTGGGGTGGGTGCAGTTTTCTCTGTGGTGGGGTTGTGTGGACTGTCCCGGGCTCTGTGGGGCCGGGGGGCGCTGCTGCGCTGGGCCCCGGTCTGGATGGGCCTGGGGCCCCTTTCCCTGGCGGGTCACGGAGTATGGGAGTGCCTACTGGGGTCAGCGGGGGAGCTGGCCCCAGGGAGGGGTCACCTGCCCCTCCCTTCCTTCCCTCCCCATCTCCAGCTGCCTCCCTCTTCCCGCTCCACCACAACCACCCACACATGCAGGGCCTTGGAGTAGGGGTATGTCACCAGGGTGCAGAGGAGGCTACCCCCCCCCCCCCCCCCCCTCTGTCCCCTTCTGGCTGCCTCTGCCTCAATTGTATCTCACAACTTAGACATTCACATTACTCACACTCTCATTACACATACATATAGGATCTTGGGGGTGGGCACGATACACGGAGTCCAAATTACCATCAGGGTGTACACCCCACCCCTGGCGTCGTTGCCCACCTCTCAATACACGTAGACATTGAGGACTAGCAGGAGGGTGCTTACCTGCTGCTCTCTGGCAGGTAGCTCCATGCCCTCCTGGGTTTTAATTGCACCTTAGAACACACATGCATCAACACTACAATGAGCGGGTGGAGGGAGGTTTGGAGTCTTCTCTCACCCCCATTCTCTGCGGCCTGCTGGAGCGGGGGGGCTAGGAGGAGGAGTTGGCCGTCCGACTGCGGTCTGGAGTGTGGGGCCTCCCTGCTGCTGCGGAGTCGGGACGGTCTGCCTCTCCCCACCGCAGGGAAAAGGGTAACACCACCTGGGTCTGGGTGCAGTTCCCCCCTCCAGGGGCAAGGGTACCTAGACCCGGATCGTAGAGTACGCTTGGGGAGTGTGATCGTATGTACAGCGCCTCTTTATGTCTGTCTCCACGTTGGTTGAGTGTGGAGTAAGTGCATATGAGAGCGTGAGGGTGGGAATGGATGTTTGTATCTGTGTGTGCCTGTATGTCTGTGTCTATATGTCAGGTTGGGTATCAGACGCCACCTCTCTGGGGACATCTCAGGCGCTCCAAGGTATGGAGGCCTATCTCCACCCACCACCACTTCCCCTGCCAGTGGCGGACTCCCTCAGGTGTCGGTGCGTTGGTGGTTCTTTGTGTCTGGGGGTGGACGTCCAGGTACACACTGGCTCACTCCTTGGCGGCCGCTTATCGAGGCCTGGAGCCTGGGGCTCGCTCGGGCCACTTCGGAGGTGGGGTGCCCCCGGCCTCTCGGCCTGGGGCTCGGTCACTCAGGCACAGCTGGCGGCCGGCGGAGCTCACGGGCGCGTCACTGCAACTCCCCCTGGCTTCTGCTCCGCGGCTGCTGAGTGAGCCCTCATCTGGAACTCTCCTCAGCTCTTACTGGGACAGTGGCGCGGCTGCCCCTCTGTTGGTCTTCCTTGGTCTCTTGTGTTCTGGGGGCCTCTGGATGTCTGGAGTTTTTATCTCCTCCATACCTGCCCTGGAGGACGGGGCTGTGGCTCCCCACACTCCCTAGCAGATCGTTACATGGAGAAACCTTTGGAATGCAAGCATGCTGATCCACACAGGTATGCACACAGGTGTACACACGGGTATTCACAGACGCGGACTACAGCTTTCTTGGCTGCTGCCTCAAAGCACATTGTGCGCTGTCTGTCTTGCGTGCTGCACAATATCGTTTATTATTTAGTATCTACTGATATCTACTGCTAGCTAGTTTATTGTGATGGTGCTGTTCTTTTTTTTATTATTATTATGTTGCTCTTTGTTGTTTGCTTTCTCTTCTGTTTTTTTTTCTCCATACAGGTGACCCAGGTGTTTTTTTTTTTTTTTTTGTTTGTTTTTTTCTTTCTTCCCCCCCTTCTCACCGTCTCTTCTCCCCTTTGGTTTTCTTTCTCTCCCTCTCTTTCTTTCATTCTTTCTCCCTGTCCTATCACCCAGTCATGTCTGTCCCGTTTGTAGCAACTGAAAATAAAATAAATTCATAATTATAATAAAGGTCAATCAAATGGACCAATATGGCAAGGCCATGATGATCCACTTGGTAAAATAAGTCCGCTTGGCATCTTTCTTGGCCTTAAGACAACAATTCTGATGGCTAAAGATCCAAACGGGACAAAAAAAAAAAAAGTATACACAGGAGGTGATCAGGGGATGTTGAAACACATGGGGAAGCAGCTGACTGAAATGAACATAATGGCTCGCACAAGGCAGGACCAGAAGGTGGCGGGGCAGACTTTTGGTGGTGGCTGAATGGTTTCAGCTGATCCTCCAGCTGATGGAATAGGGAGCTGGACTACCTCGCCTGAGCCTCCAGCTGGCACAGGAGGCTGCATGCTGGAACATGAAGTTCCTGGCTGGCCTTTTCAAATCCTCCAGCTGGCACAGAGGAATGTTGGGCGGGCTCGGCTGAGCCTCCAGCTGGCGTTCGATTTTACTTATACAGCGAAAAATCACAACAACAGTCACCTCAAGGTGCTTTATATTGTGAGGTAGACCCTACAATAATATGAGAAATTGGTTGACAGAAGGACAACCATGGGGACTGACACAGAGCTGCAAATGAAGCCACAGAAATGAAATGCTAGGAGGACTAAAAAGCCAAGGTCATCAATAACTAAAGATTAAAGGCACAAATAAATAAACCATAGAAAAATTCATATCAGAGGTGCGCGTGATAGTCAAAATTCATGAACACATGAAAATACAATTAACTATTTTAGAAGAATAATACATATTCTTTATAGATAGATCCATATTCTGTAATATATCTATATTATTGCTAACGCACTTTCACGGACCACTGCCTATAAAAATGGGCTCACATTGGGTGATATGACCAGCTACAAAGCAGCTTCTTATGGTTTAAGGAAGACTGTGAAAGCGGCTAAGAGGCGCTATAAGGACAATGTGGAGTCGCATTTCCAACACGGTGACTCCCGACGTATATGGGACGGGCTACGAAAAATCACAGATTATAAACCCAGCACTGTGAGATGTATGAAACCAGAATTAGCTGACGACCTCAATGCCTTTTTTGCGCGTTTCGAGGTGCCTGCTGTGGCAGCAATTCAGAGCTCCGCACCTGCCCCCGCTGCTGAACCAGCACCATTGATACTCTCTGAGCATGATGTGAGGAGAGCTCTGAGGGCAACAAACTGCAGGAAGGCAGCGGGACCAGATAGCATACCGGGACGTGTGCTAAGAGTATGTGCAGATCAGCTGACCACAGTTTTCACTAGCATCTTCAATGCCTCTCTGGCTCAGCAGGTAGTCCCCACCTGCTTTAAAACATCAGTGATTGTCCCGATCCCGAAGAACACCCGCCCAGCCAGCCTAAATGATTATCGCCCAGTAGCCCTAACATCTGTAGTGATGAAGTGTTTTGAGAGGCTCATGAAACCCTTCATCAGTTCCCTCCTTCCTCCCGACTTCGACTCACTGCAGTTTGCATACCGGACAAACAGATCTACCGGAGATGCTGTAGCACAGGTCCTGCATACCACACTGAGCCATCTAGATGAGGGATGTGGGAACTATGTGAGAATGCTGTTTATAGATTACAGCTCAGCATTCAACACCATAGTGCCCCACACCCTCTCGGGTAAGCTCCAAGATCTGGGATTCAGTACATCTTTGTGCAGGTGGATTTATAGCTTCCTGACCACGAGACCACAGTCAGTGAGAATAGGGGATGTGTACTCCCATACACTCTCATTGAACATAGGGGCCCCCCAGGGATGTGTACTGAGCCCCCTTCTCTACTCCCTCTACACCGCGGACTGCACGGCCAGACACCCCACTAATTCCATTGTGAAGTTTGCTGACGACACAGTGGTGGTGGGACTCATCTCTGGGAACGACGAGACGGCCTACCAGAGTGAGGTGGATGGACTAGCAAAGTGGTGTGAGGCAAATCACCTCTCCATGAACATCAGTAAAACAAAGGAGATGGTGATTGACTTCAGAAAACAGAGAGGTGAGAAAACTCACACCCCAATTCAGATCTATGGAACCCCTGTGGAGAGAGTCTCCAACTTCAAATACCTCGGTGTCCACATCAACGAGGACCTCACTTGGAGTACACACACGGACTTCCTCATTAGTAAAGGCAGACAGCGCCTCTATCACCTGAGGCGTCTAAAGAGGTTTAAGATCTCCAAGAATATACAGAGGAGATTCTACACTGGTGTCATTGAGAGCATCCTGTGCAACAACATCATGGTGTGGTACGGGAACTGCACAGTACAGCAACAGAAAGCCCTGCAGAGGGTTGTGCGCACAGCTGAACGCACTATGGGAACATCTCTACCAGCACTGCAGGACATCTATGCTGAAAGGTGCAGATCCAGGGCCATCAGGATCATCCCGCCCACAAACTGTTCAGGCCACTGAGGTCAGGGAAGCGCCTCTGTAGCCTGAAAACAAGAACAGAAAGGTTCAGGAGGAGTTTTTACCCACAAACTGTGAGACTCCTCAACCAAAACACAAACCGGACAACATGATGGACAATCTCACACACAGTACATAATTTGCACTTTACCTTTCTTCTCTGAACCTTATCCGTACCTTATTATATACATCTGTACTATGTAAATATGTATATTTTTATAGTTTTCTCATTCAAATCATTACAGTGCAATATCTTGCACGTCATGGATATATATTTATAAGCACAAACATATGGACTTTTACATTGTTTTTTTATATATTTTTTTTTACTTTTAACTTTTGTTTCTTTTCCTTTTTTTTCTTAGCTTATGTAAAATCCTTTTTAGCATGTTTGCACAGTCGGGGGGAGTACTTTTTTAGCCAGAAAAAACATTTCACTGTATGTTGTACCAGCTATAACTACATGTGACAAATAAATAAAGAATTGAATTGAATTGAATTCTGGATGGATGCAAACTGCATTTCGTTGCCTTGTACTTGTGACATGTGCAAAGGCAATAAAGTTGAATTCTATTCTACTCTGTTCTATTCTCAAAACCAAAAGAACCATAAATCTACAAAAAAGTAAAAAGTCTGGGTAAACAACCTAGGGAACCTGATGCAAACTAGTCCTAATCCTGGTCAGCAGTTCTCATCCCCAACAAAACATGGCATGAGCCAAGCCCTTGAAGTCAAATGGCTTGCTGGAACTTCCTTGAGGGCAGTCGAAAGTCTGTTCCCACACCAAGTTTGTTTTTGGAACTGCCAAAAGTGTATCCCCCTTTAGCTCAAGGTTACACAGGTGCTGGATCAGGAGCAACCGTGGCTAGCCAAGCCATTGAAAACTTTTTTATTTTAGTGTGGTGGCTTCACTTTCTGCTAATGTCCTGCAGCAAGACCTTAGGTTGTCATAACTATAAGTACAGGTTACTTTATGATCACAGTCTTCCTTGGGATGCAAGTGAAATCCCTTTGGCTATGGAGGTCTAAGGCCATGCACTTCTACCAGACATCCGCAGTTCATCCCCACTAGCCAGCTTATGGCCAGAGCATGCCTAGCAAAGAAGTCAAATAACAAAAAAATCACTCTGGTTTAGAGGCTGGTTATTCCTCTCAGTCACTCTTCACCAACTATCTCCATCACTGCTGCCAAAACCTCTTCTTTGAAAGGTAATCTAAGGAACTTGGAAAGAAAAGCGTCTGGACTTCTTTAAGTTGCCTGAAGATGTTTCACCTCTCATCCAAGAAGCTTCTTCAGTCCCTGTGGGAGTATCCCCCCAAAGAGGGGTCCTTGTGAAACCTAGCCCCACTCTATCATGTGATTTCCTGAGGTCAGGTGGCCCAGGCTGTGAGTGGTCATTAAGGTGTCTGGGAAAGGATCTCAAAACTGGATTATAGATGGCAGACAGTTGGTGTCGTAAGCCACTGCCTCTGTTAATAGGGTGAGTCTAGGTTTCACAAGGAGCTCACCCGAAATCCTGGCTGATTGTGTCCAACAACCGTTTTCACACCTTGGCTCATGTGATTAGGTAGAGGATCATCAGGGGGTCCTTCTGTCCCTCTTTGGGGGATACTCGCACAGGGTTTAAATCTGGGACTCTCCACCATTTGACCTTAGAACTGAAGAAGCTTCTCGGATGAGACGTGAAACGTCTTCAAGCAATTTAAAGAAGTCCAGACGCTTTTCTTTCCAAGCTCCTTAGACTACGATGACCTGGATGACTGAGAACCTTCAAAGACAATTTGAAAGGTAACAGAAGCAGTGTTGACCAGTCACCATGGCACTACTACACAAGGTAGTAGTATTATAGCATACTAGCATATAGTTTCTAGTTGTACGTCCTCATTGTCACAGGAATTGTGGGGTGTGGTATTATAGCCTGTGCCCTATATTATTCACTAGTAATTATGTAAGATTATCACATAATTACGAGATCTCAGGCCATCATAACAGATCTCAGGTCATGTTATATGTGACATAGTGCTCTCAGTTTTTTATTTTTTGCCTTTTCTTCTGTCAGTTTAATTACTTCAAACTCCAAATCAATATGGAAAGGCTGAATTCTTGGATTTTTGGGGACAGTATGAACTTCATATGACCCCAGAACTGCACTTTATAGTACCAGAGTACCAGAAACTATCATTCCACCTTTGTGTTGTTGCAAGCAGAGGAGCGAGCAAAGGCAAAAGGATGGCAAGAGTTAGGGGTGGGGTGTGCAAGGCTTCATGCTAACCCACATAAAATGGCGTTTACAAGTGTCTTTATCACAAACTTCAGGTCAACAAGGAAGACAAGATGAGGCTGCGGATCCCATCTTGGCCTTCTGGTGCTATTGGATCATAATAGAAAGCATATTCTCAAGGTTCTTTATTATTTGTCACATGCATAGTTATACAAGTATAAAACACAGTGAAATGTAGCCTGACACGCTCCTCGACATGTGCAAAAATTGGGGGGGGGGGTGTAGAGGAAGAACATTATATATAAAAACACCCAGCACGCCCCTGCGGGCGGTTTATCCTTCAAGCTCGGGTCCTCTACCAGAGGCCTGGGAGCTTGAGGGTCCTGCGCAGTATCTTAGCTGTTCCCAGGACTGCGCTCTTCTGGACAGAGATCTCCGATGTTGTTCCCGGAATCTGCTGGAGCCACTCGCCTAGCTTGGGAGTCACCGCACCTAGTGCTCCGATTACCACGGGGACCACCGTTACCTTCACCCTCCACATCCTCTCGAGCTCTTCTCTGAGCCCTTGGTATTTCTCCAGCTTCTCGTGTTCCTTCTTCCTGATATTGCTGTCATTCGGAACCGCTACATCGATCACTACGGCCGTCTTCTTCTGTTTGTCTACCACCACTATGGTTAGCCACCACCATTTTGTCCGTCTGTATCTGGAAGTCCCACAGGATCTTAGCTCGGTCATTCTCCACCACCCTTGGGGGCATCTCCCATTTTGACCTCGGGACTTCCAGGTTATACTCGGCACAGATGTTCCTGTACACTATGCCGGCCACTTGGTTATGGCGTTCCATGTATGCCTTGCCTGCTAGCATCTTGCACCCTGCTGTTATGTGCTGGATTGTCTCTGGGGCATCTTTACACAGCCTGCACCTGGGGTCTCCATAGACCCCAGCCTCTATGGATCTTGAGCTCAGAGCTTGTTCTTGTTTTTTTTTTTTTTCTCTTTTTTTTTTAAATTTTATACCGCCTGATATTTTTATTAAAGTTTTTGCATCGACTTTTACAAAAGACAAATTGAACAATATGCCGTTTTCTTTTTAAAGAACATAAAGCAATATAAGACATACACTCCCACCTCATAATTATAGCAGTACCAGTGGGTGTACAAACAGAAAAAGGAAAAAATCCAATCTAATAATACTAGTAACAAACCCTAGGGTACAAGACAACAGTTCCTGAGTGTACAAGGGAGATGTGGAGAGTATCCAAAACCCCCACCTCCACACAGACACATAAAAACCAAAACACACAAACAAAAAAAAAAACAAAAAAAAAAAACCCACACATGATAAATGGTCAACTTAGTTATAGGGATAAATCAATTCTGTTAGAGAAAAGAAATATGTATAAAGTAGTTAAATAAATACCATCATAGAACGCAGGCACAATAGAATCCATATACTTAAACTTAGGCCTCTTACTTGAACATAAGATAAGAAAAAATAAAATATGATAGAGTCTGAGCTGGCTAATTGGGAGCATTGCGAGACCGCAAAGTCTGAACATGATCAAAAAAGGGTTGCCAGGTCTTAAAAAATTTGGCCGTAGACCCGCGCAGGGTGAATTTAATCTTTTCGAGTTTGCTAAAATGCAGAACGTCTCTGATCCAGATTTCCCAGGATGGGGCAGAAGGGGACTTCCAACATAGCAATATTCTGCGTCTTGCCAATAAGGTGAGAAATGCGACCAGATCCGCTTGAGGCGTCGGCAAGGCAACTGAATCAGGAAGAACCCCAAACAAAGCAGTTAAGGGCACAGGTTGGAGGGTTAGCTGGATGATCTTAGATAAAATCAAGAAAATATTAATCCAGTATTGTTTGAGGGATGAACATGACCAAAACATATGCATTAAAGAGGCAGGTGTTTGATGACAACGGTCGCAGTCAGGGCTAAGATTGGGGTATATTTGAGCTAGTCTGGCCTTAGTCCAATGTACACGGTGCAGAATCTTACATTGAATCAGCCCATGTTTGGCACAGAATGAGGAGCTATGGACCCGGTAAAGAATTTTATCCCAAGAGTCATCCTGAATCACACACCCCAGATCCTGCTCCCATGCCAATTTAATAGCCGAGATTGAAGAGTTGCCAAAGGAACATATTCTCCCATACAAACAGGAGATCAGGCCCTGTAATGAGGGCGGAGGCAATAGAAGGTTATCAAAGTCATAATAAGAAGGTCTAGATGGGAACTGAGAGGATTTCTCCTTAACAAAACTCCGGATTTGTAAATAGCGAAAAAAGTGACTTTTTGGAAGGCCAAATTTCAATGAGAGCTGTTCAAAGGAGGCAAATGTATTCTGAATGTACAGATCAGAAAAAGACCTGATACCCAAAGAGGCCCACAAATAAAAAGCACCATCAGCTAACGAAGGCTGAAAAGAGGGATTTTTCAAGATGGGTGATTGAAGGGGAAAAAAGGTCAACTTAAAATAACGACGAAATTGATACCATATTTTCAAGGTAACTTTGACAATAGAGTTATTATAAGAGCCTGTACTCGAAGGCTGCTTTTGGGCATAAATCAGGGCTGGTAAAGAGGCTGAGACACAGGAAGAAGTCTCCAAACTGAGCCAGGCCGGGGCATTATTCGTGTCTTCCCCCTGTAGCCAATACCTGAGAATACGAATATTACATGCCCAATAATAGAACATAAAGTTTGGTAAAGCCATCCCCCCCATCTTTTTCGGTCTTTGAAGATATGTCTTGCGTATTCTGGGTGTTTTTTTGTTCCAGATAAACCCAGACAGAATCTTGTCTAATTTAACAAAAAAGGAAATTGGAATAAATACAGGGACACACTGAAAAAGAAAAGAAAATCTGGGGAGGATATTCATTTTAATTGTATTTATGCGCCCTGCTACAGACAGATGGAGTAGAGACCATCTGTCCAAATCCTGCCTAACTTTCTCCACAAGTGGGTCGAAATTAAGCTTGAAAAGAGCATGAAAATGACTTGTAATTTTAACCCCTAAATATGTGAAGTTGTCTGATACAACTCGAAAAGGTAGTGCTGTGCACTGATATTTCTGTGCAGCAGCATTCAGGGGAAACAGTTCACTCTTGACAAGATTCAGTTTATAGCCAGAAATAAGGCTAAACTGTTCAAGTATTGAAAGTACCAAAGGGAATGAGGATGCTGGCTCTGAGATATAAAGAAGCAAGTCATCTGCATATAAGGAGACTCTTTGTTCTATACCATTTCTAGAAACCCCGGTGATACCTGGGTTTGATCTTAGCGATATGGCTAAGGGCTCAATTACAATTGCAAATAGCAACGGCGACATAGGACAGCCCTGCCTGGTCCCCCTAAACAGAGGAAAGAAGTCAGAGCATGTGCCATTTGTTTTGACAGCGGCAAGCGGGGAGGTATAAAGAAGTTTCAACCAGGAGATGAATATTTTACCAAAGCCGAATTTATCTAAGACATAAAAGAGGTATCCCCACTCTACCCTGTCAAAAGCCTTCTCAGCATCTAGACTGATCCCAAACTCCGGGCTGTTGGAGTCTGAGGGATTGTAAAGAACATTAAACAAACGTCTAAGGTTAGAGAAGGCGTATCTCCCTTTAATAAAGCCTGTTTGGTCCGGGTTGATTACAGATGGTAAGACTGCTTCTACACGCATCGCTAGAAGTTTAGCAAGGATTTTATAATCCACATTTAACAAAGAAATGGGACGGTATGAGCCACATTGTAGTGGATCCTTATCCTTTTTTAAGATCAGGGATATAGATGCCTGCAGTAGAGAGGGTGGGAGGGATCCAACTTCCAGTGAGTGCTTATACATATTTATCATGAGCGGAGCCAGTTTAGGCATAAATTTACGGTAGAACTCAACCGGAAACCCGTCCTGTCTGGGGCACTTAGAACACTGCAGTTTGCTGATAGCTTGCATGATCTCTTCTACAGTTACTGGTCCCTCCAGCTGGAGGCTGTGTGTCTGATCGATTGATGGGAGCTTAAGATGATTGAAAAATGAGTCCAAAGCCTCCGTACTAAATGCACACTCAGACGCATAGAGAGATGAATAAAAGTCTCGAAATTGGTCATTAATTATTCTAGGATCCGTAGAGACACCACTTAATGTCTGAATCCGAGGAATGGAGTGTGCAGCTGCTGCACTACGGAGCTGATGAGAGAGCAGTTTACTGGCCTTATCCCCATATTCATACTGGGAGTACTGACATTTCAGCAACATCTCTTCAGCCCGAGCAGAGGACAGGTGATCAAACTCAGTCTGCAAAGACAGCCTATCATTATAGACCTCTGGTGCCGGGCAAACAGCATACAACTCGTCTAATTGCGATATGCGTATTATGAGCTCGGACAATTTTGCTTTCCTTTGGTTTGCCTCAAAACCAGCATAAGATATAATATGTCCCCTGATAAAAGCCTTAAACGTTTCCCACAAAATAGAGGGTGATATTCCAGGTGTAATATTTGTCTCTATGAATAAGTCTATCTTGGAATTCAGAAATGTGGTAAACTTATCGTCTGACAGCAAGCGTGTATTCAAACGCCATGGAGCTGGCGGAGAACATTGGCCCACTGCCAGAGCTTGTTCTTGTGCTGCCATGATTAGTGCCTCTGTGCTGTCTTTCAGTCCAGCTTTGTCCAGCCACTGGTAGGATTTCTGGATATCAGCCACCTCCTCTATCTGCCGGTGGTACATACCGTGCAGGGGCCTGTCCTTCCATGATGGTTCCTCGTCTCCCTCCTCTTTCTTGGGTTTCTGCTGCCTGAGGTATTCACTGAGCACTCGGTCAGTTGGGGCCATCTTCCCAATGTATTCTTGGATGTTCCTTGTCTCATCCTGGACTGTGGTGCTGACACTCACCAGTCCCCGGCCCCCTTCCTTCCGCTTAGCGTACAGCCTCAGGGTGCTGGACTTGGGGTGAAACCCTCCATGCATGGTAAGGAGCTTTCTTGTCTTTATGTCAGTGGCTTCTATCTCCTCCTTTGGCCAGCCTATTACCCCAGCAGGGTACCTGATCACGGGCAGGGCGTACGTGTTGATGGCCCGGATTTTGTTCTTACCATTCAGCTGACTCCTCAGGACTTGCCTGACCCTCTGCAGTTACTTGGTGGTTGCAGCTTTTCTAGCGGCCTCTTCATGGTTCCCATTCGCCTGCGGGATCCCCAAGTACTTGTAACTGTCCTCTATGTCTGCAATGTTGCCTACTGGTAGTTCAATCCCCTCAGTTCTGACTACCTTCCCTCTCTTTGATACCATTCGACTACACTTCTCCAGTCCGAACGACATTCCAATGTCATTGCTGTATAGCCTGGTAGTGTGGATCAGTGAATCGATGTCTCGTTCACTCTTGGCATACAGCTTGATGTCATCCATGTACAGGAGGTGGCTGACAACTGCTCCGTTCCGTAGTCGGTATCCGTAGCCAGTCTTGTTAATGATCTCACTGAGGGGGTTCAGGCCTATGCAGAACAGCAGTGGGGACAGAGCATCTCCTTGGTAGATCCCGCACTTGATGGTGACTTGTGCTATGGGCTTGGAGTTGGCCTCTAGTGTTGTACGCCACATCCCCATTGAGTTCCTGATGAAGGCTCTTAGGGTCCCATTGATCTTGTACAATTCTAGGCATTCCAGTATCCAGCTGTGGGGCATTGAGTCATAGGCCTTCTTGTAATCAATCCAGGCAGTGCACAGGTTGGTCAGTCTGGTCTTGCAGTCTCGGCTGATTGTTCTGTCTACCAGTAGCTGGTGTTTTGCGCCTCTGGTATTCTTGCCAATTCCTTTCTGTGTCCCGCTCATGTATTGACCCATGTGCCTGTTCATCTGTTCATATATATATATATATATATATATATATATATATATATATACACACACATATAGTATATACACTGGGTGAATGTGCAGTAGTAGCAGCAAGCAGGTGAATTCTGTACATTAATATGAATAGATATCTGACTATTTTACAGGATAGACAATATAAACATATAAACATATTTAAAATTAAATGAATTGAAATGTACATTGTGCCTTGGTTTAGTGTCTGGAAGAGTCCTATCTCAGTCAATTATAGATGATGTGAGAGGGCGGGTGTGTGTGTTTAGGGCACGGATGGCTTGGGGATAGAAGCTCCTCTTGAGTCTCTCTGTCCTTGCCCGGAAGATGCGGAACCTTCTACCAGATTGCAGAAGTTGGAACAGTTTGTTGCCAGGATGGGACGGGTCCTTCAGTATCTGCGCTGCTCTAGTCCGGCATCTCCTGGTGTAGGTGTCCTGAAGCGGGGGGAGAGCAATCCTGCAGCAGCGTTCTGCTGTACGGATCACTCTCTGGAGAGCTTTTTGGTCCTTCACACAGCTGTTCCCGAACCACGATGTCATGTCCTGTGTGAGGATGCTCTCCACAGCGCCTGTATAGAAAATCCTGAGGATCTTTGGAGAGACCCTGAACTTCCTCAGTTGTCGTAGGTGATACAGGCGCTGTGGGCAGCCCATGTCAGGTCTGAGGAGATTTGGACACCAAGATACTTGAAGGACTGCACCCTCTCCACTGGAGCTCCATTGATGATAATGGGCTTGTAGTCTCTGTGCTGACCCCTTCTGAAGTCCACCACCAGCTCCTTGGTCTTGCTGACGTTCAGCTGGAGGTGGTTGTCCTGGCACCACGATGCCAGATTCTTCACTTCATCCATGTAGGCTGCCTCATCGTTGTTGGAGATGGCACCCAACACCACTGTGTCGTCAGCAAACTTCACAATGGTGTTGGAGCCATGGGTGGCCACACAGTCTGAAGTGTAGAGGGAGTAGAGCAGTGGCGAGAGGACACATCCCTGAGGTGAGTTCTGCCAGTGAGGAAGTCCAACACCCATGCACACAGACGGCTGTTAAGTCCCAGATCCCTCAGCTTTGTGAACAGTCTGCAGGGCACTATTGTGTTAAACGCTGAACTGTAATCAACAAACAGCATTCGCACATAGTTACCCTGTTTCTTGTCCACGTGGCTGAGAGTGGTGTGTAAGACGTGGGCGATGGCATCCTCTGTGGATCTGTTGGATCTGTAGGCGAACTGCAGCGGATCTGTGGTGTCTGGGATGGAGGAGGAGATGATGTTCTTCAGCAGCCTCTCAAACACCTTCATTACTACCGAGGTCAGTGCAACTGGCCGGTAATCGTTCAGGGATGAGGGTTTGCTGTTCTTGGGCACAGGGATGATGGTGGATCTTTTGAAGCATGTGGGGACCACAGACTTCGCCAGGGACTCGTTGAAGATGTAAGTGAACACACCTGCTAGCTGGTCAGCACAGCAGCGCAGCAGACGGCCGGTGATGCCGCCTGGCCCCGCCACTTTCCTTGTGTTCACTCTCCTCAGTGCTGCTCGGACGTCATGCTCCGCGATGCTGGTCACCGGTCTCTCGCTGATGACGTCACTGTCCTCGGTAGTCAGGCGGTAGATAGCATTAGCCGCCTGGCTAACCTCGAAACGGGCGTAGAACCGATTCAGCTCGTTGGTGAATGCAGAGTTGGCGTTGATCGGCGCAGTGTCCCTGGCTTTGTAGTCCGTAATGGTGCGTAGTCCGTGCCACATACTCCGTGTGTCGCCCTGGTGGAAGCGGGACTCCACACGTTCCCGGTACCTGCGTTTGGCATCTCTCACCGCGCGCCGCACGCCGTATGAGGCCGCTTTGTAGGCGCTCATATCGCCAGTGGCGAGACCCGCGTTGTAGGAGGCGGTCCTGGCGTTTACTGCAGTGCGGATCGATCTGTCCATCCACGGTTTCTGGTTTGGGAATGTGGTGACTCTCGCAGTGGGGATAATCTCCTCCGCTAGCATATTGACGAAGCATGCTGCTACTTCCGTAAACTCGTTGATGTCGACTTTGCATGCTCTGAACATGTCCCAGTCTACGTCGTTGAGTGCGTCCTGCAGCGTAGCTTCTGATTGGGCAGTCCACCGTTTTACTTCCTTCGTGGTCACGTCTTCCCTCCGTATGCTTTGTTTATACTGGGGAATGAGGAAGATGGCGTTGTGGTCAGACTTCCCAAAAGCCGGGTGTGAGACAGCTTTGTAGCCCTGCTTGTATGGCATGTAGCAGTGATCCAAAATCCGATCCCCTCTCGTTGGACACGAGACATGCTGGTAAAAGTTTGGCATGACTTGTCTGAGGTTCGCTTTGTTAAAGTCTCCTGCTACAATGAGGGCTGCGCCCGGGTCCTTGTTTTGAAGCGAGCTCAGCACATCATGTAATTCGGACAAAGCCATACCTGTGTCCGTTTGGGGTGGGATGTAGACCGCCGTGGCGATGACTGAGGTGAACTCACGGGGCAGATAGAAAGGGCGGCACTTAATGCTCAGGAACTCCAGATGTGGTGAGCAGCCGCTGGAGAGAGTAGAAATGCTCCTGGCATCACACCACTTTCTGTTTACCATGAAACACACTCCTCCACCTTTGGTTTTGTTCGACTCTGCCGTTCTGTCCGCGCGGAGCACAAAGAATGAATCCGACGGAGTTACGGCCTGGTCCGGCATGGTGGGGGACAGCCATGTCTCCGTGAAGCACAGAATGTTGCAGTCCCTCATGTCACGTTGGAAGGTGACCCTTGCTCTTAGGTCATCGAGCTTGTTCTCCATGGATTGTACATTGGCCAGTAGGATACTGGGCAGTGGTGCGCGATGCGCCTGCTGTCTCAGTCTGTTCCTAATACCAGCGCGTTTTCCCCGGCGCTTCTTTGTTCTGCGCCTCGGATGAGCGGCCCGTCCTTTGTTGTTCTCCGCGCCGCGTAGAATCTCTGGCGGCCAGGAAGGGTCAGGTTTAAAAGTGTCCAAGATTAGATGTGCAACCTTGGCACCGATGTTTACAAGTGATCCGCTGTCGTAAACTATAAGACTAGAGGATTTTGGGATGAAAACCAGAGCAAAAAATAAGTAAAAAACAAGAAAAGTGGATAGTCGGAGCGGAGCGGTCAGGAAGGCGTCTGGACGTGGCCGCGCCATCTTTCCTTTTATATTCTGTCTCACTCTAACAATATGGTATGGTAACTGCACCAAATAGGACAGAACTTGACCTGGATAGTGAGAACAGCACAGGGGATCCGTATATTTGTGTTTTATCTGTTTGGGGGCACACCTACCTGCCTTCCAAGTGGTACCCCAGATACTTATTAAACCCGATTCTTTGATCCCCATGATAGAACAGAGAAAACTGACTCAGAGTGTCAAAACATTTATATATTTATTCAATCATCTTCCGGAAGAGAGAGCGCCCTGCACAGCCCAAAGCAAGTTGCAGAATCTCTAACGTTAGAAGCTCAAGATGTGTCTCATATGGTGTTATTTTGGTACTTCACATGTCACACATAGTTTCAACAACTCCTTATATGGTACAAGTTCCTCTTTTCTGTCTGGCTTCCTGTATTTATTAATATGCTTGTATAGCTCTACACTAACTTCCTGTTTTTCAGTCTGGCTGAGCACTTAGTTTGTGAGTCAAAAGTGGCTGTCACAGTCCGCTGTGGCAGACCGTGTGGAGAGTGCGTGGAGGACTCAGGCGCAGACACAAGTGACACGAGAGTGAACTTAAACAAAAGCGAGCCTTTTATTGTGGCTGGTGACACAAGAGAAACAAACAAGAATAAGGGCAGCACAAAAGCAGTAACTAAACAGAAACCTAAACTGGGAACAAACTAAGGAAGGCTATGGCTTGGAATACGACAGACCGGGCATGGAGACACGGAGGGTGGGAACACAGACGACGCAACGCAGACTACATGAAACACAGAGACTAAATACACATGAGGGATGATCAGGGGAAGTGGCCACACATGGGATCACAGCTGACACACATGAACCTAACGACAGGACAGGAGGGTGCAACTGAATACACTGACATGAATACAGATTTACAAAGTAAAACAGGAAACATGGAAATTAGACATGACAAGAACTAAACATAACCACGCAGACATGACTCACGACCCAGGGAAACTTAGTACAGGGGAGATGACATAACTGACAGCATGAACTTGACAATACAAGACACACAGACATAAACACACGAAGGGCAAGGGAGGCTTGATACGAGGGTAACACATACAACTGGCTGGACTACCTAGTGAACCTAAACAAACAATAAATGATAATCATCAAAATAGGTTAAACACAAAACACTGGGTCGCACGTCCCAGGACCATGACACCGGCCTTGCTTTACAAACCTTCATTATTAGAGTACATAAAACGATATAATCAGCAAATAAGCATTAAGAATATATATTAAATTCATGACATACTGTACCTCTCTCCGTCCAAATTGCACACTTCTTCGGGTTGACCGTGAGCCCCGTCTGCACTGTACAAAAAAAAAAAAAAACCTAAAAGAAACCGAAAAACCTAATATTCCAGCAGCTGGGGCGCTAAAATAATACCGTAAAATAACAGAAAATAACTTTCTCATAAAAATAAGGGTATTTTCAGTAATTAAAATACAGGTTGTTGCCCTAATTTTGCATGGAATTTTGCCTTTTCAAGTGCTTTTAAACATTAAATTAGGAACATTTTAACGTGATTAAACAATGACATTACCTATAAACAAGGTAAATGAATGCGGCAATATGAATAATAATGCTTAAATTTACAGAAATATACAGTTAAAAGTTGGTTTAAATAACATTATTTGATGTAAAAAAGGTGTATATTCAATTATATTTGATGTAATACTACAGTATACAACACAAAATAATTTCATTCCACTTTCAAAATGTGTCAAAAACTTTTCAAAAAACTATATATTGGGTTTGAAATTACAACTTACTGTAAGAGACTGTTGGTTTTATCTGTAACAAAGCATCCAAAGAACCCCTGATTATAATTACATCAAGATTATGTTAATTCTTGATCACATGTTGTGTATGAGCAGTTTTTACATGTTTATTTTACTTATAAGCAGTGTTGGGGAGTAACGGAATACATGTACCGCCATTACGTATTTAAAATACAAAATATGAGTAACTGTATTCCGTTACAGTTACCGTTTAAAAAGGTGGTGTTTAGAATACAGTTACTTTGTTGAAATAAATGGATTACACTGCGGTACTTTCCCATTTCATTTTGTCGCAGGTCAGGACTGTTTGGTTTTGTTTGACAGCTACGCTCTGTTGTTCCAGGTGGAAGCGTTATGGTTGCCATGGTTACAGGGCGACGCTCTCTCTCTCTGCGACTGTGTGTTTCCTGGGTGAGAGAGCGCCTTTTCGTTGTTGTTGTTGTTGTTGTGCTAAGCTAACAGGCAGAATGCTACAAGCATAGCTCTAAAGAATGTAGCATCGTGGGCAGTGTAGTCCGTGTTGCAGGGAGAATGGACTGCCATACACGTTATGGGTCTGTGAGCGCGAGGAGGGAGAAAAAGGGGAGTGGAAAGGTACGAGTTGTCATCAAGGAAAAACGGGAGCTGGAAGCATGTAAATATAATAATAACCACTGCAGCCAAGAAGAGAGCCTGACGAGCCCAGTTGTAAGTAAGCTATTAAGACTCGACTGTACACCGTGTTCGTGTTTTCCTCCAAAAACAATAAGTTCCGTTGGAGCAGCCTTTCAACGCCTCTCTCTGTCTCTCGCAAGAAAAGTTGACCCAGACAACAAAGTAAAGCTATTTTTCGGCTACGAGCTGACAGGGACCCCGCCGTATTAGTCAGAGGTCCCTTTACTACAGTTCGGAGTCGCGGACCTTCAGTAACAGTAATAAATCACACAGCAATAGTACATTCACGTTGTTGTAAAAAGCATGATAATATATTAAGTAATCCAAAGTAGTCAGAATACGTTACTGTCATTGAGTAACGTAACGGAATACATTACAGAATACATTTTGGGGCATGTATTCTGTATTCTGTAATGAAATACATTTTAAAAGTAACCTTCCCAACACTGCTTATAAGACATGACACATGGTTTCAACCATAAACATGGGTTTTATTGACAAAAAGATAACCCTTCCTGGAACAACCCAAGAACAACTAACACTTATGCATGAACAAAGACACATAGAAAAAAAAATCTAATTCAAACACACATTTGAGCACAAAAGAAGGGGACACTGCCACCTCGAATGTTCATCTGCCTCCCCACTGTCACAGTTCTGGGTCATTTTGACCCAGCTTTTTCTGTTTCTTATGTTTTGGTGTTTTTCTGGATTATGATTTATGTTCTGATTATTTAGTGATATTGTTTTGTTTATTGTTATTATTGCAGCTTTAGTTCAGTGTCAGGTCTGTCTCTCTCTGTCTAGTCCGTGTCTTAGTAAAGTGTGTCTTGTTTCCTGTTTTACTTTGAAGGTTCATGTTCATGTGTGATGTCAGTGTGTTCAGTTTTACTTCTCCCCTGTCTCGTTAGCCCTAATCCCTCCCAGCTGTGTCTCCCTCCTGTTTTCCATTCCCTGATTACTCCCCTGTGTATTTTAGCCCTGTGTTTGCCTTTGCTCAATGTTGCGTCGTACCATCACATTTTGCCTGTGTGTTCTAGTTTGTGTTTTTTCCCCCGATTTGATTTCTGTTTTCTGCAGTCAGTGTTCAGTTCATGTTTTGTTTATCACCAGCAATAAAGCTATGGTTTTCAGTTGCAATTTGGTCTCCGCGAGTCCTGCTTTTAGATCCTCACCTCCGCCTACCCGGACACAGAGCCCTGACAGAACAACGTGACCAGTAATGGATCTCACGTTTTGCCTCAGAGGAGTATCTCGCGCAGCTGAGGGATTATTGCCGGCGCATACTTCACTCTGTGGATCACTTCAAGAGGCAACTGGAGGTAGTGGTTTTTGATAACTATTTGTCGTCCACTACCTCCACTGTTAGTTTTATGGACATAAAAATATTAAAATAAATAATAATTGATCTGAGAACGAGGCTCAGCTTTGAACTGTTTGGCATGGGCGGTCCGGGTAAGGACAATTTAGCTGCCCTCCTGGAATCCCTCGCCACTTGGTATTCTCAGCATCAGCGGCCTTTCCCGTCATTATTTATTGCCAAATTGCTCGATCCTCCCTTAAGGAGGTTCAGGAGAACCCGGCCAGCATCAAGCCATGTCAGCTGGGGGTTCTGAAGAACCCAGCCAGCATCACGCCTCTTCAGCTGGAGGGTCCGAAGAGCCTGTCCAGCATCAGGCCTCGTCAGCTGGGGGTCCTGGAGGACCCAGCCAGCACATCCTCATGTCTGCTGACAGCTCTGGGGAGTCCGTTCAGCCACCACCTGCTCCACCACCTGCAACGTCCACACCGTCGCCTGCAGCGTCACCACCTGCAACGTTCTGGTAAATGGAAAGCTCAGATGACACTACACCCTCAAATACATCATGGCCAATACAGGGTGGAGGCCTGGCTGGCAAACATGAAAAAATGCCAGTGAATTAAAGACAGTTAAATTTCCAACCTCAGACTATACTTGCATCACCATTTTGCAGTTCTTGAACACTGTCATTGTACTCTTGTACTGTACGAATTGGAGCATGGTGTTCAAAATTTTCTAGCTCACTTCTGTGAATCCACCAACATTATGTCACCCCAAATTGTCACCAGCAATACAAAAGACAGTTGCCTTAGCAATGTTTCCATGAACATTCAGTCCATTTCTCTCCAGTTCTCTAAGATCTGCTATCAATTGAGAAAAAAACTTTCTCATGGCCAAAATGTATGAAATCAGCTTCTCGGCGCAAAAGCTGCAAGTTGTCAACAGTGGATCGATGAAAAGCATCAAATTTTGCTAAAGTGAAGCAGACACCAAGCATTTTGTGTTTTGTTTTTTTTTTGTTTTTTTGTTTTCTTTTGTTTTCTTTGCCGATCCAAGGGGATTAACCACCTCGAAAGCATCTTGATACAGTATCACTTTTAAAGTGAGACCTGACTCAGAATAAAAAGAAGATTGGATTTAAATACAGATCTATTGCACGCATCATTTAAAATATGAGGTGCACTTTCATTCCCTGATGTAGAACCCTGTTCCAGTATACCAGCATCTTTTAGCAGAGCTTTCAATGTATGTTTTATGGGTAAATATTGAGCATATTGCTCCTTTCTGTTTTCGTCAGACTCTCCCCCCCCCCCAAAAAAAAAAAAAATCGGCTGCGGATGTACATAAGGAAAATTCTCCTCAAAATCTTTTGTACTCTGTGGAAAGGGCTGAGCTGCAGCATGCATGGATATCTACCTCATCTAGGGTCTTCAACACATCTTTAATTTCTGCCTCAGATAGTTCGGTTTTTGTTTGTAACAATGTTTTGATTCTGTGTGTATTGCAGGCACATTCCATTAAGACTATTCCTTTCTTCTATGATAAGCAATTTTATGTAAAACATGCAGATTCTTCATGTACAAACTTTTCATTTGTGCAATGTCTAGTACATCCTCCTCAGGGACATCATCCCGTGACCCTTCGTCTGACTGGCTTTCAGCAACAGGGGACTGAACCTCACTAGGAACTGAAGGAAGACAGTCTGAACCAGAGACATGGACAGCTGTAGAGTGTTTGTGCTTTCTAGATAAGTGGGCTATGAAAGACGACACCACCAAAAAAGTTTTATCACAGTTTTTAAATGGGCAATGCACTTCCTTTCTTCTGGAAATGTGAGATTTTAGATGACAGAATAGGTCTTTCAGAACAATCAACTGTTTCTGACAATGAGGTTGTTCACATATAAAGCGTGCTTGCAAAGTCGGATACTGTAACACAGCAGATGACCGTTGATGATGGTGGTAAAAATGACATTTAAAAGCATTATAATTTCTGAACTGAAACTTGCAACACACAAACTGATAATGTGGCTTATTTTTATGAAGTCCTTGATGCTGAACATACCCTTTTCTCATTAAAGCAATCTTTTGACATCCTTAAATGCAGCACAATACTCACCTTTACAGCTTACTGAATAAACTCGAAAACTCACGCCACTAATCTGCAGAGAAAGAAAAAAAAATCTTTGAATCATGAAACCTGCCAAAATCCAAATAAATGTATGCAGTGTCAAATTCAAATTCAAATTCAAATTTTATTTGTCACGTACACAGTCATACACAGTACGATATGTAGTGAAATGCTTGGACAACTGCTCGTGACCTAAAGAAAACAAAAAAGGAAAAGGCTATGAATAAGATAGGAAATAAATATGAAAAATCAAAAAGGGTAAATTTAACTAGGAAGGAATAAAATATATATTAAGGTTAAAAATGAAATAACTGTACAACACAAATTAGAATGAAGGGTAAATTTAACTGGGAAAGAATAAGATAAAATATATAAGTTAAAGTTGAAAATAAAATAACTGTACAACAAAATACACAATATAGAACTATATAAGAATGTATGAAGAAATATAAATAAATATATACACAATAACAGCAGCTGTACATGTATTAACTGGAAGTGAAGAATGTAGTGACCAGTGTTGTGCAATCCACATTATGTCTAGTGCAGTGCAAATATGCTTAAAGTGATTTAAGTGATGAAGTGAAAACAAAGTCCAGAATGTCCAGTGTGTGTGTAAGAACTATATGTGTGGGTCAGTACTGTGTGGTGGTGTGATTGAGAGACCATATCGCCTGCGGGAAGAAGCTCCTCCTCAGTCTCTCTGTGTTGGTCTTCAGGGAGCGGAATCGCTTTCCTGACCTCAACAGAGAGAACAGTCTGTTGTTGGGATGGCTGAGGTCCTTCACGATCTTCCTGGCCTTGGTCCAGCACCGCCTGCTGTAGATTGAGTGCAGGTCAGGGAGCTCGGAGCGGATGGTGCGCTCAGCTGATCGCACAACCCTCTGTAGAGCTCGTCTGTCCTGCATGGTGCTGTTCCCGAACCAGGTTAAGATGTTTCCCGTCAGGATGCTCTCTATGGTGCACGAGTAAAAGTTCCTGAGCACCTTGGAGGGCAGTTAGAAGTCTCTCAAGCGTCTGAGGTGGTAGAGACACTGACAGGCCTTTTTCACCACGGTGTTGATGTGACAGGACCATGACAGGTCCTGCGTGATGTGAACTCCGAGGTATTTGAAGCTGTCCACTCTCTCCACTGGGCACTCGTTGATGACAGGGGTCCGGTAGTTCCTCTCCTGCTTAGTGCTGAAGTCCACTATCAGCTCCTTTGTCTTACTGACGTTTAGAAGGAGGTTGTTCCTCTGGCACCAGTTCTCCAGATTCCTAATCTCCTTCAGGTAGGCCGTCTCGTTGTTATCAGAGATCAGGCCCACCACGACGGTGTCGTCAGCAAACTTGATGATGGTGGTGGAGCTGGTAGTGGCCACACAGTCATATGTGTACAGAGAGTACAGCAGGGGGCTCAAAACACACCCCTGGGGGGCTCCAGTGCTGAGAGTGGTGGAGGCTGAGACATGTCCGCCCATCCTTACTGCCTGTGGTCTGCCAGTTAGGAAGTTGGAGATCCACTGACACATAGATGAGCTGAGTCCCAGATGCTCCAGCTTGGTGGTGAGTGTGGAGGGAATTATGATGTTAAATGCAGAGCTGTAGTCTATGAAGAGCATTTTAACATAATTCCCCCTTCTAGTGTCCAAGTGAGTGAGTGATGTGTGGAGGAGATGAGAGATGGCATCGTCTGTGGAACGATTTGGACGGTAAGCGAACTGTAGTGGGTCCAGTGTGTCTGGTAGTGAAGAAATGATGAAGTCTCTGACCAGGCGTTCAAAGCACTTCATCACTACTGAGGTGAGGGCTACAGGGCGATAGTCATTGAGAGAAGCAGGGTGGGGTTTCTTCGGGACAGGAACAATGATGGACTCTTTGAAGCATGTGGGGATCACCGACTGAGATAAAGAGATGTTGAATATCTCAGTGAACACAGGAGCTAGCTGGTATGCGCAGTCTCTTAGGATACGACCTGGGATGCCGTCTGGTCCTGCTGCTTTCCTGGTGTTCACTCTCTTGAAGGCTCTCCTTACTTCATGCTCGGAGATGACGAGCACGTTTCCGGTGCTGGCAGTATCTTCCTGTCTGCAGCCGTTAGCGCCGCTAGCACTAGCATCGTTGGAGTCCTTAGCTGCAGCCTCGAAGCGAGCATAGAAAGTGTTCAGCTCGTCTGCCAGAGTCACGGCCGCATTCGTCATACCGGTTGTTGGTGCTTTATAGTCCGTTATTGTCCTTAGTCCCCGCCACAGGCTCCTAGAGTCACTCTGTTGGAGTTGTGACTCTAGTTTCCTCCCGTAGCGCTGCTTCGCCTCTTTCACCGCCCTCCGCACGTTATATGACGCGGCTTTGTACGGGTCCATGTCCCCCGTCGTGAGTCCCGTGTTGTAGGCAGCGGTGCGGGATCTCAGAGCGTCGCGGATGGTTTTATCCACCCACGGCTTCTGGTTGGGAAACGTTGTGATAGTCTTTGTCTCCACGGTATCATCCGCTAGTTTCCCGATGAATCCCACAACCGCTTCCGTAAACACGTTGACATCATCGTCGGAGCTGTTTCTGAACATGCCCCAGTCTGCGTCATCGAGTGCGTCCTGTAACGCGGCCACCGATTGATCCGTCCAGCGCGCAACCTTCCTCTGAACCGGAACTTCCTGTTTCAGCCTTTGTTTGTATTTTGGCATGAGGAAGATGGCGGCGTGATCAGATTTGCCAAACGGAGGGCGGGATTGTGCCTTGTAGCCGTCCTTGACCGTAGTGTAGCAGTGGTCCAGTGTCCTTTCACCTCTGGTGGGGCAGGTGATGTGTTGATAAAAGTTCGGCGCTGCGCGTTTGAGGTTGGCGCTATTAAAGTCCCCCGTCACAATAAGCACAGCGTCCCGGTGTTGTGTCTGGTGCTGTGTGAGTGCCTCATGCAGCTCGCATAAGGCGGTGACCGTGTCCGCTTGTGGTGGAATATAAACGGCACTTATAATGACCGATGTAAATTCCCGAGGTAGATAAAAAGGACGACACATGATGGACAGTAGTTCCAGATTTGGTGTGCAGGAGCGTGTGAGAGGAACAACATTCGCACTGTTGCACCAGTTGTTGTTCACCATTAAACACACACCGCCTCCCCTTGACTTCCCCGAGTCCCGTGTCCTGTCCATGCGGTGAACCGAGAAGAACTCGGCCGGTTGGATGGCGTGGTCCGGCACCGCTGGGTTCAGCCATGTCTCGGTGAAGCAGAGGAGATTGCAGTCCCGAATGTCTCTCTGGAACTTTACCCTGGCCCTGAGGTCGTCAAGCTTGTTCTCCAGTGACTGGACGTTGGCGAGCAGGATGCTAGGCAGAGGTGTGCGGTGTGCACGAGCTCTCAGCCTGTTCTTGACGCCGGCTCGCTTCCCTCTAGGCCGCCGCCGCTTCCCTTTGTTCTCCCTCAAGATCTCACTCGGCCAGCTCGGATCCGGAGTTAAAAACTTCGAATTGTGAGTACATTGTAAACCAATAGAAACAAGAGTGTCACTGTCATACCTAATGTACCCAATGGTGATGATTTTGTCGATTTAGAAACGCTGAAAACTAACTTAAAAAACAAAGACAAAGAAAAAGTGGTCGGAGCAGTCGTGACGGCAGCCGACCTCACCGGCGCCATCTTAATGTACATCTTAATGTCTGTTTATATATTGTCAAATAATTCACCTCAGCTGCTTCAGCCTACTTCCTCTCCACAAAATAAAATAGTTAGCTTATCCTTTACATGTCCATTACATTTTACAGGGCAAAGCTAGCACAGTGGGCTACTTCTATTTCCTATTTCTCTCACTTAATCACGCAGCACATCTTGGCGCACATGAGCTCTGATTGCGCCAAGATGTGCAGGTGTGTTGCTAGAGTGGAACAGTTCTTATGTTCCATACTTAAAATCACATTAAGACAAATGCATCAGTGGCAGCTGGTCATCGCGGCCGCCTAACGGTGCATTCACACCAAACGCGACAGACGCGACCAAAAGGCGCCAGACGCCCCTAGCTGGTCGCTTGCACATTCGCACCTCGCATTGGTCATACTTCAAAATATGCACGTTTCACGCGCGTGAAGTGGAAATGTGGGAGAAAGTGGTGTCAGACGGTATGTTTGCAAGATGGCAGCTGTCGAGCTAGCGTTTGAAGAGAAAGTCTTCCTTCTCTATTTACTGTGGAGAGCAGAGCAGCGGTGTAAAGGACGTCCTCGCCGTACCTGGGTCCAACAGGTCCTCCAGAAGCGCGAGCAGTTTGGTGAGTTTCACCACTTGCTCCAGGAGCTGTGTCTGGATGATGGCCGCGTTCAGCGGTACCACTGTCTTTCCTTCGCCCAGTTTGAGGAGCTGCTGTCGTGCGTCAGTCCAAGCATTGCCCGCCTAGACACCAACTACAGGTGCTCAATCCCACCTGCAGAGCACCTGTCCGTCTGCCTGCGGTTAGTAAAAGTGTTTAATACAGTAGTCCTTTATTGATACCTGTGCTAATATATGCTAAACTATCCATTTATACACTGATAACATGGATGTGGTATGCTGTCAGTGAATGCCGTCTGTGTTTACTGATAGCAAACTGTGGTATGGAGACAACTGTTTCGAGTATCACTAGAAATATTATAAAGGTCTCATCAAGTCCTGATTTAATTCGATTTATGCTGTTATCAGTGTTTGCAATGATAGCGTGGCTGTGGTGTCATATCAATGTATGCTCTCGGTGTTTGCTGATATCAAACTGTGGTATGAGGGCCACTGTTGGTA
Source organism: Copadichromis virginalis (assembly GCF_057382275.1). NCBI lineage: Eukaryota > Metazoa > Chordata > Actinopteri > Cichliformes > Cichlidae > Copadichromis > Copadichromis virginalis. The sequence goes on from NC_140638.1 coordinate 34,743,909, forward strand.
ATCTTTGTACTGATACTCAGAAGGTCTATCTTATAAAGTCCTTATTTTGTTTTATTTAGACCTGGTTTAATTCTGGCGGTTGCGAGGCCTGGGTCATGTAGCAGCCAACAGCTCCTCCAGAGAGGCTGTCCTGGTGAGGGAGAAGTTCATGGCCCACTTCTCGGTGGAGGGAGCAGTGTCTTGGCAAACAAAAGAATAGCCTATTTGAAGTCCCAGTGACTTCCCCACAACGGCTCTTTTAAGAGCCACCCACAAACCTCTAAAGAACGCTCCTGCCTTTTTAAAATTTTCTTAATAAATGAAGCTCTTAAATAATTGGTCTTCACTATGTTCCTATATAGTAGTATATTTTTTCAATAGTATAATATGAAATAAATTCTTCATGTGTCAAGTTGTGTGCCAATATTTGCTGTGTAGTAGAACTGAGACATTAGTCATTACAAAAATTTATTTGAAATTATATAAAAATTCTCAAACAGAAAAACATTACACTTAAATATATAAAATATAACTATTTACAGAGAGAAAGGAATATAAAGGACCCAGCTTAAAGTGGAAGAGAAGGAGCTTTGGCTGGACCTGCCCCTTTGAACTAGGTCAGAGCATCACGTCACCAGGCTCCTGATTGGTTGTCGCGGTGCGACTTGAAGCTGGAGTTCAGATTTTTCCAACTCGAGTGGTAGATGCAATACGTGCGAATGCACAAAATGCACCACACAAACTGCCGCACGTATTTTTATTTGCGCTTCAAACGCGTCAGTCACGTTTTCGCCATGCAAATCTGCTTCTGAATTTTAGCAGGACCCCCAGTCGTGCGTCATCGCGCTCCTCTATTGACTTTACATGTAAACCTGATGCTCTGGTCGCGTCTATCGCGTTCAGTGTGTACGCACCGTAACGGGTATTAGCGGTGTAGAAACTATCCACGTAGCAGCTGCTGTGTTTACACGGTCACAGAAAGCTGGCAGCTAACAAATTAGCGAACAACAACAATGCTAGCCAGCAAGCTAGCTGTACACTAACTGCACCTTATACTGACAGACAACGTGCTTTGCCTTCCCTAGCTAGGGATTCCATGCCTTACCGTCTCAGTAAACTCCGAGCCATAGTGGTCAAGCAATACCAAGTTAATTCTACTAAGCTGAGTTTGATACACTTGCCTTGCAGCACTGCTTGGATGATCTTTCATCAACCTCTCTCTTCCACCGCGCTTTCCACAGCCATACCCGCAACCTAGTGGTTGTTAGTTAAAATTCATTGGCCGATGTCATGTGTCAGTGTCATGTTGTTATGTGTCCCAACATCCAATGGCGTGTCACGTTGTTTTCATGACCGCGCCCTCACCCCAGGTGCGGAGAGTTTTAGCCAAATGTCTCCTGATAAAACTAGGCCTATTTCTGTTCAGGAATGCTGTGAATACTTTGAGATTTATATTTATTGCAGTTCCTACAGCTGCATTTATTTTTTTAAAATATATAATTAGCACAGCGTGGCCATACAATGCTTTATATGTTTTTTTTTAGTTTTTATTCCTATTAATTATATTTTCACTCTTTACTTCTGGATTATTGAAACAGACCTAGATGACATAACTGTCTAAGGAGCTTGGAAAGAAAAGGGTCTGGACTTCTTTAATTTGCTTGAAGACGTTTCACCTCTCATCCGAGAAGCTTCTTCAGTTCTAGGGTCAAATGGTGGAGAGTCCCAGACTTGACCCTAGAACTGAAGAAGCTCCTCGGATGAGAGGTGAAACGTCAAGCAACTTAAAGAATTCCAGACGCTTTTCTTTCCAAGCTCCTTAGACTATGACCTGGATGACTGAGAATCTTCACAGACATAGATGACATAACATTTTCAGCAAAATTATAATCCAAATACTCCTTTGATTATTAATTGTTCTAATTAATTTTAGATCATTTTATATATTCTTTCATAGTATTAAATTTGTATTTAACAGTTCAATCTCTCAAATAACAGACGAATATTTGTGAAATTATGATCAATTTTTTTATTACATTTTATTACATTCACAGTGATTTTATGTTATTTTACAGTTGACATGTAAAATCACAGTCTATTTATGTAAATTTAATGATATTCTAAAAAAGCAGGAAAAAACTGTAAAATACACAGTAAAATACTTTTATATTACATTTTGTTTTTTTTACAGTGTGCCTCGGGGACTCCAGGACTATGTCCACTGACAAGGTGGAGATGGGTAACCAACCAGACATAGAAGTGGTGGAAAAGCAGAGTAAGATGGTTGTTTGATAGATGTAGAGCAGCGGTCCCCAACTCCCGGGCCACGGACAGGTACCGGTCTGTGAGTCGTTTGGTACCGGGCCGTGAGTTGAGGCTCGAGTGTGAAATTTATGGTTTTTAGGGTTTTTATCGTTAACTCGGTTTTCCTGGGTCTTTTCCCGTGTTGTAGTTGTGTGTCTTATTTTGAAAGAAATATTTACATGTTACCATAGCAACCGGAGAGCATTAAGGGGGAGAGAGGAGGATAATACTCTCAATGTTGTTGCCGCATTTCAGGAGGTAATAAAGTTAAAATGATAGAAAAAACTGTGGTATTTTGAAAATATAATAATAAAGGCAAATTCACTGTGTAATTACTTATTTTGTTGTATTTATCCACGACACTTTAAAGGCTGGTCCGTGAAAATATTGTCTGACATTAAACCGGTCCGTGGCACAAAAAAAGATGGGGACCGCTGATGTAGAGTGATGTAAAGTGACAAGGAACATCAGTAAGAAGGAAAGTAAGAAGTTCAACAAATACCAAGGGCTGAGAGAGAAGCTCAGGAAGACTACTGTTGCCTCAAGTGAAGGCAACAGTAGTCCCTGTGCTAATCAGAGTACTCAGGGCAGTGACCCCAAAACTGGGTGAGTGGCTTCGTAAGATCCCAGGAACAACATCCGAGATCTCTGTCCAGAAGAGCGCAGTCCTAGGAACAGCAAAGATACTGAAAAATGACTGCCAGCAGTGTAAGTGGTGATTTTTAAATATATATATATATATATATATATATATAATATATATATATATATATATATCTCCACAAATTGTTCTGTATAAGTTTTTTTTAAAAAATACCTTGTTCTAATAGAATTCCTAGAGCTTCTTATTTTGATGAAATGGAGATTTTATGGAAATGGAAATTTCATACTGCTATCACCTCATTTCTGCTTCTAAATAAACTCTTCCTCAATTACATGTTCTGTTCCTGTTGTTGATTATACAGCATGGCGAACCTTGAAAAAGCAGTATGCATGAGACCTGAAGTCTCTATCCTGAGGAAGGGTTCTGGTTCTTCCCTATTAATACAGAAAAGTGACAATCATTCATATTTTACAATTAAATAATTATAGCATTTGTTGATTTAATTAGGAACTACAACAAAGTGGTTTGATTAAAAAAAGTTTTAAAAAAATGCATATAGGATTTATTCAGAATAATCAAAAAAAATCTTTTCAAATGGAAAAAATCAATACTGACTGATATTTGCATTTATAGGGTGTACTCAACACCTGCCTCAAATAAGCCACTTACTCATTGTTCTGCCTTTGTTTTCATTTGCGTATGATGGAAAAATTAGTTCTTGTCCATCAAATCAAACGCAGCTGTCACAACCAATGAAGGAGCCCATTTGTTTCTAGACATTTCCACCCTGTGCACTCATACTAATACCAGAACAGTGGGCAAGATAACCCAAAAAGTCAATAAAGGTTGGACACAGTTCAGTTTCACCCTCAGTTCTCCTTTTAGGCAGAAAAGCATGCTGGGAGAAAAAGCCTATTGAGCTGAGACCTCTAAAGCTTTTGTGTCTGTTTCCATGTTTGTCTAATATCAACTCTCTGTCTGTGTTGTTCCCCAGTTTAGTTATTTACTGTTTTATTTTGGTACATTTTTTCCCATGTGTTTAGATTTACCTAGTTCGTTCCTGCGATTAGTTCTTGCTGTTCCATATCACCGTCTCTCTTTAGGTGTCTAAGGAATTCTTGGAGCAGCTCATGTCTGGAGGCCATCTTCTTGGTGCATTGGCAGATGTGTTTCATCCTTGATTGTGGCTCTCACACTCATTAATCTTCTCCCTCCCACTTTCCATTGCTGATAAGGCTCCAAGATACTGTAATTCAGTTACATTAAATGAAATGTATTTAAATGTTATTTGTAATTTTATTTTATTATACGTTTTTAGCTCCACCCCTTCAGTCCAGTTCCCCCTACACTCTCTTTGCAACAATTCATCTACACTTATACAGTCTGACTAACATCTAAGTATCTTCCCTATAGATCCCGGTGAGGTAAATCAGTGAGTCAGTATCTCACTCACTTCTGACTTACAGCTTGACATGTTGATATATTTGATTTACTATGAAAGTCTCATTTTAATTTGTTTTTGAGTTTGAGTTTGTGCTTCCCAACCTCCTGCGCCACGGTTGCATAGCACATTTAAAACCAGCGGTACACCGCAGTGCTTTACAGTAATACAATGATTTATAGAAAGATTAACAGGGAATAAATACACCAACAGGTGGAGAGTACTAATTAGCTGCAGCACAGTGAAAATATGTAAAAGAAAATACAAACACAACTCGACTAGGAGATTATTCAACAATAAAATAAAATAAAATGATTAAAACTACATAAAAGAACATTTGCAGGATACAGACACTAACTAGGGAAGGCTAGATTGAATAAATGGGTTTTAAACCGTGATTTAAAAGATTGAACTGATTCAGACGCACAAATGCATGCGGTTGTTGATGCCAAACAGGCTTGTCTCTGTATTTCAGAAACTGCTGATCTACTAGTATTTTCCCACACATCCAGCTCTCACGAACAACCAACACTCTAACCCATATGCTCCTTGAAGCTTATGGGTTACAGCAGCAGAAGGCCATGCCAGGGGGTCACTCCTTTCAGCTAAGAATGTGAAATTGAGGCTAGATTTCTCACAAATTCATCAAAATTGGACGATACAAGATTGGATTGCTGTAACCCAACAATTTCCACAGTCATAGATCTGAGATCAGTAGAACACATTTTGGATGTGGTGGAAGGCAAAATTAGGATAAGCAGCTGATAAACCTGCAGCTATTGTGTGGTATTATAATGCCAATGTGGACCAAAGTCTCTGAGGAAGGTTTCCAGCACTTTGTTGAATTTATAAAAACAAGAATTAATTTGATGAAAAGTGCTCCGTATGATTTCGTTATTATTGTTTTAACACATTAATTAATTAATGCTGACATGAACCTGAAAAGAAAAAAGTGGCTAGGATAGAAAAATGGAGAAAGGTGCAGGTCATTAACATAGATATTTTCATTTTAAAACTGTTCCAGACGGCAGTGTTGAACTAAAGTTGTTTGTAAGCACTGCAAAGAGGTTTTTTTGTCTATTTCAAGTCTGAAGTTTCACTTAAATACATCACACACAATTGATGCCCAAATCACCTACCCTTCAGCAGACTACGCTGCATGCAGCATGTGGGAGAAGTTGTCATGATCTGCAGTGGCAGGTTGCGTGCAGTGAATGAGGTGTCGACCCAAAAGCAGACAATAAGATGTGGAACTGAAATTAACAAAAGGTAAGCCTTTATTGCGGTGGATACACAAACGTAAACCAAATGAGGGAAACAACTAGAGGAGAGACTAACATAACATCTGAACCAGGAAAACCTAAAATACACAAAACTTAGAAATACTTGAAGAGACAGAGGACTTAAATACACAGAAGGCAGGGAACACAGCTGACACAAATGAACAAGACGCCACCGGGGAAGCAAAACTAGATACACCGAACAAGAAACACGAGACTGTCACAATGAAACGGGAAACACTGAGACATAGACTAACGCATGGCATAACTTGACACAGGAGCTGAGAGGACATGAGAAAGAACACGTGAAGCACAACACAATAATGACACCACTTGGAAGACACGGCACTCAGGAGAACATGACACATAGGGAGGGAAACATGGGAATAGTAGAGAGAAACAAGACAAAAGGACTCACATAAACACAGACACACACAGAGGACACAAATGGAAACACAAAATACTGGGTCAAAATGACACAGAACCATGACAGAAGTTTAGAAAAACCATAGCAAGAAAGTTTAAAAGGCACCATAGCAAAATGGATGGTTACAAACTGCAAGCCACTTAGATGTCAAAGATGTCGGTCTGAGGAATGTTTTAAGGATTGCAAAACATTACGGCATATATGAGCCTCCCTCAAGACACACTATCACAAGAAGAATCTTGTGAAAAAGAGCACTAGAAAAAGTGACTGTGTGACACTTTTCCCCTGCGCTGGGAAAACCTGGCAGAGGCCCTGGTCCACAAGATCTTCAACTTACACGTCTGGCAGAGCTTCAACAGCATTCCAAGGAGACTGGGGGACACTGAACCTGAATGGACCATGTTCAGCACCTCCATTGCCGTTGCTGCACTGAGCTGCAGCCACAAGGTGGTTGGTGCCTGTCGTGGTTGTTATGTTTACATACACTGCTTAGATGGTGAAGGGTTGCTTTACAGGGGGGACTGAATACGAACATATACTCAGTTACCAGTAGGGGGCTCTGTGACTAATAGTGATAGAAGGATAGAAGAAGAAAAGAGTATTGTGATATGTTTTGGATGGCGAACTATTGCTGAATACACGTTCCATTATAAACCAAGCCCCGTCTCCGTTCTTCTGTTGAAACAGCACAGTGGTGATAACCCCCGAACCAAATGGTGGACACCAAGGTGAAGGGAGCCAACAGGCTGTAGAAGGACTGCTATCAGGCTTGGTTAGCCTGTGGGTCTTTGGAGGCAGCAAATAGGTATCGACAGGCCGAGCAGAATGCAGCTCAAGCAGGAGAGGAAGCAAAAACTTTCAGACTGCCTCAAACACATTGTGGCAAACCATCAGGTGACTCAGGAGGGGAAAGCAGTGCTCTTCCTGCACTGTGTATATTGCTTGTGGAGAGCTGCTTACGTCAGCTGAGAACATTGTCGGGCTGTGGAAGGAATACTTCGAGGACCTCCTTAATCCCACTAGCTTATCTTCTGTGGAGGAAGCAGAGTCTGGGGATGAGGGGGACAACTCATCTATCTCTGGGGATGAGGTCACCGAGGTAGTTAAACAACTCTTTGGCAGGGCCCTGGGATGGATGAGGTTTTCCCTGACTTCTTGAAGGCTCTGGATGTTGTAGGGCTGTCTTCAATTCAATTCAAATCAATTCAATTTTATTTATAACAGTCGAAACAAGGCACCTTATATTGTAACGTAGACCCTACAATAATACAGGTGTGTCTTGGTTGACATGTTGCGTCGAGATCAGGGGTGGTACCTCTGGATACAGAACTAGGAGTTCTGAAAACTAAATGAAGGTTAAACTGAACCGTTAAATTAATCAATTAACGGTTTCACAACTACTCTTTCAAGAATTTTTCAGGTAAATGGAAGGTTGGCAATCAGGCTATAATTAGTTAAGACAGCTGGGTCTAGTGAGGTTTAAGTAATTAATTACTGCCAGCTTAAAGGCTTGTGGTATGTTGCCCAGTAATAAAGATCGATTCATCATATTTAAAGACTGAAGGATTAGTTAATGGTAACTGTCATTAACTGTCAGTAACTGTTATTAACTGGGTGACTATTCTCTGATCTCATAAGCAAAAAGAAGATTTCTTCCTTCTCTTTTTAGCCTTCAGGACTCCATTAAGATTAGCAAAGATCTCTCATTATATTATTAAAATGTATTATTTATATACACACAGAGAAATCAAAGTGAACACATATAAAATAAGTTATAAGAAATTTTAAAATACATTTATTGAAGAAATGTGACTGAGTTAAACAAAGACAGACATGTAGAAATACTGATCTGATCTGTGGGCTTATGAATGCTGAAGAGCAGAAAACGTGTGAGAAACAGATCACAGCACCAGTCATCAAAAACCTCACCTTCAGACCTAAATGCTGTGTGAGAGTGCACTCTAACATGCAGTCAGAATACATGTAATTGCTAATCTATAATCTTTTTAATATACTTTTGCCTTTTCCCAATTGATCCTTTTCCAACCGGAACAGCAGCACCAGAGGCTACATTAATCCTGTTATTGAAAGACTGGAGTGTGGCTCTAGAAATCCAAATAGCTCTTTTACCGTTGTCACCTCACTCCCCACCCATCTGCTCCCTTGCAATTGTCTGTAATTGATATCTCCATCAATGAACCAAAAGGAACATAAAACAAGCCTCTTTTTTTTTTTTTTTAGCTGCAATAGGAACTTACTTCCCACTAAGTCTGCCATAATGTATAATAGCATAAATTATAATTGCCATTTACACTGTATTTATGTGTATATATATATATATATATATATATATATATATATATATATATATATATATATATATATATATATATATATAAAACACCCAGCATGCCCCTGCGGGCGGTTTATCCTTCAAGCTCGGGTCCTCTACCAGAGGCCTGGGAGCTTGAGGGTCCTGCGCAGTATCTTAGCTGTTCTCAGGACTGCGCTCTTCTGGACAGAGATCTCCGATGTTGTTCTCGGGATCTGCTGGAGCCACTCGCCTAGCTTGGGAGTCACCGCACCTAGTGCTCCGATTACCACGGGGACCACCGTTACCTTCACCCTCCACATCCTCTCGAGCTCTTCTCTGAGCCCTTGGTATTTCTCCAGCTTCTCGTGTTCCTTCTTCCTGATATTGCTGTCATTCGGAACCGCTACATCGATCACTACGGCCGTCTTCTTCTGTTTGTCTACCACCACTATGTCCGGTTGGTTAGCCACCACCATTTTGTCCGTCTGTATCTGGAAGTCCCACAGGATCTTAGCTTGGTCATTCTCCACCACCCTTGGGGGCATCTCCCATTTTGACCTCGGGACTTCCAGGTTATACTCGGCACAGATGTTCCTGTACACTATGCCGGCCACTTGGTTATGGCGTTCCATGTATGCCTTGCCTGCTAGCATCTTGCACCCTGCTGTTATGTGCTGGATTGTCTCTGGGGCATCTTTACACAGCCTGCACCTGGGGTCTTGCCTGGTGTGATATATATATATATATATATATATATATATATATTAGGGGTGCAACGATACACAAAATTCACGATTCGGTTCGGTTCGATACTTTGGTGTCACGGTTCGATATTTTTTCGATACAAAATAAAATGTTCATGCCTTTTTAATTTGTCATTTATTAAAATTATAAATATATATTTTAACTCAAAAGTACAGTTTTTAAATTTAACCCTAACCCTTGTGCGTGTTTTTTATTTTGACAGCGAATGCGCACCTGCGGACCACTTATGTGCAGCCCTGGTTATTTAGCTCATCATATCGCAGCCACAGAAATTATTTTGTCCATGAAACCATAAAGCTGCACTTTCTTTTTGCCTTATAGTCTGATTTGTCATAACTTTTCTGTTTTGCGGTAAGCTTTTCTTTGGCTGTCACTTCTTCACCCTGACCTGTCTTATTTGGCTCAGCAGAACTGAAATATATATCCTGCTGCTTTTACACACGCACTCACATAAGCTCAGCGATTCTCTGCACGATCAACCTCTCACATGCTTAAGCTGCGGGAGATTTCACTTGTCATGTATGCGTAGTAAGCTAACGATTAATAAGACAATGTCAGAGGAATTGGTGCACAAATTATCATCACTCACAGATCAGTGCTGTCGCTCTCTATACACAGTTCACACGATTGCAAAGTGAAAGCAAAAAAACAAGCGCAAATTCAAACGCGATTTCAATATGTCACATATTGACAGTGGCTCACCGATGCCAATGACATAATTACCCAGCTACATTTCCGAAAGAATGCAAAAGCATTGACATATATTTTTCCTTCCTACAATAGCCGGACGGGCAGGGCAGAGATAGATTTTGGTAGCCCGACTGGAAAAATCGCTAGCCCCAGGATGTCGGGCTAGCGATTTTGCAAGCCCTGTATCTGATTGAGGAATCACTCATCTTTGGAAAAGAGAGTTTATTACAGAGAAATGTCTCTTTATATATATATATATATATATATATAAACACACATACATATATATATACAGGGGCGCACACAAGTGGTCCGCAGGTGCGCGTGCGCTGTCAAAGTAAAAGGTGCGCACCAGATAAGAAGTTGCAACGCGCGTTTGCGTACATGAGTTTAAGTTGTACCCAAACGCGCGTACACAACCACGTACATAAGTAGTTGCAGGAGGTGAGCTGGCATTTGTTTGAAGCCCGCTCAACTCCTGCAACCACTTTTCCGAGAATACGCGCTTCTTTTGCGGTTCGGACTCCTTCTGACATTTCTTTGGAGGTGGAGGAAAACCAAAGTAACTGCTTAAAGGAGCTTCTTTGACATCTTTAAGATTTCTAAACAAATGTCTGTCCTCCTCCAGAAAATCTTATGTACGCAAATGTGTGTTGCAACTTCTTATCTGGTGCGCGTCTTTTATTTTGACAGCGCATGCGCACCTGCGGACCACCTATGTGCACCCCTGTATAGACTAGTCCAGAGGAGCAATATATAACACTGGAGTGTGGAAAGATATGTTTAGAGGCAGCAGCCAACCAAGATGTGTGAACACCTGAGTCCAGCCAGCGAGAACCACCAAAGCACCTACACTGAGATGTTCCAAGAGAGGTGCAGTCCAAGATGCAATCTGACACATAAACATAGACAAACAGGCACACAAAGAAACAAACATGCATTCCCAACCTCATGTGCACATATGCAAATACTCAGCACTCGTCCAACATGGAGACACACAGAAATGAATACATCACACACACTCACACTCCCCAAACATACTCTATACTCCCAGGTCCAGGTACCATCACCCCCAGACGCAGAAGATGTTGCCCTTTGCCCTGGGGTGGAGACAAGCAGACTGCCCGCGGTCCTACAGCATCAGGGAAGCCCAACATCCCAGACCCTCCTACTGCCCCCCCCCCCCCCCCCCCGCCCCAGATGGCGAACAGAGAATGGGGGTGTGAAGACCCCATCCCTCACTCTGCCCACTCATATGTGCTGTTCTAAATTGCATTTAAAACATGGGAGGGTCATGGTACCAACGACTCTCTTCTAGATAGCAGCTGGTGTCAGCACGGCCCCTCCCGAGAACTCAAAGCCCTGCATGTGTAGGGGTGTGATGGAGCGTGAGGAGGGAGGCAATTGGGGATGGGGAGGAAAGGATTGGGGGAGGCAAAGTACCCCCTCCCTGAAGCCAGCTCACCTGCTACATTGTATATTTGCCCTAGTATTTGTTCTCGTCTCACAAAATTACAGGAAACTTAAATTTCTGCACAATATATTGTGACAAATAGATTTCAGTCTAGAAAATCTAGTTGTCTATTTAAGATTTACTTTAAGATTTTGTTTTCTCGTGAATAAAATAAAATTTACTATTGATCCAGTTATCAGAAACAATACATTTTTAGCTTGAGTTTATGGAAACCTCTGACATTAAATGATATTTAGAAATAAGGTTGAAGCTGAGAAGTTGAGTTTTTTCAGTCTTTCTTACTCTTCACTTGATTGAGTATCTGCTTGAGTGGATGTCTAGTGTCTAATCAGAGAGATGAACACCCACTTGCCCTTACTTTAGTTGGCTCATCAGAGACCTCATCAGGCATTCCAGAAGTTCCAGAATTCTGTGCATAATGGACAACTTGACGGGAAAAAATTTACTCATACTGAGGAGAAGAAATGTGCAGAATATAAAGCAGTAGATGTGACATTTTCTGACATAAGAAAATTATATTTATGCCAGATTTATCATATAAAAGCAACTACTGATATTAAACACAGTTTTTAAACAATGAGTGTCCACTGTTGTATATTTAGTGTTAGCCCTATATTTGCAGTGTGTTAAAGAGTGTGAAAATGCTATCTTCTAGTGAAAATAGAATTAATTTACAGTCACTGTACTAAAGTATAACCTAATTTAGCAAAGATTCTGTTGATGTTTAAAATTAATATATGTTTATTTTTAAATGCTTTATTTTTTGTTGTTGTTGTTGTTTAAATTTGACTTAAGCTGCAGGTATGTCTAAAGGCAAATATTTTATAGAGAGTGTGAAGGAAGGCTGTGACATCATTTATCTTTTTATGGCTCTATCAGATCATGAACTTAGTTTTAACTCATAGTAAAATAGATTTGCTATGCAAGTAAAACAAAAATGAAATGTTACTTGTTATTGCCTGAAATGCATTTATCACTGTAGGACATTACCATACACTTTAGCTTGACCCCAGAGGTGGAGAAAGTGACCTGCATTTGACCCAGTCAGTAGTCTTATACCTCCCTTATTGTCACCTGCTTTAAACTTTTCTTTAAAAAAACTTTCTATTTAATAAACTTAAATCAAAATATGCACTTAGATATAAGAAGAGGTGTTGGAGGTTACAAAGACAAGGCCTGGAAGGGATATGGATAGAGGGGTGTGTACTTTAGCAGGTAATTAATTCTCATAAATTAAAGCGCTCTGTTTTATCAGACATTTTCCAGTGCCCTGGGGCAGTGCTCGTTTAGACACATTCAGTATTAATTAAATTGTTTTCCATAGTGTTCTTGAACTTTTTTACAAGGATAACAAACATCCTTTGAGAGGCCCTTATAGCTGTCTCAGTCCCTTGAGAAATGTGTGAAATTAAATATGAGAGTAAGCCTTTATCTCTGGTTCAGTCCATATTCACTGATATAGGTCTAATGGAGTTTGAGCATGGGAGGAGTAAGTGTTAAAATTTTGATAAAGTTAGTAAAATGACATTAATTCTCGTGATTCAAATCTAGAGCTGGGCGATATGAGATTTTTTCATATCACGATATGTTTTTTTCATTTCAGGCGATAACGATATATATCACGATATAAGCCAAATAACTATATTTGTAAGATGTGCCGTTGCTCACAAGTAAAATGTGAAATAATCAGCAGTTTGTTTTGATTTAAATATTTATTTCCCATAATAAGTTCAACAGGGTAGATGTACTAAAGAAACATGAGACTTTTTCAGATAAATAAAGGCAAATTTTGCAAACTACACAAAAGGCAGCCGCTAAACCATTTAAGTTTCAAAATAGAACAAACAAAACAGACTACTACATTGTCAGTTCCACTTAGAAACAAAATATTAATTCTAAAAATAAATCTTAGTTTGTTTTACAGAAGAACAGAAAAAATTGACTAACTTTTGTCAATATCAAATAAACTGAGAACTAAAAGGAAATTCTCAATCTCTCCTTGTTGTATAGCTTAGCTTTTCAAACAGTTTTAACAGTTACTTTAGTCTGACAAAAGCCGAATGATGAATTAGCGCTTCCAGTCAGAGATTGAGCATGCACCGGTTTATTGCATTTCCAGACTTGCTTTCGGCACAATTTACAGTGCGCGCTACTCTTTTTGTCAGACTTGAAATAGCCGAAATACCTTCACACTACGGAACTTCTATGGCTCTTCCGTTCGACAATCTCTCCGGCATTGGAACCATCATCTGTTTTCTCTTCGGTAACCTTCGGTCACGCTCTCGGTTGATTTTTCTCTAGTCGGCACACTCATTTCCTCCGTTACCCAGGCGGCAAAGTGGCTGGCTGCTTCCCAAAACAAATACACATGTGCAGCTTGGCACTTGTGCTGTACGTAATAAGTCATGTGACGTGACGCTGCGGCTGTGATTGCTTCGGCTCTGCACTACTTAATTTGGATTGGCTGTTTGTTTGTTTTTTAAGAGGACAAGAGCGGTGAGGTCTATCGCAATAGTTTAATTTTTCTATGGAGAAAAAGTTATTTCGCAATACATATCGTTATCGTTCTATCGCCCAGCTCTATTCATACCTATGTGTCCCTGTCCTCTGTCAGTGCGCCCCAGTGCAGCTGTGGCTACAATGTAGCTTGCCATTGCCAGTGTGTGAATGTGTGTGTGAATGGGTGAATGACTGAATGTAGTGTAAAGCGCTTTGGGGTCCGTAGGGACTAAGTAAAGCGCTATACAAATGCAGGCCATTTACCATTTATATGGGAACCATATGTGACAGTAAGATTATATGAATCACAAAATTTTTTTTTTAACTTATCCCAATTCCCAGAACTTATATCTACATTAACCAGCATCAGATGCTGAGTATTAGAGAAATTGTATTTAATCTTAGACAATGGTAGAAATAACACCCAAAAAATCTCGAGTAGAATTGAATCCCACACATTCAAAATTCAGGTGAAGAAAGAAGGTAAGGAAACTGAGGCGACATTTCACATTTCACGACTCACCAAAAATGGACAATGGAAGAAAAAGACTGTACTCCATTAGCCTCCACAGTAAGCAGATCTCAGTCCAATAAAACATCAACGGGATGTGCTTGAATGGGGAATTTGGATGAGCAGCTGAGAAATCTGCAGCAAAATCTGTGGAATATTTTCACTGCCTTCTTGTGGTTCTCACATATACACACACGGGCGGTCTTTATTCTTCCTTCCTTGTCTTCATGTCTCTTTGTTACCATCTGACTACACTTCTCCAATATGAACGACATTCCAATGTCCTTGCTGTATATCCTGGTGGTGAAGGTCAGTGAATCAATGTCTCATTCAGTCTTGGCATACAGCTTGATGTCATCCATGTGGCCACCCAAAACTGAAAAATAATGTACATTTAAAAAAAAACTGACAGGAAAAGGTCTGGCAGACCCAAAGCCACAACTGAATCAGTGGATAGCTTGGAGGATAAACAGCTCAAAGGACAACAGCTTCAAGCACAGCAAGACAAAGACCCAAAGGTCCAAGCTATGCCAGAACTACCTCAGGAAAAAAGAACAAGACGGTAAACATGAAAATATGAGCGGCCAGCACAGTCTCCAGACTAAAACCCCATCGAGCTGATTTGGGATGAACTGGAAAGTGGAACTTAGGCAGGCAAAGCAACCTACAAGTGCCACATTTATGAGAACTTCTGCAAGAGATATGGGAATAACTTTCTGAAGACTTTTTGATTTCTATTGTAGAAGTAATGCCACGGATGTGTTCAGTTGTTATATCTGCCAAAGGTGGCTCCTTTGATGAGTCAAAAGTTTAGAATACGTTTTGGTCTATAAACTGATTCCATGATTTCTTTTTTAAACTCCAATTACTTATTTCTACTATGCTTTCATTTCAGAGCGCAATGAAACATTAAACTTAAAATTTTCAATAAAAAACTGGAAAAACTGGGGTGTTCTAAAACATTTTACCAGTAGTGTATATGAACCATTTAAGGTGCATGCTCAGTGAGAATAGCCCCACCAAGGCTTGAGATGGAGAAATACTGGATCCAGTAATCAGTACAGTTGCAAACATCCAAAAGAAGAGTTGTAAGCATGAAGACTTGGATAGTGCCAGGCCCTGACATTATTCACACCTCAGGGCTTAAGAAACTAACTACACTTCATAAGCATCTGGCAGCACAAATTAGCTTCTACTAAGCTACTAATGGATGAGACACACCCAGCATGGCTTGCCGAATACGGGACAATCCTGATCTCCAAGGCTCTCCAGAAGAGATTTGTTCAACTACTGGACAAAAAGTCTGCCTCAGAACAACATAGAAACTCCTGTCAAGCAGCAAAGGAGGAAATAGAAGCTAAGATCCTGTGGGACTTCCAGATACAGATGGACAAACTGGTGATGGGTAACCAACTGGACATAGTAGAGATGGGCAAGCAGAGGGAAATGGTTGTAGTGATAGATGTCTTTGTTTTTAGTTTTTTGCAATTTTAGTTTTTGTACTATTGCTGTGTGATTTATCATTGACTGCTTTCAGAACTACACATGATTATTTGCAGCAAGCAGATTGCTAATGCTATCCATCAAGTCTGCAGCCTATGACCTAACCTCAGCTAATGCCAGCTAACAATGTTAGCTCGGTGGTGAGTAATAGCAATAAATCACACAACAATAGAACATTGAAGATACTGAAGTGACATATAACCCTGGTAGCTACCACAACTAAAACAAGGTAGTTGCAGTAGGCTAACGTTAGTTTTTAAAAAAGAAATTACTTCCAGATATTTCTTTAGGGTTGGAATCTTTTGAGACTGAGAGCAGCTTGGTTGCTGGCAAAGAGAGTTTGCATTGAACAGTTAGATTTCGCCCATCCCTTTAAATATGAAGTGGTGTTGGAATTTCCAAGTAAGAAACGCATTCTTGCCCGTGCCCTGCTGGCTCTGTTGTGCTGGCTTCGGGTCCATTGTGCAGCAAACTCCACCAGCATTAGCAGGACGCTTACATTAGAACCTCTTATTCCATGTTTGTTTGGGTTTCCAGCAATGCGTGGAATTACCAAAATTACAGAGTAGAGGGAGAGGGGATAGCCTAACATATGAAACAGAAAAAGACTGCCATGTAATTTATTTCAACAAAGTAACTGGATTCGACTATCATTCCTCGGAGTTTCTCCTGTTTGGCTACAGCAGGCAATGAGGTGTGTTCAGGGTGCCTCTGTTAATTTGAGTTTCAATGAAAGTGCCATAAATAGGCATATACCTTTGTTTGTTTGGGTTCACTGTGATAAGAGTGTTATTGTAAACATGTTGCTGATTGTAATTGTTTTGTTTGGGTAGTTCTCACGATGATGATGATGACAACGCTGAGTGATCTTGTCGCTGAATGTTGAATAAATCATCTGTAAACAAGAACTTGTCCACATGGTGGTTGACGGGAGCTACAGGTACATGTATTCTGTTACTCCCCAACACTGCTCATCCCTCCCCTGGAGAGAAGGGAATTTCCCAGTAGCACTTAGTCAAACACAGTGTCCAGGAAAAACTAGCAGTGCCTAACCAGTCCAGGAGCTCGTCGACCTGAGGTATGAGGTGAGCGTCAAACTGTGACACATCAGTTACTTTTCCATAGTCCACATAGAACCATACTGACCCATCTTTGTTTACCACAAGAACTATGGGGCTACACCAAACACTGTGTGATTCATCTATTACTACCATCTCTAGCATATCAGCCAATTCCTTCCTTGCCTGTGTTCAGGCAATATTTTGGGCTGTGACCTCACCCCAGGGCGGATCTCCAAATGGTGCTCTACAAAAGTGGCGCTATCGGGCAGGGGAGAGAACCCATCTGCAAAGCGCAGGATGGAGAGGCACAAGGACAACATTAATAGGCCCAGTCAGCCATTGGATTCAGACCAAGAATGTTTTTGCTGTGACGATTCACCACTACATCACTGTACTGCCCTTCTGCAGAGATTCTCAACTGAAATTATTTTTTTGATAAAATGTCTCTTTCTAACAATTTACAAAATGCCAAAAAGTAGTGATAAAAATACACTTTCAGTTTACTGTTGCCCTTTAAAAATGTCATGCAATACTTGTGTCATCTGATGTACTGATGTACAGTTTGTGTCTCTATCATGAAGGCTGAAAGCTGCAAGAATTTTAATGATATGATCTATTTATTTGTGTATTTATGTATGAATGTGTGTATATATTTACAACACAGGTCTGACCTGATGACCAATGGGGACTTCAACCCACAAAATGACCAATTCCCTAACTTTCCTACTTGGGACTCCAACCCAATTTCACTGTTTTCCTTTTCCTTGGGACTCCAACCCAGTACTGTAACTTACAAACTTCCATTATCATTACTTCAACTGTCAAACCTCATGAGATTTTCACCAAAATCAAAACAGACATTTACCAGCAATTTTTACTGATAAGATTTTTAATTTTATCATTTAATTCAGCACACTTCGGATAAAATCAACAGGCCTGTGCCTACCTCTTTTATAAAGGCGCCTGTCCACTCAGTTCGATTGCCAGGTCACGCCTGCCCGTCTGACCACCACGGACCACCAAATTTCTCCGTCTACACCTCCAACTCTCTCCTTCCTCAAACACCGGACGAGCCCCCAAATGTTAAGGGTTCAATATTGAGGATGAGAGTAAAAACAACCATGGTCCAGAAGAGCTTGGTCAAACAATTGATTTTAATGAACACGCGTGGGAGATGAACACTGTACGCAGACAGCATCGATCTCACTCGAACAATAGACAATAAGTTGTTTTTATACCATCAGGGAAATTTATAACGCCCCCTCATGCGTTAAGCAGATACAATATATGCATACGTCAAACCAAAACCACAATGACTTTTAACACAGTTTGAAAAAGCAACATCGCCTCGCCTCCATGCCAGGTGTCTTCCTGTCGCTCCCGGACGCTCGCTTATCATCTGGAACATCAGGCACACATTCTGCAACAAACTGTTCTTTTGCAGGCACAATTTTGCAGTTGCAAGCTTTTACAAAATATTATTTGAACCTTCACCTACCCCTGAGTCTAACTGCTGTGTAAGTGTGTGTATGTGTACGTGTGTGTATGTGTGTGTGTGTGTGTGGCTCGACCTCACACGAATTTTGTCTTATGAGAAGAGAGGCCAATTCTCATGTGTATAATAACCTAACTGAAACTATATCTGTAATATGTTGAATAAATGTTTTAATCAAGAACCACTACTAAAAGCTTAATCAAAAGATTTAAATGAATAAAGGACAATAATGAATAACCTGGTTATTCAAATAGCATCCTCCCAACAGCTCCTCAAAGTAACTTACACTAGTGCTTTAGTTTCACTTTCACAAACACGCTCAAAAGCCTGCAGTTTCGTGTCTACTTTGCACAGAGTGTACTCAGAGTTAGGCCCTTCTTTTATAACCCAACAGAATTAGCACATACACATTTAAGATTATAACAAGCATTCAAAAGCATTTAAGATTATTGATTTAACTCAACAGTTTAAAATTGTTGTAACTGCACCTGTAATAAAGGCTAATTGGGTACCAATATGCTTAAACATCTGAATGCAATATCAATATTAATTATTAATGCAATGGTAATGATGATGATTATTAACAATAGCAGCAAAAATTTCTCTAATCCCCACATTACTTATTTGTGGCATACACAATTTCAGGGAGATCTATCAAACAGGTTCCAGAAACCTTTTCATTTCACAATCCAGCAAGGCCAGCAAGGAATGAAAAACAGAAATTGGAAATACGAGCTATTATTTTTCTAAAATGCATGTAATTATATTGGTTATTTCAGGTTTATTTTTACATTGTAGAATTTTAATTGATTCTCAGAAGAAGAGTTTATAAATCAATCTTACATTTAGAGTATCCCTGTTACAGAATTTCTCTGAAAAAAAAAAACAGACACAGTGAAAACAAATATTTCATCACAGTAATCACTGTTTCCGGCTTAAGATAAAGGTTTTCTTGTCATGTAGAATTCCATTACTGTCTTCTTTACCAAAACCTTATGGGAAGCAACAATCAACAGTTTGGAGAGGAATTATCATGGCTGTTGTTAAAGAATGGAGATTCAAAGTGATTAATGAAAAGTAATATTTTATGGCAATTAAAATGATTAAAGCTGGAAGGTTTTTTGCTGTTAGTCTGAATTGCACCAGGAATGAGGTGGCAAAGAAGATGAGAAGCAAACTGCATTAGTAAGTTGAGGAGAACTGTATTAAAATGCAAATGTACATCTGTTAATAGTTCTTCAAAAACCAATAATCCCCTACAGTCAGTCATGTGTCAAAATGGTTAATGGAAAAATATCCCAGAGGCACGCAAGGTCCTTTTCCATTCCGCTTTTGATTAAAGCAGAAATTCTCTTCAGGGAAAAGCACAGTTTAGGTCAGGATGGGATTGGCAAAGATGGCTTAATGTGGGCAGGAACCCAAATTCATTGTTCTGAAGCCCCTATTTCACAGAAACGTGTTTCTTCTCAAGGGAAGAACTCTTGTCACGAACATGACACAATACCAGGATTTATATCAGATCTGCAGTTATTACCAGCATTTTTCATACAGCTGAAAAGGACCCAACCTGTTCTAAAAAAAAACACTGACATGAAATAACGTTATGTATTGATAAATACATAACGGTAAGGATTTTTTTAGTCCAAAGACCAGTAATTTTTTTTTTTTTGTAATTGTGATTATAAAGCCAGAAAAGTGAAAGTTGTTGGTTTTAAAGATTAGGCAAATAAATAGGCATATTACACAAGTGATATTATATAGTAGCTGTGGAAAATATATTCTGTAAAAGTATATTAGCAAATGTCATATTAATCCAGCAGCTAATAAAACGTGCACAATCATAGGTTATTATTATAAGTGATCTGCTTGTAACAGCATACGTGCCTGCACAGAACAGGATGTGCTCAGGATGTGCTATATACATCATGGGCCCCATAGTGAGAACAACAGGAAACAGCTGGGGTGAGAGACAGTTGAGATAGCTTTCTAAGGGTTATAGAAGATTACCAAAAAAGGAATTATATCTAACTGTCACTAAGTGTGTGTAACTGATGCATGTTATGTTATCTGCCTACTCATGAAGGGGCGTGAACCCTGACATATAAAACTGTGTATCTAAGTGCTTACTCTTTGAGATAGACACGGAAGGTGGTATTATGTACATCTCCACATGCATGTGCTAAATAAATGATTGTTGATTGACTGGACCTGCTCTAAGTATTAGTTGTTTGTTCTCAGCCCAACATCAAAGAATACGGGACATAGCATAGTCAACCTACCTGCATAGTTAAAAAACAATATATTTTAGCATTCATATTATTATAATACATCAATCATATACTTTTTTTTTACTTTGTCTGGATTATAATCACAAAGCCTTAACACAATCAGAACTGCAACTGAACTCAATTTATTGTGTTTGATGGACCGCAATTGTATAAAATAGATCCATACATTAAGCTTCTGTCAAATGTATTGTATTTTGCAATAAATGATGATATTTTCTTTTTGCCTTGTGGGGTACAGTGAGTAAATGTTATTAATTGGTACACTACTATCTCAAAAAAGATTGGCACCTTATCTTTTATTTAGAGAAAAAGGTCCCCAGGGAATGCAAATGTGCGAGTGTCACTGTGAAGCCTCAAGTCTGGAATTTCAAATGTTACCATTTTTTTTCCTTTCTTTCTTTTTTTTCATTAGATATGGACACAATGGCAGAGCTGAGGAGTTGGTAACTAAGGCTGCAGCTCAATACCTTGGATAGCGGAGTATATCCAAGCTTGTGATCAACCAGAGTCCTAGAAAGAGTTATAATCACTCTTAGACTATCACAACTGTTCTTATTGTCTTGGAACAACTGTAAAGACATAATTTTCTTGGGGATTGATAAAGTATTTTGATTCTGATTCTAACAAGGGGAAGTTTTCTTTAGAAGCATTGTTTGAATTTATTCCTAAATTGACTACAACAAAATTATACTAACTGAACATTCTATCTTGTGAGGCAAGTAAAAAAGTAATTTTAAAAAATTGAATACGCTGTTAAGTAGACTGAAAATGGTGACCTCTTACTAAAGAGTCCATTTCTTATCTTAAACTAACTGATCAAAAGTGAAGTGGTTGGTTTTCTAGTTTAAAATGCTGACACTGGAGAGAAGGGAAGGCTCTGACAATCCAGACAAATAAAACCAACCAAGACAAATAAATGTAACCAATAGACAGAATTTAGATGTTGACAAAATAAAGAGCAAAACAAGCAAGCACATGACGATACTGTTCTGTATGTTGCATGGCTGCCTTTTCATGTCATCATTAAACTGCAGTTACCAAATGTCAGTGTAATAAAAAAGATCAGACATACAAATTTGCTTTCTTTTGTTGCACTAACATATTTCTCATTTCAAGCATCTGATAAGATACACAATGTATGTGTAAACAGTGCCAACAACACCATGTACAGTTCTATTCTTTGCCATAAGAGTGTGGTGAGTTCTTGGCTATGAAACTGTAAGAGGGTAATGATTATACTGTTTTCAACAATACAAATCCAGAGATTTATTAGCTCTGAGAATCTTTCTTCTTGTAATTCAGGTATACTAATGCTCTGTGTACATAGACTGTGGTTGTATATACTGTGATTCCTGCTTCGCAGTTGGTATGACATGTGCTTATGTGCTTTATTAATAGTCAGAATTAATGAAAATAAAATCAGGAAATGTAACTAATCCCCACAGGGAAAATTCCTTTTTACCATGGGTCAAAATAAATTATATATAACCTAAAATGTAATAAAAGAATTTAAAACAACTAACAAATATTTTATGGTATCAAATGCAAAGAAAAACGGAGTAGAAAATGGCTCTCAAAGGAAAGCTGGGGCTCAGGAATTAGCATGAATTGTGTGTTTATGGAAAGGTCAAATGTCAGTGAGCGAGATAGTGTCCTAAATTGCCCCAGGATATAGTTACAGAGTGCTTAACGGACATAGAATAAATGGTTATGTGAATGTGTGGGTGAATAAGGATTATGATAGAAAGAGCTTTGAATTTGTATATAAGTACCTGTACATTTACAATAAAGTAACAGTAGCATAGTACCACAGAAACTGAAAGACGTAACAACCTAACAACAAAAATGGAAGCACAGCTAGTAATTTTTCTTTTAAATAATTTTAAAAGAAAAACAAGGTGTTGCATGACAAAACTGAAGTAGTGGCAAACTTGTGAGATATAAGAGTGACTTATGACGATCACTTTAGGTGCATTTGTATGTAAGAGATCAGGCCATTAGGTGGGTTTTTAGTTTTATTTTTTTAAAGGCCTCCATATCATTATAATGCCTGTTAATTCTGAGAACAATTATAACAATTGTATTAAACAGCTTATACTGTTTTTTGTTTTTTTTCCTTAAGCAATTGTGCTTCATTAAAAAACTGATTAGTGTCTAGTGTCAGTTGGAATTAAGAAGTTCTGCTTTTTTATATATTTGCTTCTACACTGATGGTATTTCGTTTATACTCTCCCTTGCTTGTTAAAACTGAGGATTGAGGGTAAAGTTTTGGGAGGCAGCTTCTTAATGAGGACAGCTATAAAAGTACCCCACAGACCTCCAATGAAAACACAAACCTGGCATCCACTTTAATTACTGATAAATTGTGAGCCAGCAAAAGGCAATGGATTTCCCTTCCCTAGAGGCTCTAATCTGTTTAAAGCTGAGTACTGATCCTAACTGCCGAGTTGGAGGATTTGATAGCAGGTGCCACTGTGAAGTCCCACAACAGACGCTATCAGTCTTGCATCCCAATCTCCACATCTCCCGGGGACTGAATTACAAGCTTGCCTCTGTGTGTCCAAATTTCTGCCATGTCTGATCATTCAAATCTGCTTGATCACACATGGCACTAGATTAATTATAGTCAGGCACGCTGCTTATGTGTTCTTATGTTGTCCCTGTTAGTGTGAAGGAAATGTCGAGACAGACTGTTTACACATGCACTGTTTGTACACTGCACAAATGTGAAAATCCAAAGCTGTTTAATTTAGCACAGTGCACACTAAGTGCTTAATCAGTCATTTCTTTAGCCTCAGGAAAAACACAATATTGTATACTGCTCAAAAAAATATTAGTAAACCCATAAAGATAATTAATTGCTACTAAAGATTATTACCGTTAACTACTTCATTGCATTATAATACATAAAAACTGTCTTATTGCAGAGTGTCACGCTAAAGTGTAATAAGAATCTCTGCAGTTTCTTGTTACATTTTAACATGATAATCTCTGTAGTTTCCATTTTAATGTCAAATTCATAACAAATTATCTGCATTCGCTGATTGTGACACATTTGTCACACATTCTAGAAAACTGTCAGTATAACCTGTCATTCAGTATAATCTGGTTTCTGTTTTCAGATCTACATCCACCAACTAACTCTATTATAACAGATATGTATCATATGTATGTCGATAATTTACAGTCTGTCAGGGTCTCTGGGTCTTGGAACCAGGACAATGCATTTCTGTAAGGTTTTGTGATTCTTCATTTTTAAATTAACATTTTGTAGGTTTCCTTTAAATTATATTCTATTCGTTGTCAATTTATATTCAACTTAATCAAGGTTTTGGAATATTTAATTATCATTTGTGCCCTGTCTCTGTGGCTGTCCCCTTGGATACAGCAGCTGTCCCAGCAACGCAGCCCAGATAAACATAGGTTCTCTCCATCACTCTACACCAACCAAGCAAAATCCAATGCTGAGTGAGAAGGACTTGTTGCCTCCTGCTCTCTTCAAGTCTGGGGGAAAAAAAAGACTATGCTGTGCCACAAAATCTGTAGAGACTAAGAATGATAGTTTTATTCCTGAGATGGCTGATTATAACACATTCTCTTCTGTCTCCATGCCAGACTTTGTTTTCAGTTTCTGAACCGGCCACTACTTGTTTAATTTCCAAGCCTGATAATAGGCCCTTTTCTGGGAGGCAGTGGGGGGTAGAGCTTACAACCCAGCGCGGCGGTGTGGGAAGCCAGATCGGGCGCCCCACTTCCAGCTCTCCTCTCTGCTCTCTCCTATCTTGTCCCTTTTGTCTTACTCCTCTCTATCATAAGAGAGAAGGCTCCAGGCATCATAAGGCTACATAAATGTTAAAGATGTAAGTATTATTTCTCAGTTGCAGTGAATAGATAGAAGAAAATAAACTATAGAAACTAAACAGAAGAAAGAGAAATAATAATTTAACATAAACCAGTGACACACTCCGGGGCCTGATCAACCCTGGCAAGGCCTCCTTGGATGAGGGTGTATAGTGATAATGGCCAAAACACCCAATGAATCCATTGGGCGTTTAACCGGAGCCTGAGCCTGTGGGTCCCACATCTGATCTGAACCAGCACCTGAGCATCCAGTGACAGTGGGTCTTGCTCCACTTGAGCCAGAGGAAAAACTGGAATTGCCATCAAGATCAGCCATCAGCCATGCTACCAGAGGTATTCCATCACTTCCATCGACGTTCTTTCGTCAACGGCCTCTGACAAAGGGTTGCTGTTGCCATCACTGGCCACCTACCAAGTGATCACAAACCTGTGAACCTGCTCCCTCACCTTCACAGGCTTCCTTGAGATTTGCACCAATGGACTCCCGGTCGGCCTTCAGAGTTGCACCATCTGTGCCGCTGATCTCCAGAGTCCTGCATTTGGGACTCACGCAGCAGCCATGACATAGTCCTATTAGTTATTCTAGAGGTGTTTAATATATGTGTGACCAAACCTCAATAAGCACACACATATGTATTTATGAGATACCACCAATTCATTTAAAATTACATTTTTTGTGCCTCTCACTGTTGCTCATGTTTTAGGCAACAAATCTTGTGTTAGATGGGGTAGGACTCATCACACAGATATCCAAGATAATGGAGAAACATATAACATCTCCTTAATGTTGTGAAAGCTTGAATTTTGAGTGAAACCTGAGTCTTTTCCTGTACTTTGTTGCAGTTCAGTTTATTATAATAAATTTTCCTTTGCCATTGTAGCCCATTGTCCTACAAAGATGGGTATGATGGTTTGCCACAAACCTTGAACAAATCATTACTGATTTAATTAACTCACACATACCAGAATTCAATTGATAAAATTTCTGATTTCTTTAATCCATCTTCATCCCCAAACCTTCCCCCAACCCAGTAAAGAAAATTTAAGTCAATACTTTTATTATATTTAGTCAGTTCTAAATCTTCTGTACATGATTTCTGTTTTCATGACATCCACACCTAGGGCTGCAACATCATTTTCTGTGTTAGAGGAACCAAGAACAAGCATAAATGGACTTTCAAGAGGACTTAGCAGAGGTGGTCAAAAACACAGCTCATGGGGCATATACAGAAGCAGCATAATTTGGATAAACTATGTACAATACAAACCATTCATACAAATTAAGCTCTAATATATAGAATTCAATACATTACATTTGCTATATTAATTGACAATGAACAAGTCTTATCCCCAAGAACCCACTGATCAGTCAGTTAATCCGGAATTTTGTCAGTTCAAAATATAGGCCAGTCATCTAACTGACTCAGTAGCTGGTTAAGTTCGTTATCGCAAAAAGCTCTCTGATGATGACCGAGGACTGATCATCTTACACTATCTGAAAGTCTGTTGTTAACAGGTTTTCTCAACTGACTGTAGAAGAAGCCAGCCTGGTAACCTCACTTATTAAACTACCTCACATTTCTAACAGCATCACACTCACATTTGAATCTTTGTTGTCATCCTCAGCCTCTTTTTCTAATAACATTTGAAGGATAGTTTTCATTCTTTTTAAACAAGGAGCTAATTTTTTTTCCATTATTCAGAATAAAATGCAGAGTGAAACTGGTACAGCAGGGGCAAACAGTCCATATACTATCAAGAGTTAATACACTGTATATTGAAATATGCTGAAAGAAAACAAGGTTATTAACATTCAGTTGGACTACAAGTGTGATGTAAAAATAACAACAAGAAAGAGCAGAGTTCAATAATGAACAATTCATACTAGTACTAACCCAAGATGACCCAAAGGCCATTGCTTTCGACAAAATTCAGCTGGAATAAATCATAATTAAGGGATAAAATTCTAACTGGTAATCCAAGGTTACTTTTAAGCAGTTTACAATTAGCACATTTTGTAAGAATTGAAAGTTGCTCTTTGCTCTTTCAGAAGATTGAACAGGGGAATCATTTGGGGAATCATTTGGGCATAGTTGACACTCTGATATGGACATGTTAAGGGACAGAAGGGCTAACATACAAATGTCTCTGGCCTGGATAGAAGTCCTAGTCTGTTCTCCACTCGACCACTATGTAGTTTGTGAGTGTATGGAAATGTCAGCCAGAGGGAAAGTAGGGAGTGTCACTGTGGTAGTTGTAGTCTGGACACACTTTCTGCACCAGTTTGTAGTCGGTGCTGTAGAAGGAAATGAAGATGCAGATGACTTTGAATGGTTTGGAGCAAAGCCAGGAGACATGGCTCTGAGTTTGCTCTTGGTAGCATGTCTTGGATGGGTCAAAGTTGCAGAGTGTGTTCTTGGCACCCTTCTCAACCTTCTCATATTCTATGCGACAGTTGAAGGACTTTGAGTCCTTGGCATCAATGACGGACTGCTGTGCTGCCACATCAAACTCAACTATCTTTGTTGGAGGGACCAAGCTAACAGACACATTGCCCTGCCCTGTGGAGTTGTGGCGAAAGTAGACACTGAAGGTGCCATTTCCATGATCTACAATCTTACCAGTGATTAGCAGGTTAAGTTTAACTGTCTTAATGTTTGAATGGAAGTCCCCCCAGCCAAACATCTTCTTAAACTTTCCTGTCTTGACCATAGGCCGCCGTTTAGCCCGTGGTCGTGAGTCCTGCAGGTCCGTGGAATTTCTCAGCCAATCCCAAAGATCCTGCTCCAAATAGGGCTCTGGAGTGTCATAGTGAAGATCCAAAGCTGTGCTGTTCTCCTTGCCTTGTAGAGTCTGTGATAGCAGCCTACTGATGGACATTTCCTTATTACTTTGTGTCCATATATGCTTAAGTGTGGATTTCAGATTTCCTGATTTGACAATGTCTGACTTTGAAGGATGAGCACTTGTAACCTGGGGAAGAGAGTAAAAAACATCTATTAGCTGAGAGTTTACATCAATATGAGGATGCTACGTTAGGATCTAGATATCTATGAAATGAGCAAATTGCAAATGAGAAAACATTCCTTTCACCAGGTGCATATCTACACCAGTTAGTCACAACGTTAAAAGTTTGAAAATTGAAAACGTGAAGAAAATATTCAAATTTAATGTTTTGTATTAAAACCTTGGACCCTGGTATTAATGTGGATGTTACTTTGACACATACCATCCAGAGAGTCCATACGCATCATAACACAACACCCAGAGGATCTTCTACCACACAACACCCTGTCCCTGCACCTTGGTCCTGGCTTGTAATGCCTGATGTGTCAGCGAGCTGTTCTGGCAGTACTCAGGGGATATACAAAATATTTGGCAGGATGTTTTAATTTTATGGCTGATCGATCTTCATGGTACTGTATGGAATGACATGCAGTGTTTACATGGAAGGTTTTGATGCATGCTCCATCATGTGGGTAAGGAAATCCCCAAAAAATTGTTTCTGTTCCCCTGGATAAACTGTACATTTGCTTAATGACTGAAAATGGCACCACTGATTAACAGAGGACTGTGGGGTCAGTTTCATGATCATATGCAAATTGTCATGGCTATTGATCAATGACCAAGAATACCATTCACATAGAGTTGGCGAATGGCTGCAGTCACAGCATTGTAAGATCCTTACAGACCAGGGAAGCAGAAGAACATCATATGAAAAAGGCTATGAGTAAATGTGGTTATCCCAGCTGGACATTTGTCAAAACTGGTAAGACACCTAAGGGTGCTCCAAGCGATCCAGGAGAGAAGGTCAACGGCTGCCCAGCCAAAACCCTTTATTGATCGCTTATGTGTCTGGTGTATCAGAACAGCTGAGATGCAGTTTCTCTAAACACAGCGTCTCTATAGATTTGAAACTCCCCAAAAACCCAGTGTAAAGTTCACCACAAGGATTGTGTCCCACTGGCAAATACTTTCTATGCCTCCTGTTTTTTAAAATATGCAAAATGATGTTTCTTGAGGCAACTTTTTACAACTTGGCACTGTTAAAAAACAAATAAACAAACAAAAAAATCCTAAATTGTCAAACCTAAAAGTAGGCTACACATTTCATTTTTTACACCCGTGACACAACAGCCTATAGATAAAGCGTGGATGCTACATGCATATGTATTCTCATCATCACACAAAACCATCTAGAAGGTTTTACACACACTGTTAAAATAAGAATGCATCTGCACCGTAAAGATGTCCTCGACTGCCAGAAGGATGGAGATTTAAATCTGTATTATATATTAATTTTAAAGTAAACATCTAGCAATCCTTTTTTTATATGATTTATCTTTTGTTTTTGACAAATGTGAGTAATTTTTCTTCCCTTTCAAGCCTTTCCATGACTGACATGTACTATATACAGAGATCACATCTAACATAGTACTAAATAAATTACACTGAGAAATTGAGGTACAAAGTCTGTCTTTAATCAGCCAAGTCACTCCGGGTAAATAATGTGGTGATCCTCTCTCTTCTCTAATGACTTGAGGTTGACATTTGTATATTTTATTAAAACTGTTTTGTAGATTGTGGTACTGATGTTACATTTGCCAAATTGTAACACCAAATTCATTAAAAACTGACAATGAAAACACTGTTCAACCCTTCTGCTTTAAAATGAGCTGTCATACTAGAACCCACTTGTGTATGTAAGTGTGCTTATGATTAAAGTGACACTTTTTTTCAAATGGAAGAAACTTTTATTCCATCCATCCATTTTCTTGACCACATATCCAATTAAAGCCACAGGAAGACTGGACAGGGTGACAGCTAGGGCTGGGTATCGTCACTGATTCCTATAACTGATTCGATTCCGATTCACAAGATCCCGATTTGATTGGATTCGATTTTGCATTAGAACCCTGCGGTAGATCAAAAACTGAAGAAAGGTTTTATTAGAGACATAGCTTTTGTAATTTGGTATAATTTGTAAAAGTTTAAATTACACTGCACACAACGGTAGACTGGTGCGTAATAAGCAAGCAAATAATGCAGAGAACAGATTTTATTTATGCTTGTTCAGTGAATTTTGGTCAGAGGGTGATGAAAACTGCAGCTTCAGAATCTGTGAGATGTTGGCTTTTGCAAACATGCTGTCGGCGAACAGGGAGATCTGCACTATAGCAAGTTTAGATTCATCCAGCTACCCCAACATAAATGTGAACCATGGAGAATGCTAGAGTACCCACAGTGAACCTATGGGGACAGAAATAATATGCAAGTTGCACACAGGAAGTCTGTATTTATTTAATTTTTTTAAACTTATATTCTTTGTTGAAAATCAAACATTTTAAAATGTAGAACACATTTCACAAGTTGATATAGTATTCATTCAATTCAACTCTCTTTAACGCAATAACAATTTAATTGAATTTTATTTAATTAATGCCAAATCAAAGCAACAGTCACTTCATGGTGCTTTATGCTGTAAGGTAAAGACCCCACAAAATAAGTAGTAAGTAATTAATAAATAATATTCAGGACCTTGCTATTGAAGAAAGTTATGGTTATGCCAATAATGTTTGTTTAAAATCCTACAATGTGGCTGAATTAAAGCAATTCTGCAACGATTTGGCCAAAATTCCTCCACAGCAATGCAAAAGCTTCATTATCAACGATCACAATCACAATCATCTTCTTCATCAAGCAGTTGATTGTAGTTTTAGCTTCAAAGTGTTGGATAACCAATGGTTAAGTTTAGGGAACAGTTACATTTGACATAGGGCCAGGTAGGTTTGGAAGGTTTTTTCCACTCAATTAGTGAAATCATGATTAAAAACCAGAGGTTTGTATTTACTTCAGATTTCAGGTTTGTTTGATGATCTGAAACATGTAAGTTTGACAAATATGCAAACATTAAAAATAAATAAGTGCCCAGAAAATATCCTGAAGAGTTTAGATACTTTTACAGAAAGGTATCTTAGTGTAAATGTGCATGTTGTTTAATTGTAACCCTAATGTTACCTTGAATTAACGGCAGTTAAAAAAAGCAATGATCATCATTGAATTCTTATAAGATACAAAAATAATAGTCATTAATTAATTTTTACCAACAAAAAATGAATAGTTAATGCAAACTTAAAAACATGAAGAGATTGTCCTCCTCTCTTTGTTTGTTTTTTTCTGCCTGCTTACAAGATGAAAATTGTTGCGTATCATACCAAATTGAAAATAATCAAGATAAAAGCAAAGCTTGGAATAAAAAGAGACCCAAAAAGTCCTAGCTTTGAAAAGACATTCATTGTTTCCAGATCTAACTTAGTAAATCCTGCTCTTGCTCTTGACGAAGGCGGTCACACTTTTCTCCTCTCCTCCTCTCCCTTAGCTTCTTATGTCCTTGTCTAGTCTTGTGTTTTTTGTATTACTTTTCCCTGGAACACTCTCTCACAGTCTGTTCTCTAAAACCTAAAAGAGGAATTATGGATTGGATCAACTGGTCCCTAAATGCAATTGACACCCCTTTCTCAATGAGAAGTTTGGGCTCGGGTGAGCCTGAGTGCTGAAGATATCTACCTATTCGGAACCATGATAACAGGGTTCTGGCTGATCGGAGCTGGCTTGGCCCTGACTTATCGAAGAATTTAGAAAGCGGAACCGGCTGTTCAAACCCCCACAAGGCTGCCCACTGGGATTGAAACGATGGGAGAGGCGTGAGCTTCTCAAAATGGGCTCATTGAGTGCAGCACGGATAAGATCTTGGAGAGGCTACGGCTGCTGTGAATACTCAGAATAAGATCTCTGACTGCAGACTGGATTACATCTCGGAAGGGCTCGCTCAGAATAACATCGCTGGGTGCAAATTGGATGACATCTCGGGGAGGCACACTGCCGTGAGTTCTCAGAATCGGCTCCTCGAGCACAAGAAATGACAACATCACAGAACGCTAGTATGGCGAAGCTCACGGCTCTCCAACGGGAGATTGAGAGACCAGTGTTGGACTGTAGAACTGCTTTGAAATTCATATGAGCTGTTCGCACTAAAGTAAAAAGCACCATCACTTCATGCGGATACCCTTTCGGCGCCAGCTGCGGTCTCAAGGCTGGAGCTGAACAACAACACCCTGATAACGACTGTGTTTAGTCTGTTCCTTCCCATTCCATGCAAGGCCACCTGGGTTGGCTGGAAAACTGTTTACTTAGCCTAGCAGGGCGAAGGACACTGTCTCAGCTGAACTCTGGACACACACACACATACATATACACTGATATGCACACACTCATCCCCCCTCCCTTTCCAAACGCCTTCGACGCTTATTCCCTTCCGATCCTGACGGTGGATCAAGGAGACCAGTGCACGCAGCCCCGGATGTACTGTCTAATTCGGCTGTCTCTCACCCTTTACCCACCCCTGTTGCTTGTCATGTGTTTCTTTGGTGTATTAAGAGTTTTTTCATGTGCAGAGGTGTTTTTTTCTGTTCTCAAACTGATCTCCCTGTTGGAGCTCAGTCTGGGGGGAGTTATTTTTTCTCCTTATCTTTCCTCCAAATTTTTCATTGTTATACCTCTCTGACCTGTCTTCCCCATGTGATGTTTTGTGTAATGTATGTATGGTCGGAGGGTAAGATGGCGCCGCCATTGCGTACAATAGGTCGGCAGCCTTATGAAATTTCCCTTTGTGGGACTAATAAAGGTATATCAAATCAAATCTAAATACCATCTCACCAGGGGCGATTTTAGCCCAATGAATCAAAATTAATCAAAGAGTTCTCACTTTTTTGACAATATTTGCTGTTTGTGTAAACACTACTAAAAATATAAAAAACATACAGTACTTAATTGAGACATAACATTTTAACAACAAAAGCATAGATACCCCCCTCCCAAAATGGTTTGTTCCAGCTCGCCTCTCCCCTACTCTGGCTCTAGCGCCATTTCTGCCAGAGCGATGGTAAATGGTAAATGGCCTGTATTTGTATAGCGCTTTAGTCATATGGACCCCAAAGCGCTTTACACTACATTCAGTCATCCACCCATTCACACACTGGTGATGTCAAGCTACATTGTAGCCACAGCTAACCCTAACCCTAACCCTAATGGCAAAGTTCAGAAAAGAGTATCTAAGCTTAAGAAATTAAATATGTTGTAATTAAAACCCTTGAGCATTATAATAATTATAATAATAATAAGCTGGCCAAAGGAGAAGATGGAAGCCTCTGACATCAAGACAAGGAAACTCCTGACTATACATAGAGGGTTTCACCCCAAGTCCAGCACCCTGAGACTGTACGCTAAGCGGAAGGAAGGAGGCTGGGGACTGGTGAGTGTCAGAACCACAGACCAGGATGACACAATGAACACTCTCGAGTACATCAGGAAGAATGCCAGAACTGATTGTGTACTTAGTGAATGCCTCAGGTAGCAGAAGCCCAAGAAAGAGGGCAAGAGGAAGAACCATCACTAAAGGACAGGCCCGGTACTGTGTATATATCCAGTAGATAGAGGAAGCAGCTGACATCTAGAAATCCTACCAGTGGTTTGACTAGGTTGGTCTGAAAGACAGCACAGAGGCACTAATCATGGCAGCACAGGAACAAGCTCTGAGCACAAGATCCATAGAGGCTGGGGTCTATCACACCAGGCAAGAACCCAGGTACAGGATGTGTAAAGATTCCCAAGACGCTAGCAGGCAGGGCATACATGGAACGCCAGAACCAAGTGGCATAGTATACAGAAACATCTGTGTGAGTATGGAAATACCGAGGGCAAAATAGGGAAAGCTCCCTAGGGCGGTCGAGAATGACTGAGGCTAAGACCCTGTTGGACTTACAGATACAGAGGGGCGCAAGAGGGAATTTTTTTTAATATATGTAACATTTTGTATGTGAAGTGGATGTTGTGTGATTACAAGAATTGTCAAAAACAAACAAACAAACAAACATATTTTATTAATATTCAGAGATGGGCAGTAACATGTTACAATTACTGTATTGCTGTAATCTGATTACTTTTTTCAAGTAACGAGTAAACTAAGGGATTACGATTGCAAAAAAAAGTAATTAGATTACACTTACTTTCCCCTTAAGCACGCTGCATTACTGCGTTACTAAACTGTGATTTTGTTTGAGAGAGTGTCTCATGACAATGACGCAAGCGTGTGCGACGGCTGTGGAAGCACGTATGTAAATCAACAATAGAAAACATGGAGCGAGGGATGGAGTACGATCGTGCATCATTTAATACTTGGAAATACCGACATTACTTTGAATTTGACTTTTTCAAAAGCGACAAAAACATAAGCATACGTTGTACACTCTGCATAGGAAGAAAACTTCCACATAAAAAAATTCCGCTTCAAACTTGAGCAAGCACCTAGCACAAGAATGTTAAATTGACAGAAAACCCCCAGGATCCCCCCACTGAAATGACCGCTGTGGCTCAGATGGACCCACTCCTGCTAAACAGATTAAACTAGACATAAGAGCGACAGGACTTAGTGCCGCTGAACTGAAGAAGCTCGTCGCTGCCTATATCGTCGAGAATATGTTGCCTATTTCCACTGTAGACTCTGAATCATTCCGAAGCATTGTAGGAAAAATACCAACTAAAAGTGGTGTCAAGCTGCCCCAGAGAAAGTCATTTGTAGGATACCTTGAGAGAGAATATGACAAAATGAACTCTACAAGCCGATCTCAAATCTCCCGTTTTTAAGTAAGATCATTGAAAAAGCAGTTTCTCAACAGCTCAGTTACTTCTTAAAACAGAATAATTGCTACGATGCCTTCCAGTCAGGTTTTAGACAGAACCACAGCACTGAAACCGCTCTGACCAAAGTGTTTAATGACATATGTCTGAATACAGACAGTGGAAAAATGTCAGTCCTAGTTTTACTGGATCTCAGTGCAGCATTTGATACAGTTGACCGCAACATATTACTCAAACGACTGGAGAACTGGACAGGTCTTTCAGGAACTGTACTAAACTGGTTCAAAACATATGTAGAAAACAGGAAATACTTTGTATCAATAGGTAACTTCACATCTGAGCAGACAAGTATCACATGTGGAGTTCCCCAAGGTTCCATCTTGGGACCCCTTCTGTTTAACATCTACATGCTCCCACTGGCACAGATTATAAACAACAACAAAATAAACTATCACAGCTATGCAGATGACACACAAATATATATCACAATGTCACCAGGAGACCGAGGCCCTGTACAGGCTCTTGGTAAATGCATTGAGGAAATCAATGACTGGTTGTGCCACAATTTTCTCCAGCTAAACAAAAACAAAACTGAGGTAATAGTCTTTGGCGCCAAAGAAAAACGATTACAGGTCACCAGAGAACTTCAATCTATACATCTAAAAACCACAAACCAGGCGAGAAATTTGGGTGTAGTGATGGATGCAGACCTAAACTTAGAAAAACACATTAAGACAATAACAAAGTCAGCTTACTATCACCTCAAGAATATATCTAGGATAAAAGATCTGATGTCTCAACAGGACCTGGAAAAACTAGTCCATGCATTCATCTTTAGTAGGCTTGATTACTGTAACAGCATCTTTACAGGTCTACCTAAAAAATCAGTCAGACAACTACAGCTCATTCAGAACTCTGCTGCTCGAGTCCTCACTAAGACCAAAAAAGTGGACCACATCAGTCCAGCTCTGAGGTCTTTACACTGGCTGCCTGTCCGTCAGAGGATAGACTTTAAAGTTCTGATGCTGGCCTATAAAGCTCTGAATGGTTTAGGACCAAAATACATCAGTGACCTCCTGACCCAGTATGAACCATCCAGATCCCTCAGGTCATCTGGATCCGGTCTTTTATCAGTTCCCAGAGTCAGAACCAGACACGGAGAAGCTGCATTCAGCTTTTATGCTCCTTATATCTGGAACAAACTCCCAGAAAGCCTCAGATCAGCTGAAACACTCAGTTTATTTAAATCCAGGTTGAAGACTCACCTGTTCTCAGCTGCATTTGAATAAAGCACCAAATCCACACTTTAAGCTTAAATTTCAAAACTTACATTTAACTACTGATTTTATCTACTGTTCTGATTTTATCTGTTTTGATTTTATATACTGTTGTTTGTTTGTTTGTTTGTTAATTAGTTAGTTAGTTTAGTTGCTTGTTTTATTCAATTTTAAATCATGCTTTTTATTTGTTCTTGTTTCTAATGTCTCTGTAAAGCACTTTGAATCACCTTGTTGTTGAATTGTGCTATACAAATAAACTTGCCTTGCCTTGCCTTGCCTCTAACTTAAAGGCTACACTCGAAGAGGCAGAGTTTGTTTCCACTACTGCTGACATCTGGACGGTAAATAATAAAAGCTTTATG
Organism: Copadichromis virginalis; assembly: GCF_057382275.1. NCBI lineage: Eukaryota > Metazoa > Chordata > Actinopteri > Cichliformes > Cichlidae > Copadichromis > Copadichromis virginalis. The sequence continues at coordinate 34,779,743 of NC_140638.1, forward strand.
GGTGTAACAGTTCACTGGATTAATTCCACATTACAATGCAACAAGGCCGCCCTAGCATGCAAGAGAATTAAAGGCAGCCATATCTATGATGTAATCGGAGCAGAGATTGAAGAAATCCATTCATCATATGGACTACAAGACAAAGTTGTTGCCACTGTAATGGATAATGCATCTAATTTTCCTAAAGCATTCAGAGTATATCAGCCCTGTCATTTGGAGTCTGAATCTGAAAATGAAGAAGGTGATGACGAGGAACCGACCTTTACTGATGTCATAGAAGCTCTTTCAACCACATCTGGTGATGCACAGTTTAGCCACCCTCAACACTACAGATGTGCATCGCACACAATTAACTTGATTTCAACAAGCAATGTTGACAAACATCTAAATTCCTGTGCAGACACCAAGGCTGCATATAGGAGTAGCATTGCAAAATGTTCTGCTCTTTGGACTAAAGGAAGTCAATCAACATTAGCCTCTGAACAGGTGGAGGAAGTCAGCCAGAGGAAACCTAATGGTACTGACATCCACAAGGTGGAATTACCTGTATGAGGCCATTTCTAGAATCATCACAATTCCCTTAAATGAACTTAATCCCCTCTGTGTAAAACTGGGAATCAAGTGCCTTAATGAAAGGGAGTACCAGTTCTTGAAAGAGTACTGTGCTGTGATGAAGCCCCTGACAGTGGCTCTGGACATCTTACAAAGGGATGAGTGCACCTATGGGGCTTTACTACCAACACTCACAAGCCTGATGTCAAAGACGCTTGCCCTGAAAGATGACCTCTCTAGATGACCTCTCTAGAAAGACCTCTGTAAAGGTAAGATTATTATTGGATAATTGCTTTGGGTGGATTTGTTAAACTTATTATACGCTTCACAGTGGGTGGATGTTATACGTAGCTTTAAGCAGCGTGTACAATTATTAAAATGATAGAATAAAAGACCAAGTATTCACCCCTTGTTAAATATCAGGGATATTGATCATCATTGATTATGAATATTAATCATAATATCAACAAAACCAAAATTAAATCTCATACAGTATTGATAATAGAAAATATAGATGGTTTAGGGCAGTAAAGCCCACAAAATAATGACAATAGGTAATTATATAGTAAAATAATTTTATTCTTAGATGCATCATAGTGTATGTTACAGGCCCTCAAGACTTGATGCTGTTCTGGACAGCCAAGAAGGACTTCTCGCAGCGGCCACTTGTCCCAAGTTTAAACTTTGTTGGTTGAGAGATGAGTGTAGGAGAGTATGTGAAGGAGCTCCTGATAACAGAGTGTCGTAAAGCTGCTCCTGCAACTGACAACACTAATGTGTCCCAAATGCCAGCCAGCCAAATGCTTTTTCTCAGCAGAAAAAGAAGTAACCGACTATTTAAGGTCAGACTATGAGCTTGAGATTCTGAATCAGTTTCCAAATCTCAAAAAGATGTACATGAAATACAACAGGCCAACTCCATCCAGTGCACCAGTGGAACGGCTGTTCAGTTTAGGTGGATTGGTGCTTTCCCCAAAAGGAACAGACTGTCTGATAGAAGGTTTGAGAAGCTTCTGCTGATGCGATATAACCACTGTTTCAGTCCAAAAGAAAACAATAAAACATCGGTCTTTTTCAGGGTTGCCACAAAATGAGACTGGATTAACAGCCTATATGTAGCATGCAATAGCATTTTCTGTTTTGGTAATCTCATTATTACTCCTCTCTGCACTTTACCAACTGTTAAAAGATGTTATTGTTAATTTTATTTATTTTATTTATTTATTTATTTTGTTGTATTTATGTGAAAGGATGTGTGTGTATACACAAAAAATAATTTTATGTTATATACTGGAATATGCAGAAATACAGTTTAAGCCTTTATTTTCTTAAAATATGGTGTAATGTGCAGAAATATGTTTAAATGTTAAGCAAATTTATTAAAGTCAAAGATTGTTGAATTTAATTTTTTTTTTTGGACGCAATGTTTATTAAGTTAAGATTAAAAGTAATAAACTAATTTTTAAAAAGACACTTTTCAATTTGATTCACTTTTATATGTTGGATTATGCAAAAAAATAGAATTGGGCCAAAAGGTCTATTGGTTTGTGACGGATTCAGGTTGTGTATCATGTTTTTGAAAAGTGACTAAGTAACTAAGTAACTAATTACTTTTGAAAATAAGTTGCCCCAGTATAATGTGAATTACCCATAATTTCCTTTTTGACAAAGAATATAGTTAGGGTTGGATCAGGTGTCACTGAATTCCCCCTTAGTTACACTGTAATAGGTCAAGGTAGCTGGGGGCTTCCCATGATGATGATTTCTTCTTCATTCACCTTTTTTTTCACACACTGTTTATACGCCACTCTGCATTTAATCACTAGTTATTATTAATCTCTAGTTCTCTTCCACTCTTCCTTTGTTTGTCATATCTTCCTCCCCCTTACTCCAACCAGTCACAGCAGATGACCACCCCTCCCTGAGTCTAGCTGTTTTTGTTAAAAGGGATTTTTTCTTTCCCGAGTTTGCTAAAGCATTTTCTCATAGGAGAAAATGTATTGATTTAACTTACAATCTAAAGCACCTTTGTCATGTGGAGTCTACAGTTTTCATGATTTTCTCCACAAGTCACCACTTCCTCCCCACTTGGCTCCACCTCCCCAAACACTCAGTCTTTATTCATTCGCCTGAGCCTGCTTCCTGGGTCTGTATTAGACAGCATTATGACAGCCTTAAGGCAACAGTTGTATTGATTTAGTGCTATACTGCGGGAAAAATAGGTATTGAACACATCACTAAAAGAACATGTCACCAATTTTATAAGTAAATATATTTCTAAAGGTGCGATAAAATTCTCACTAGATGTAACAACCCATCCAACCCACACATGCCAAGAAGTCAAAGCACTGATGTCCATAAATTATAAGTAATAATAAGGCGTGAGCAAGGAATAAAATATTGAACACATGAAGTGAAAAGGGGGTGCATTTAAAGCTGGCTGATCAACATTTAGACAAGCTTGTGAAATACTGGGACAATATAGTCTGTTCAGATGAGGCCAGAATTGAACTGTTTTGATGCCTTAATACACACCGTGTTTGGATTTTAAAAGTCACTGCACATCAACCCAAAAACACCATAAGAACTGTGAAGTTTGGAGGTGGAAACATCATGGTATTAGGCAAGGCAAGGCAAGGCAAATTTATTTGTATAGCACAATTCAACAACAAGGTGATTCAAAGTGCTTTACAGAGACATTAGAAACAAAAACAAATAAAAAGCATGATTTAAAATTGATTAAAACAAGCAAACAAACAAACTAACTAAACACACACATATTAGGCGATTTTTCTGCAAATGGCACACTTCATATAAGGAAGAATGTATGGAAAAATGTATCGAGACATTCCTGTCTCAAAACCTGCCGCCATCTAACAGGATGATGAAGATGAAATTAGGATGGATGTTTCAGCAAGACTGTCACATGCCATGATACACAGCACTTTGTTTTTCTGTTGCTCTTGTCTTTCAGGTGTCAAGCCTCCACCTATTGGCCCATTCAAAGATAATTGGCATATGCCTATTGGCTAATCTGGGCACAGTAGCCCAGCGGTCCCCAACCTTTTTTTGCCATGGACCGGTTTATGTCCGACAATACTTTCACGACCGGCCTTTAAGTTGTCGCGGAAAAATACAACAAATAAAACCTGTAAAGGTACCAAAAAAAGTAAGATTTATTCATAACACACAGGAAAAGACCCAGGGAAACTGAGTTAACAATAAAAACTATTAAAAATAATGATAAAAATCAATAAAACCCTTGAAAACTACACATTTCACGCCCGAACCTCAACTCTTGTTGGTACCAAACGACCAGTACCGGTCCGTGGCCCAGGGGTTGGGGACGGCTGCAGACCAATCGCTTGCCAGGGATCATTACAAAAGAGCAGCTTCCTGGCCAGCTTCTGATGTTCTCTAAACGTTTGTTTGTAGGCTTATGTGTATGTGAGTGTTTTGGTGGGAGGCTGGACAGGTAAGATTGGGGTACCCCATACACTTGCAACTGGGCATTTATTGTTAAAAACACTAGGTTATACGCTTGATGCCACTTTTGTATGTTTTGACTGACCTTTTTTTGTCAAGCAGCTAGACAGACCTTTTGTTTTGTGTATTGTTTTATTTAGACCTTAGGAAAGAAGTCAGCCTCTTTTTGTTTTCTTAATTTAATTTCTTAATTTTGATTTGTTTGAGTTTATGATTGTCAAGGCACAGTAAACCATCAATAAAAACTGCCTGACTGTAACCAAGCCGTTGTCCCTCTCCTTCATTAATTGTGGTTGTCTTGTGTTGCCGTCTCGAAGCTGTCATCACCAACAAACGCTTTTGTACAAACTATTAAATAATTTTCTGTAAGCGTGTTCAACACTTTTTTCTCCGTGTCAATTCTCATTATATTTTAGGGTCTTTATCTTACAATATAAAGCTCATTGAGGAAATTATTGCTTTGATTTGGTGCTATAACAACTACATTTAATTGAATTAAAATTTAGATTACACATAACTTAATTTATGGACATCTATGATTTAATTTCTTTGCATGTGTGGATTGAATGGGTTGCTACAGACATCTGCTGAGAATTTCATGTCAATAGCATTTTTAGAAATACATTTACATTTAGAAAACTGGTCACATGTTCAATACTTATTTTACCCACTGTATAAAAAAAATTGAATTGAATTAAAAATTAAATGATCCTCAGGTAGTAGTAGGGGCTCATGGTGTGTAAAGATAATATGCACACAACATTACATCACCAGCAGCCCAAGGTCTAAGGTACTAATCAGAAGGTTGGTGGTTCAAGCCCTGTTTGCACCAGTATCTTGGCCAGGAATATTTTGCAAGTATTCTTGGGCAAGATATTGAACCCCAAGTTGTTTTTCCAATATTTTCATCAGTTTGAACACTAATTAGAAAACATGTAGAAAAAAGAAAAAATATAGAAAAAGTGCTTGTATGAATCTTTTGTACTGGTTAATAAGACATGTTGTATAATGCGCTTTAAGTCCCCCATTAGACTACGCCTAGGACATCAATGGGCTTACTGAGTGTATCACCGACTACATAACTTTCTGCACCAACCCCATTGTTCCAGCTCAGACTGTCCAATCGTTTCCCAAATACCAAGCTGTGGGTGACTAAGGGCATCAAAGCCCTCCTCAGTGACAAGAAGAGGGCTTTCAGAGGCTACGTCCACACTAGCCCAAATAAATTTGAAAACAGCGTTTTCGTCTCAAAATGCTCCGCGTCCACACTATCATTTTCAGTCTTTTTCACAGAGTTGTGCGTCCATATTGAAACGGCCGAAAACGCTTACCTTCCAGTACTGCGCATGCGTGAAACGCAAGACGATTCGACCTGCCTCGTTTCTGTCTGCCGTTTATTTACTTTCCGGCTCTTTGAAGTGTCAAGGAAAAGTTTTTTAAATGGACTAACAATGAGGTGGAGTTGTTGCTGCGAGTAACACAAAAGTACAAAGTTGTAAAAGCGAGTGAGAATTAAAGAATTTGAAGAAAAGCTATCTAAAGCATGTACAAACTGATATTAATCTTTAACCCTTTGAGGTCCACACCAAGAAAAAAACAATGGAAAGATTTTTTGTTTGCATTTCTTATTGATTTGGGTGAGTAAGATAAGATAAGATAAGATAACCTTTATTAGTCCCACACGTGGGAAATTTGTTTTGTCACAGCAGGAAGTGGACAGTGCAAAAGTTATGAGGCAAAAATTAGAATACAATAAGAATAAATACAGTACACAACTGTACAGAATAGAATAAAATACTATATACAGTAGAATAAAATAAAATAAATATACAATAAGATAAAAATAGAATACAAATACAAATACTATATACAACTGAGTAAAAATACAACGATGACAGAAAGGATTATTGCACTTAGTATTATTGCATATGTATGGATGTGTGTGCTTGATCAGTTAAAGTCTTTATTATGGAGTCTGACAGCAGTGGGGAGGAAAGACCTGCGAAATCTCTCCATCCCACACCGTGGGTGCCGCAGTCTCCCACTGAAGGAGCTGCTCAGTGCTGTCACAGTCTGCTGCATGGGGTGGGAGATGTTGTCCATCAGGGATGACAGCTTAGCCGCCGTTCTCCTGTCACTCACCACCTCCACTGGGTCCAGAGGGCATCCTAGAACAGAGCTGGCCCTTCGGATCACCCTGTTCAGTCTCTTCCTGTCCCCAGCAGAGATGCTGCCGCCCCAGCAGACCACACCATAAAAGATAGCAGAAGCCACAACAGAGTCATAGAAGGTCTTCAGGAGTGGGCCCTCCACTCCAAACGACCTGAGTCTCCGCAGCAGGTACAACCTGCTCTGCCCTTTCCTGTAGAGGGCGTCTGAGTTATGAGTCCAGTCCAGTCTATTGTTCAGATGAACACCAAGGTACCTGTAGCTGTCCACAGCCTCAATGTCCATACCTTGGATGTTCAGTGGTTGCAGTGGAGAATGCTTGTGCCTGCGGAAGTCTACCACCAGCTCCTTGGTTTTACTGGCGTTGATCTGGAGGTAGTTCAGCTGGCACCAGTCCACAAAGTCTTGGGTCAGACCTCTGTACTCCTTGTCGTCCCCATCAGTGATGAGGCCGACTATTGCAGAGTCATCAGAGAACTTCTTCAGGAAGCACTGGGTGGAATTGTGGGAGAAGTCTGCAGTGTAGATGGTGAAGAGGAACGGAGCCAGAACTGTTCCCTGTGGGGCCCCCGTACTGCAGACGACCCTGTCCGACACACAGCCCTGAGTCCTCACATACTGTGGTCGGTCGGTGAGGTAGTCCAGGATCCAGGTAGTGAGGTGATGGTCCACTCCAGAGTTCACCAGCTTGTCCTTTAGAACCGAGGGAAGAATGGTGTTGAAGGCACTGGAGAAATCAAAGAACATGATTCTCACAGTGCTTCCAGCGGTCTCCAGGTGAGCGAGGGAACGATGGAGGAGGTGAATGACGGCATCATCCGCTCCAATGCCAGGCTGGTAGGCAAACTGAAGTGGGTCCAGTGATGAGCTTATTAGGTGCCGAAGCTGAGCCAGGACCAACCGCTCCAGGGTCTTCATCAGGTGGGATGTCAGAGCCACCGGCCTGTAGCTGTTGAGGTCCTTGGGGCGTGAAGTCTTTGGCACTGGTACAACACAGGAGGTTTTCCAGACCTGTGGGACTCTTCCCAACCTCAGGCTCAGGTTGAAGAGGTGCTCCATCACCCCACACAGTTGGTCCGCGCAGGACCTGACGACCCTCGAGCTGATGCCATCTGGACCCGCTGCCTTCTTGCCATTAATCCTCCTCAGTTCCCTCCTAACCTGGGTGGTTGAGAGAGACAGGCTGGAGCCTTGTGTTGAGTGTGTATTGGATGCTGCAGTTGGGGGTGGGGGGGAGTGAGCAGGGTGAATAGAGGAGGTGTGAAGTGTCTGAGGTGGAACAGCAGCAGTGGGGGTGGGTGAGTCTGCAGCCGATGTTGCAGACTGCCTCATGGCTGAATCAAATCTGTTGAAGAAATGATTCAATTCATTTGCCCACCTCACATCCCTCCCAGTAATAACCACAATCAATAATTTTTTTTCAATAGACCCTGTAGTTTTTAAAATATTGATCTCTACCAAATGGTTGAGATGTCACTTAATGGTAAAAGTATGAAATGTCATGCAAATACAAGTGCATTATATAATACAGTTGAAATTGTATTTATAATTATAATTTAATTAATAACAAAAACTATCCAGCGCATTGGATACAGTTTATTTCTAGTAGCATGCCAGTGAACATTGCTGTTTTCATTCCATCAAAGGACAGGATTATATCAAACTACAAAATACATAGTTTTTTAATCTGCAAATGTGAAAAATGTGCTACAGCACAAAATACTCACATTCAGGCCACTTCTGATTGAACGGTACTGTGCAAAATCATTTTTCTTTTTAAAAAATAAATAAATAAAAACAGTGCAAATGAAGCACATCTGCATGTGGTTTTGGTCGTTGGGGTCTTATGGTGTAGCATTGATTCTGTGGTCTTGGAGAGCTGAATCATGGTTGTCCAACTCTAGATGCTGGCTTGTTAACTTTTTGAGAGCCATCGGTTTCTGGTCCAGTAGGGCACTGTCCCTCTTATAGACCAGGTATTAAAGTCATGTCACTGGAGAGTGGCATTAGTTGAACATCCCTTCGGCGGATATTAGCTACTCACAAATGGCACCCTTACAAACTCCAGCTACTGCAGCATCTCAACGAGGATGACCCAGATCGACGCACAGAATTTGCAGAATGTGCAAAACAAAAAAATTAGCGTCCATCGTGCGTGGGAAAAAAACTTCTTTTTACAGCGAAAAAACCCCTAAACTTCCAAACGAGCACCGAGTAGCTACGACGTAATGGGAAATTCACAGAGAAACTCGCGGATTCTTCCATTGAAGATGGAGCAGGGTAAACCTCCGCCTACCTCAGTCCTGCTTTACAGGTGAAAATAGAGCAACAGGACCGCTAGTCTTTGACTTTATTTATTTTCTGCTGTGTTTTACTTGCATCTATTTGAAAGAGTGAGTGTAAACACAAAAAATATTTTATTTTATGTGCTGGAATGTGTAGAAAATAGGTTTAAATGTTAAACTAATTTATTCAAGTCAGAGAATGTTGCATATAATAAAATTTTTGCTTGATGCATAAAGTTAAAAGATTAAAACTGATAAAACAAGTTAAAAAAGATACTTTTCCATTGGATTACATTTTGTATGATGGATTATGCAGAAAAAGTAGAATTGGGCTGAAAGATCTATCGCTTTATCACCTATTCGGGTTGTAAATCGTGTTTTTAAAAAGTAACTAAGTAATTATTTACTTTTGAAAATAAGTAATCAGTAAAGTAACGGGATTACTTTTTTGGGGAAGTAATCAGTAATTAGTTACTGATTACTTTTTTCAAGTAACTTGAGCAACACTGGTAATAAGTAGGGGTGGGTTTTGATTATCCTAACCCTATTTAGAGAGAAAGAGAGAGAGAGCTCTACATGAAGTGTGATTTTATCTTGGTGGAAGCAAAACAGCAAAAGTAAAAGGAAATTCGTGACGATGTTTATGTGAAGCGAATGTGAAGCATAGTTTGGATCGTCTTTGGCTGCTGGTTCAGTCAAAATTGTTTGGAGAGAGATACAACCACAGCTTCAGAATCTAGTGCAAAAAGGACGTAAACACAAAGCGCCCGCCGACGCTTCAAAATCAGTGAGCTGTCGGCTTTCAGACGCCGTGTCCGTGTCCGTGTATGTGCCGTCGGGTGAGAAAGGTGACATCTCACTGATTCGGATGCGCTGGGTCCACGTTTTGTGTTTATGTCTTTGTGCAGAATCAGTGTACCTGCTCTCATTTACTGTTTTAGCTGTTTGGTGGTTGTAGAAATTTTGTGAGGTTTAACCTGAGATTCTGGCGTTTCGGGCAAAATCGGCCAGAATCTCAAAATAAATTTATTTTTAAATGAATTTTAATGAATTGATATCATATTATCCAAGCCAGAATCGGTTTTAATTGATAAGTCGATAATTAAAACCCACCCCTACTGTCAAGTGACATACATCTGTTCAGTAAGTCCTCTAACACTATCATATATCAAAAAATTATATCTTCCTGTCTTAGTTTAATCAAAAACACTCAAAATATGTTGGATGGTTTTTTGTTTCCGTGTTCCTGGTTGGGAGAAGGATAAGAAGAGCCAACAGTTTCCATTCACAGTGCCTTCTGGTGGATTTTTTTGGCATTACAGATGTAAACCAATTGGTAGAAAAGACTCAACAAGGTAGGTCAATTTCAGTGAAAGCCTCAGTTAGATATAGGGTCTGAAAATGTGCTCTAGCAATTGGTTGACCAGAACGTTAAAGGGTTTTAATAGGGCTGTCAAAAAATTGACAACTGCTGTGTAATGCCCTCCACTATCTTAGTTTAATTGGTCACATGACTGCATCACATGACTAAAATTTGTCATCATTTTCGAAAAGGCTCCGGGTTCACTGTCCACACTGCGATGCGAAAATGGTGTTTTCAAATGATTCCGCTTTGGAGAGCATTTTCAAAACGCTGCATTTTCCTTGAAGGAAAACGCCATCTCAAGGTGGACGGAAGGCCAAAACGGAGAGAAAAAGATGCGTTTTCAAACGAAAACTGTTTCAATCCAGGAGGTCAACGTGGACATTGTGGAGGACTATAAATATCTTGGAGTATACATCATAGCTGGACTGGCCATCGGGCGTACCGGGCATTTGCCCGGTGGGCCGCTGGCGATTTTTTGTTTTTATGGGCCGATGGATTTTTTTTTTTTTTTTTTAGGAAGGGTATATATAATGAAAGGTGTTGGATTGGCCAATTGGTCATGATCGACTCTGGGCTGGACCAATTACAGCCGAGGAGGCCGGATGCACCCTCCCCCTTGTTTAGCAATCACGTGATTTTCGCGCATTGCATGCCGGGAACTCGTGGCAAAACAATCCAAGTACCGCATCAAATGCAAGCATTTGCAGCACCGCAAAACGTTCATTCTCCGGTTCCAATACCTTCTTGTTTTTTCTTTGCCGCACAAAAAAGGAATGTACAAAACAAAAGGAGAACAATGCCGGTCCGTACAAAGACAGACTCGACGAAAAGACAAAGAAAAGATACGAGGAAAAAAATCAAAGGAGTGAAAGGGTCAGACCCTTACGAGTGGACAAAAGACGTTAGCGTGCTGCCCAACTTTCACCACGCTCATATTTATAATTATACGGTTCTTGAAGTGAGTGCATACACTCATGAAGTTTAGTAACTTCAGGTCACTGCAACAAGCCCAGGTACAGTTTACCGACGGATTGGTACAGGACCTTGAAATGCACCGCGTAGAACGAAAGACCATCGTACGAACAAAGGTAAGTTTACCAGTTTCACAAATCGTCATCATAAATACACATTCGTTAACCGTTTATTAATATAACCTTTGAGCTCAACGGTAATTAATTAGTAGTGGAAATAATTTCTGGTAGCATCACAGAAATGTAGCAGTGACAATAATATTGTATGCTGTAATCGTACTGGGCAATTAGTGATACAAAACAACTGTTTTATCCTGTGAATAAAAGTATATGTTTTTGTCAATGTACCATGGTAATAACAGAAGCGAAACACAATATTGTGTCAGGACAATTCACTATTTATGCACAATAAATAAAGGAGCATAGCGCGACAATTTCTGTTCAGCGCCAGACTTGCTTGTAACCTATATCACCAATTATGTTATGAAAAATGACGTATTAACTACAACAGCAGACCGACCTTTGTGGGAATGCTTGGAGCAGACTAACATGTGAGCTGGAGTGCTCTGAGACGTTATATTTGGTATATCCAGACCATCCGTCGGCTCTTACTTCGGAAACATGGCTTAAAACATTTCTCTTCAACGACGTAATCCGATAAAAAAAAAAACGATCTCTTTACCCGTCGGCTTCCCGTGGCTGTCATGCGACCGGCTATTGCAGTTAATAATACAACAGCTTCTTGCCATTTTTTGTGTTTCTTTTTATCGCTGTGTAACTGATTTCAATTGAAAGCCTGCGTGCGCTAGTACCTCTTGCCACAAGTTCCCAGAATCCTTTGCGGTTTTACCCCTGAATGACGTCACATTTATCCTGGTGGGCCGGTCTCTAGTCAAAATGCCCGGGCCGATTTTTTGTCCCAGTCCAGCCTTGGTATACATAGACAACTGGACTGGGTTAAACACACCACTGCACTTTACAGGAAATGCCAGAGTTGTCTGTATTTTCTGAGGTGGCTGAGGTCCTTCAACATCTGTCGGACAATGCTCAGGATTACTGAAGTTTGGCCAGCTGGTATACAATGATGTGCTACACAGCTATGTTAGCATACTATACAAGCTGGAAAATGAACGCTAACTTTTTTCCACTCCGTAAAAGTTAACGTGAGGGTTCCCGAAGGTTAGGGACAAACGCAATCACATGGCAGGATGCTGTAAACAGATAATCCATTCACAATACGAGATTAGTCATCATCATCATTGTTTATTTATATAGCACTTTAAAAACACACCTGGTAGACCAAAGTGCTGAACAATACAACTATAAATGATAATAATATAAGAACTGAACAAAACAATAAAATTAATAAAAATGTATAAAAATGTCAGTCACCCACAGAGTAAAAAGCCAGAGAATAAAAATAGGTTTTTAATCTGGACTTAAAACCGGTACTGATGTAGCTTGTCTAATATGAAGAGGAAGATTGCTCCAAAGCAACGGGGCCACAGGGGAGAACGCCCGGTCTCCCCTGAGTTTCAGCCATAACTTAGGGACTGAAAGCAGCAGTTGCTCAGCTGACCAGAGGGAACGAGTGGGAACATAAGGCTTCAACAAATCGGACAAATAAATGGGTGCCAAACCATTTAAATATTTAAAAAACAATAAAAGAACTTTAAAAATGGATCCTAAATTTGATTGGAAGCCAATGTAGGGAGGCCAAAACCGGAGTGATGTGGTCGAATTTCCTTCTACCAGTTAAAAATTGAGCCGCAGCATTTTGCACTAATTGTAAGCGTGACAAAGTGCCCAGCCCACTCCCTATTAAAATGGAATTATAATAATCCAGGCATGATGTAATAAAAGCATGAATTACAGTTTCTAAGTTACGTTTGGAGAGAAGCTATTTATGGAAAAAAAGGTATTGTCTGTTAACTTGAACTGAATTTCAGGGTGCTGATCCAGCAGTCTGTGGACCTCAATGGACCCCAGAAACGTATAGATCTGCCACTGAACAACTGGAAAGAGAAGACCTGTCAGAAGTACAGGGGATAAAATTTAGGTTTGCATTTAATTCTTTACAAAGCTTTGATGTTTGCACACCTGGCATGCCCCCATGTTTCGGTCATGTCATCTTAAGGGTGTCTGCTCATACGATCTTGCTCTTTACCTCAAGTACTTCATCAACACAGTTCGAAAAGAGTACATCAAGTGTACTTAAATGCAAAAAAAACCAGATGCTTCATCCAAACCTTGTGAGGTCAGTCCAAAAACATTGAAATTTAGTGGACAAGCTGTTCAAAATTGCAACTTCTCGAGACCTTTACCTCTCATAATTGGAGACGGAATGCAGAAACCTTAAGATAATGTGTGGAAGTTAACTTGGCAGCTCAAGAAGATCGTTGACCTAACTTGTGCTCAGGTTACTCATCTGGATGCTATATTGTATTTGGAAACCAGAGAGGAGCTGTTACCTAATATCAACTTAAGACCTATACATCATTACGTACGACATCATCCAGGACTGATCCTAAAATGTGGCCCTCTCCTCAGGCTGTGGACAATGTGCTTTGAGAGCAAACATAGTTACTTCAAAAAATGTACAAGGCATTTGAAAAATTTCAAAAATATGTGCTTGACTCTTTCAGAGAGACATCAGATGTTTCAGGCCTTTCTTTCTGCTGGGTCAGCGATTCCCCCAACATTGCAAATATAGGATGGCTCAATGTTTAATGCTTTCATATCATTTCATCTCAAGCGCTTTGACACCAAACTCTGTGCATTCCTCTCCTGTGGATGTCCTTCCCTCTCCGACCTCAATTTCTTCTTCACCAGCATCATCCATGACTTTTTCATCACCTTCAGGAATCTGTACACCATTAATGCTAAACTGGATAGAGAGATTTGAGATACCAAGGCTCCCCAAGGAGTTGGTACAGAACTTGGAAAGACAGAAAAGACCAAGTGCAAGACAAAGATGAGAAAAGGTAAGGATTGTGGTCTCTGAAATGATGAAGATTTGTCAGAATCCAACCAAACGCAACACTACAGAGATAGCAAAAAGGATGGTGGCCAAGTATCCCAAGTCTCTTCAAGACGTGATTGATGGTGATGTTATTGGACCTGGATATCATTCCCTGGTAAAGCAGCTTCAGGCAGGAGTTGAAAACATCAAGCGACCTGACACACCAAAAGTAAGAAAATGCAAAGCGGCATCAGATGATGGCAATGACACAGATGAAATGCCTTCTGAAGAAAAAGCAAGTGTTCAAGACACATATGACTGTATTAGCTGGTAGCCATGCATTTGCCACTCTCTGAGACCGTGGAGAGTCTGCTTGAAAAAAAGAAGAAATGAAGAAGCTGTTTGTGGATGTGGATTCATGGATTTTTTTTTTCACATTCTGTCTCTCACAGTTGAAGTGTACCTCTGGTGCAAATTACTGACCTCTGTCATCATTTTAGGTGGGGGAACTTGCACAATCGGTGGCTGACTAAATACTTTTTTGCCCCACTGTATTTTTGTGTTTATCAAACTTAGCCATTTAATATCCTGCCTCAGGTTGTTAATTTCCTCAATCTCTCTCTCGCCCTTTTTTTCCATAAAGGTGTTTGTTTTCCATAAATCCTGAGAACGCACAAAGGTTGAGTCCAAGAAGAAAACTGTGTTCTCGGTCAATCCCAGTCTTCATTCTCATCTCAGACATTGTTGACCATGAGTGGATCTAGTTCTGCCCTTCTTTTTTGAGACAAAGTGATAAAGGTATACTCTGTTACATACTCAACAGATGTTCTGTTGATGAAACAATTGTTACATTTCTGATTTTGAGTGGGAAGTTTTTAACAATGTGAAGTTTTACTAGGCGCAGTTTGTAAAAGTACTAAGAAAGAACTAAAAGTACTACTTTTGCATCACTGTTTTATATCTGGAAAATGTGGTAAACCTGCTTGTTCCAGGAGTGACTTGGATTTGAATTTTCCTACAGTTTTAAAAATATTTGTATTCCAATGGTATAAAAAAGGTATGGTGCATGTACATTGCTAACATTTTGTGGTTAACCAAAAATTGCAGATGAAGTTCTCAAAACAAGTGTGAAGTTTTTTTGTTTTATTACCTGGTGCAGTTTTAAGATGTACATTTTCAGCGTTACTGCTGAGTTCTGTGTGTAAAATATGTTGATGTAAACTTGTTCGTGGAATTTCTTAAATTCAGATTTTCTTTCAATTATAGAAAAAAATGTTTCATTCTCTATCTCTGCATTTGGATAGTTTGAAAAGACAACATTCTATGTGTACTGACATTTATGTAGTGAGAACAGCACCAGTAACACTTAAATTTATGGTACAGGTGTCTGATTTGTCTGCTCCAGGTAGTGTAAAATATAATGTATGCTGAACTTACAACATTGGTTTTACACAGTTTGAACAGAACTTGTAAAAATTCAGTGATTCTTTACTCTTTGTCACGGTTCTGGGTCATGTTGACCCAGCTTTCTGTTTTTCATGCTTTAGTGTTTTTCTAGATTATGATTTATGATTTGATTAATCAGTGATACTGTTTTGATTATGATTATTATTTAGTAGGCTTTGGTCAGTGTCAAGTCTTTCTCTCTGTCTAAGTAATGTGTGTTTTGTTTCCTGTTTTACTTTGAAGTTCTTGTTCCTATCTGATGTCAGTGTTTCAGCTTTGTGCTCTCCCTGTCTCGTCAGTGTAATCAGCGTCAGCCGTGTTTCCCAGCTGTTTCCTCTTCGCTCCGTTCACCTCTTGTATTTAGTGTCTGTGGCTGTGTCCCAACTCAGGGTCTGCACGCTTGAAGTACGCATTTTAAGTGCGATTATGTCACCGCCACGCTACGATGGCTGTCCCAATTCGAAGTGTACTTCAAATGCGTACTCCAAATGCGCCGTCGATTTCCCCAAATATCAAGCGTGGTTCGGTGCACGCTTCGTGGTCCCATATATCCCACAATTCATAGCGCAGCGGTGGGTGTGGAGAATTTTGCTTAGTTGATACTCAACTAATCAAAGTGATGTCATGACAAAAATGAATGACCAACAAAACATTTTTTCTCCTTCATTTCTGTCACACAAAGCTGTATGAAACATTTCTTGCGGTTAGTATCATGGTTGCTAGGCAACCTGAACAGCGCGACGAAGGGTATACCGTCCCATTTCACAAGCCTCTCACTTCTGCACTTCTTGTACTTATAGTACACACCGTACGTAGTATGCGTAGTGCGCATACTTCAAGCGTGCAGACCCTGAATTGGGACACAGCCACTGTCTTCCCCTACTTGCTGTCGCGCCGTTAACGTCTGTTCACCCTCTGTGTGTTCCGTTTGCCCGCCAGCCTACCTGCCTAGTTATTCTGTTCTTCCAGTTTAGTTAGTGTTTTTCTGTTCTGCTTCTTACCAGCAATAAAGCTGTGTGTTTTGAGTTACTTCTGCCTCAGTGAGTCCTGCATTTTGGGTCCTCTCTTCCTGCCTGCCTACACACAGACATGACACTCTTGCTGTCATCAATGTTACTATTTGCGATTTATTGAGTAAAAAAGTAAACATTTGATGTTTACAACATCAAATATGTGAAATAAAATACTGTCTTGGAAATTTAAGGTGGACATTTTTGTGTTACATTCAGGAATTTGAATAAATTCATAGTTTGTCTATTAAGCTTGCAGAGTGGAACGATTAAAAGCACTCTAGTCTAAAAAAGGTTATCATCCAATAACAGCTGGCTAAATATTTTACTTACTTACACAATATTTGTATGCATGAAATGAAGTAGTTGATAATTCATACTATGAATATTTCATGAGGTAAACCCTTTCATAAAGCTCATGAGAGTTTGTCATGTCATGTTAATTTATAAAGTAAAATTGGTGTTTGTAAATAGCAAAATAATTTATTCAATTATTTCACTATAATATTTACAGGGAAGCTTTCTATTATTTTTTTAACCATTAAAAAAGTTAATTGCAATACATTTTTAAACACAAGTAAATTATGGTAATTTTTACAGAATAAAATTGAATTTTATTATTTTGACAGTTAATTTTATAGGGAAAAATGTTTTTTGTGGCACAAACTTTATTTTATAGGTTATTTTCATGTTCATATAAGGGAAAAACATATTTTTTAAGTTAAAACATTTTTGTTTACAGTAAAACATTGACCCAAGCACTATTTTTAACCATAACATCAACAATAACCATACGTTCTTACTGTAAAAGAAGAAAATGTTCTACCTTTTAATTTGTTTGGTTAGTTTTTTTAACAGTGTGTGTCGTCTGCGCTTTCAGCTTTATTGCTCAACACAAATGATCTGGGAATACTGGGAACTCTAAATTAACTACGCAGAGTGGAAACACGACAAAGGCACAATATATATAGAAACCCGGGGAAGAGGAACACAAAGGGAGGACTAAAAGTGGGAACTAAGAACAAGACTAAGTAGTCCAAAAATCAGACACAACATTAACACAAAGCAAACCAGGAATCTCATATTGAAATAATTCAATTCCAAGTCCAAAAACGAATGAAGCTACGAAAAACAGACCCAGGACCGTGACACATGTGCAACATGAAGGTATTTAACAAATGGGAAATATCATGTCCAAATGTTATTTGCTAACCTTCTATTTTTCTTGATTTATGTTAAGCCTTTCCCTTCATTCACTTGTCTTACAAATTATAACATGAGCATCGATTGATGAAGTTCAGCAATAACAATGCTACTCTTCCTTACTGAAAGTTTGCAGGCAGAGATGGGATTCTGCCTAGAGAAATGCAGACGCTAATATGTCCTGTGGTACCATAAATCAAAGCCAGCTTTATTTTGTCAGCACACAGATGGCTCAAATACACAGCTCACCTCAATTAAGACTTGAGAATGGAAGCTGAAAGGGAAAAGTGTTTGGAGAGGAAAAGGGGCACCTGTTCGCCTGTCATATCTGGAGCTCTTCTGATCAGTGGCTCTGAGCTTCCCCCAGAGCTGTTTCAATGCTGAATTAATGATGGCAAACAAAGCCAAAGCCTCCTCACAGCCCCTGTGTGAGTTCATTCTCTTTCCACTTTGGTCCCTCTCAACTAATCTTCAGTGTCACACTTAATGAGATTTTCAGTTTGTAAAGTAAGTGGAGCAATAACTCCCCCAGCCCAGACTGGCATCACCATTCCCACCATCTCCTTGAATGCTTTTAAGCAACTACTTCTGCATTTTCTCTCTATTCCTCCTCTTACTAAAGGATGCATTATGAAGGATTATTATTTATGAAAAATTACATTGAATTATTCATTGTCCAAATACTTGGACACAGATTGTGTGGAATGGATAGCATTTTTTTTAACTTCATTTTTTATAATGAGTAATTTCTTCAGCTTCTCTTTGTTCTGGAGAATACAGTGAAAATTAGATTAATATACATATAAACATGAGCAGAATATAACAAAAATGCAGTTAAAGTTGTTTCCATTAACAAAGCGTGTTTTATTTCATGTAATTACTGTTTTGTTTAGTCTGATGTTAATAATTGTAAGGAAATTTTCAAAAGACCAAGTTAAAAAAAAAAAAAGGAGTCTATGGCTGATGGGTGTTCTTGGTTTCCAAACAGAAATGTTTCCAGTTTAATTATGACTGGAAGATTGTTTATTTTTACAAACTAAAAACATAACAATGAAATTCTTACAAAATAAGCATGAACATTCCAAAAAATGAAAAAAAAATTCCAGAACAACCTATGCAGAAAACCATGAGACTTCCTTGCCAGTGCTCGTCCTCTTCCTAAACCACACAGGTTTTTATGCTGCCATCGCACTTACATGCTTAAAGTGGTAGGCAGCTCTTTCAGATTCTATCACTACCTTCTGTAAACATAGCTTAATGTTCAAATTTATTCATCCTGAAAAGATCAGTTATGTAGCTCATCTGTGAATTATAAACCAAACATAAGCTCAATCGTCAATCTGGCACCTATAATAATAATAATAATAATAATAATACATATAATAAATTTATTTTTCTGTTATTGTAAACTTTAGGCACTTCACCACAGAACGTTAGTACTTGTATACGGTCCCAGCTTTGATTCTGAAACAAATGTATATTTTTTCCTTGTAGGGTGGTTGATCAAGTCTTGTTTCTGTTCTGCCAAATGACTTGACAAAATCCACGTAGGCTTACCAGAAAGAGACCAAAGAAATACAGTATCTTGCATGCCAGGAAAATAATCAGGGACAGTGCAAACTTTCTTTTTCAGATTACTGTATGAATGTGTATATAAATACAAGGCCATCTTCTTGACTGTGTTTGTAGTTTGAGACATGTGCACCTCAATAAGTGGTTTTATACTGATAAAGTATAATAACTTTTTGTTTCTCATTACTAATATATATTATAATTCAATTAAGCTGTGAAGTTTGAGTACCTACTGATTGATATTAATATTAACATGATAAAACACTAGGTTTGTACAGTAATGCTACAATACTGCTTTATACCTTACCATATATTACCACATCACATCACTACATTTCTTTTTCTATATTTGTCCTTAAATCATCTTTAAAAAAAAATAGATCTATTGCTGCTGCAAGCCCAATTCCTTACTTAGTAAATTTTTCCAGTTACTCCAAACTACATTGTGGTTGAATGACATTCATCAGCAATGCTGGGATTTGATTTTACTTTCGCAACTGGAAAACAATTAGGACACACTCACTTACTGTGCCTCAACATGTAATTATATTAACAAATATACAACAGAACATTCCTAATAATCAGTAATGAAAAAAGTAAAAACAATTTGATGGTTTTTAATGAGCCATAAAAACAAAACAAAATTAAAATAACAAACATCTTCCGATTAAACCAAGTGTACTCTGAATTTGGAATCACACTGAACATGTTGAGTTTACCTGGTAGACTTTTGGTTTGTCGTGAAACACAATGAAATAATTGCCCACCCACCAGTAAATGTAAAAAAGAGTCAAGTGTTTCCTTATACTGATAAGATGATCCAAAGAGTCCATACAGGTTGCACAGGTAGTCTACCACGGTTGTATGTCCGCAATTGTGTGATAGAGATACCAGGAGATGCCCTATTACATTAGGAAAGCAGGACCGGACAGGGCCGTAGAAAAGCATCAACTGAGCCTCAGGACCAATATTTCTTTGGGCAAGCAGTAACATAACAAACACCACCAGTCCCTCAGTGGGATTTGCGCTCACAGCCCAGCACCATGCAAATCAACTGACATTCCACAGAGAATACTGGAACTGGCTGGTCTGCCACTGGCATCCTCTTCTCTTCACAGATGAGAGCAGGTTTGCATAATTTTTCAGAGAAGATCACCAGCAGCCAAATGCTCAAAGTATTCTTCTTCTCTTTATCATCTTTTGCTAGGATTTATCTCGAAGAGGAATCTGTTAAATCAAATACAAAAATCCTCAAAACAAAACAGTTAGTAATCAGTGACTGATCCTAGTAATGTACAGATTTTTAATGTATCACCAATAAAAACAGCAAAACAGCGGGAGTTTACAAAGAGCATGTTTGTGGTGAGTGCATGTTATTCCTGCACCAGAGCAGTGTGTGGCACCAAAGAGGTTAGGTTAAGCTTCTTGCATTTAGAAATGCATTTATGATCTGTCATGAGGTGTGGAATGAGAGAAATGAAAATGCAGTATTTAGAACCAAGCAGGTTAAGCTAAAAACTAACCTTTAATTAGTATGTATGCAATCCACAGGGGGGGAAATAAAGTTTTTGGAGAACAGCAAGCACACGAGAGGAAGTTAAAGAATGACCTGAAAAAGAACAAAAGAAAAGCTATGAAAACATACAAGGGAGTTAGGGGAAATGTATATATTATATATAACAAGTCAGAGCAAAACTAAATGCAACACACAGGAGACAGATGACTATATGGAGAACAGAAAATGAATCATTTGAGACAGGAAGTCACAGCGATGGAGATGTTTACACAATACTTAACACTGAAGGGCCACATAGAAGGAACACGACGAGAAGAACTTTTCATATGTATCTATAAAGTGCCCATGAAAAGTCTCACATTGTGACACAGAAGATGAAAGCTGATAGTGACAACAAGACATTTGAAAGCATTGTTCTTTTGAAGTTAACTGCTATACAACACACATACTTTATGATACATAGATAACCTGTTAGGGTTTTCACAGAAAAACCACATTTATGACAAGTGTAATTTCTGAACATCCTTAAAATGCTTATGCTGCAAACCCACCTTTTTACAACGCCCCTGTACACCAACAACCCATATAACGAATCCCCTGAAAGAAAGAAAAGCAAACCTTTGGGAATGCAGTGGACACTTGAATAGATAAATCAGACTAAATCCAAAAAAGTACTGAATGCTAACAAGTGTGGAAAAGCTAAAAATGCTAGCATCACCTCAGTAATTAGCTTTGCTAGCAATCCCATTTTCTTCTCAAAATCACTAGCACTAAGAGTTGGTTTATAGTTTAATAATAGTTAGCTGACACCTCTGTTAACTTTATAACTATTCATAGAGATTTGGTGCTGGAGCAAAGGCAGTGTCGTATATTAGGATGCTAATGCTAATGAACTTGAGTTTAGTATACTTGCCTTGGAGATACAGTGTTTTCCATTCTTCCCCTTCTGATTGTGAAAGGTCCTTTGTCCTTCAACAAAATTAGCATTGTTTTTGCAACAACAACTTCCTGTGTCCAGGGTGTCGCTTATCCAGACGTTAACTTGTACGGTCCATTTACCATCTTATCTCTGGTCCAAACTATAAATGGTACACTTGCCTCCCTGGAATTTTCCCTTGTTGCTGATTTTGAGTGACGAAACGTTTCTCCCACAAAACGCTACGTCCAGATGAACAGAATCAACTTTTGGAGACTTGTTGCTGATTATTTACAACAAAAAGTCTTAACCTTTGCTTCCAAAAGACTGAAAATTCCACACTGTTCACTTGTAACATTGTCCCATAATGGCCTCTCCATGAGCTGTTTTGCAAGTTAACTGTTGTTGACATTGCACATCAGTGTGCCCACTCTGTAACCCTTAGACTTAATTTATTACAAGAACTACGTGATCACAAAAGTTTTTAGTTTAACTACCCAGACAATACCCTTTGTCGTTGTGCATCAGCATTACAGAGGAACCTAGTCTACTGCTTTGCCTGCATTACACAGGTCTCTACATGACCCAGAGGTAGATTCAGTAGTGTTTATGTGGTTTCCTCATTGGTGAGACATCAGATCATTTACCTCACCATCTCATTGAATGCTTTTAAGAAACATCACAGATGCTTTTTCTCTCTGTTTGCAACCCCATCCTGGAGGCACCAATAAGGTAGCTTGGAGATCATTTGAGGTGTGTTAGTTTTCAGTTGTTAATTGTCTCTTGACAACAGAGCATGAACTTTGCCTGAAGCCAGTAATTTGAGAATACAAGATACAGAAGATGGAAAGTCAGCTACATAAGCTAACATGGTAACATCTTGATGTCCTGACGGCACCCTGTTAGCAAGCTTTCCTCAGCTGTTACATGAAATTTTCATGCCAGCATTCCTCAACCATAAATGACAACTTATGATCAAAAATATAGTTTTCCAGTCCTTCATCTGTGGAATTTCACCTTCTCTTCCTCTCAGGTAATTACAGTAACATATCGACTTAGGAGGTCATCAGTGCCTCATTGGTAAGAGCATGAAACAAAAGTGTAGTAATGTTTGGACTTTAGATGGGACGTGGCCTAGTGGTTGTCTGCTGACTGATCCATTCTGTAAATATCACATTTGCAGAGAGGTTATAAGAGTATTGGTGTGGTTTTCTGTGTCTTTTTGGTGCTCTTTAGGTCTGTCATCGCAGACATAGGCCCAGACAAACCGGAGGCTTCATGTTGCTTAAAGGTGAGTGTGGCAGGTAAAGGTATAAAAAAAATTGAAGGTACTAATTTGTAACTGCCTCCAGAAAATTAATTTCTGATATCGATATCAACAGAATGCAAATAAACAAATTCTTTAAATTTATGCATGTTGTGGACAAGAGATATTTTATTCTGTATTCTTATGGTGACAGTTTATAATCAGAACTATCATTGATCAATCATTCATCATTGTCGAATCAGTTGACAGAATAATCTTTGAATTATATCTAGGTTAATCTGAGCAAATATTAATGTACACAGATTATCATCACTTTAATCAGTCTATTGTTGTTCTGTATCATTCTTTCTATCTGCTTAAGCTGTTGCAAATGGTATTCACATCATTGTATCCACACCTCTTGAAGCTGTGGGTCCAGTAGGGCCTGCTACATTCACTTGCACACATATTCAGGCCTATAACAACATGCACATAGAATTATGTAAAACACGCACGTTCACACACACACTTATTAAGGACATGGAGGTCGTTTCAGGACAGTCTCTCTGTTGGACACACAGTCTCACAAAACTGCACAACATATCACACACTTGTTTGTCTCTAAAGTGGCATCTGATGTCTATATAAGGAGAACTTTTTGAGTGTGGGGAACCGTTATCATTTCCAGTAAGATCTAACTGTGACGTCATCAGGGTAATATAAGGATGGGGAGCGGTCTGCTCGAAGAAGATTGTTGTTGAAAAGTTTCTTCCCACACTCTGCGCAAGTGTGTAAATAAAGATCACTATTTTTTGCCACCTACCTGGATTCAGTCTGCTTTCTTCTCTTACCCAAATCGAACGAGTTTCAACAATGTCTAAAGTTATTTTATGCTGTTTTTTTTAGATTGCTTTGAATCTGTTCCTTTGTATGGAATAAACATGGTAATTTGCAATTTGGAAGCTATTAGCACATCTCCTAGTCTGCCTTGATACCTGTATGTTTCTGAGCCAAGCAGAAACATACAGGTATCATGTATGTTTCTGTCACTCTGTACTTTTTGTTCTAAGTTTTGTGAAAAGTTATATTCAAAGTTACTTAACATCATGGCTAGGGATAGGAATTGATAATAAATTGTAATAGTGATTTCAATTTCATTCTCAATATCACTTATTGATTTGTTTCCTTGTCGATTCTCTTATCGACTGTCATTTGGTTCCACCATTGCTAAGCAGCATATCAAAGACATTATATCCATGCAGATTAAGTTCATGCAGTGGGTCAAATTTTTTTGCATGTTGGAGGTATTTTCCTTCTTTTCTGTACTCAAACTAATTATTACACACATTACACAGAAAACTTTTCTTAAAAGTAATACATTACTTAATTGCTCCAATGAGAAAGTAATTCATTATACTACCTTCATGTTTCAATAGCTGAAAAACACTGTCTCATAATTACATTTAAAAAATTAAATTTTATTTATTCAAATTTTTCATGTTAGTGAATTAAATCTCTGCTAAACATGGGATATTTGATCAAGTGACTTGCACAACATACCATGAAACTGCACTGAGGACAGAACTGAAGTGAAATAAAGAAGGCAGGAGATCAAAAACACTGCACTGCTAAAACCTCACCTTGCTCTTTCTCTCGTTTATCTGACAGCAGTGCTTTTCAGTCTGGGGCTGGGCCCCCTTGTGTGCTGAAAAGGTACTAGTGGGCCGTAGTAATAACAGAAATTCAATCTGAAAAAGTGTGTACAGTTACGTCTTTGTAAAGTGAAGATTTAAGATTAGGTTGGATCTTATGCTTTTTAAGTGGGTTCAGCAATTTTGATTTTGTGAATGGCTGCATTGCAGTGTAAGAGATTATTGTTAGTAGGATTTGGTGCTACATATATAATATTTAAAAGGTAACTGTTTTTACATAGGGGTAAATAATCCTAAAACAATCAGACAACACATTATGACTAAGCACCTGCTGACAGTGGGAAGGAAAAACTCCCTTTTAACAGGAAGAAACCTCTAGCAGAACCAGGCTCAGGGAGGGGCGGGGCCATCTGCAGTTGAGGGGGAGGGAGACAGAACATGAAACACTGTTGAAGAAAGCCAGAAATCAATAATAACTAATGATTAAATGCAGAGTGATATATAAATGCAGTGCATCTGCATTAGTTTGATGTGCGACTGAAGGACATACCCTCATTAAAAGTAATTCCAAGATTCCTCACAGTGTTACTGGAATTTTTAGATGAATTTTACAATAACCACATTTTTATCTAAATTTAAAAGTAGGAAAAAAGAGGTTAGGGTTAAGGATAGATAGATAGATAGATAGATAGATAGATAGATAGATAGATAGATAGATAGATAGATAGATAGATAGATAGATAGATAGATAGATAGATAGATAGATAGATAGATATGATTCAAACTACTGCAGTGCAGTACCTTTAAACCTATGCCATGCTCTAATCTCTGTAATAAAATATTATGGTCAATTTTATCAAAGCTGCAGTGAGGTCTAAAGATGAGACTACTATCACAGGCCACAACAAGATCATTTGTAACACTGGATAACACTGTTTCTATATTGTGATGAGTTCTGAAACGTAACGGAAAATAAACCATTCCTTTGTATAGGAATGGTGAGATACTTATGAATGGTTACATTCATTTTAGTTGTGAAGACATTCATGAAGTCATTTCTAGTTAAGGTTAAAAGAAACCTTGGCTCAACAGAGTTCTGACTCTTTGTCCTTCTGGCTAAAGGGCTGAAGAAAAACTTGGGGTTGTTCTTATATTATTTTTTTTTTCAGTCAGTGAAAAAATTGTGAAATGAGCTTTACACAAGGTGCTTTTTTTTTTATAGAGCAACAAACTCTTCCAGAGTAATTGAACATCTTTTAATAGCAAGATGCCATTTCCTCTCCAACTTATGGGTCATGTGCTTTTAGGTACATGTTTGGGAGTTATACCAGGGAGTCAAATACTTCTGATTTGAGGTTTTTTCCAATAGAAGCCACAGTATCCAGAGTAGTACACAATGAGGATGCTGTTTAGAGGTGCAACGCCATTATAAAAGATAATCTACCTCTGTGGGAGTAGAGCTTGAGGTAGTTGTTCTGTACTTAAGTCGTAGTGTAGATACTAGTGTTGAAAAGTACTCCAGTAAAGTTGAAGTACTGATTCAACTTTTTAACTCAAGTAAAAGTGAAAAAGTACAGACTCTGACATGTACTCAAAGTAAGAAAGCTCTTTGGTGGACGTTTCTACCAGCTATTTTTATGCAAACCTAACTGAACCTTGCTGTATTAATGTAATAATAAATAGTACTAGTAGATGAGAAAACAAACTTTATTTTGGTCTAAATTGTAATTCTAATAAATATTGTTATCAGATAAGCAGAACATGAGCAGAGAAAAAGGAGGAAAATGTAGCTCTGTTTTCTGTTGCTTATGTCGTAGAGGGTGACTTTGACTCTAACCACAAAATGAGAAGAGAAGAGTTTAAGTGGGATTCAACACGTGGGGGATACCCAAAATCGACTGAAATGGCTCTGCGTGGGGAAAGTAATCATAATGCACAATAATTTCCTGTACTGCAACCACAACTTATGGACATCTTTAGTCTATCCGGTGTTGTACCAAAAAACAGAAGAGAAAGAAAATGGTAGGATTTCATTTCATGTGTTTCTGTTTATTCTCAAATCGGTTTGATGTTTGATGGCCCGCAGTGACATGAAATAATAACGCCCCTCAAATGTGTCAAAACAAAAGTAATGAGCCTGTTTTGAAAAGCTAAGGATTAGAAAGTAGAGACCCTCAAGTAGAGATTTCTTTATACATGTAGTGATTAAAAGCAAAATGTTGTCAGAAAAAAACTACTGAAGTAAACTACAGATACCTGAAAATTCTACTTTAGTACAGTAATAACATATTTGTACTTCATTAACTGGAATGGATTTGATTATTAAAGTTGATTAATAAACCATGGCCTGTGTTTCAAGGATTCTGAGATTTAATATGACTTGAAGGTGTTAATTAATTTAAACTAATTGTTGATCAATTACTAAATCATTTACCTAAGGATGAGATGTATTTTTTTAAGGAAAGAAAGCAACTTCTTTAGTCTACGTAAGTCAAGTGTTTTTGAAGACATTTCTTTTCTTAGATGAAATGTCAAACATCTTCAAAAAAAACAAAAAAACTTACAGAGGTCCAGTTGCTTAAGCTCCTTAGACTACCAAGATGTGGATGACTGAGGACCTAGACACAGTTAAATGTGAATTATTAAAGAATAGGTTATATAAAATAGTTAAATGAGGGGACCAAAAAGAAAAAAACCTACAGAGTACAATATCATTTTGGCAAAGTTACACAAAAAAATCAGTATTAATTTTAGTGACCTCATGCTCTGGCCTCTGGAAGACAATTACGTATAGTCGTTGTTGTCTCTAACTTCATGTGTTTGCAGAATTGTCAATTGTTCCTCGGCAGGTTATGTTAATGAGTGGGGGAAAACTATTTGAAGTGTGAATTGGGTAGTGTACTGGGGGCTTCTGTTTATGACTATGCTTCTTCCTCACTATCAACCAGCCAACCTGGTTTCTCAATTTCTGGGGACAATCTAAATCTTAATCTCAAAATTTTTGTGGTAATTTCACAAATTTAAAGAGTGCCAACCAAAAATTCAGAAAAAAACACATTACATAAAAGTTATATATTGATTTGCATGTCACTGAGTGAAATACTTTAAGTATTTAATCCCTCATAACCCATCCAGAATACTAGCTGATGAGCTGAACACGTTTTATGCTCGCTTCGACGCCGCAGCAATTAAAACAACAAACGGCTGCGCGCGCTCGGAGTGCACCAGTGAAGAAAATGCATTCGTCATCACAGAGCATGCCGTGAGGAACACCTTCAGGAGGGTGAACACCAGGAAGGCAGCAGGACCAGATGCAATCCCTGGCCGGGTCCTTAGAGCCTGCGCTGATCAACTAGCACCGGTGTTCACGGAGATCTTCAACCTCTCCCTGGCCCAAACTGTGGTTCCCACGTGCTTCAAACGGTCCATTATTGTCCCTGTTCCAAAGAAACAACAGCCCGCTTGCCACAATGACTACCGTCCAGTAGCACTGACTTCAATTGTGATGAAGTGCTTTGAAAGACTGATGAGAGATCACATCACTTCTTCACTTCCTGCCACCATAGACTCACTTCAGTTTGCTTACCGGACTAATTGTTCCACAGACGATGCCATATCTCACCTGCTCCACACATCCCTGAGTCACCTGGACACTGGCAGAGGGAATTATGTTAGGATGCTGTTCGTGGACTACAGTTCAGCATTCAACACAATAATTCCCTCTAAGCTTTTCACCAAGTTGACGGATCTAGGACTCAGCTCATCACTGTGTCAGTGGATCCTCAACTTCATCACAGACAGACCCCAATCAGTGAGGGTGGGAAAACAAGTCTCCCCCTCCATCTCACTCAGCACTGGAGTGCCTCAGGGCTGTGTTTTAAGCCCCCTGCTGTACTCACTGTACACTTATGACTGTGTAGCCACATCCGACACCACCTCCATTGTCAAGTTTGCTGACGACACTGCTGTTGTGGGCCTGATCTCCGACAACATCGAGACGGCCTACCTGGAGGAGATTAGGAACCTGGAGACCTGGTGCCAGGAGAATAACCTCCTCCTAAACATCAGCAAGACTAAGGAGCTGATCGTGGACTTCACTACAAAGCAGGCGAGGAATTACAAACCCCTCATCATCAGTGGCACGCCAGTGGAGAGAGTGGACAGTTTCCGATACCTGGGTGTCCACATCACTCAGGACCTGTCATAGTCCTGTCACATCAACACCCTGGTTAAGAAAGCCCATCAGCGTCTCTTCTTCCTCAGAAGACTTAGAGACTTCCATCTGCCACTGAAGGTGCTCAAGAACTTCTACTCCTGCACCATCGAGAGCGTTCTGAAGGGAAAAATCTGCACCTGGTTTGGGAACAGCACCAAGCAGGACAGACGAGATCTGCAAAGGGTGGTGCGCTCGGCAGAACGCATCATTCAATCAGAGCTCCCTGACCTGCTGTCCATCTACACCAAGCGGTGCAAGTCCAAAGCTAGGAAGATTATGATGGATCTCTCCCATCACAACAATGGACTCTTCTCACTGTTGAGGTCTGGGAAGCGCTTCCGCTCCCTTAAGGCCAAAACAGAGAGAATGAGGAGGAGCTTCTTCGCCCAGGCTATTTGGGGCCTGAACCAGGTGTAGGACTGGACTCTCCCAAACACGTCACTATAAGACTGGACTCTCACACACGTCACCACACGCACCACCACACATTTCCTATAATCCTAAAATTCCTATAATTTATAATCCTTATCTTTATAATCTCTTCTGCTATTTGCACATTCTTTACTGTAAATTCCTAAGTTAATTTGTAAATTTTTGTAGTAAACTGTAAATTGTAAATATTGTAAAACTTTTCTTCTGTCATTTAATGGTCGGGCATTGTACAGCTACAAGCATTTCACCCCCATGTCATACTGTGTATGGTTGTGTGTGTGACAAATAAAATTTGAATTTGAATTTGAATTTTAGCTTCCAAACATTGGCTGATTGGGAGATTACAGTCAATCAATCAGCCAATTACAGATACTTCTAATTACAGTTGATCATATCTATAAGCCTGTCCATAGAATCAGTTTCTTTCATTCCAACTTCTCTACCACCATAGGCAAAAACAAGGACCTCAAAAGGACATCAGGGATGAGATTACAGAAGCATGCTGAGAAGGGCCTTGGGTTGACTGTTACTGTGATTTGGCGCCATATAAATAAGATTAAATTAAATTGAAGATGACCGCTGGTGATGTGATTTGGAAGTGGAAGAAATATGAAATGACCATTGGCCACCCTTGGTCTGGAGCTCAATGCTGGATCTTGCCTCATGAAAAACGTAGCGCATCAGCCCTTAAGTACACAGGAGGAGCTCGTTAATAATCTGAAGACAGGTGGGTCCACAGCCACCAAGAACACCACTGGTAACACACTATGCTGTAATAGACTGAAACCTTGCAGTGCCTATAAAGTTCCTCTGTTCATGAAGGCACATGCACAGGCTCATTTTACCAGTGAACATTGAAATTATTCAGAGAAACCTTGGGAGAAAATCCTGTGGTCAGATGAAACCAAAATTGAGCTCTTTGCAACAGGGTGACTGAGTATGCTAAGGGTACAGGACAGTGAGGGCCCAATACAGGCCACATACTGTAAAATGCTGACCGAGAATCTCCTTCCCTCACTCTGAACTGAAGTTGGGTTGTAGATGGGTCTTATAGCATGGCAGTTACTACTAAGCAACAACCAGAACATCCTCTTTAGCCACATAAGCAATAAATAAAGAAGTAGCAAATTAAGGTCATGGAGTGTTCTTGTCAGCCTCCAGACCACAAGCACATAGAAATCTGTGGATGGAGCTGAAGATTTGAGTTGTCAAATCGCAGCCAAGAAAGGATTTAAAGAATTTCTGAGTAGAGGAGTGGGCCAAAATCCACTCCTGAGATATGTGCAAACCCAGTGACCAATTGCAATAAACTTCTTATCACCACAAACAAGGGTTTCACCACCAAATACAATGTCATGTTTTGCTTAGTGATTAAATACTTATTTCATTCAGTGACATGCAAATATATTTATAATTTTTATATGATGTTTTTTTTCTGGATTTATTTTGGACATATTCAGTCTCTCTCCATTAAAATTAAACTACCAGAAAAATTAGACTGCTCATTTCTTTCACAGCAAACCTATAAATTAATAGTGTTGAAGACTAGCTTACAATATTTTTGAGAAAAGAGTAAGAATATAATCAAGATACTTATCCATCCCTCTGTGACCTCGACACCAGGCTTCCTGTCATGTTCCGTTTTACAAATTAAAAAAACTCATAAATATTGTGTTTTACATGCGATTGCCTCGAGGCCTTATGACATCCTTCACATTATGCACTTGAACATATAAAAGTGATGAGCACCTCTTTAGTAGAATCCTGAGTGTTTTAATCAACTTTGTTACATCTGTGGCGTACCTGGTCAGAACCCCCCCGCAGTCTTTGACCAACTGAATGGCCCGCCGAATGAAATGAAGACCCACTTTACGACCTACTAAACCACCCACTGAACTGAATTTGGTGGTGAAAAATGTTTCTTACGTTAATTTATGAGCTGTTAAAACAGACCGGTCAATTGTGACTGGAACACTAAAGGAAGGGGTGGGGGTGCACACAGCAGGAGGGCTAGACTAATGTAATTCCCTTTACTTTGGTCTCCACTCTGCCCTTCTTCATAGATTGCAGCTTGTCCAGAATGCTGCGGCACGCCTTTTGACTGGAACCAGAAGGTTTGCCTCCATCAACCCAGTCCTTGCTGACCTGCACTGGCTCCCTATCAAATACCGCATTGAATTTTGTTGCTTACCTTTAAAATCATAATAATACTACGCCTTGCTATCTCATTGAACTCCTTAGTCCGTGTATCCCGAGGAGAGCCCTAAGATCACCAGGACAATCACTCTTAGTGCAGCCTAGATCTCAGCTAAAGACCAGAGGTGATCGTGCTTTTGTCCTGGCAGCCCCTAACCTCTGGAACAATCTTCCTGCTGCTATTCGCGCCTCTGATTCATTCATTTAAATCACGATTAAAAACTTACCTATTTGACCGAGCATTTTCAGTTAGTTAGTGCATATTTCCTACATTTTATCTCTGTGTTATTTACCTTCTATTGATGTAACACTGTATAAATCCCACCCACCTTATACGTATGAATACTCAGTGATTTTTTCTTCTTATTACGCTCAGATGTTTTATTTCGTATTTTACCTCTATTGTTTGCCTTAATAGTGTTTCTTAATGTTAGTTTATTTGTACTCTGTTATGGTCTTATATCTGTTATGTTTTAACCTGTTGTCTTGATATAAACCACTTTGGTGTACTTTTGGTTTTAAATGTGCTATATAAATAAAGCTGTATTGTATTCTATAAGACAAAGTTCTGCATCACCCACAGCATAACTGAACTGCAAATTTAAAATGTCTTTTATTTATCAAAAGAAAAATCAAGTAGATTCCATCAGCACTACAGCACTGAAAAAATGCCCCGGTATATTGTCCATGTCAAACCTCAAACTTCTGTTCGTACGTCCTGCTTTCACAATCTGCAAATGAGATCTTCACCAACAGGATCCAGTCTAATGTTTTATTTGACCCTTTCTTATGAACATCAATTTGTTTGTTTTTCTTTCAAGTACAGAGTTTTAGAGAGCTGGATTTAGTGGCTGGAGCTGACCTGGAGTCTGTCTTAAGATTGGGTGGAAGCAGCGGTCAGGCAAAGAAAAGCCACACAAACACAGCCATATCTTATTACTATGCAGAGTTGTATCCTTCAGTGAAATTAATCCCATAATCCAATAAACCACCATTTATACTTCCATGACCCCAGAGGACCCCTTCTCAAACCTATGACTGGGTGTAATCAATATGATATAGGAGCTGAAGGCATGAATAACTTAGCTGAGTCCAACACACACTGTATGAGGGTCATTCTGATGTTTTCATTTATTTGAAAATGCTTTTCAGTTTGTTACTATCCATATGAACATATGCAGATATACATATGCATAACCAATTAAGATACTTTCATTAAATCAGGAATTCCTAATTAACATCTATTAATGAATGTTAATAGTCAGTGAAGATACAGGGTGGATATACTCAGAGAATAAAACAGGGATCTTGAGTGACAGTTACACCAGTGTATTACCTTCATAGCCATTACAAAAAACAAAGAAACAAATCAAACAAAACAAATCTAAAGAAACAAGCATAATATTGCACTACAACAGTTACTCATACCCTTGTCATTAAGTGTTACCACTCACAGGTACCGGCATTTCTGAATTGTTGAAAATTAAATTGAACCACCAATTGTACCAAAGACAGCTACAGCCTCGGAGCTCAATGACTAGCACCCAGTACTACTTACTCCAATCATCATGAAGTGCTTTGAGTGGCTAGTCCTGAGTTACATAAAGCACAAGAACACCTCCACCTGGGAATGTATCCTGGACTTCCTCACTGAAAGACCTGAAAGACCCACGAAACAAGTCGGCGAGACTGTGTAATAGTTTTTTCCCTCAAGCAGTCCGGCTCCTGAACACTATTCGGCCCTCCTCCACACTGGACTCTCTTCTCCACACACTTCTTTGGACTACACTGTACATAACCCTCTCCTCTCACTTCCAATACTAGCACTATTCCGTATTACAGTATTCCACTCTGTGTACTGTTGTATTTATTCTGTGTACTATTGTATCTATGTATTCTTTTCTATTTCTTATTGTATTTTTATTCAAATACAATACTATTGCACTTATTTATAGTTCATTTTATTTCAGTATATATGTATATCAGTGATTCTTGAGATAAGGGACAAAACATGTCCGCCAGATAAAACCCAATTTGGGGGTTAAAAATATGCATACAAGTACTAACCCAACTGACTAAAAGACAAACCAAGGCAATGTTTATACAACAAAAGTATGATTTTGCATTTTATATAGATATAGATTTATTTTAAATGTCCTTAAAAGTCCATTGTCCAGAAGTAGGTGTGATAATATTAAAATACAGAAAAATATATTATATAATATACCAAAATATGCAATTGAAAATTTATTTGTACATATTTTTTAAGTGATTAAAATTGTGATTAAAGTTAAAGTGATTAAAGTTTTTGTCAACACCATCAGATTTTTTTTAAAAGTACAAAAAATTCAGGAATTATTGTGGGTAGCTTACACTCTGAGGACCCCTTTACAACTTCCTGTTGCTTAGTCCTCTGCATTTGACCCATTCACTCAGTGATGCAGTGGGCAGCTACCAATCCAGCACCTGGGGAGGTATAGAGACACTACCTTGCTCAAGGGTACATCAGGATAGCTGCTGTTCGGTGGATTTGAACCCCCAACCTTCTGATCATGGGGTGAACACTCTATCTACTGAGCTATCTCTGCCCTGAGATCTGGTCTTTTAAGTGAAATCCTGCTTTTGGGCCCAAACTACTCTGTGTTTATTAAAGCTGTTGTGTTTTTAACATGTTTTAATGCTTTGTATCTTGCTCTATTTAATCTTAACAAGCCCCTAAAAACAGTCAGTGATCACTGTTGGCCTAACAATCAGAAACCCTCGTGTTAACTTTTATCAAGTAGAAAAAAGTTAGCGTTCATCCTCCAGCTTCACTGTGTTTATGTTATGCTAACACATCTGTGTCGCTAGCGGTCACATAACACATCATTATATACCAGCTAGCCCAACTTCAGCAACCCTACAAACGTTTTTGAAAAATCACAAAATATTTTTTCGAAAAATTAAAACCAGTTTTGTCCCTAATCTCACGAATTAATCATATATATATATATATATATATATATATATTTAAACAACAAACACCCAGCTCGCCCCTGCGAGCAGTTTGTCCTTCAAGCACGGGTCCTTTACCAGAGGCCTGGGAGCTTGAGGGTCCTGTGCAGTATCTTAGCTGTTCCCAGGACTGCACTCTTCTGGACAGAGATCTCCGATGTTGTTCCTGGGATCTGCTGGAGCCACTCGCCTAGCTTGGGAGTCACCGCACCTAGTGCTCCAATTACCACCGTTACCTTCACCCTCTACATCCTCTCGAGCTCTTCGCTGAGCCCTTGGTATTTCTCCAGCTTCTCGTGTTCCTTCTTTCTGATGTTGCTGTCATTCGGAACCGCTACGTCTATCACTACAGCTGTCTTCATCTGTTTGTCTACCACCACTATGTCTGGTTGGTTAGCCACCACCATTTGTATCTGGAAGTCCCACAGGATCTAAGCTCGGTCATTCTCCACCACCCTTGAGGGCGTCTCCCATTTTGACCTCGGAACTTCCAGGTTATACTCGGCACAGATGTTTCTGTATACTATGCCGGCCACTTGGTTATGGCGTTTCATGTATGCCCTGCCTGCTAGCATCTTGCACCCTGCTGTTATGTGCTGGATTGTCTCTGGGGCATCTTTACACAGCCTGTACCTGGGGTCTTGCCTGGTGTGATAGACCCCAGCCTCTATGGATCTTGTACTCAGAGCTTGTTCTTGTGCTGCCATGATTAGTGCCTCTGTGCTGCCTTTCAGTCCAGCTTTGTCCAGCCACTGGTAGGATTTCTGGATATCAGCCACCTCCTCTATCTGCCGGTGGTACATACCGTGCAGGGGCCTGTCCTTCCATGATGGTTCCTCGTCTCCCTCCTCTTTCTTGGGTTTCTGCTGCCTGAGGTATTCACTGAGCATTCGGTCAGTTGGGGCCATCTTCCCAATGTATTCTTGGATGTTCCTTGTCTCATCCTGGACTGTGGTGCTAACACTCACCAGTCCCCGGCCCCCTTCCTTCCGCTTAGCGTACAGCCTCAGGGTGCTGGACTTGGGGTGAAACCCTCCATGCATGGTAAGGAGCTTTCTTGTCTTTATGTCAGTGGCTTCTATCTCCTCCTTTGGCCAGCTTATTATCCCAGCAGGGTACCTGATCACGGGTAGGGCGTACGTGTTGATGGCCCGGATCTTGTTCTTACCATTCAGCTGACTCCTCAGGACTTGCCTGACCCTCTGCAGGTACTTGGTGGTTGCAGCTTTTCTAGCGGCCTCTTCATGGTTCCCATTCGCCTGCGGGATCCCCAGGTACTTGTAACTGTCCTCTATGTCTGCAATGTTGCCTTCTGGTAGTTCAATCCCCTCAGTTCTGACTACCTTCCCTCTCTTTGTTACCATCCGACTACACTTCTCCAGTCCGAATGACATCCCGATGTCATTGCTGTATATCCTGGTAGTTTGAATCAGTGAATCGATGTCTCGTTCACTCTTGGCATACAACTTGATGTCATCCATGTACAGGAGGTGGCTGACAACTGCTCTGTTCCGTAGTCGGTATCCGTAGCCAGTCTTGTTAATGATCTCACTGAGGGGGTTCAGGCCTATGCAGAACAGCAGTGGGGACAGAGCATCTCCTTGGTAGATCCCGCACTTGATGGTGACTTGTGCTATGGGCTTGAAGTTGGCCTCTAGTGTTGTACGCCACATCCCCATTTAGTTCCTGATGAAGGCTCATAAGGTCCTGTTGTTCTTGTACAATTCTAGGCATTCCAGTATCCAGCTGTGGGGCATTGAGTCATAGGCCTCCTTGTAATCAATCCCGGCAGAGCACAGGTTGGTCAGCCTGGTCTTGCAGTCTCGGCTGACTGTTCTGTCTACCAGTAGCTGGTGTTTTGTGCCTCAGATCCGCTAGCCACTGAGCATTGCAGTTATGGGTTGCATCCTTCTCCCATATGCTCTTCCAGTATTGCTCTCCAGCCTTGGTGGTGCCGTTCTTGTATTGTTCCCTTGCCACTGAGAGTACACCTTGGCTGGTTCTGTGGAGAACAGCTGGTTTATTCTTCTGTCTTCTATTTCTCCTCAAGCGGTTGGCCAAGGCTGTGAGTCTTTGCTTGGCAGTTTCCACGGCCTCATGTATGGACAGCTTGCTGTATTTGTTATGCACCTTCTTTGTCGCACCTTTCTGCAACTCCGATAGTTGGCTAACCTCCCTCCTTGCTACTTTGATCTTGCCCTCTAGCCTTCTTCTTCATGGAGGTTCAACTTATAGCCAAGCATCTCACTGAGTAGTAGTATAGATTGTTAGTTTCAGTAATGGTGGCGATAGGTATCGTAGTGCTGCATTCACATGCCGTGATTATATCTTTCAGGTCAGTTCCTCTCACACTCAATGATCCTTCTTCAATCGCACTTGGAGCTTGGTACCCAATCTCGGGTGGCTGACCTGGAGTCCTGGCTCCCCCTTGCCGTAGCATTTATGTTGTACCTCACCAATCTCTAGCTGTGAGAGCAGTGCCTTCTTCAAAAATGGCCCACTTTAAACCCTGACTATAGCATATGGTTTTGCCTCTTTCATCTCTTTTTATGGAACATCCCCTGGTAATTAACAAATAGTCATGTTTTACTGTTTAGGCTCTAATCATTCTGATGTTTGAAGGCCCGCAGTGACGAATAATAACACTGCTCAAATCCATTAAACCAAAAGTGACAAGGGCATTTTGAAAATATAAAAACTAGAAAGTACATATATTTGTTTAAACGCATAGGAAGAAAAACTAAAAAGTTGTCAGAAAAATGGCTATTTAAGTAAAGTACAGATAACTGAAAATTCGACTTAAGTACAGTAACAAACTATTTGTAGTTCGTTACTTCCTACCTCTGCTTAAAACACACTACTGTACTGAGAGTTCATTTTCAACTAAGTGTATCCAAATAAGTGCTGGTCTTCTTCTCAGAGCTGCAGCATCATCAGAGGATAAAATGAGTGACTAAGACACTGCCATACAACAATTATTTGAATTCTTGTGGACTTTAGCTGTAAATGAACAACAGCTAGCTACGATTAGCTCTTATCACCCTAACTGAAGCCCCTGTGTGAGCGGCAAGGAGGAAGGGAGGCAGGGTTATGTCAATGCTGTTTCCACTGCTCATTTTTTTCAACAGCACAAGCCAGGTTGGTTTAGGTGATGGCTCCTCTTTTCTGGCTGCTAATGGGAAAATCAAAGGCGAGTGTTGCATTTGAACCCAGAGGGTGTAGGCTGTTAAGTGAGGGATGCTTCCACATCTGCTTTTCTCTCTCCACCTCATCAAAGCCAAGCAGCAGAGAAAACTGAACTGTTATCCATTACCTGACAGCTAATTGGTTCTATAATTCCATGTCATTTTAGAGCACTTCAGTGGCTTTAAAATGGCAGAATGGTCACGTAATGTCATTGTATCAAAGCACTCTATTGAGGTAAGGCATGTACCATACCTGAGAAAAGTCACCCATCCATTTCAGATTGGTAGATGTGTCTGGAAGAATGTAATAGTTGCAACAGCATAAACAGGCTAACCCTGTGACAGGATGTCTCACAGAAAGTGAAACAAAATAGCACAACAATGAGACAAATGCAGTGGTTTAACAGAAGGCTTTTACAATAAATGTGTTAAATACCCTTATTAGTCAACAAAAACAACAAAAGGGCTTCCGATATTTCCTTTATTTGTAATACAACCTTTCAAACAAGTATCTGATGCTTTTTACAAGATATGCATATGACATGTATATATTACATATACCTGCACAAGAATTTTATAAATAAATATTCAATTCAGTTTTATTTACATAGCGCCAAATCACAAGAACATTTGCCTCAAGTCACCTTATATTGTAAGGTAAAAACCCTACAATAATGCAAGGAAAACAGAGAAAATCCCAACAATTATATGGCGACAGTGGAAAGAAAAAAAATCCCTTTTAAGAAAAAGAAACCTCCAACAGAACCAGGATCAGGGAGGGGCAGCCATCTGTCGCGAATGGTTGGGGGTGAGTGGTTGAAGACAGAACAGAGGATTTAGAGATGAAAACTGCAAGCTGAAGAAGAGGGGCCTGAAATCTGAGCGTTCTGCCTCCAATTCTACTTTTAAAAACTCTAGGAAAAACAACTAAGCCCACAGTCTGAGAGCAAAGAGCTCTAATGGGGTAATATGGTACTATAAGGCCATTACGATAAGATGGGGCCTGGATTTGAAGTAGGATTTTAATTTTGACTCTGAACTCTGGATTTAAATTGCCAATGAATATTGGCAATATGATATAAGAGAAATATGCTCCAGCATTGTGGATCAACTGAAGACTTTTGATGGAGTCTTTAGGACATCCTGACAATAGCGAAAGTAGATCTAGTCCAGCCTAGAAGTAATAAATGCACGAACTGAACTAGCTTTTTAATGTTGCTCTGAGACAGGATGTTTTTAATTGTTTTGGAGATATTGTACAGATGGAAGATGGAAGCAGTCCTACATATCCTACATTTTTGTAGGATATCTTACAAAAATGTAAGATGTTCAATAGTAAGATGTTCTAGCTTTACATTGGGCTTTTTTTTATAGAGCAGGAAATGGCTTTTCAGGCTAAATATTGATCTTTTAAATTAGTGACATGCCATTCCACTCCTGCTTTCGAGTTATCTGCCTTAGGGTGTGGGTTTGAGAGTTAGGAATTATGTTCTTAGGAGAACTTGTTCTTTCCATTCTACTGACTTTTCAGGACTTGCCTGACCCTCTGCAGGTATTCTGACTACCTTCCCTCTCTTATATACCATCCGACTACACTTCTCCAGTCCGAATGACATTCCGATGTGCTAATGGTGAAGAGGTGGGCTACAATCGCTCTATTTGTCCGTGGCATCTCTTGTCAATGATCTCAATGAGGGGTTTCAGGCCTATGCAGAATAGCAGTGGGGACAGGACATCTCCTTGGTAAATCTCACACTTGATGATGATGATGATTTGTGCTATTGGCCTCTAGTCTTGTTTGCATAACACCGTTCACTGGGGTTACTTGCGTATTAGCTTTCCCACAGTGCCTTTTTCTCATTCCTTGCCCACTTTTGCCTTCTTGTTTCATCAGTGTGTCCCAGTTCCTCAACACCTGATGCGGACCTTGTTAATCCTGGCGACGTCCGAGCTAACCAAGCCTACCTCGGAGATGAGCGAGAGAGGGATAACTGAAACCATAACGGATATATATCAGCCAAGTACAGAAATTCTCCTTCAGGGTATAGAATTTTTAAAATGTCTGCTCGTGTCTTAATAATGATAGAACATCATTCATTATTGGACATTGTTGGACTGTAAGGAAATCGGTCTCCTCTCATGATTACAGAAGCATCAAAATATTATTTCCAATCCTATCCTCTCCTTTTGCTCTACTGCCACCTAAACCTGAAAGAAAAGATGAGGAAGAAAAAAGACATTGGACTCAACCTATAAAACCAGCGAGAGCACCTAAAAGAAGTCTGCTAACTCCAACACATTCAGATAATGTCACAACCCTTTTTTTCTGTAGTGGGGGAAAGTTACAACTTTATTGCATGCGCCAATAACTTAAAACTTTAAGCCAGATAGTTTTTTGTTGTTGTTGGTTTTTTAAATTTTAGCTGGGTTAAGGTTAATAAATTAGGTTTTACTGGGTAATGTGAAACTGCAGGAGACACTCAGTAGAGCCCAGCTTTATTTAGTGTTTGGGTCATCGCTCAGAAAGCAATTTTACTACAGTTTACTGTCCAGGAGAACTTCACTGCATTCCATTATTCTGTTGCTCTGGATAGTTTTTTTTCCCATAATAAATGAAATCATAATTTAACAATGACACTAGAATCAGGATGATAAATATTTCTTCACAGCATTGTAGGTATAGAGGGACATTCTAACATATGCAGTGTCTTCTACATGGTGGTGGCCAGTGCTTTCTTTTTTACAGCAATCTGCTGTGGAGAAGATGTCCCAGCAGCATACTGGGATAGAGCAGACAAACACTTTAAGAAAGCCAGCTCTGTGGTCAGGTCTGAACTTGAGACAGCCCAGCAGGCTGCAGAGAAAAGAATGCTCTCAAAGCTGAAGGTTATCAACTGCACCACCTTCAGTTAAAGACTGGCTGCACCTAAGGCTGCGTCCACACGTACACGGGTATTTTTGAAAACGGAGATTTTCCGTTTTCGTTTTTAAAAATAATCCCGTCCACACGTAAACGCAGAAATGAAGAAAAACGCTGCTATGAACATGCCAAAGCAACAGGTGGCGATATATTCCTAACCGTGTAGAAATGTTGGCCAATCAGAAGTCTAGAAGCCCCGGTGGGAAATAGTAAACAATGATGGGGCATAGAAGCAGAACCGAGTCGTATGTGTGGAGGGACAGTAACTGTGTGTATATGTAAGCATTTAAACACTGCAGAGAGTAACAGTAACAGCATTGTAGAACTTCATTTCACCGAAACAATAACGTGGCGCACAGTATGACGTCAAAAAAGGCGCACACCTTTGACGCTGCGTTTTCTCCATTTTTCTCGTCCACACATAAATGCAAAAACGGAGTTTTCGAAAATATCCACCCTGGCAGGCGTTTTCAGAAATCTCCATTTTCAGTGACCGAAAATGCAGTTTACGTGTGGACGAAAGGTTCAAACGCATAGAAAAATCTGCATTTTCAAAAATACCCGTGTACGTGTGGACGTAGCCTAAGTGCAAGTCTGAGCACCTCAGGAGGTCCTTTATACCAGCTGCTAAAAGACTGTGTAAAACATAATAAATATATGATTTCACTCACTTTTGTGCATATTTGTACATTAGTTATTGGTTGTATTATTTATTATGAAGCGCCTTGAGGCGACTTTTGTTGTGATTTGGCGCTATATAAATAAAATTGAATTGAATTGAATTGAATTAAAAATACTTTTTCATGCTTTGACATTGTGTTACACAGCTATTTTCTGTACGCAAAACAAGAAAATAAAGGCTTTGGAGTGGTTTGTAAATCTATTAAAAATGTACTTCATTGATCTATCGATTAGGGGTGGAGCTGAACCCGAATACATTATTCAGATAGGCACGAATATCGTGTTTTTTTTTTACGAATACTTATTTCAAACAAATAATTACAAGAAAAACTTTATATCAAAAAGCTGAGTTTCTTTATTAGACCGCAGTGCATGCCCAGATGAGTGAGTGACGTGTAAAAGGTGAATGACACAGGCTGCTCCACACAGCAACAGAGAAGACTCGGCTGAGCGGTAAAAGACTGAACTACATCACTATTTTTGTTAAATAGATTTTTTTGTACCTTAACTGGGTTCCAGAGGCAGTTTATAACTTTAGCGAGGATCAGGAGATTAATCAATTACGCTGCATTAATGACGTCTGCAGTCGGGTGCTCTCATGTTCGCTCTGTTTACGTAGCTCTGTTAGCTTGGTAATTGGACAATAGGATGTTGACAGAGTAACGTTAAAGTTCAGTTTAAAAGGATAAAACAATGCTTCTGTAGTTGTGTCAAATTGTATGCACTTGTGGGAGTTATATGGTACATTTAAGTTACTCTGTCTTTTGCAGACAGCAAGATATAGGCTACAGGCTAGTTAACCTTAGCATAGCTTCCCGTCACTCATTAACTTAGCTGAAACTTCCCACATGGATTTGGCCAAACAGAAAAGAGTGTTGCTGCTGCTGAGCCACCTCTTGGTCCTGCACCAGCCCAAACAACTTGATCAAGTTCTGTGTGGAAGCATTTTACACTCAGTGCTGCACATGAAACCAAACTGGTATGTAATGTGTGCAAAAGCAGAGGCAGTTATGGTAAATGGCCTGCATTTGTATAGCGCTTTTCTAGTCCCTAAGGACCCCAAAGCGCTTCACACTACATTCAGTCATTCACCCATTCACACACACATTCACACACTGGCGATGGCAAGCTACATTGTAGCCACAGCTGCCCTGGGGCACACTGACAGAGGCGAGGCTGCCGGACACTGGCGCCACCGGGCCCTCTGACCACCACCAGTAGGCAAACACGGGGTTAGTATCTTGCCCAAGGATATTTGGCATGCAGCCAGGAGGCAGCCTGGGATCGAACCACCGACCTTCTGATTAGTGGCTGACCTGCTCTGCCACCTAAGCTACAGCCCCCCCACATCAAACATGTTATATCAAACATCTGTCAACATCTGTTATGCATAATCACATGCACTTAAAGCATCGTAA
Source organism: Copadichromis virginalis (assembly GCF_057382275.1). Classification (NCBI taxonomy): domain Eukaryota; kingdom Metazoa; phylum Chordata; class Actinopteri; order Cichliformes; family Cichlidae; genus Copadichromis; species Copadichromis virginalis. Next base: position 34,822,137 of record NC_140638.1, read on the forward strand.
TCCTGGTACCCACCAGCACCACTACTAAAGAATACTCACACTGTAATGTTAATTAGAAGTGTAACGCAAAAAAACTGGATTTTTACACCTATTTTGAATTTTACTCAAATACAAATACTTTTCCCCCCTCAACAAATACAAAAACTGGCTGCTTTGCACATCTATCTATCTGTGTTTGTATGTCCAGGATATCTATCTGATATTGGTCCAATACTGACCCTGTCAGCTCCACACCTGCATGTGTAACAGGAGAAGCTACTGTGACTTCATTTATTTTTTCATTATGTATCACAGGACTCTTTTTATTTGTTAAATCTTTAATAAATATTAAAAAGTATAAGGAAAGCTGTTTAAGTCAAGTTCAAGGTTTCTTTACACATAAACACTTCCCCACAGTGAGGAAACCGATAATTAATTGATTATTATTAACACTGATATTAGATCTATACTTTGTATTGGAAGATACTCATAGCCAAAGTTTTAGGTCAGAATCCCAAAAGTTGGATCGGACTATCCCTAATAGATTTATGAGTATTAGTAGTATTTTGTTAATATGTACCAATGTTTGTAGAAAACCTTATATAAGGATTAAATTAACAGACTTGCAACACTGATACACAGACAGAGGAATTCAAAGAGCAAAATGATCAGTTTAAGAGCAAATACTGAATCAGGTCAAAATGTTTGGTTTTAAACTAATGTTTAAACACAGTTATATGGCTTACTTTCCTGCTTTCCTTGGCTCATAAGCATGGCTGTTCTAACAGCTGTGACATTCTAATTTGATGCAGCTTCAACAAAGGTTTCTCACTACCACTGGGAAAACTGAATGTATTCCTAAGGGTCCAACCCAAATCTCCCAGTTCATACATATTCCCAACGCATCACAACTACTGCACCAGTCTGCTTGCTGTCCACTCTCACAGACAAGAACATACATGTCTTTAGCAGATCATCATGGTGGGGCTGCTCTCTGCGTCCTGAGCTGTTCATGTTTTAAGTAATGACTTGTGAAGCCTGACAGATCGGCCGTGCTCTCTCGGCGCTTCGGACACACCGCTTAGAGAGGTGAGCAAATCCATCAAAGCGACAGGATGAATTAGTGCAGAGACACCTCACTACCTGTTCAGAGGAACTCCCATCAGCAGTAATTGATTTTATAAATGCTGTAGCATACACAGAATGAGAGATAAAGGTAGCGGCACAATGCTGTGTGCCAGAAACTGCCCTTTTTTGCTCTGTAAAGTTTCCCAAACCTTACAGAGAAACATTACAATACAAGGAACATGTGCTAAAGAGGACTTGCTTATCTTTAGTTCAACACTTTAAGACGTTTTTTTCTACTTTGTATTATGTTTGTTGCTATTGCTAACTGAAATATTTTGATTATGGATTTCGAAAATGCATCAATCAAATGAATATTCTCAAGTTGCTGCTAAAACAACTAAGTAACCCTGGAAAAAAGTAGCTCTCCATGTGAAAAAATGATAATGGATATTTGTATCGACGGGGGCATGTGTTGGAATGCCCCTTTTTTGATGGAAATGAAAATTATTAAGCTGCAAAGGGCTGAATTCAAAGACACCCCAAAAATCAAAGTGAAAAACTGTCATGGCAGGCTAATCCATTTGGCTGAAATTTTATAGCAGAAATTTAAAATGGCACTCAGTATTTTGTATGCCCCCCATGCGCTTGTTTGCATACCTAACAACCTCAGGGCATGCTCCAAATGAGATGATGAATAGTGCCCCTCCTTCCAGAGCTGGATCATCATATCACTTATGACCAGTCTGATGTCCAACCTTCCTTTAATTCATTATATTTTTATTTTATTGTGAGCAGTGTGGTTTGAAAGAGCTTTTTTTTAGCTTTACAGTAAAGTAACATATAAGACATACGACAACAGTAGCTGGTATCTCACAACAAAACACAATTAGGCAAAATGCCAATGTCTGTCTCGGCCACTGTGTTCAATGTGGTGGGGTCACATGGTAGCTTCCACAAACCACCCATTCCTACATATTTTTAATGGATGAATTCTAAGAGAATTGAAAAGGAAATGAAATGAAAATTTATGAGAATGAACTAATTTGTTGGAAGATGTAATTGCAGTGTAATCAAACTATTTTGCTGAGTGTAACATTATTTTTGATGTATTTATTATTTTTAGTGTACTATACTTTAAGTTTGAATCTCCTTTAAGCACAAAATACACAAATTACACATACACACATACTCATACTAACACACGTGCTAACACAGCAGCCCGTGACTTTTCCAGGAACCAGCCCATGTAGCCCCTCTGTGGCCAGCATAGGCACGTGACACAGCATGTGATTAGGTCCAGCACACAAGCCGACTTTGAAGAAACTCAATAAAAGCCGATGAGGAAGCCGTCTTGAATAGTGACCAAGATGGACATCAACATTTCATCTTGCATTCTGCATTTCATGTCCCTCTCTTCCACCATTCCACGTCGTCCTTATCTTCCTCACCGTGGCCTTCTCATGTCTGGGCAGCTGACAGCATGTCCGAGTCCAGCAATGTTCGATCCACTTTCTTGAAAGTTTCTAGTTTCTAGTTACATTCTAGTCATCTGGATGTAACGTTTTCAGTGAGTGAAACATTTTGTCGCGTTTTTGTGCTATATGGCAAACAATGAGGGGAAATACATCTGATTGCAGGAAAGGAATATTTGAAGTCAGGGGTCATCTTGATAAGAAGTTATTCATGTGGCTCTGAGAGTGTGGCGAATAGAAAGTCAGAAGAGGAGATAACAAGACAAGGAGTCTGAGAGTCGATAAATAAGGAATAGAGATAAGCAAGGAACAGAAGGTCCCCTGCTCTACTTCCTTTAAAGGATGAATATCATTGTGCTGACTGACAGCTGTCAGCCACAGAAAAACACTCCTCATACCTGTTTTTTCTCCCCTCTGCTGTGACTGGAAGCCATTCAGAGGCAATCAAATCTAAAAATCAATATGGCCACAATCTTCAGGGCTGCAGTAAGTAATGAAGCACTGTCATTTGCTGCAATGGGGACCTGATAAGGACAATCATTGGCCTATTCCATCACAACAGCCCTTTGCCCCACATAGCAAAAGGGACACAAATGTCTTTGCCTGTAATGTATTGATTAATGAAGCAGTATAAACAACTTTTAAGTGTGCAGTGACATTGATTTTATCATTCCATTGCACTGAATAATTTTTTTATACTGTGCAACAGTGCCACCCTGGGGTGTGTGTGTGTGTGTGTGTGTGTGTGTGTGTGTGTGTGTGTGTGTGTGTGTGTGTAGTTTCATATTAATGGAGAGAGACAGGATATCCACCACTTGCACAGATCTCAGGAGGGGATTTCGGTGCACTCCTCATTACAGAAATTCCATAAAGGGATTAGGATTTTGGGCTGCCACTTGGCAACTCAAAGCTTTGGCTCCCTCCACAGATTTCCCTTAGTATTTTGCACACTAGCTAGGCAACTGCATGACCTTGACATGCATCTTTTTTGTCACTCCTTTGTTACCTTAGTGGTATGTTTTGAGTCATCGTTGTACTTGAAAACCCATTTTCAGTGTTCTGATTGACGGATTCTTATCCTAGTTTTCATAGTACACGGCCTGGTTCATTGGCCCGTCAATGTGACGAAGTTGTCATGTACCCTCAGCAGAAAAACAAACCCAAAGCATAATGTTTCCTCCTCTGTGCTTAATGTGGGGATGGTGTTCTTTGGGTTATATTCAGCATTCTTCCTCCAAACCAGGTGGGTCGAGCTGATACAATAAAGTTTGATTTTGGTTTCATCTGACCACAGTGCTTTCTCCCAAGCCTTCTCTGAATCATTTCAATATTCACTGGCAAAATGAGCCTGCACATACGCCTTTTTGAACACAGGACACTTGTAGGCACCGCAAGATTTCAATCCAATTTGGTGTTGTTTTACAAATTGTATTCTTGGTGACGGTGGACATCTTGCATCTTGAGATCCTGCATGGATGATAGATAGATAGATGAGATGGTACACACACACACGCACACACACACACACACACACACACACACACACATATATATATATATATATATATATATATATATCTTTTATGGCACAAACATGCAATTGCAAGCCCTCATGCGTAGTACATGAAGAAATGTAAATGTTTTAAAACTTAATCTTGGACGAACAGGAGAGAGCTTTTCTCTGGTTACAGAAGCAGATAAATGATTGCTGACACAGAATGTTATCGACACATTTACATTTGTTTTGAAATTCACAAGTAGCATCATGTTTTAAAACTAGCTGCACAAGCTGGTGAATGACCTCGTTTTAGTTTCAAAGACACATTGAGGGCTACTTCCCAAAGTCTGACTTGCATACGCTCATCTGTTCAGTGTACTCGTCAGTCATGCTGGTTACCAGAAACACTAAATTACAGTTAATTGAATGATTAAACTGAGTTTGCACTGCAAAAACTTGTCAATGATATGGGTGTTTAAATTCTTCATTACCAAACTGAACTAATGTAACTTATAGGTGAAATAGTGTGTCAATAAAATTCAGCCTAGAGGGCACAGTGATTTCACCCAGACGCACATCCTGGAATCCATGATGTCAGTAAAAGCACAGTTAAAAATGTCAAGTTTGAGAGCATGATTAACATAATTACCTCGTGGGCCGTAAACATTACCTTCAGATGGCACCTCCCAGCTACAATAGTGTAGAGAGACAGCTGTGTCATATTTCACTGCCATATTGGATTTGTGTTCAAGTTGCACAACCCAGCCATATATGAGCCTCTCTGCACACTTCATTGAGACAGTGCTACACTTCTTGTGCCTTTTAAAAAAAAAAGTTTATTTATTGCTTCCCTTGAAGCCGGCCACAGTTGAATTGATATGTCAGTTTTGTTTTTCTTCTCTTTTGTTTCCATTTAAAAGTTTCTTGAATTTTTTTTGAATACAGAATGTTTATTTGTTGTCAGTTTATTTGTGTGGTTGTTACACAAGGATTTAATGTAGTTGAACCTATACAGAAGAAATGATATAGTGTATGTTCGGCATTTTGTTGAAGACTTAGAGAGAGAGAATTTGTTTTTAATTTACTAAATTTTTAATGTAAATTATTTATTTGGAACTGACCAGATAAGTTCAGTTTTTCATTTTCTGTGTGTTCTTCTATAACACTTCTGTTTTTCAAATGTTAAAAATAAGGATTTACATTTATCATACATACCTATGAAATGTAAACTATAGATAAAAGATAACATAGAATATAGCAATGATAATTTGACAGCACATTTTCTATGGTTAACTTTTGACAGAAAATAATAAATCAAATTGAAATCAAAGTTAAACTTTCTCAGGTTTTCTCAGGAATAAAAAGAAGCCTTTAAGCATCATAGTAATCAGAGTTATATTGTTAAATATATTGTTACAAAACAAAAAAAATAAACCAATAAATAAAACATTTTCTCTTGTGCCTTACACAAAGACTGATAATTTATTGTTCCATCTAAAGAAATAAATAAATCTATGTCATCTGTTGACAATTGTGTAGTGTGCTTTTCCTCAGATGCATATTATTTCAACCTGTTTGCTGAGAGTGACAGTGACAGCACAAACAGTCCATTCTGATAGACATGTGGTATTGAGGACAAATTGGAATAATGTACTCATGAAGCAGCCTCTTCCCTTTATCCTTTTCCTCTTCTTCTCCATAACTCACATTTCTCTTGTTTCATCTGTACACTACAGAAACTGAACCAAGGGTTTCAAAAGCAGTTCTGTTGTGATTGGAGATTAAATGCCAGGGTTTTGCTTTGATTCAATATAAATACTGGAGAAGAATAATAGATATAGATATAATATCCCATGAAAAGCAGTCTCGTTTAGAATCATTAACTGAACCTTAAGAACTTTTGATTTTTCTCCTCTTAATAATTGTGATGATTAAGTGTGATTGATTAAAATATCCTTGAACAGGACTTGAAACACTACACATATAAAGGTTAATTTACACCATTTACACGACAGCTCTCAGAAACTGACACAGATGTAACTCTGTCTGTGAAGCTACATTTGAGTGCTTCAAGTTTAAAAACATGTTTAGTGCCATCTTCTGTCAGTACGGAACATTACAACACCTCGTTGGTTGGTTGGTTGGTTGGTTGGTTGGTTGGTTGCGGTCAATAGGCATATATTAATTTATGTTAGCTAACTAATAACAGAACCAATAATCAACGATATGCTGTCCACTTTCACTCTGTCTCTTTAGCAGTAAGTGGTTTCCGAACCACCAGTGGAAGGCTGGCTCCAAAGTTGTAAAGTTTCCAAAGTTTACAGATGATTCGGTTCATGAATTCACGATTGCAGTAGACATGCTCAGGAGTGAGGCTTGCTCTGATCTTCCAGATGATGTTCCCAGCCGCTGATAACCACACTAAAGATGCTCTCTGTCATGACTTCAGCCATTTGAGAGGTGCATGAGCCTCTTTGCAGGAAAAACTCCGGAAGCGGAGATAAGAGTTACTGAAATAATCATCTAATCAAAACAAGAAATTGGCAGATTAGTCAGCTACCAAAATGATCTTTGGTTGCAGCCCTACTATTGGGTATAGATAAAAGTATTCTTAAGGACAGTGATAGTTGTTGCTAATTAATTTATAATTCTTGGAAAGGTTCTTATCCACACCAGCAAATTCTCACTCCAAAATACTAAATTTAACACCTCCTAAATGGTAAATGGCCTGTATTTGTATAGCGCTTTACTTAGTCCCTATGGACCCCAAAGCGCTTTACACTACATTCAGTCATCCACACATTCACACACTGGTGATGGCAGCTACATTGTAGCCACAGCTGCCCTGTGTGCAGCCTTAATGGCAAAGTTCAGAAAAGAGTATCTAAGCTTAAGAAATGAAATATGTTGTAATTAAAACCCTTGAGTATTATATCATGTTTTACATATTGTGTATTATATGTTCAATTTTTTTCTCTTCTTCTCTTTTTTCTTGCTTGCTGACTGTTCATTAATCTGTCTGTGCTATGTGACTCCCACTACATTTCCCTTTCTACCCACCAGGTAGCACACCATTATGTATAAACTAGCTCAACTTCAATAACCCTAAAAAGAAACCTGCTGTTGTTTCTGTCATTATTTACATCCAAAGTGATTTGAGAGATCTATGTATTCTTTATTTGCTGTTTATTTATCCTTCAGTCAGAGCATGGTATATCATCTTTTGACGGAAACTGGCTAGCTCATTAATTTATATGATACTCACACATTCACATTATATCACATTATATCTGCCTGCATCTATATCTATTTCTCTTTGTTGCTGGCAGAATTGGAAGCTTGATATGGTTAAAGGACTTACCTCTAAATATAAACAATTAGCACACCATGGTGTTTTGATTTCCATAACTGATTACCGATGATATCAAAGTTAAGTACGAGTTGTCATTATGAGACCAGTTAATCTGATAGTTCAGTGGATGAGTACCCTGTGGACAGTGGAGCTTTGTACTGGATAAATGGGAGACTTAAAAATGGGAAAACAACTTTTTTAATTTGAAGACTTCCATTTGATTGGACTATTTTGTGAAGAAGAGTGAGTTAGGATTATTAAGGGTTAATTGATTCAAATGGTTTACTCACAATGTGGTTGTGTCAAAGGTTGCTTAACACATTTGTTTTGCTGTTTTTCTAATAAGTTTAGGAGTGTCTTAGAGGTTTAATAAGTTGTAATATAGAAAACAGCTTAAAAATAAAAATCTCTACTGACTTTGAGATGAACACAATTCTTTAACAGCTCCTTAGATTTTACACTGTTAAGTAAAATCCTCCCTGATTTTGCTGTAATGATTTCACACAAATAGTGCAATAATGTCAAGCAATATATGGGGCTAATCCCAAGTTTTGAGAGCACACATAGGTATTCATCACTCACTCACTTTTTTCACAAGTCATCTATACATGTGTCTGCAGTGAAGTGACAGCACCCACATACTCGAGCACTGTATCCCAACAGGATGGAAAGATCTAAAGTAGAAGATAACGGACATGGCTCGTAATTCCCATCAGTGGATGCTGTGACTGCTCGACTGTGCAGCAGACAAGAGCTCAGATGGCAGATCCATCACTGCCGAGGCAGTGGAGGGAAGCATCCCCCCCCAGCACAAACACACACACGCAGTCATTCCACCACTTCTCCTCTTCCTTCTGCTTTTATCCTTTTATTTTCTATATATTAAAGATATATATATATATATATATATATATATCTTTAATAAAGTATATATGGACAAAATTGTGGTGTGTGTGTGTGTGCGTGTGTGGGTGTGTGGGTGTGTGTACCATATCCACCTGTGATCAGGTCACATGTTGTGATCATGATGTCTCAATAGTGTCTTAATACATTTTAAACTTAAAACTCTTTATAAAACTTTAAACTATAAAACTATAATAACTATAATAACTATAATATATATATATATATATATATATAAAACTATAAACTATAAAACTAATCTATAAAACTTTAAACTCTTAATACATTTTAAACTTGGAATACTTTGAAATGTGTTTATTATAATAAAATAAATCATTATAAATCATTTGTATAGATAAAGTTAATCTATTATAATAATATAATAAATAATAATAATAGTAAAAATGACACACCAAATTGCATATTCTCCTGCTTTCATCCGAGATTTCTGTCTAGAAGAACACTGTCCTTGGAAGAGCAAGGACCCTCAAGCTGCCAGGCCTCTGGCAGAAGACCTGTGCTCAAGGATGTATGTGTATATATATACATATATATAACACAAGTAACGAATAATGTTGACTTCAGTTTGCTACTGAAATTGAAACTGAAACATTTATTTTAAATAATTGATAGTTCTGTACATGCAGATCTTTCACTGGTCATCATGGCTGCTGTTTGTTTTCGCATTGATTTTATTAAACCATTAACAGCTTGTTTTGTTGTTTTTCTACTGTGAATGACCTGGCAGCAGAAGAGATGCCTCTAACAAACAGGTATGATGCTGTATTCACCATTTATAGCTCTGTGACATGAGCTCCTGGATGCTGGGCCCAAAAAACCATCAACAAATCTGAATCAACCCAAGTGAAACAGTTTTCAGTTTGAGTGCTGTAGGTTTGTGCTATCTCTTTAGCTGCAATGAACCAAACACATGGCAGACTCCAGAGTTACATGAATACCTGGAAATGTAAAGCAGGTGGAATGAGGTTATCTAGTCCCTTCTTTCCTTTAGAAACACTTTGCTTCATGGGCTGCTTCAAAGTGCTGCTATCAAGGTGTCACACACTTCGCCATAAAAGGATTGCTCTATGTGGAGAGGGGAGCAAGTGCTGGGTGGGGGGTGGGTTGAGGCTTCCCTCAGGATCAAACCCAGGTCGTAAGCAGGGCTGGATTTTTCAGAACAACACCCTTCAACGATCAGCTCCAGCTTTAACCTTTGAACTGCGAACACGATTGAAAATCTGGAGCAATGCAAGGAGCAGAGAATAGAGGCTGTAGTCATTAATCACACACTCTTACCATTTCAAACATAATGCACTAGCAACACACACACACACACACATTGACAATACTACCATTTTCTATGGCTGCAAAGTCTGCGGGGCTGTTGTGGGAATATTTAAGGTTGATTCCTCTCTCCTTTAACATCAACAGAGATGCAAATCTAAGGCACATATCCCTCATTTGCCCTCATCTGGATGTGAATAATCATCCCTGGATGGTGCATGCAGAGAAAAGAAATAAGCAACGGACTTAAGTGCCGATTCCACGCACCACAGTAGGTGCGATTACCACTGACTTTATGGTAAAACACCAAGGTCAAGTGCTGTTTTGACTGTTTGTGGGAGAAAACTGTCTGAGCTCAGACAATCCGGAACTCACAGGCAGGATCACAGAGGTTACAGTTCATGCAGTGTGAAAACTGAGTCTCCTTGATGCATCAATTTAAAGTTCTACACAATCAGTCTGCCTGCCCAGACGCACAGCAGTGTCCTGATTGAAGGTCAAAGGTGAACTCCACACATGAGGTTCCAAGATTATTTTCTAGTTGTTTTAGCATGGGCCTTACATATACATACATATATATATATATATATATATATATATATATATATATATATATATATATATATATATATATATATATATATGTATATATATATATATATATATATATATATATATATATATATATATATATATATATATGTATATAACAACAATGATTTATCACAAGATCTTGTGATTTGTATGATATTCATTTAAAGATGTAAAACTGGCTCCAATATATAAAATAGACTAAATTCTCCAATAACCATTTCATTACCACTGCTGAATGTCATTTTAATGGTTGATAGACATAAAAATGAAAATACTGTCCTGTTTGACTAATAAACCGATGCAGCCTAATATCTCAAACGTAGAATAAAATAAACTTGTAAGGCAAAAGTATTAGATTGGTCATTCATAAATTTCATGAAGTAATTCATAAAGAATTTGATATATTTAGGCTTGAAAATAATTATGAAAAAGTGAGTCATTTATTTGCGAGCTTTCTTTATGTATTATTTATTTCTATTTTCATTTTTAAACAACAGAGAAAAAGTCTGGATTTGAATCACAGTTTGATTCTATCCTTCGATTATCTTTTTCCCAGAAGAATATTTTTATTGTTTGCTTTTCTCATAGATTACTTCAAAATTTTAATGGGTAGATATATCTAGTTTTACTAATTCTTTTAAACCTTCTCTAATGAATACAGTTTTACCATAATAATTATCTTTCTTGATGCCAATTGAAATTCTAAATAACAACGTGGGGAGTGGGGAAAAGGTTTTAAAATTCCTCAAATCAGTTATTTATTAAGCAAAAAGAAATAGTGCTGATTTTTATTTTAATCATCTCTGATTTGTGTTATTGTTGGAAGGACAGACACTATAAACAAGAATGAAACCGACTGTGATAAACTGATCAAATTTTCCTGTCTGCTAAAGATCAAAATATCAAAGGCTTATCAAAACGTGTGTGCTTTGAGACTGGTGCCATGAAAAACACGAGGTTTTATTTCTGTCATTTAAAATAAAAGGTTAGGGGCAGCATGGTGATAGGATGAATACTCACAGAAAGAAAGTCCTGGGTTCAAATCCAAGCAGGGACCTCTTTTGTATGAAGTTTGCGTGCTCACCCTGTGCTCGCGTGGGTTCTCTCCAATAAGACCTGCATGTTGGCTTGTTGAGGATTCTAAACTGACCATAGATGTATATTAATGCTACATGAATGTGGCTTGTACTAAAGCCCTTCAAGTGGTCAGTAAGAATACAAAAGGACTATAATGGACTAAATAATAAAGGATTAAATTCCCACAAAACCTACAGAAGCACTCTTCAACCTCTCCGAAAACAAATGGAACGTTTTTCCGAACAATCCAAACCTCCTCGTGAATCTTCACATTGCAAACCCCTGATGTAGATGAAATAATTCACAGCAGCTGGTGACTAGTCACTAAAGACTCAGTGGAGTCACTAAATGAAAACCAGTGAGTGTAACAGAGCTGGGTAGCTGGGCTGAGCTGAGACCACTAAGGCAGCGGCAGGAACAGCAGCAGTGGGGGAATTGCATTGTTGTTATCTGAGACTGAACTCTGAGCCCTTTTGTACTTGGCTCTTTCCAGCAGCCAAGCTCTCATAGCTCTAAAGTGACGCCTCCATGCTGCTTTAAAAGCTAAGTAGCACAAAGGTTGAAGAAGGAACTGAGAGAAATGTTCACTTAGTCGACATCTGGACTGAAAAAGGAAAGCTTCACACATTCAGCAGCTCTTACTTGATGACCACACAATGCACTTGTCCACTTGTGTGTATGTGTGTATTTATCTTCAGTTGCACAGCATGTGGGCATTTACAAGAATCCATTTGCTATATAATTCAATTAATGCTGGCCCGCTCTTGATTTAAGCTTCAAACAGCTCAACGAAAGTATATTGGGGTTTTTTGTTGTTGTTGTTGTTTTGTTTTTTTTTTGTTTTTTTTGGGGGGGGGGATTATAGAGGAATGTAGATGTGAAGTTTGTGCTGAGAAGGGGGTCAGGAGAACGGTGGAGGTAGTGATAAAAGGCTGGTCACACTGTGTAAGGTGTGCTGTAGTCATCACAGTGGGACTTTCTTTCCTGCCTCCCATACAGACAGTTTGACATTGTAGGATCCAATGCACTGGTTTATAATAACACTTTAATAGGACTACGACGACTGGTGCCAATGGGACCACTGCATCCTTTAGTCCCAAGGGTGAGAGGGAAGGGAGCAGGGGATTGGGGGGCAGTAGCAGTGGTGACAGTGGGAGTTACAGACCCGAAAGACCTCACTGTCTGACAGTATCCTGTCTCGAGGCCAGTTTGGTATTTAAGCTGTTGTCAGTGACTCAAATCCTTAAATCTCTCATGTTGTCAGAATTTCTATCTATTAACTATAAAAATAAGTACAAGACAAACTGATGAGATCATCCAACCACAAAAAAGAGTCACTACAGCATCAAATAATAATACAACATGAGACAAAATTAAAATAAATAGAATGTTCCGGCAAGATAATAAGATCATTACCACAAGAGGAAAGGTTGTGTAATTAATATAATATAATATAATATAATATAATATAATATAATATAATATAATATAATATAATATAATATAATATAATATAATAACGGGCATAGGTGAGGTCCCTGAATTGCATAAGTGGACAATAAGGATGGGTGTGTAGACATATTTAAACAGTAATGAAGAAACTATGACACTTTAATGAAATGAATGCACTGTAATTAAATATAGTTTTAGATTACCGTTTCATAAGGTGTCAAAGAAAGACAGAATGAAGCTTCAAAATATTATCCATAACAACTGTTTAAATAAATCAATGTGAACACTACACTTACATAAATAATTGTAATAATAAGATGGAAATAAGACGCGTGAAAATTAAATAGTGGTCATTTTAAGTAAAAGTTCTGCTGTGTCTTATATGTGCAGCGGTTTACCTAGACTGTGTTGTTATCAGGGTCAAGGCACAGCTCTCAGACAAGAGGCTTAAGCAGAGACAAGAGCCTTTAACACAAAATAAAACCATCAAAGTTCAGCTCTAATCCTCGTTGCGGTGGATAAGGCTGATAGTTAACGGGCTCTATTATAAGCTCTGCTTATCCTAGCCGAGTTGTCGGTGTGTGTGTGTGTGTGTGTGTGTGTGTGTGTGTGTGTGTGTGTGTTCATTCCATACTCAATTCAACATGCCAAACAGGATTTATTGTACTGTGAATTGACATTACCATTCCACAATATTTAAAAATGGATATTGTGGAATGTGTGACAATTCTACAATAAATTCACAATCTTTTTTAATTACTATAACTGATACCATGCCTCAAAATTTGAAACAGAAACAGGACAAGGAAATATTAAGGGGGGATTTCAGAGAGTACTCCCCAAAGATTGGAGTCCACTTGCAAATTAATGTCAAGAAGAGAATGGTGTCAAAAAGTGGTCACACAACACAGGCTTCTAAGTTTAGTTCACAGTGAACATTTCAATTTGAATTTTAAAATAATCTTGTGTTTAGGCCTGTTATATTTCCTGTGAAGTCTCCGTGTTTCTGTGTATGCTTCAGAGTGTGCGCTCAATGATTTCAGCACCTTGGCCAGCTCCCCTCCGAAACATGTTTCCCCTATATTTTATTTTATTTTAAATAAATGAGTCGTGTATTTTGGGGAAGGGGGGGAAGGGGGGTGTGTGGATACGACCCATAATACCGCCGCAAAACTGATACACAGATATTATCCGGGACAAAGAAAGGGAAAGTTACTTAAATACGGCTGTGTGTTTAGTTAGTTGGTCATTGTTTATTTAAAACAAACAAACCAAAAAGAATTATGATTTCTTAATGACTACAGCTGTTTTCAGAGAACCTGAAATTACCCCGTGAATGCTCTGCTTCAATGAAACGGAATATTGTCTGCAATATATATATGTAACTCCACTGTTATGGCATTTGCTCGGCTAAATTAAAGAGTTATAGAAGACGAAGAAAAAAATGAAATAGAATCAAATTTATGTTTCTACTTTTTGTTTTCTCAAATTATACGAAATATCAGGCCCGAGAATAAAGCTTATATCTCGCTCTTTTCCAAGTAGACAATCATCAACAGTTTGTTAAATCACGTTTGTGCGGCCAGATGAGCCTAAATCAGTATTGGTTTTGTTTGTTTGTTTGTTTGTTTGTTTATTGTTTGTTGTTTTGTTTTGTTTTCTTGCTATCTCAAAATAAAAACCCCACTTATGACTAGACTTGTATTATATTAACCCGAAGCTGAATTGCGTCTTTTCAAGCTAACACGTTGTTAGTTTTTTGCGAAATACGTTTCAGTTGTTTAATCTGCTCACAGGATTTATTTATTTATTTATTTATTTATTAAGTAGCTAAAGAAATCATTCTAAAGTATGCAGAAAAGCTCATTTGTCACATTTCTCAAAACCGATCCCAAACTCCAACTTCCGTCTCTCGTTGCTTTCCAGCCTAAGAGGCTCCACAGTTTGCGTAAGACGACCCGACTGATCGGGAGTTTTGGTTTGTTAGGGCGCCCTCATGAGACATTTCTACTGCTGTGTCTGTCTGCAATCGAACATGTAGGTGTTACAATTTGTACCTGTTCAAAATGAAAAGTATAATTTTAAAACATACCATGTAATATATTTGAGGGAATTTCCTTTGCGCATATTACGCACAGCGAATTTGAGCGTAAGGCACACCCGTCACAAGTCCTACTGTTCCATAGTTATAATAAAGTGTGTATCTAAACTTTGAATTCCACTTCTATACTTTAAGCAGTGCAATATAAGGTGGAATCCCCCGAACAGTCGCCAGTCTCACCGCCAATGTAAATGCATTTGGAGTACGCACGCTTGAAAGGGTAACAGACCTCACACAGTGTGGAAACAACAACAAACACGGCTTTTCTTCTTCCTGGCAGAATAAAACCGAAGTGCAGAAAAGTTGAACTAGAAGAAAAATCTAACTCACCAGGTAAAGCGCAGGCGTCAGAAGGAACACGGCGCACCAACACGTCACCTGCATCCTCCCGGAGCTCAAACTTCCACTAATTTCCCTCGGATGGTAGTTTCGGCTTTGACGACCATAAATCCACCTTGTATCCACTTCACAGCACAATCAAGCCCATCAGCTGCCCAGGCAACAAGGAAACAACGAACCCCATGGCAAGAGAACAAAGCAGAGAGTTGCAGATTGGGAACAGGATCGATCGGCCGGTGAGGCTGCTGCCGCGGCTTGACGTTAGAGGGACCAGGTAGCGACAACCAGCGCTTACTTAAGAGTTAATCCAGGTAGAGGGAGCAGGAGGGTCATAGTTGTGAGCACGTTCAGGTCTTGACTGTCTAATGGACAGCACGCTCAGCGGTTGGAGCGTTCCGATCTGAAAGGAATGGCGAGGCTTTCTGCTTTATAACGCGCTGCTACAACACAACCAGGGAGACTCTCGCTCTAGGGGGGAGGGACGAGATGAGGGGGAGCAAAAAAGGCAGGGGGGAAAATAACGGGAGTAAATTCCAAGATGTAGTGAGGAAACATTAAGTTTCCCTCTCTCGTGTTTTGTAACAGAGGCTTGTGGAGAAAATGCTGGTTACCTTGGTTGTGGTTTGTGCGTCTGATATAGATGAATGAGCTGACATTCTGAACTATGATGCCAATAACTTTAGGCAGCCCCCCTTCAACAAGGGAGCCTCAAACCTAAACAAACAGAGCACTGTAGCTGTTGTTTATAATTTCCCCTTTTCCTGTATATTTGCTGTTAGCAGTCTTCTTTAAAAAGATTTTCAACCACTGTTCAACACCCATCCTGTTTATTTAAATGCAATTTAAATTCAAGCATGGCAACAACACAAAAATCAACATGAAAAAGGGACCAAAACTACTTTGACTGAACAAATTAAAAGTTAAAAGGCTTCAGATTTTCACTGTATAAAATCTAGTTTAACACATTTTATAGCTAAAGTTTACATTTACATTACAGCTTCTTCTGTAATATTACTAATACAAATGAATACACTTGTATTTTTTGAATAATCTGCTATTTTTATTATTATTATTCCTTAGGGATGCATCAGTTTATTAGTATTCTTAACATTACCCAAAGTCTTCCAAATAAATCACAATTAAAACTGTACGATTTTTTAAATCTGTTTGAGCATATCGCAGGTAAAAGATTCAATGAAAATAAACTTTTGCAGAAAACCAAAGCAAAATGAAACTCGAATAAACACGCTATCCCAGTGCCACTCACCCAAAGGACAGTTCCTCCTAAACATGGCTGTGTGTTTACGTGTTTCTGTATGTCATTCTGTGTATCTGCTCACCATGCTAGCAGAAGCGAGTCAAGGTGACTGAAGCCTGCTTAGATGCTGAGCATGTGTTTCTGGTTTGTGGATAGACAGATAGGATCCTTTCTGGCAGTGAACAGACGGGGCAGGGAGGTGAGCAGAAAAGAAAAAGGCGGGTGGGGGCGGGGGGTTGCGCTTTAATAAATCCCCAGCAGGCTCATTGCTACAACATTGCAGTGGTCTGGAAGTGTCACCATAACTCAGACAGTGGGGCTGATGGGATCCTGCTCTGAATGGTCCAGATAGCCTTCACAGGACCAGCATGGCATCCAGTGGTAGTGAAGGTGACGATAAATCACGAGGGCCATCTGACTTCCATTGTGTCTGGAATGAAATGCATTCTGGTCTACAGTAAGGCAAAGGGCTCACATTTCAAGGTAAAATCCACATCCCCCCCTTGTTGATCAAATGTTTCATAGAAAAAAATAATATTTTTCAGTAGGACAAATTTGCTGAAGTTGAACCGGGACCTTTGCAGTGAAACCCAAAGTAAAAATGTTATATTTGCAGTTCTATACATCAGGATTTTCCATTTAAAATTATTATGTTTAATTTGTTTAAAATATCCATATATTATTGGATATGCAGTAAATTTAAAAAAAAATGTCTCTGCTGGGTATACAAACGTATAGTTAGATTCATAATTAAAAAGGTTGCCATGAGGACTGTAACTGAGATCTTTCCCTTTCCTTAACCATGGTATAATTGCCTTACATGGAAATTCCAGGACGGGAACATTTTATAAATATGTGATTCGACAGAAGTGCATTGCTGTGCTTGATCAATGTGTGAGTACCACTTATTTTTATATGCTGAATTCCTATTTCATTTTTCTTTTTTTTTAATGTTTCGTTTATAATGGTGCACGTTTGTAGTTTCCCTGTCTATTAGTTATTCAGACACAATTTTACACTTAGGTGAAACATTGAAAATTGAGCTTTTTGCCTCATTCGTTCAGCTCGATGTTGTATTCATGTTACGTTGGTAGATTTTTGTTTGGCTGTTTCATCAACGAAACAGTAGAAACTGGATGTATACATCCTGCAAGCATTATGTTTCCACATTGAAGACTCGAGTTCATTTAAGTGAAAAAATTCGCAGCTTTAATCACCATATTTTGGACATTTTTTAAACCAGTGTAGCGTTTCCCTCTTTAACTATTAGTTGTGTGTCAGGTCAGTCAAAATTTTGGCCAGTGGCCAATAAAACAGGATGTATTTCAATCAGAGAAAATAATCAAATGTAGATGGAGTTCAAATGATTTAGTCGATTTAAAAAGGCCACAAAATGAAAGTCAGTTAAGGGAATATTTGGAATTTTCTCCTCCAAATGTTTTCTATAAACAAAACAAACAAACAAATACTATAAGGGTTATAATTGGAAAATGACATAATCAAATAACAAAAATAATCCACATACGTTAGCTTTGAATTTATGTTGAATGATGTCCAGTGGCAACTTATCTGTATAGCCTCCACAAGTGTACAAACCAATGCAGCTCATCACATATTAAGGTCTGAGTAGAGCCCTTAAGTGTCACATTTTAGTGCAGGGAAACAAAACATTTATTGTCATAGGTTGCTACAGTCAACGCTGGCTGTAAAGTGTGTCTTTCATTTCATGGCCCAATCCTGAAAATATGAGGAGGCTGGCAAGGAATGAGAAGACTGCTTCTCATTTAGATGACAGCCACAGAGTCAGCTAAGGGTGGCTTGACCTTGCTGCAGAAACAAATTAATAAATAAATAAAAGATGAATTTGTGTGGAGAAGCTATTTTGTGCATTTGGAAATGTTTCAGAAGGTGTTCACATTCACCAACATGGATAGTTAGTGAGAAATTACGAGTCCCATCGCCTTTCAAGGGCACTATACAGCATCAGTGAAGCAGAGAGAGTTAAAGCTCAGCTGCTGAGTTGTGCCACTGTCACAGAATGAGAACCATTCACAGGAGATATGTGGACACGTCCATAGGCTGCCAACCCGTACAAAATGGAAGAAAGACTACATTTCTTACTTCTCAATCAACCACCTGCACTCCTTCCTCTTTCCAGTACCAAGCCATCTTTCATTGACAGTGCATAATCAGTAGGTCAAATCACTAATTTTCAAAGCACACCTTTAGGCGCCCATTCAATGCTGGGGGGAAATTATAGGGTAGCTTCTTCCTAATAGCTTATCATTGAGCTACAAAGAGGAGGAGCAACAGATAAAGACAAGAGAGAGGAAGAGGATGATTGCCCAGCTGAGTGATGCTGGCGTCCGGTGGCATGAATATGTTCGGCTGGCTCGGCTCCACCGCCGATTGTGAGGGCAGATGTTGCTTTGGGCCCTCAGGCATGGCCATGATGCAGTGGCAGCAGGTTTGTCCAACCAGCTGCCGTCTCTAGTGTCATTCCACATTTGGAGCAAGGGATAGGAATCAAACTGGGCTTGACCAAAAGGGCAGGCTGTGGGGGTGCTGGGTGGGCAAGGGTGGGGGTGGGCACTTCACACCATGTGTGGCGACAAAAGGCCTGGCGGTCTGCAGTCAGGCTCGGGCTGCCAGTGCTTTTCAAGATGATGTTAGGGGTGGGCGGGCTGAGGGGGAGCTGACAGAGACAAATGGCTGAGCAGAGTGCTGGTCACAGGATGCAGCTGCTACACATCAATCGCTTCCTCATCACAGTTAGAATGACTGCCAGCTTCAGCTTTGAGCAAGTAGGTTTATTAGAGGGTATGAATACGGCTTCAAGTAAAAGCCACACAGAGATTTGAAAGTTGCGTCTGATAAAAACTTTAAGGACTTAACTTCTGTACATGGCTTCCTTCTTTATGGTTTGCTGCCATAAACCCAAAAAGGGTCTGCAATAAGCTTCTCAAAGAATAGTTCAAAGTATAATTCAGGTTTTTCACAACTTTACTTTTTCTTTACAGTTTTGGTCACTTTTTGGACAAGACTTTCTCTTCAAGGTTATTTCTGAGATTTGAGGGATTTTTAGAACACTGTAACATACAGGATGATTTTTGGGGGCAATGTTTACAGTAGATTTAGCAGTTATTTTACTTTGCAACTAGAGTAAATCCACCCATGATCAGTCTCAAATGAAAACAATTAGAAAGCCTGCCGCTGCTGCTCCAGTTGAAATTTCACTGTCAAACGAATCTTCCAGCTAGAGTATTTGACTTACCACTTAATACCCAAATGAAGTGTCTGGATGCATGACCATTTTTGCCATTTTTTTCAACAAACATGAGTTTGGTAAACATTGGCGAGTTGTGTGCATTCTGACATGATTTCTGAGATCACCAAGTTCGCAAAGTCACTCTTCATCACCATCTGGTGCTGCAAAAACTGTTTCCTGATATTTGCAGTGGCAGATTTATATGATTCACAGCACAAGATGAGAACTTTTCTGTGATTTTGCTCTTTTGCAGAACACTGTACTGCCTAATTTAAAACCTTCTCATAACAGACAGCTTTCCTGGCTGAGGCAGTGCTTTATGTATGTATGTATGTATGTATGTATTTATTTATTTATCTATCTTTGGACTTTGGAGAAATTTGAAATAAAGAATGATGGAAATCTTTTTACCAAATTTTAATGTCTCTGTAGTTACAGCAAAATCACTGTTTGAAGTAGATTTTACGAAATGACTTAATTGATCGGGGCAGGCTGTAGGATATCCTTTTCTTGGCTGAGGGAATATAATTGGAAGACAGAGACATTGTTATGTGAAGTGCTGATTAAATGAGGGGACCAAAACCATGCATTATGTCTCTTTTTACTTCCCAGCATCCAATCATAATCAGAGGCTCTAACAATAAAAGAAATGACATTCCTTCAACAGCAGAGGACAAAAAAGTAATCAGTGGCAGAGTAAAACAATTAGAAAATTAGATGTAATTGTCTACGCACCTTCCTGCATTAGGACAGAATCACTGCCTTCAAGATCCCTCTGCAACACAAAGCAGTGTGCAGTGAAAATATCAGCACAAGCCACAAGTCTGCAGCATTCTAAGCCCAGACAGAATGACTGACCACACAATGTGATTCCAGTTTGAATGTTTTCAGCAACATTTTTTCACGGCAGAGGTTAATGTACACTGACCTATCCCTCTCCAGCTAACTGCTCCTCCTTTGTCTTTTAGTGAAGCAGGAGTACAAGCGCAAGCTATGAGCCATGTCAGCTAGAGACTTAATAAGGTTCAGACGGCTCCAAAGGTCATCCAGCTTCTCAAAAGAGCAATAAAACTAATTTTCAGTTTTAACTGAATGTTGTATTTGAGGCTTGTACCGCTGCATGTCTTCAGTCAGGAATTAATAGGCAGCACCAAACCAAAATCCAGGTCTAACTGGGCAGTCTGCGTACTTTAAGCGATCTTTTACTGACATCTGCTGGTGAAATCGGTTATTACTGCACTAAAGTGTAATAATAATTAAAAGATTGACTACAATGTTTTCTCATCAAGTTTTCTCTCGATGATTTTAGTAATTAATTGATTAAGTCAACCAGTAACGATGCAGAAGAGATCACATCAGCAAACTGTTTTGACTGCTCTTTGCTCAAAGTTGTTAAGGATTTTAATTGATATCATATGTGTTTCATAACTCAGCACAATAACTGAGAGGTGGCCGGACCACAGAATAATACAATGATCTATGAGCACTTTGGTTAGACAGATATTCAACTTTATGCATTATAGAAACATTTTTTTCAAATTAGTATCAGTTTGTAATCTATTATCACACCGAACATTTTTATTTCATTCACATTTTCAATCAATTATAACACCAAACTGTGCACAGTGAGTCCGGTGTCCGGCTCGCGTTTCTTCTCCTCCAGTCGGGCATCTCCCTGAAAAGAGCAGAAAAACAACTGCTCCCTACTACTGCAGTTGTTACAGACATGCTTCCTCTAGGTTGGTGTCAACCTTAACCCGACACCTTGAAGTTTCTGTGCCTTGCTGCGCTATCGCCAGTGCAGGAACGCCATCCTCCCATAACCCCAACACATTCCTAAGGCAGCCTCTCCTTGCTTATGCTCTATGTTAGTGTCAGTGTGAACCAGTCTACCTTCAGCACCCTCCTTCACATCATGGAGTTAAATACTTGCAACTAATAAGGAGTGTATCAACTCTATTATGAACATACACTGCAAGTAATGTTAAAAATAAACTTTATTAAAATGCATTTGTAACAGGTTTCTTCACGACAATGCTGTCCTGCAATCCCAGAATTTATGGACTAGTAGAGGCAGCACATTTGGTTTTTACTGGCAGTCCAGGGATGACCTCTCTGCTCTTCTCTGCATCTGGCTGATAGACGAACAACAGCACAACCAAGACCAGTTGTAGCAACAGATCTTTCTGCAGGCAAAGTTATAACATACCAGGAGCTGAAGTGTAACCCAGTGTTAAGAACAATGAAAAGTGTACACTGGAGCCACTGTCTGTGTTTTTTTAGGAGATCTTTCACATTTCTGGACGGGATTAATCTTCAAGAAACAAGAAGTGCGAAAGCGGATCGTTGAATGAAACCATGAACCAGAACTGGTTTGTAAAAATGCTGCAGCTTCACTGGTGTGGAACTGGTTTAGCTTTCGTCCGTCAGATACACAACAAAGCACTATTTTTGGTAGCGCATGCTAGCGGGCCGTCGTTATTACCGTGTTGTTTGGAAAATACGGCACACTTAAAATCAATCCTTTGATTTTTCTGAAAGTCGACAGAGCCCCTTATAATCCCGTGTGCCTTATGTATGAACTCTGGTTGTGTTTACTGACCTGGAATCGATTTTATGTGCACGGCGCTCGAAAATCTGTCGAATGTTTCAGTACGACTTTGCTGAGCTACGGAGCCGCACCGCTTGATGGATTGTCGGAGCATTACGGCTATCGTAGGCGGAGCCTCGCGGAGTGATACGTACTGTGCTTCAACATACTGTTACCGTATTGTGTGTGTATAACCTCTTTTTAAGTTTTGTGGATATTATACATGGTTATGCTGAGGATGTGTCGGCCAGTTTCCACTGGAAATGCCTTTTGGTTAAACTGTCAGCAAAGAATTTGCATTTGCACAGTTACATGTTTATATAACTTTTATATAACACATAAAAAACAGCTGCTTGTTTAAGTGAAAATACATTGATGGGTTTTTTTGCACTAATAAAGTTGTGGAGTTGAAAATTCCGAGAGGCGAATTACACATCATATATATATATATGTAATTCGCCTCTCGGCAGTCTATCCTTCAAGCTCGGGTCCTCTACCAGAGGTCTGGGAGCTTGAGGGTCCTGCACAGTATCTTAGTTGTTCCTAGGACACTGCTCTTCGGAACAGAGATCTCTACACAGCCTGCACCTGGGGTCTTGGCTCGTGTGATAGACCCCAGCCTCTATGGATCTTGTGCTCAGAGCTCGTTCCTGTTCTGCCATGATTAGTGCCTCTGTGCTGTCTTTCAGTCCAGCTTTGTCCAGCCACTGGTAGGATTTCTGGATGTTAGCCACCTCCTCTATCTGCCGGTGGTACATAGCGTGCAGGGGCCTGTCCTTCCATGATGGTTCCTCCTCTTTCTTGGGTTTCTGCTGCCGGAGGTATTCACTGAGCACGCTGTCAGTTTCTTCCTGATGTATTCGGGGATGTTCGTTGTCTCATCCTGGACCATGGTGCTCACACTCACCAGTCCCCGGCCTCCTTCCTTCTGGTTAGCATACAGCCTCAGGGTGCTGGACTTGGGTTGAAACCCTCCATGCATGGTAAGGAGCTTCCTTGTCTTGATGTCAGTGGCTTCCATCTCCTCCTTTGGCCAATTTATTATCCTAACAGGGTACCTGATCACGGGCAGGTGTAGGTGTTGATAGCCCGGATCTTGTTCTTACCATTCAGCCAACTTCTCAGGACTTGCCTGACCCTCTGCAGGTACTTGGTGGTTGCAGCTTTCCTAGCGGCCTCTTCATGGTTCCCATTTGCCTGATTTGAATTGAATTATGTTACTCTTATGTTACTCTTTGTCAAATACATTAAATTGGTGCTTTTCTTTTGTTGTGGTGGGGGCATGGTAGTACTCAGACTTCACCCTTCATCGACATGCTCCAACCTCAGGTTTCCAACTTCGTAGAGAAGGATTCAGCAGCAGGATAACACATGTCAGTGCTTTAAAAAATCTGTGCTTTAAAGAGTGAAGTACTTCAGACTGGAAAATAATAAGGACTCCTGACTGTCACCTAACCTTAGATCTACTGAGTCCTTTTGTGACTGAGAATGACAAAAGGGCTGATAATCTTTTGTGGTAAAGCACCTATGACCACAAGCTATAGTTCTTAAAAAAAAAGGAATGAAATCAAGCAGCAGATAAGAGCTTCCTCCCAAGAGTCTGACCACTCCCTTAGAGATGGGTTGAGGAACTTGAGTAGATTTGAGAATAGAGCTACTACTCCTCCACATCGGAAGCAACAGTTTAGGTGGTGGTGATGGCGTCTGACTAGAATGCCTCCTGGACGGCTCTGAGGTGAGGTGTTTCCAGCATGTTCAAGCGGGAGAAAGCAGGTACAGACCTAGGACACACATAAGAGATTGTCTCTCCTGATGGACTCTGAAATCTTTGGCATCTGCCCAGAAGAGAAGCTGGTTGGGGACAGTGAGGTTTTTTTCCCCTCTTGATAATTATAAAGAAAAAGAAAAAAGTCAACAATGATGATTCAGTTATTCTGTGTGCTACATTACTTAATTCCAGTTATCTACAGACTTATATTTGTAATGACTGTCAGGTAAAGCCCTAAACCAAAGACCAACTTATTTGAACCTCGTGTGAATACCTGTACTGCAATTTGCATGATTTAATATGTTATTAAAAGAATTAGAATAATATTTCCATTGTTTATTATCAGCAATTACTCAAATACATACAAACAAACAGTAGGAAAACTTGACTTATTTGTCACAAGCTTATCATGTTTAGCGCACCCACATTCACACTTCCAAGTTTGTTTCTTTTCTTTTCTTTTTTTTTTAAAAAGAATTTTATTTACAAATCATTTTCCAAGAAATATAAATTAAACATTCCACTGATTTACTACCAACAAACTCCACAGAATATTAAACTGCCATTTTCCGGCAATGTCTCAGTACTAATAAATACAACACTATCCATTCTGAGTGACTGGACCTTCAGCTTACTTCAGCCATTTTCACTTTTAAACATTTCTACACAATTATTCTTCCTAAAGTCTTTGAAAACAATAGAAAAGCTGGAAAGGTTCTGACATCATCCTCTGATACAGAAAGTTCAAGGGCTGAAAGACCAATTAGTTTTCAACATTGCTGAAGACTCCATAAACTGATGGACAATGAACATTACACTGGAGAGGCAATATCGGCTGGCAGAGGTCAAATTCAAAATGAGTCAAAAATCAAAGGTATACAGAAGACTTTAAGAGAAGAACCACAGAAAAAAAATTCCAATAAATTATTTTTGAGGATAAATAATATTTTTAAGCTACATATCAGAAAAAAGCCAGGCTGAGAGATTCCCAAATTCACCACATAACTGGTGCAGAACCAAGCTTAAAGATGTACACTTGTAGCTGATCGTAAGTAAATAACAAGTGGTCCAAAGTTAGTAGCCACTGGTAAAGCCATTATTTTCAATAATGAATTAAAAACAAACAAACAAACAAACAGCGCTAAAGTCAAAAATTTGGTGTTAAATATAATATTTCTTAGATGGACTCAACTGAGAGTTCTTGGGGATGAAAGAAACAATTTGATGATGAACTTATCTTCCATGTTTAGTTTTTTTAGACTTTTTCTTTGTTCTTTCCATGTAATAATCTAAAGGCTTTCATGATGTTTGAATTTTCCACAGAAGATTTTGATGTATGTTACGTATTTACAAAGATAAAATCACACAACCCCCAACTGGTTCTGAAATTTGGCCGCCCCTCCCTGAGCCTGTTCTGTCAGAGGTTTATTCCTGTTAAAAGGGAGTTTTTCCTCCCCACTGTCAACAAGTGCTTGTTCAAAGGTTTTGGTTTGATTGTAGGGTCTTTATCTTATAATATAAAGCGCCTTGAAGTTGTGATTTGGCACTATATAAATTAAATTGAAATTAAAAAGTTTGTTACAATTAGTAAAAAAAATGTCAGAGATTAACTGGCAGAGTTTGGAACATTTAGCTAGACATAATAGAAAGATAAAGTTGAGACCACATTAAAAAAATCCTATTTACACAAAGTCCCATCAAATCATGTAAAAAGAGGCAATAGAAGAAAAATAATTACAAACATTGGTGAGTTTTCGTTTGCAAAAAGCCTTCTTCTGTACATTTCTACAACATCTGTATTGAGACAGGCATACCTAGACCTAAGTACATATCATGCTGCACTAATATAGTGCAAAATTATCCCTGAAAAATGGAGAAGGGACAGGCAGGCAGAAGTGATGCTGTCTCTGGGATTTATTAAGCTCCTTTTTGTCTCCTCGTCATATTGTTTCTTGTGAGATGCACCGAAGCCATAATGACACTCAGGCCTCCGAATGTTCATTTGACACAGAACAAGTGATATCAAGGCAATGTCACTGAGCAGTGAAAAAAATGAGGGAATGATTTTCACAGAAGTATTTGTTCTGCGGAGACACTATTCAGTGACTGTTGTTTGAATATTTTGGGCAGTGGTAGATGGCAAAGAAGCAAAGGAGGACTTTCAGCAGGAAACAAAGAATCCATGAAGGCTCTTGTGAAATAAATGCCAAAATGAACATTTAAAAACAGATGGGGAAAACTAGGCTGCTAATGAATGTGGTCAGTCTTGATCTTTGAGGTTCTTCTTTTGCATGTGAACGAGTCTCAGCATTGGCGCTGATATCAAAGGGTTTCCACGGCGATGCCGTAAGTTCTGAAAGAAGACAAATGTTTGTACGTTGAGCAGGAAGACTTCTACATGTCTGCATCTCCATCGTAAGCCAGAGTCAAAGGCTTCAGTCTGTTGTTCATCTGGCGTCTCTGTGGCTTCTTTGGCTTTTTGCTACAGAACAAACAAAGAACAGGTGAGGAACAGTAAGACAATCTGATAGCAGCCACCTGACAGTAACTTCCACTCATGACCAACCTGTTACATACGAGACATGATTCTGTGTTTCTGTCATATCTGCCCTAAAAACAACATCACTGTCTTTGGAAGTTTATCCATCAGTCTTCAGCTGTCCCTCCTCATTTATACACTGTTGCTAAAGAGGAGAGCTGTACAAAATAAAGTCCTTTATAGTTTTCAAAATTGGCTTCAGAGTTATTATAACTCTGGGACAACGTTTAGCGTTTTCCACTGGTCACTGAGCACAGGTGCTACACATTGATACATTACCACATCACTATTTTCTAAACTTTGGTTACAGTCCTGGTAATATTAACTTAAAATAAACATTAAAATGTGCAAAAACTGTGATATTGCATTTGCTCTGCAATATGAGAGAAGTTGAAATTCTACATTTCCAGAGGTTTCTTCATATTGAAAGGGAGTTTTTCCTTCCCACTGTGGTCAAGTGCATGCTCATACCAAATGGTCTGATTGTTGGGGTCTTTACCTTGCAATATAAAGCACCTCGAGGCGAGTGTTGTTTTGAATTGTTGCTATATTAATAAAACTGAAGTGAACTGAATTGAAATTGTTTAACCAAGACTTAATTCAACTAATAAACTTGTACAAATATGATTCAATATTTTCACCACAAGGTCAACTTTTCAACTTTTTGCTGTCAAATCAGCAGCTTTTTGGTTTTCTCACCTCTAGTAGGTGATCCACTGAAATGATTGAACAAGCAATCTGGATGTTTGGGAACATGTCACATGTCGTAGAGAATAAAAGGAGTTAAGTAAGGCCTTGACTACGTGATAAGAGTTTCAAATGGAGCTGGGTGTGGCAGTGAGTGCTGTAGCTCTGGATGTTGTTGTGATGATGGAGGCTTTGAGAGCTGTGCCTCATATTGCTGTTGCTTTTCCTGCAGCTGCGGTTGCTGTTTGTTGCACCACTTTAACTCCTCTTGCTCTAGTTTCTGGCAGGCAGGACAGGTATAAGTGCAGCTGTTTTGCTCCATCCAATAAATCCTGTCTGAGGGGGAGTTGGAGCTTGACTTGCAGCAAAGGCAACAACCACAACAACTAAATAGAGTGTGAGAGGGTAGAAAGAAAAAAGGGACAAGACAAGACAAGAAGGAACAAATGATAAGGGAAACAGAAAAATGAAAAACAAAAACAAATGAAGAAATAATTGTGAGCAGTGTTGTGATGGAGGTCAGATCCCATGTCATTTTATTGGATGATGCTTTTTTTTCATAATATGGCCTTTAAATAGACAATGCAAGATGGAAGACAGGCGTTACACTTCATTCTACATGAAAACCGAAATCTAAGAAGTCTGTTGACGTGTCGTTGATTTAATAGGCGCACTGACTCGCCTCTGTCAGTGCGCCCCAGGGCAGCTGTGGCTACAATGTAGCTTGTCGTCAACAGTGTGTGAATGTAGTGTAAAGCGCTTTGGGGTCCATAGGGACTAAGTAAAGTGCTATACAAATACAGGCCATTTACCATTTACCAATAGATCGGACTCTGACTTTTGAGCTTAGTATGGCTCAGTGATCAGGTAGACAATTGGTTGTTAAAAACAAATTGCTATCTGATCAGTGAACATGATGTCAGAGCCATTATTTAAAAAAGAAAAATCCTTACTGACTCGTCCTTATGGTCGCCAAACTGGCCAATGTGTGACATTCCCAACATCAAAAATAATCAAAAAAGTTGTAAGATTGTTGCAGGATGTTCAGATTCTTTTGCAACATCCAATCTGCAATAGCAGATGGGTGCTTCATCATGACAGTGCACACTCACAGTACACTGAAAATGCTCACCCGCTACGGATTTGACTCCCTGTGACTCGTCCCACTTTGATTTTTTAGGATTCTATTTCATTTAGTCCTAAACTTTATGAGACACAGTACAAAATCACTAATTGCTAATTAGTGAACTACATTTTAATTTGACTTTCTTTCATGGTGATCTCCATCACATCACTTAATGTACATTATTGACATCATGAGGGAAAAAAATCAAATTGATGATGAAGTCAGAACATATTTCAGATGTGTTACTTTACCATGCTAAGTATGTCATGGAGATTATAAAGACAAGCAGCACAAATGCTCCTGCTGCTACTCCATACACCCAGGTTTTCAGCTTCCCATCTGCAGAGACACATAGACAGCAATGGTCAGCACTTACGATTGGACAGTTTTATTTAGACAAAGGTGACCCGAGTAAATACAAAATGCAGTTATTAAATTATGACTTCCTTTATTAAATGAAAAAGTTTATCTAGGGTTATCTGCAAAGGAGCCCTCTAAACCTAATATTGGGTTATCAGCCCTCCCTTTTTTCTCTCTCTCTCATTCTATTCCTTTTCTTCTTCTTTTTTTTTTATTTTATTATTACTTCCCCTATCTTTTGCCAACATAGCTCACCCTCGGTCAGCTCCGGCAGAATAACCACTCCAATTACAATGTGAATAATGACAGAAAAGAAAAGAAAAGAAAGCTCACACCACCACCTCTGTGTTTTACTTGTATACCTCATACATCTCTAAAGTTAGAAATATCCTGTCTCAGAGTGACGCTGAAAAACTAGTTCATGCATTTATTACTTCCAGGCTGGACGACTGCAATTCATTATTATCAGGATGTCCTAAAAACTCCCTGAAAAGCCTTCAGCAGCAAAGTCATTTAAAAATTCCTTATTTGGCTTAGGTGGTGGGAGTATATACAAGGAGCTGTACTGCGATGTATTCAAATGAGTGGAAGGGTGGGGAAGAGACAGGGAGAACTTTCCAGTGCTTGTGGTGAATTATCACGAGGCCGCCGCCCCTCCCAGAGTTGCGAGATTGACAGATGTAAACAAATTCAGATGGAGTAGAGTCATTAAGTGAAACAAAATCATTAGGCTGTTTCCACGTTTCAGTCAAGCAAAGAAAGTCCAAGAGAGGAGATCCTGGACAAGATGTCCCTTACCGGTAAGAGCGAATGTTTAAAAGACAGAAGTTGATGCTGGAATTACGATGCCAGGCTTAGCCGACCTAACAAGGTGTGCCAGCACATTGTGGTCAACAGTCCGGTCAGTTTTCCAGGGATGACGACGAGTTTTGGACCAGATGGACTGGACACTATTGAGTTAGTGTCATTGGTATTGAAGTTTCGCTGAAGCCCTCGGTGAATGTACGTGTGGCGGGGCTTGAAAGCGATGTCTGGATAGAGTTAAATCAGAATCAGAAAGGCTTAATTTATCTCCAAGGGGCAATTAAGAAAGTAAAGCGCCACAGGTAGAGAGTTAGGAAGCGGAGTTGCAGAAGTTCAGAGTACTGAAGTAGAGCTGTCGCTGGGTGACGAGCGATGGAACGAAAACAACCCAGGTGAGCACGGATCACACAGACACCCTGTGGATCCACATCTTGATCAGGGCTGCCGCTGAATGTAGACAGTTGGAAAAGGCCATGAGGGTAAAAGACCGAGCAGGCAGCTGGAGTGCGAGCAGTAAAAACCCGCAAATATTGCAAAAGCAAGTCAAAACAGGATTGTGCTTTAAATACGCTTAAAATACTTCAGTCAAGTTGTCATCAATAACTTTAAAACAAAATAAAAACAAATAACAACGAGAATAAATCGGTGAGCAGCGGCAGCCAGATGCGCCAGCGTTCATTCAGCCAAAAGACTAGTGTCTGTGACAGCAGAGCAGGAGCACTGGTGCGGCCGGTATCGGACCTTTAATGCTACTCGGGTTCCCAGATTTTATCAGAGGAGGCAGGGTAGCCACCTGGATAACAGACGCAGTTAGTGCTGGCTGAGTCTCACAGATCGGCTTCATCTGAACTCTGCAGTGCCTGCTGGGTAATACTCATAGGATCAGAGGTTAAACAGTGAGCTCATCCAGACTTCCTTTATTGAGGAGCTGGTTCCACCACAATGACACTTTTGATCTGTAATCTGGATCTTAACCTGCTCCAGAGCAGGTTAGGTGTGCAGCATGGGTTAACCCTGATGTGACCTGGATAACCCAAAATCCCGCTTCGTAGTACAGGCCTCTGATCGGCAGTGTTAGGGTAAGTGAATCCAGATAACAGAGAAATCCTGGCTGTGCTGAAAGCGTTAACACAAAGCTTGCTCGGTGTTAACAGAAGGAAAATGTTGGCTTGTTATTTTTCATCACAGATGTTTTAGTCCAATAATAATTTGCATGGTTGTATTGACACCCATTAGCATAAACCGGACTTTACAACCTCTTCATCAGGTCAAATCAAACCATTTAATGTAAAAAGTAATAATGCCGTGTTCCAGATACCTGAGGTCACTCCCGAGCAGAGATGGGCAGTACTGTAATCCGATTACTTTTTTCAAGTAATGCATAAAGTAAGGGATTACTATTGCAAAAAATAGAATAGAATAGAATAGAATTCAACTTTATTGTCATTGCACATGCACAGGTACAGGGCAACGAAATGCAGTTTGCATCCATCCAGAAGTGCTTAGTGATATAGATATATTACAATATATATTAGCAATAATATAGATATGTAAGTATATTACAGAAATGGGTCTATTATGTTATAATGTACACGGTATGAAGTATGTTGTGAATATTCTATAACTATAAGTATGTACAGGCTGTAGTGAGTACAAGCTATGTACAGGATATGGACAGGATATAAATATGAAAAACTATACAGAATATGAAATAAATAACTTTACAGGAATCTGAGATATACAGCTATACAGAAATGGGAACTATGCAAGTTGTAAACAGTTGTAGGGTTAAAAATTATCGTATGTACAGAATGATTGTTTACACAGGGCTATACAGTAGTGCAGTTAAGGTAAGTGAGGGTGTGGATCATTTCTACAGAGGCTATATAAAGTGCTAGTGGTTGTGAGTGGTGGTTCACTCCATGTTATTATTGTGTGTTTGAGGGTACAGTTGTCCATTGTGTGTGTGTGTGTATGTTCAGTCCATGAGTTAACGTGGGTCAGATGTCAGGAGGCAGAGTTCAGGAGTCTGACAGCTGTGGGGAAGAAGCTGTTCCTGTACCTGGTGGTCTTAGTCCAGAGGCTCCTGTAGCGCCTCCCAGAGGGCAGGAGGGTGAAGAGTCCATGTGATGGGTGACTGGGGTCTCTGATGATTTTCCCAGCCCTTGTCAGACACCGCTTCCTGTAGATGTCTTTTATGGCAGGAAGTGGTGCTCCGGCGATGCGCTGGGCAGTTTTCACGACCCTCTGCAACGCCTTCCGGTCCGAGGCAGAGCAGTTCCCGTACCAGACTGTTATACAGTTGGTCAGGATGCTCTCGATGGTGCAGCGATAGAAGTTCACCAGAATGTCTGAGGACAGGTGGTTCTTCCTCAGAGTCCTCAAGAAGAAGAGGCGCTGGTGAGCCTTCTTGACCAGCTTGGAGCAGTTGGTCGTCCAGGTGAGATCCTCGGAGATGTGGACTCCCAGGAACTTGAAGCTGCTCACACGCTCCACAGCCGTCCCCTTAATGTGGATGGGTGGATGTGGGTCAGCATTCCTCCTGTAGTCCACGATGAGCTCCTTGGTCTTCTCGGTGTTAAGCAGCAGGTTGTTTGTGTCGCACCACTCAGCCAGACGATCCACCTCCTCCCTGTAGGCGGCCTCATCGTTGTCACTGATGAGGCCAATCACCGTGGTGTCATCTGCAAACTTAATGATGGTGTTGGAACCATCAGCAGGTCTGCAGTCGTGGGTGAAGAGGGAGTAGAGGAAAGGGCTCATCACACAGCCTTGTGGTACACCGGTGTTCATTGTGATGGTAGATGAGCAGCGGTTATCCAGCCGGACATGTTGGGGGCGGTTGGTCAGGAAGTCCAGTAACCATTTGCAGATGAGGGAACTGATGCCCAGGTCTGTCAGTTTCCTGATGAGTTGTGAGGGGTGGATTGTATTGAATGCTGAACTGAAGTCTATAAACAGCATTCTGGCGTAGGTGTTGTTGTTGTCCAGGTGTGAGAGGACAGAGTGCAGTGCGATGGAGACTGCATCCTCTGTGCTCCTGTTCTGGCGGTATGCGAATTGGTGGGGGTCCAGGGTGGGGGGGGAGACAGGATTTGAAGTGTGCTAGGACCAGCTGCTCTAAGCAATTAGTGATGATGGGGGTGAGTGCTACTGGGCGGTAGTCACTGAGGCAAGATGGGTTGGAGTTTTTGGGTATCGGGACGATGGAGGTGGATTTGAAGCAGGCCGGTACCACAGCGTGGGCCAAGGACAGGTTGAATATGTCTGTCAGCACTCCTGCAAGCTCCTCAGAACACGCTCTGAGAACACGCACGGGGATGCCATCGGGACCTGCAGCCTTGTGGACATTGATCCTGCTCAGCACCGCTCCTACATCGGTGGGGGAGAGAGTCAGAGGTTGGTGGTCTGGCGTCACGTCTGCTTTGGTTGTGGTTGTGGGGTTCCCTCGCTCAAAACGAGCATAAAAGTTGTTGAGCTCGTTGAGGAAGGAGACATCAGGAATTAGAAAAAAACATCAAATCACTAGAAGAAGCCTACGCGTCCCACCAAGATCAGGAAACATTGAACAAAATACGCAAAACAAAACTAGAATTAAATGAGATAATTGATAAAAAAACAAAATTCTTAGTACAAAGACTACGCCTACAAAATTATGAACATGGTAATAAATCCGGTCAATTTCTAGCAAACCAGCTAAAAATAAATAAAGAAAAAACAACTATATGTGCTGTTCAAGATTCATCTGGGAACACATTATATGAACCGATACAAATAAACAACATTTTCAGGGATTTCTATAAAACGTTGTATTCACCACAAATAAACCCATCTAAAAAAGAAATTGATCAGTTTTTGGACAACATAACTCTTCCAAAATTATTGGACACTCAAGCAATGGCACTGGATTCACCACTGACACCAGGTGAACTCCAGGAAGCCCTGATAAGTATGCACAATAATAAGGCTCCAGGTCCAGATGGCTTTCCTGCAGAATTCTACAAAGAATTCTGGTCGATTCTAGCACCAGTTTTCTACAGAACGTTGTTGGAAATTAAAGAAAAGGGCAGACTTCCATCAAATATGAATTCTGCAAACATTAATCTCCTGCTAAAACCAGGCAAAGACCCTGTATATCCCTCAAGCTAACGTCCAATATCCCTTATAAATGTAGACCTTAAAATAATCTGCAAAGCTCTCTCAAAGAGACTGGAGAAAATAACCCCCCTCTTAATTCATCCTGACCAAACTGGTTTCATAAAAGGTAGGCACTCATCAACAAATACACGTAGATTACTTAATTTGATAGACTACTCATACAGTAAAAACCTAGAAACTACAATATTCTCTTTAGACGCAGAAAAAGCATTTGACAGAGTTAACTGGAAATTTCTATTTGCAACTTTACACAAATTTGGTTTTGGATCCTCTTTCATAAACTGGTTAAAAATATTATATAATTCCCCAACAGCTTGTGTTAGAACAAATGACCAGACATCCTCCAGCTTCTGTCTCTTGAGGGGCACCAGGCAGGGATGCCCACTCTCCCCTTCACTATTTGCAATTTTTATTGAACCACTAGCAGCAGCAATTAGACAGAATTCAGTAATTAAGGGCATAAAATGCAAGAACGTGGAACATAAAATCAGCCTTTATGCGGATGATGTGTTACTCTTTCTCCAAAATTCACAAACCAATATCTCTGGGGTGATTGAATTGATAAACTATTTTGCAAGAATATCAGATTACTCAATTAACTGGTCAAAATCTACAGTCCTACCGATTAATTGCTCCTTCCATAATTCCTCTTCTACACCACTGCAATCGGGAAATATAAAATATTTAGGTATTAATGTTTCTCCCAAGCTTGCAGATCTAACTAAATTAAACCATATCCCACTTTTAAAGAAGGTAGAAGATGATCTGGCTAGATGGAAATGTCTACCCATATCACTCATGGGAAGGGTTGCCGCTATAAAAATGATGGTCTTACCAAAAATAAATTATTTATTCTCAATGATCCCAACTAAACCGCCACAAGATTGGTTCAGATCTCTAGATTCATGTATGTCCAAATTCCTTTGGAAAAATAAACCCCCACGTATAAGCTTAAAAACACTACAAAAGACCAAGGATAAAGGAGGACTAGAACTGCCTAACTTTCAGCACTACTTCTTAGCCAACAGGCTTCAGTTTATCTCAGGATGGCTAAAACACACCCTCTTAGATGAACCTTGGCTAGATGTAGAACAAGCACTCTGCAATAATCTAGAGATCTCAGACCTACCATTTATCAGCTCAAACATCCAACGACATGAATGCTTTAAAAGCATCAACATCAGCTCTTCTCTGACAGCATGGTGGGAGTTTCTAAAATTGACGGCGTCTTCATTAATCCCATGCAAACGTACACCTATCTGGAACAACCCTGACATATTACAAAACAATAATATGATAAACTTTTCAGATTGGAGTGGTAAAGGAATCAAATATTTAGAACATATACTAGAAGGAACAGAATTTATTTCATTTGACGGACTAGTTACACAATATGGGATCAACAAGAAAAGATTTTTAGAATATCAACAAATTAAATCCATAGTAAAAAAGAAATTTAAACCGGGTCAAGTTGAACTACAAACACCACCAAGTGTGGTTCAATTTCTTACTCTTAAACCCCCCAAATTACTATCCAAAATATACAGAATGCTTTCTAAAACAGATGAATCAATATCACTTCCTATTGCAAAATGGGAAGCGGATTTATCAGTTAACTTAGACCTAAACTTCTGGTCTCAGATTTGCTTAAAAACCTTTCATCTAATTAGAAATCCCAGTCTTCAATTAATTCAATACAAAATATTACATAGAGTGCACTATACAGGTCATCGGATGTTCAAGATGGGCTTTTCGTCTACCAACAACTGCTCACACTGCCAAACCAATTCACCGGACAATTATATCCACGCTCTTTGGTTCTGTCCACCAGTTCAGAAGTTTTGGCGCGAGATATGTGAAGACTTATCGAAGTGTCTGAAATGTAACATTCCAACTTCCCCCTTAGTGTGTTTGTTGGGCAGCTTAGATAATGTCACTTCAGAAAAGAATATCGCCCATATGGTTTTCACTGCCCTATGCATAGCCAAGAAAACAGTCCTCATGAACTGGAAAAATAAAAATAATCTTAATTCTAACCAATATAGAAATTATCTATTAGATTACATTAGTCTTGATACAGCCTCTGCCACCACATCAGATCAATTGCTCTGGGCTCCTTTGATCAGCTCCATCACCTAGTGGGGGTGGGGGGTCATAGTTTGGTCCCGCCTTCACTGTTGTGATTGGTGTGGGGGTAGGGACAGGCTTAGGGCGTCGGGGGGTTCCCCGGAGGCATCTTCCTTGGGGGGCTCAACCCGGGTAGCGGTCATGTCCGGTTAGGGGCTCTGTTGGCTCTCAGGTGACTGTTTCCTCGCGGCTGCGTGCAGCGGGGCTAGGGGAGGGTCTGTGCTGACGGACGTGGGTTACTGACCTGGTAGCCTGGCTGCCCCTGGGTGGGTCCGGGATGGGCGTGAGGTTCTGGGGGCGCTCCGTCTCTGGGCTGGGACCCGGACCGGGCCTCGGGGGCTTGGGTCCTGGTTGGTGTGTTGCCGGGGTTGTGGGCGGGTGGGTGCATGGGGGCCCAGCCCTGGAGCAGGGTGCCGCCGGTGCGTCGAGCCACCTGGGGGGCTCTTCAACTGGTGGGGGAGATTGTCACATCTTGCAGGAGCTTTCCTCTCCTCAGGAGCTCCCTCTCCAGGAGGGGGAGATACAGGAGAGGTGGAGGAAGATCTCAGCCTGGGTGTTTATTGTCTTATGTAGTCTGGAAGATGAGTGGATGGTGGGGTGGGTGCAGTTTTCTCTGTGGTGGGGTTGGGTGGACTGTCCCGGGCTCTGTGGGGCCGGGCGGCGCTGCTGCACTGGGCCCGGTCTGGATGGGCCTGGGCCCCCTTTCCCTGGCGGGTCGCGGAGTATGGGGGTGCCTACTGGGGTCAGCGGGGGAGCTGGCCCCAGGGAGGGGTCACTTGCCCCTCCCTTCCTTCCCTCCCCATCTCCAGCTGCCTCCCTCTTCCCGCTTCACCACAACCACCCACACATGCAGGGCCTTGGAGTAGGGATATGTCACCAGGGTGCAGAGGAGGCTACCCCCCCCTCTGTCCCCTTCTGGCTGCCTCTGCCTCAATTTTATCCCACAACTTAGACATTCACATTACTCACACTCTCATTACACATACATATAGGATCTTGGGGGTGGGCACGATACACGGAGTCCAAAGTACCATCAGGGTGTACACCCCACCCCTGGCATCGTTGCCCACCTCTCAATTTTAAATACACGTAGACATTGAGGGCTAGCAGGAGGGACCATGCGCTTACCTGCTGCTCTCTGGCAGGTAGCTCCAAGCCCTCCTGGGTTTTAAATGCACCTTAGAATACACATGCATCAACATTACAATGAGCGGGTGGAGGGAGGTTTGGAGTCTTCTCTCACCCCCATTCTCTGCGACCTGCTGGAGCGGGGGGGCTAGGAGGAGGAGTTGGTCGTCCGACTGCGGTCTGGAGTGTGGAGCCTTCCTGCTGCTGCGGAGTCGGGGCGGTCTGCCTCCCCCCACCGCAGGGAAAAGGGAAACACCACCTGGGTCTGGGTGCAGTTCCCCCCTCCAGGGGCAAGGGTACCTAGACCCGGTTTGTAGAGTACGCTTGGGGAGTGTGATCGTGTGTACAACGTCTCTTTATGTCTGTCTCCACGTTGGTTGAGTGTGGAGTAAGTGCATATGAGAGCATGAGGGTGGGAATGGATGTTTGTATCTGTGTGTGCCTGTATGTCTGTGTCTATATGTCAGGTTGGGTGTCAGGCGCCACCTCTCTGGGGACATCTCAGGCCCTCCAAGGTTTGGAGGCCTATCTCCCCCTACCACCACTTCCCCTGCCAGTGGCGGACCCCCTCAGACATCGGTGCGTTGGTGGTTCTTTGTGTCCGGGGATGGGCGTCCAGGTACACACCGGCTCACTCCTTGGCGGCCGCTTATCGGGGCCTGGAGCCTGGGGCTCGCTCGGGCCACTTCGGAGGTGGGGTGCCCCCGGCCTCTCGGCCTGGGGCTCGGTCACTCAGGCGCAGCTGGCTGCCGGCGGAGCTCACGGGCGCGTCACTGCAACTCCCCCTGGCTTCTGCTCCGCGGCTGCTGAGTGAGCCCTCATCTGGGACTCTCCTCAGCTCTTTCCGGGACAGTGGCACAGCTGCCCCTCTGTTGGTCTTCCTTGGTCTCTTGTGTTCTGGGGGCCTCTGGATGTCTGGAGTTTTGATCTCCTCCACACCTGCTTCACGCCCTGGAGGACGGGGCTGTGGCCCCCCCACACCCTCTAGCAGATTATTACATGAAGGAACCTTTTAACAAACAAAAAACAAGCGCGTCCATGCTCACAGGTGTACACACGGGTGATCACACACACAAACTACACCCTTTTTGGCTCCTACCTCAAAGCACACTGTGTTCTGTTGATCTTATGTGCTGCACAATAATGTTTAACATTTAGTATTTACTGTCATATTCCCATATATCATTGTGATGTTGTTTATTCTATTACTCTTGTTCTCTTCTGCTTGCTTTCTTTTTTCTTTCTCAGCAGGTGATCCAGGTGATTGATATATGCATTTTTTTTTCTCTGCCCGTTCTGTTGGTTTTTGTCTTTTGCCCTTCTCCCCCGTCCCTCTTCTCAGCTGTTTCTCTTTCCCTCTTTCTTTCTCCCCTTCTTTCCCCCAGTCAAGTCTGTCCCGTATTCAGTAAGTGAAAATAAAATAAACAATAAAAGGTGAATCAAATGGACCATTACGGCAAGGCTGGGATGGTCAGTTTGGTAAAGTAAATCCGTTGGGCATCTTTCTTTGCCTTTAGACAACAATTCTGATGGCAAAAGAGCCAAACGGGACAGGCCAAAAAAAAAAAAAAAAAAAAAAAAAAAAGAGGAAGGAGACATCAGAGGATGCGGGGGAGGGTTTGGTGGTCCTGTAGTCTGTAATGGTCTGGAGTCCTTGCCACATGCGTCGGGGGTTGGAGTTGGAGAAGTGTTCTTCTACCTTCTTTTTGTAATGGTGTTTGGCTTT
The DNA here is from genome assembly GCF_057382275.1 of Copadichromis virginalis. Lineage (NCBI taxonomy): Eukaryota > Metazoa > Chordata > Actinopteri > Cichliformes > Cichlidae > Copadichromis > Copadichromis virginalis. Next base: position 34,860,798 of record NC_140638.1, read on the forward strand.
TTTGATGCCCTTCTTTAGATTAGCCCTGGCTGTACTGTAGGCGTGTGCATCTCCTGACCTAAAGGCGGTGTTGCGGGCCTTCAGGAGGAGACGAACATCCCGGTTCATCCAAGGCTTCTGGTTGGGGTACATGGTGATCCGTTTCTGGGTGGTGACACTGTCTGTGGTTTCGGAGATGTAATCCAGTACAGATGAGGCGTACTGGTCCAGGTCTGTGTGGGTGAACATATTCCAGTCTGTGTTTTTAAATCTGTCCTGGAGCACTGCGTCTGTCCCCTCTGGCCACACTTTAATTGTCCTCACAGCAGGTTTCACACGTTGGATGAGTGGTGAATACCTAGGTGTAAGGAACAGGGAGAGATGGTCCGATTGTCCAATGTGGGGGAGGGGTGTGGCTTTGTAGGCTCCAGCCAGGTTGGAATACACATGGTCTAAAGTCTTGTCTCCTCTGGTGTGGCAGGAGACATGTTGGTGGAATCTGGGGAGGACTGTCTTTAAGTTGGTGTGGTTGAAGTCGCCAGCAACAATAAAAGCAGCCTCGGGGTGTTTATTCTGGTGTTTGTTAATGGCTGCAGAAAGTTCTTTCATGGCCAACCGTCGGGGGGTATATACACGGCAGTGAGTATGATCGAAGTGAGTTCTCTGGGGAGATAATAAGGTCTGCATTTGACCATTAAAAACTCCGCATTAGGTGAGCAGTGACTCTCAGTAGTAGTGGAGTTCATGCACCAAGCATTGTTAATATAAATGCACAAACCTCCACCTCTGGTCTTGCCGGAGTCATCTGCTAGCCTGTCGGCTCGGTGTGTGTGGCGTCCTGCTAACTCGATAGCATTGTCCGGGCAGCTGTTGTTCAACCATGTTTCGGTGAAAAACATGACATTTGAGTCCATAATCCGTCTGTTGTTAGTGATGGAGAGCCGTATCTCATCCATTTTGTTTGCCAGAGAACGGACATTGGCGAGGAAAATACTGGGTAAAGGCAGCCGGTGTGGTGTTAGCTTTAGCTTAGCCCGTAGCCCTCCGCGCCTACCTCGCCTTTGTTTACGATCTCGGCGCCGTCTGCGTGCACTTCCGCCCGGCCGGGTAGAGTGGGCAGCCTCCGGTGTTCTGGAGATCTCTGGGATGAGTCGGAGATCGGCGATAAAACTGTTGGAGTTATGAGTCCAGATGTCCAGAAGCTCTTGTCTGCTGTAGGTCAGGAACGCACAGCAATTCTGGACGAATAATCCGGTTAAAAGTAGATAAAAAACTGCTAAATAGCAGATTCTGGAGAGACACTGAGCCTCGCGTTGTTCACGCGCCGCCATCATGGATGTGATGAGGTAATTAGATTACCGTTACTTTCCCGTAAGCATGCTGCGTTACTGCATTACTAAAACCGTGATTTTTTTGTGAGTGTCTCATGACAATGATGTAAGCGAGTGCCACGTTCGTGACAACAGCTGTGTGCAGATCAAGAATGGATCATATATCGAGTGCAGGAGAGAGTATGAGCGTGCAGCGTTTAAAGCGTGGAAGTACTGACCTTACTTTGAGTTTGATTCCATAAAAAGTGACAAAAACATTAGTGTCCGCTGTGCGTGGGAAGAAAACTTCTTTTTACAGCGAAAAAAACCCCTAAACTTCCGAGCAAGCACCGAGTAGCTACGACGTAATGGGAAACTCACAGAGAAACTCGCGGATTCTTCAACTGACCGCGGCACACCTGCACCAGGGTAAACCTCCGCCTACCCCACTCCTGCTTTACAGGTGAAAATAGAGCAACAGGACCGCTGAGTCTTTGACTTTATTTATTTTCTGTGTTTCACTTGCATTTATTTGAAAGAGTGAGTGTAAACACAAAAAATGTTTTTATTTTAAGTGCTGGAATGTGCAGAAAATAGGTTTAAATGTTAAACAAATTTCTTCCAGTCAGAGAATGGTGCAAATAATTTAATGTTTGCTTGATGCATTTTATATGATGGATTATGCAGAAAAAGTAGAATTGGGCAGAAAGATCACCAATTCAGGTTGTAAATCATGTTTTTAAAAAGTAACTAAGTAACTAATTAGTTTTGAAAATAAGTAATCAGTAAAGTAACGGGATTACTTTTTGAGGGAAGTAATCAGTAATTAGGTACTGATTACTTTTTTCAAGTAATTTGGCCAACACTGCTCCCGAGTTAGCGCATTCCAGACAAAAGCAAAAAAAAACAAAACAGGTTTGTTAAGTTTGTTAACTAAGAATATAATGTATATAATGTTGGTCCCCTGTCTCGCCAGCTGGCTCACATTGGCCCACAGTGTTGTTTTTGTTGTTTTCCATGTCGCTCGCTCTCCTCTGTCTGCCTGGGCAGAACTCATTACTGGGCTCCCGCTTTTGGCCGACGCATCTGCGCTGATGATCGGCACCTGCAGCTAATTAGTTCCTGTTTTCCCTGGCCGCTATTTATGGTTGAGGCTCGGAGCAGCTCATCGCTGGAACGTTGAATGCCCCGAGTTTGGAAAGCCCCGGCTAAGTCTAAGTTTGCTTTTGTGATTGTTCAGTGTAGTGTTAACACTCGCTTCTGTGTGTAGGTTCCTTGGACCCCGAACGATGCCAACTTATCCCAAAGTCCAGCCAATGATGCGATTCACATTCGTGTATACGCAGCTAATCAACGTCGCTGACAGGCTATGACAGCGTCCTCATGTGCGACACCGGTGTTTTAGCAAAGCGGCTGATGTGGAGTGAAGCCACGTTAATGACAACGTGTACAACCATTGGAGACGTGAGCAGGACAGACGGAACAACTGACGGACAAAGTGTGGACTTTATACCAGTTTTTAAATTGTGTTGATCGGCCACGTAAAACCAGAGTTATGATAAAATATCTGCAATGTTTGGTTTTCTTCCTGAATACTGTCGTTGTTTATATTTACTGCAGGAAGAAAATGGCGTTTTATAAGGAAAACGCTTCAAAGCACTCTCCACCTGTGAGCAAAAACAAAACCAAAAAAATCCCACCCTTTCCTATTGGTGGACAAATGTACCATGTGGACCAATCAAAAAATGATATGGCAACATGGCATTTAGTTGTTTAGGACGGGGGAAGTTTTAGGAGTGACGGCGTGTTTCAGATGTGAGAGATTTGCACATTTAGCGCAAATCTTGTGTAGTTAGTGTGTAGTTAGTGTGTAGTGTAGTCAATAGTTTTGTTGTGTGTCAGAACAACGAGGCGACTGCTGAGTGTTACAGGTGTTACAGCAGTGACACATCTGCTGCTGTCAGGCCTGCAGGTATCAGGCTGTTGTTCTCCTTCATCTCATAGTGGACAGAAATTATTTTTTGGAGTGACACAAATAATTTGTGTGGCATCAGATTTGATGCAGAACAGCTGATTGTTCTGTAAATAGTTTGAAATGTTTATTTAAAAAAACGCCTTGGCTGCATTTTTAGGTAAACAGCTGCAAAATACTTTGTTGTTTGCAAAACTCAGTTACTTTTTTGAAGAAGTAACTATATAATTAGTTACCCAACATTGGTCATTATTTACTGTATTTTGCAGACAGAGTTACAGACTCTCTCCCAGACCACAGACTCAGACTCATAATACAAGTCAGAGCTTTATAATAAATAATAAAGAAAGAAAGTTGTGTTTTCAAAATTGGAGTTGAAGTTATTTTTCCTTCCAATAGTGTTAACATACTACACAGGTCATGAACAAGATTTTTTATTTATTTTCATTGTAAGTGGGCTAAAGCAGTTAATTAAAAGTAGTCTCACATAAATGCTGTAATTTGATTACTTTAATAAACATGTGACTTGGATGGATTGGATGCTGGCGTGACCACAGTGCACACGTCTGCTGTTGCTCACAGTGGTCCAAGGGACGCTCAGGGAGTTTGTGTGTTCGCTCACACACGTGAAAAATTAGAGGGGACATTGTTCACCAAATGACTGATTATGTCTGCCCTAAGCTGACACCAGCTTGGAGCCTCAAAACACAGTTGATCCTAGAAACAGCATGATGCACTTGGTTTTAAAACCCCCTGAAGACCCCACAGCTTATGCTTGGCTGCGTTTTTTATTGATTTTAGCTCTGCTTTTAATACTATCCAGCCTTTTTCAGAAGCTAAAACAGAGGACACACAGCTCTATTATTAAATGGTAAAAAATTCTTTTTTCACAAATGTTTTAAAAATGGTTGTATAACTATGTTGGTTTTCATGTTGGTTGGGTGGGCTCTCTCAAAAAGTCATGCTTCTGTCTGAGCATTTTTGTGTTTCCTGTTTTAAGCACGTATAAGTATAATTAGACACAAAATAATAGCGTGGTCTGGAAATTTCTCAGTAAAATGGAGGCTGTTAAAATTGGTGCAGGCAGCCATGAAAATTATAGTCCAGAAAGCCCACAGCCCTTATCAGAACAGTGTGCATTACAGCAAGCCACAGGAATTTTGTGCAATCTAAGTCATATCCTGTACTTGCAATATGAGCTGTTACTTTCTGACAGAAGATTTGAAAATTTAAAAGGTTTAAGAATTCATTTGTAACTTGCTCGATTAATGCTCTGAATAACTCTAAATGGTTTGTAGTGGTGGTTGTTGTAATGCTTGTCCTGTTGGAGTCCAGAACAAATGTCCTCTTTGGAAACAATAAATTACATTAAAAGAAACGAATGAATGAATATTTCTGTGGAAGCTTCTGATTTGATCCTACCAGTGCTTAGGTTTCTGCTATAGTCGGTTCCTCATCTGATCAGCAGGGGGCAGCAGAATATAACATAAGATAATATTTGGAATTTGTCCAAATTTTTCAGTGTTTAAAAAAAAAATTCCCAATGTAGCCTCAAGGTTCACAATAGTACAAAGTCTGTAATAAAAGATTATAAATAAATTACAGAAATCATTTTACCATTTCTGAGATTAAACATTGCATTCACATAATGGGCTTCTTGTTTAAATATATTCTCATTTCTTATAGACCTGACAGAGATGGCTCTGTTACCTGGACCAAAGGGCTGCAGGAACCAGGTGCGTCCTGCCCTGCCTGGTGAGCTGGCTGCAGGTTGAGTGGGGTTGAAGCCTCGGATCGTCTTAACGTCAGCCTTGTTGTCACCTGCAGTGGGGATCTCTAGCACTGGAATGACAGTGCACTGGTCCAGCAAGCCATCAGATGTCATCACTTCAGTGTAGCCATCTTCACAGCCGCACACACCCGCCTGAAACAGGAAAGAGAAATTTCATAATGCAATCTGTTATATGAAACTATGTAAACGAAACTCTGAGCAGCAGAGATGTGCCATAGGTAACACAAGGAATAAAAGTTTCTGGAAGTCAAATAATTTTCAAACTGCTTTAAAAAGGGAGAAAAGACGGCTTTGTGGTGTTTATTCACAGCAGATACCAATCAATCAACATTTTTATATTTTCTTTTTCCTTTTTATGGTTTGGTTTTGGTATCTGACCAATTCATTGCATTACATGTAAAGTTGATAAACTATGAGTTTTTGAAAATCCCCAGATTAACTTGAGTTGTTTTGGAGTCTGTTTTAGAGAAGTTAAGTCTTCCTGATAAACATGTAATAAGAACACTGCCTGATGTCAAGCAGTAACTGCTTCTACAACTGTCGCAGAGCGACTGCAACGGCTTTGTTGCCTTGTTTGAGGACATGTCATGCCTCTTTTCCACTAGTACCTACTTAGCTCAAACTGACTCGACTCGACTCAGTCTACGTCATTTTTAATTACAATTGAGTAAGAGTATAACAACCACCTAACGTGCATGGGGTTGTTATAGCAATGCAGCCAAAAATCCTGTGATGTCACTTGCATGGGACAAAAACAACACACAATCCAGGGCACTGAGGCCATGGTATACGTGCTGCTGCTGGTAAGTGTCTGGACTTCATTCCTGGACACGGTGCTGATTTTTGTGCAGCCAGTTCCCATGTTGCCAGGTTTCAAATTTTGATTTTTGTGAAGGAGTCGTTCTAATGCCTCAAGTGATGCCACTGACTGACCAGTCAGTCTGTTGATCAGATCAATTTAGATAGTTTGGAACCTGATCGAGTAGGTCCTAAAAAAGTACGTAGTACAAAGTACTGTCACCTAATGGAAAACCCTCAAAACCAAGTAAAGCTGAGCCGAGTAGGTACTAGTGGGAAAGGGCTAAGAGATCTTTGCCAGTGGACTGAAAGTCCTGGGAACTGAATGTCAATGAGTAAGACTGGTAATATAAGCTAGGGCTTGTCTATTAAGGGCCATTATTAAAGCTTAAACTAAATTCTAAAATGGACAGGAAGCCAGTGCAGCTAAGCCATGACTGGAGGGATATGCTCATATTTTTAGCACCAGTCAGCAGAGTTGATGCAGAACTCCATAGAGAGCTTGAATGTGTTTTTCATCATTGAAAATTTCTGAAAATGAAAAGTTGAAAATGCTGAAAAACCAATGCACCAAGTGCCAAATTTCAACCCAGCCCTTTGAACTCCAATTTTGATTTCTCAAAATTCTCAAAACACTTAACCATACCACTTACAGCTCCCAGGGACGTCAGTCAGAATGCTCTTCATAGACTGTAACTGTAAACACCAAGTTCAGCAGTGCTTTTAACTGTATGTTCTTATAATGAAAGTGTATCCATGACATGACATGAGATGCACCTATGACACACGTCTGTGAACACGTATTTCTATTTGTTTGAACTACACCTCTTCTGAGAACATGTTTTTGTGTTTGTTTTCTGTTGAAGGGCAATTTCACTATCAGTGTGTGACTGGCCTGACTCTTTCATACATACTGAAGAAAAGGTTTGAATTAAATTGACTGAAAATATTAATGCAACACTGAACAATATTAAGGTAAGTGAGAGATATGTAGTTCTGACTGACCAAAGTACAAACTTTTTTGATGAGTTGTGAAATTCAGTTGAGAAATGCATCAAAACTAATTAAAAAATATGTAGACACAGCAGTGCGTACAAGAACAATGGGAAATGTGTGTGGGGAAAATGTGTTCCACATTTGAGAACTACTCAAAGTGATCAAGAAAAACTGCAAAATGAATTACACATATGAATAAACATGCTTTAAGTCAGGTATCATTCTTTTCAGAATTTTGCTGGACTGCAGATTCTTCACTGCCAATTAAAGAACTGAAAGCATTGGCAGTTATTAATTCAATCTGATATTACAGCATGAAAACAGTCTGAGGAAAGCACTTAAAGGCCTTCACTCTCTGAGTAACAATCTCCAGGGTGGGCCATTTATATGGATACACCGTAATAACATGGGAATGGTTGGTGATATTAAAGTCCTGTTTGTGGCACATTAGTATATGTGAGGGGGCAAACTCCTCAAGATGGGTGGTGACCATGGTGGCCATTTAGAAGTCGGCCATCTTGGATACAACTTTTGTTTTTTCAATAGGAAGAGGGCCATGTGACACATCAAACTTATTGGTAATGTCACAAGAAAAACAATGGTGTGCTTGGTTTCAATGTAACTTTATTCTTTCATGAGTTATTTACAAGTTTCTCTTTGTTCACAGCCATTGACATGTCGAAGAGGTTAACACGTGAGGAGCAGATCGAAATTGTGTTGATATCTGGTGAACGCAGTAACCGGGTCATTGCAGAAGATTTCAATGCCAGACCCCCTACGAGACCACCCATCTCCCATGCTACAGTTAGCAAACTGCTTGCTAAGTTTCGTGAAACTGGTTCAGTGTTGGATTTGCCAAAATGTGGACGCAAGAAAACTGTCACTAATGAAGAAACATCAGTGGCTGTCCTAGCTTCATTCAGCAAGAGCCCACAGCGTAGCACTTGCCGCATGTCACTGGAGAGTGGCATTAGTCAAACATCCCTTCAGCGGATATTAGCTACTCACAAATGGCACCCTTACAAACTCCAGCTACTGCAGCATCTCAACGAGGATGACCCAGATCGGCGCACAGAATTTGCAGAATGGGCAAAACAAAAATTGGAACAGGACCCTCAGTTCACGCAGAAGATTTTGTTCAGTGATGAGGCAAACTTTTATGTGAATGGTGAAGTTAACAAACAAAACCATCGCTATTGGTCTGACACTAACCCACATTGGATGGATCCCTCCAAGACTGTTGGAACAACAAAGTGATGGTTTGGTGTGGTATATGGGGAACAACAATAGTGGGTCCATTCTTCATCAATGGAAACCTCAAGGCCACTGGATATTTGAAATTGCTACATGATGATGTGTTTCCCTCTTTATGCACTGAAGCTGGCACGTTCCCTGAGTTTTTCCAGCAAGATGGTGCACCACCACATTATGGGTGCCAGGTCCGAGCATTCCTAGATGAACAGTTTCCTGGAAAGTGGATTGGTCTTCGTGGGCCAGTTGAATGGCCCCCAAGGTCTACCGATCTGACCCCCTTAGACTTTTATCTTTGGGGTCATCTGAAGGCAATTGACTATGGTGTGAAGATACGAGATGTGCAGCACCTGAAACTACGGATACTGGATGCCTGTGCTGGCATTTCTCCTGCGGTGTTGCTATCAGTGTGTGAAGAGTGGGAGAAGAGGGTTGCATTGACAATCCAACACAATGGGCAGCACATTGAACACATTTTATAAGTGGTGAGAAACTTGTAAATAACTCATGACAGAATAAAGTTACGTTGAAACCAAGCACACCATTGTTTTTCTTGTGACATTACCAATAAGTTTGATGTGTCACATGACCCTCTTCCTATTGAAAAAACAAAAGTTGTATCCAAGATGGCCGACTTCTAAATGGCCACCATGGTCACCGCCCATCTTGAGGAGTTTGCCCCCTCACACATACTAATGTGCCACAAACAGGACTTTATATCACCAACCATTCCCATGTTATTACGGTGTATCCATATAAATGGCCCACCCTTTAGTCTCAAAACCAATAGCCTGCCATCAAGAGCTAAGCATGACAAATGTTTTCGAAGCCAATCACATGGACATCTGGTAAATAAGAATCTCTTCCTTTGGGATAAAAATGCTCCCTGCATGAGTAATTAATAAGATGTACTGTAGAAGCATGACCTACTGACCTGAACTACTGAATAACATGAATAACCTCAAACAATCACATTTCTAAAGGTTTAAAAAAACAGAAATAAAACAGCAGCCATTCACAACTCAAAAGTCCAAGTCATGTAAGGTTTAGTCACATATCATGATGCCATTGCAAGTTTCACAATTTGTTAACAGCTTCTCTTATCAAATGTCTCAATATCTCGAAAATAAGAAACCTCCTGTCTCAGAGTGATGGTGAAAAACTACTTCAGTCATTTATTACTTCTGGGCTGGGCTACTGCAATTGATTATTATCATGTTGTTCTAAAAGCTGCCTGAAAAGCTTTGAGTTGCTGCAGCAAGAGTACTGACAGGTAATATAGAGAGAGTCCTTATTTCCCCCAAATTGGATTCTCTTCAGTTCTCCCTGTTAAACCCAGAATCAAATTTAATTCTTCATATTCAAGGTCCTTAATAATCATAAACATCTTATCTTAAAGACCTCATATCATCCCAATAGAGAGCTTTGCTCTTGGATTGCAGGCTTACTTGTAGAAGTAAGAAGCAATAATGATGTGTTCTAATATAATACAACTATGAAGCAAACAGCAGGCTAGTTTTCTGCTTGTCTCCAACTATATCAGAATGAGAAACTGCTCATGCTGTAATGATTGTCATCTACACTGAATTTAATATTTGTAAGCATAAGCATTTCATTTTTCAAATGATGTATGATTTGAATCTTATATTCAAAAAGCAGGTGGAAGTTTTATTTTCTAGCATGAAGGGTTTAATGAGCTGTTCACACGAATGTAGAGCCTGGCAATGGAGCTAAAATCGCTCTATTAGATAGGTCTCAAATCCACCTGGACAGTTACTCAGTGGCACAGTGGAAGCTGAAGATTGGATCTGACCACAGATGTAAGAAAAATGAATGAACTGACTTCATCATATACTCACCTCTGTGCACAGGGACTGTGGCTTGGTGCATGGTGGGTTACACGATCGGTCTGCCTTTGGTTTGGCTGTTGTAAGGCATCCACCTGTGGAGTAAAGTTCAAAAGGTCAAACCAGAGGTTTGATGTTCTGTTTGGTTCTTTTTTTGCTTATTGTTTATACTGAGTTATATATCTTTTTTTAATATCTTGAGCCTTAGTTCTTCATTTGAGTTTCTGTTTATTTGTCTTTGTAATCTACTTAGGGTTTACTTTGTATAGTCTCTTGCGTTGTTTTCATAGCCTTCCACCTTCCTTGTCAAGTATAAGTTATTTGCAATAAACCAAGAACCTCTCAGGTTGTGTCGGGTTTCCCAGCAGCACAAATCCTGTCACAGTGTTGACCAAATTCCCGAAGTGATTTGTCACACCTGTCGCATGATCTTTTGTGGATATCTTCGGAGCTGCAGCCAAGGTGTGCCAGTGGAAGAGTGGGCTCTGTAGCTGCTCCCAGCATCGCAAGGCAAGTTTAAGCACGTCTGTGATTTTGGATCATCTGGGCCTGTCCTCTAAAGATCACCGCTGCCAGTTCCTTGGAGAGCCAGATGAAAGCGTGTGATCGCCTCTTTGACTAAACTCAGAGGCTCTGGGAAGCTGCAGCGAGGTGGCCTCCCAGCACCCTCCATATTCAGTAATTCAGTATGTCCTGGACCTCAGTGGCAAGTGGGGCGTGTTGACTATGAAGTGTTGTGGTCGTACAGGGGTCACACAAATTAACCACCTCCTTAAAGCATGGAGAGAGGGAGAATCCATTTCTCCTGTTAGATTGGTAAAGGATAGAGATGAGTTGGGGTCGGAGGTGCCAACTTCAACCATTCCCACCTCTCTCCTTGTGACCACCTTCTAACATTGGCCCAGAGAGCAGATGTTGTGTGTCTGTTGTCTCCCCTGCCCAGTTGCACCGCTCTCATTGAACACCACTTTGAGACTAACCCTGGGGTGGTGCTGGTTTCACAGCTCTACGGGTTACCTGAACACAAAACATAAAGAGTTCAGAGGGAATTGGCTGAAGAAAGATGGGTCTATGGATTTTTGATGGATTTGACCAAAGGTTACTGGCAGATTCCCTTTTCTCCAGAGTACAAGGAGAAAACGGCCTTTTCCACTCCGTATGGGTTGTACCAACTGGTCATCCTTCCTTTCAGCTTGCTGGCGCTTCGGCCACTTTCCAGCAGGTGCTGTGTCTGCACACTACACAGGCTGCCACCTATCTGTATATGTTATCATCCACAGTGACACCTGGGCAGAGCATATGCAGCGGGAAGTGTGTGGTCAGATGAAAGGAGGTACAGTATATGGGGTACCAACTGGGAGGCAGGCAGGTGCACCCCAGATAGACAAAACAGCAGCCATTGAATGGACTGATTCTTACATAGTACTTTTCTACACTGAGCACTCAAAACATTTTGCACAACTTGCCTTATTCACCCATTCACACAAGCACTTTTCTCAGTGGTCTTTCTATGTAAGGGCTTCTATCTTACATTCACACACAGTCATATTCTGATGGATGCACCGAGAGCGTCTTGGGGTGAGTATCTTGCCTAAGGATATTTGGCATACAGACTGGAGCAGATGAGGATTGAACCACCAATCCTCATCTGGTTCCCATTTAATAGGTAGCCTGCTCTACCACCTGAGCTACAGCCACCCCTGAATGTTATGTTAAAATGCCCGTGAGTAGGCCATGAGTTGGGTAATGGGGCTGTGTGCCAATGGAATGTGGCTTTGCGGCTCAGCTGCAGGGGAGGGGTGTAGTCCAGTGGGTTCAAAGGCAGTGCCTGGGGAGGCTTGCGGACACAGCTGTCAGCAATGGTCTAATGATGCTTAGAATAAAGTAATGGGAATGATGTAGACAGTGTGCAACTGACACTGACAGAAAAAATGCAAGTCTGCAAAAGCATGGGGATCCAGCAAGGCTACTGAATATTTATTAGGTTGTGGGCTCTGGAGGAGAAATCAATATTAATATTCATGAAAGGAATGCCACTGCTTACAAGCAAAAATCTATGAAAAGGGAATAACAATGTGCATTGTGCCAATCACAGATGCAAGGGCCAGCACAGCATCTGGAGCATCAGATCTACTGATATTTCTTCATGTATACAAAAATATGAATGAATTGGCTATTTGGAAAAGAAGTGGATGCAAAGTGCTGATGGTGATGGACAGCAGGCTTCAATCATCACCGTGGTACTGCTGGGGATTGAAACACATCTGTTATCTGGATCTCAAATTCTCTTTCCAGTAATGCTTGTGGGGAAGACTGTTTTAGGAAAGCTTATGCACATTGTCACCCTGCTAATCACAGAGCAAATCCCCATGTCAAAGATTTATTGCGGCAACTCATGCACACACTCACATTTACATCTGCTCTGTCTGAGATCAGGCTGTAAACTGGTCTACAATGGCAATTTGAGCATTCAGTAAATCGAGGGTTTTAAAGAACAGGCACTGAATTGGGAAAAGAAAAAAGAACTGACAGGCAGACTGTAGCTCATTTAGTTCATTTGTTCACTCAGTAAACACGTTCTTATTACCTGTGACATTGAGACCATCTGAACGCTCACACCAGACGTGCCGAGACGAGCCTCTCCACGGTCCAGATTTCCACTTGTAATCAAAACATTCACCGTCTACAGAAAGGATATAATCAGATGTTTTTGTTTTAAAAAAAAGTTTTTTTAATTTAAAATTAAATTATATAAATTATATGAATATTGTCGGTCCTTTTCACCACTTTTATTTTTTGTGTAGCTTACACTTACATTTCTTAGTGTAAGAAAAAAAACAGGAAAAGGGGCAAAACTATATCAGTGCTTAAATGTCTGAATTAATTGCAGTTCACATTAAAAAACATCCTTTGACCGGGACTATTGTGACCTGTACACGGTCGTGCTTCAAGCTCTTGTTCTGGACACTGCAGCAGGTTCTCTGGATCCTGGGCCACCACGGCTCTGGATCGAACTTGGACTGAACCGAAGCCCAGGTCAGCTCCATTTATGCAGCTTAGCTGGCATGAACTCCAAACAGTCCAGTCTGTCAAGTAGCACTCTCCTACAGAACAGAAATCAGTTAATCAGCAAACCAAAATGCAACATCACTGTATGATGTAAAAACTAAGTTAGTGATAAACACAGTGTCCATAATTAAGAATCCATAATTAAAGTTTTAAGTGTTAAATTTTAAGTGATAAGTGCATATCCACAGCCTATTCATGGCTTTGGGAGATTATATCATGTGCTGTTAAAATGTAATATTAAGCTAGTTAAAGGAAAATAAAACGTGAATGAAATGGCACACAAATCTTACACATTATACATTCTTTAAAATGAGCATTATGGTAGCCATCCATAATGTTTAGAAAGGCACTATACAGTGGTTATTAAATATTTATACCTATTTCTGGGGGTTCCTTCCAGGAGAATCTTTAAATCAAGTTTGCAAACTGATTTACTAAAGAAATCAAAACAGCTGGTCTCATTTTTCCTGCTTGATATAGTGGAAGTCATCGTGTGTCGAGGAGGCATTGTGTCAGGGTCCTGGGTCATTTGACCCAGCGTTTTGTGTTTATCATTATTATCATACTATGTTCTGGTTTATTCTGATTATGTATTTGGGTTTAGACTTTGAGTTCTTCATGTTTTGGTTCTGTGCTTCCTCTGTCTGCCCGTGTGTTCCCTCCCTGTTGCTATGTCTGAGGTCTTGTGTCAAGCTCGTGTCTGTGCATACCTGGTGTTGTTTTTCCTGTTTTACTTTGATAGTCTCTGTCCTGTGTGTAGTGTGTCTGGTTTTGCTTCCCCTTGTCTAGTCAGCTTTGATTAGTCCCAGCTGTGCTCTCCTTCTGTGTCTCATGCCCTTGTTATCCGAGTGTGTATTTAAGGCCTGTGTTTCTCTGTGTCAGTGTCGCATCGTTAACGTCTGCTCACCATCCTCCCTCGCTGTGTGTTCCGTCTGCCTGCCTACTAGTTTAGTTTTTGTATTCCCAGTTCAGTTCAGTTTGTGCACAGCAATAAAGCTGTTTAAGTTCAGCTTTTGTCTTTGGGTTTTGGAGTCTGCGATTGGGTTCTTTTCTGCCTGCCCGCACACAGACCATGACACATTGCAGAGATTATAGAGCAGATGCTAGAAAAGTGAGACATTTACCCACTGTAAAAATAAACTTGTCAATCAGGCATTTCTGGTTCATTTTAGTCCTTCAAGGGATCTATGTTGGTAAATCACCTGCAGCTGAATATCATCTCTTACTTTGCACTAAACTCTGCGGCTCATGGCAGAGAAAGATTCAATGATTAGCATTAAGTAACAGCACTAGAACTGACAGGAAAAGAGAGCTCAAATAAAGGCGTTTAGAACATTCTGATAAATAATTGAAGTCATCCTCCCAAGAAGTAACAAATGGACATTTTTTACCATCATTCTGAGACAATGTTTCCTGTTATAGTATTTATATATATGCTAATTTAAAGTCATATCCTGAAGGACAACGTCAAGATAGAACTGAAGGTCAAAACTATCCAAACTATGCAGAGGAATTTAACTGGATATGACATTATCTGGGGGTGATGTATAATGTGAAAACGTCCTAGCACAGAACCCTGTGGAATTCTGTGATTAACTATTGTGTGTAAGCAAGGCTCCTTATTTACATACAAAAGTCAGAATCCATCAGATGATGAAATATTTAAAACCAGCACAGCAGAATTTCTTTCAATATCAACAATTTAGTCAGTGTATTTAATAGTGAAGCACATTAACTGTAATACTTGTGTGAATAGTCTTGGGTTTGGGTCCAATAGTAACAGACAAGTTACTGTTACCTCAGCAAGTGACTGCTCTTTATTAACAAAGAGGCTGGTGGATTCAACAACAACCTACCTGGACAGGGTACAGTACAGGGTTCCTGCAGAACTATTTGTGTGTTTCCTTCTACTGAGGGCTCCAGATCTCCACACAGTTCATCGTCCACCGCACTACCATCCTGTCGACCTGAACCGTCTGACACAAAGCACGACACATTCCTGAATCTCAGACCTTCTCCACACCTCGCTCCCTAATGGAAAAGCAAACAGAATTACTAAATATGGATACAATTCAATCTACATTTAACTTCTGTAGTACAGTCAGCTTGCTGGTAGCTTTAATCACATTCAGCTACTAGGCCTTAAAATGATTTTAAACCATTTGTGTTAGTCCTTGGTAAGTTTAAAAATTAATTCTAAATATAGTAACAAACTACTGGTACTGGTACTACTGGTCACCTGCTGTTTGAAATGAGTTAAATATTAAACTATTATAACAATAATAACAATAATAATAATAATGATATCCTTCAGGTTAACATGGCAATTTAAAAGGAGAGGCATATAATAATAATAATAATAATAATAATAATAATAATAATAATAATAATAATAATAATTAGTCAAGACCAGAGATGGGCAGTAACGCGTTACTCGTTACTTTTTTCAAGTAACGAGTAAAGTAAGGGATTACTATTGCAAAAAAGGTAATCAGATTACCGTTACTTTCCCGTAGGAACGCTGCGTTACTGCGTTACTAAAACCGTGATTTTTTTGCGAGAATGTCTCACGACAGTGACATAAGCAAGTGCGCCGTTCGTGACAACAGCTGTGTGCAGATCAACAGTGCATCATATATCGAGTGCAGGAGAGAGTATGAGCTTGGAAGTACTGACCTTACTTTGAGTTTGATTCCATAAAAAGTGACAAAAACATTAGTGTCCGCTGTGCGTGGGAAGAAAACTTCTTTTTACAGCGAAAAAAACCCCTAAACTTCCGAGCAAGCACCGAGTAGCTACGACGTAATGGGAAATTCACAGAGAAACTCGCGGATTCTTCAACTGACCACCTGCACCAGGGTAAACCTCCGCCTACACCACTGCTGCTTTACAGGTGAAAATAGAGCAACAGGACCGCTGAGTCTTTGATTTGATTTATTTTCTGCTGTGTTTTACTTGCATCTATTTGAAAGACTGAGTGTAAACACAAAAAATATTTTTATTTTATGAGCTGGAATGTGCAGAAAATAGGTTTAAATGTTAAACTAATTTATTCAAGTCAGAGAATGTTGCAGATAATTAAATGTTTGCTTGATGCATAAAGTTAAAAGATTAAAACTAATAAAACAAGTTAAAAAAAAAAGAGACTTTTTCATTTGATTACATTTTGTATGATGGATTATGTAGAAAAAGTAGAATTGGGCTGAAAGATCTATCACTTTATCACCTCTTCAGGTTGTAAATCGTGTTTTTAAAAAGTAACTAAGTAACTAAGTAATTAATTACTTTTGAAAATAAGTAATCAGTAAAGTAACAGGATTACTTTTTTGGGGAAGTAATCAGTAATTAGTTACTGATTACTTTTTTTAAGTAACTTGACCAACACTGGTCAAGACATTTGTCATGTTAATTGTCCCATTTTTCATTTATAAAGTTCTTATGAATACTAAGTATAAATTTTCAATTCAATTCACTTTTATTTATACAGCACCAAATCACAACAACAGTCGCCTCAAGGCGCTTCATATTGTAAGGTAGACCGTGGCGACAGTGGGAAGGAAAAACTCCCTTTTAACAGGAAGAAACCTCCGACAGAACTAGGCTCAGGGAGGGGCGGGGCCATCTGCTGCGACCGGTTACGGTGAGAGAAGGAAGACAGGATAAAGACATGCTGTGGAAGAGAGTCACAGCGTGTCTTTTAGGGTTTACTAAATAGTGAAATGGCAAACGTCACAACAATGTTGGTCAAAGTCAGTCTTCTGGAAAGTCTGATGACAGCATCTTGTGAGACACCTTCATTTTGGACTATCCCTCCTCATCTAGGTGAGTATGTCAGGATGGTTTAATATGACTTTAATGGTTTTATATAATATTTTTTACGCTAGTAAAATTAGTGACTAGTGAAAATTAAATACAGTGTTTCACTATTCTGGTAAATATGTTGAAGAAGAAGAGGAAGGCTAATTGACCTCAGATTTGCACTCAGACCAGGCGCTGTATCTCCACCTGTAGCAGGGCTTCACCAGGCAGGGCTTCCACTGTTCCATTTGGGATGGACATGGCCTCCCATCACCCTGCGGAGCTTGGATCACTGTCCGTCTTCTCCACAGTTTGCCTGCCAAAAAGCAGATAAATGAATAAATTCAAATATTAATGGTTGGGTAAAAAAGAATAGGATAACATTAATTACTCGAAACATAAAGACCTCTTCCTTTGCTATGTAATGTCATGTAACGCTGTATGAGGCAAGGAAGGACAGGACCCAAAGTGTAGCACTCTCGGGCAGGACCAAACTCAAAGGCAGCTTTTTTGAGGAATTTACAGATTTATTTAACTTCACTAGGAAGGCAATTGGTACTATACTGATATACCATCCTACCCTGCCTTTTGATCTAACTAACTACTAGATGCTGATCTGTTAAATGCTTAGCTTCTCAAAAACTCTCAAAAAAACTATTTCCAGAATCAATCATTTACCCAGGGCGTACTAGTGCCATGTGCACATGAACATTCCTCTGTCACAAACTGCACAAAAATCCAGTAATCTGAACCACTCGAGGCAGGCTGTTCCTCCCAAACCACTCCAGGTCTCACTGTCATGTGATGAAGTAGGACAATGGAGTCACCAGGTGGGGAAACCTCCTGCACTATAACCAGCAAGTCCAAGCTAAGAGAACATTTGTAAAGCATTTGGACAATCTACATGAAGTAAAGGTTTGTAATTCCCACATTCACTTTTATTCCAGTGTTCATCATTCCTGTTAGAGCAGCTGAGCTGTGAACAGTTTCTATCTGTAAAATAACACAGTGCAGTGCAGATAAAGTACAGAAAACTTAAAAGGAAACATATATGATTAGAGACTGTTGGACTCAAACATTAGCACATAGTAGCAAAACACTACTGCGAAAAATGTAACTGGTTAATTCCAATTCTTCCCTGGATTTGTTTACCTGCCAGTCCACATGTGTGACTACAGCCAGACCATGGTGACCAGTCAGACAGCTGGCAATTAACAGGACACTCCACAACACAGGATGCATTCATTTGCCACTTTCTCTCCAGACCAAGCTGCAAAGAAATATCATTAGTAATCCATGAACTCAAACAGAACCATTTACAAAGGTTTAAAAGGCAAGCAGTACCAAACATCTCACCTCTTTGCAGAAGACGAGGTCTACAGATTTACCATCACTACGCACACAGTCCAGCATGCGGGTTTTGAATCCATTTCCACACACTGCTTTGTCACTGAGCTGACAGGTACTCCATTCTGAAGAGACACAGTAAAAGGTCAGCATAACAGGGGTGGCTGTAGCTCAGGAGGTAGGAGAGTAGGTCATCTACAGTCTGAAGGTTGGTGGTTCAATCTCTGGCTGCTTCAGTCTGTATGCCTGGGAAGGGCACTAACCCCAAGTTGTTTATTTCTGACCCATAAAATACTTTTTAATGACCGGGCCAAAGTTTCAGTTTAAACAACCGACATTCTGTTTTCCTTCCTTTAATTAATCCGTGCATGCTGGATGTACACTCAGTGAAGGATCGCAAGTCTTTTTCAAAGCCAACACAAAAAGACAATCATTCATGCTCACATTGACACCTATGAGGATTTAAACATACAGTACATGGAAAAAGCTCACGCAGGCACACAGTGAAACGGTAACTTTAAACAGAAGGGCACTGAACAGCTTAAACCCAGGATGTGCTTGCTTTGAATTTGCAGTGCTAAACACTGCACTACGCTGTGTCTTTAAATCAGGGGTCTTGAACTCCAGGCCTCGAGGGCTGGTGTCCTACAGGTTTAGATATCACCCTGGATCAAGTGATTAGTTCATTACCAGTCCTCTGGAGAACTTCAAGACATGTTGAGGAAGTCATTTGGCCATTTAAATCAGCTGTGTTTGATCAAGGACACATCTAAAACCTGCAGGACACCAGCCCTCGAGGCCTGGAGTTTGAGACCCCTGCTCTAAGTACAGAATTTAATTGATTTGCATTCATTGTTTTTATTAACATACATAATATCCCAACTTCTTTGGAAACAAATCTGAACAGGTTAATGCTGACCAGTGATGTTGTAGGTGTAGTGAAAGCAGTTCCTGTTGAGTTTGCATGGCTCTGTCTCTTCAGTCGGTGGACACTCCTTCTTTTCTCCTGGCTGTCGGAGCGGGTAAGCACTCCTCTCCCGGGTGCTGTTCTCACTACATGGCTGAAAAGCAGAGGGAAAGGTTCTGACTGTTTTACATAAGCACACATTAAAAGTGTGGAACATAAAGGCTTTTGATTTTTCTATGTTGGAGATAGACAGACAGAAGTAATTTGACTGAAATCTGAACTCTTTTGATGAGATGTGAGATTCAAGTGAGAAGTGCATCATATCTTGCATTGAAACACTAGCAGTTTGTATTGGTGAAATGTGTTCCTGATTTGAGAACTGTATTAACAGTAGTAAGAATTACTTTTCTGCTGTCACAATTGTGCCAAAGCGATCAAGAAAAAGTCCAAAACCAGAACAGAAGCTAAGCTTGTTTTTTTCACACACGAAGTCCTGAAT
Source organism: Copadichromis virginalis (assembly GCF_057382275.1). NCBI lineage: Eukaryota > Metazoa > Chordata > Actinopteri > Cichliformes > Cichlidae > Copadichromis > Copadichromis virginalis. Next base: position 34,880,363 of record NC_140638.1, read on the forward strand.
GTTCAGGCCTAATTCATATATTCACCTTCAGAAGTCAAAGTCATTATCAGTGATAATCCCAACTCTAATTCTAACCCTCGGCAATCAGAATATTGTTTTTATTTCACAGTTAATCCAAGTTTTGGCAACAGAGAACTGAGAAAATGATCATTTTAACTGGCACACAGGAAAATCTATTCACATTTTTCCAAATGTGAATCCTATCCCAGCTACATTAACACAAGAGGTGCGGTACGCATAGAGACAGACAACTGTCCACAGTCACATTCTCCTACCATACCTATGGTACCTATGGTTTCTTGAGTTTCCAAAAGTAGAATGGGAACTACAAGGTTTAACTATCCAGTCCCTCTTCTGTGGACTCATTTTTTTCTGTTGTTGTTGTTTTTTTAAAAGGTTTAGATTGTTTGTAAATAAGAGCAACATAACAAATATCCCTTTGTTATGTTGCTCTAAGTCTAGATTGGTGTTGGACTTTCATTCTTTCTTCTTTTCAGTCCTGACTTGTTTATATGGCACTTTTGCACATTGTTAACTGTCTTGTCCTGTTTGTTATTAGCGGTCTATCTGTCCTCACCTTTTGTCCCTTCTTTTCCCTTGACCCTCAGTTGGTCACTGCAGATTACTGCCCCTCCATGAGTCTGGTCCTGACAGAGAGCTCCTGTTGAAAAGGAGCGCTTACTTCCCACCAATCGCCAAGTGCTTGCACATAGAGTAAGCACTTGGCGATTGGTCATTGCGGTTCTCTCTTAAATAATGAAGGGTCTCACTATATAAAGTGTGTTGACACGATTGTTGTTAGCAGTATATAAATAAAAGTGAATTGAATTAATTAACATACAAACAAATATGTGACACTGAGCAATACCAGCTAGATATATTTCGGCTCAGCTCAACACACAGCTCAATTCTGGATGCAGTATCCTGGAGACGGGCTAATCTTTATTCCACTTTGGAGTTGCATTCAGTAAGAAGTAGTGAACTAGGGTAGGTATACTTCTCTTTGCTGGTAGTTTTCTCAGCTGGATGTTTCCATGCACCTTGGGGTAAGAGAACAGGTCCTCACTGTTGTTTTTCCCTGTGCCCCAAGCATCAGCTCAGAGTACACAGCCTTCTGGGAGTGCCTGGCTGATAGCTGGAAGGTCCCCCAGATTTGTTGTCCTTGGGGACCTCAGCATTCATGTGAGCAATGACAGTGAAGGCTGGTGGAGTGTGATCGGGAGCAACATCCTACCTGACGTCTAAGGAGCTCGGAAAGAAAAGCATCTGGACTTCTTTAAGTTGCTTGAACTTAAAGGATGAGCTCATTGTGAAACCATGCCCCACCCTACCATGTGATTTCGAAATCACATGATAAGGTGCGGCCAGGTTTCACAATGAGCTCACCCAAAACCGGGGCTGATTGTGACCCACACCCGTTTTCCCACCTTGGCTCATGTGATTAGAGGATCATCAGGGGGTCTTTTGTCCCTCTTTGGGGGGAAACTCCCACTGGGTTTAAATCTGGGACTCTCCACCATTTGACCTTAGAACTGAAGAAGCTTCTCGGACGAGAGGTGAAACGTCTTCAAGTAACTTAAAGAAGTCGGGACGCTTTTCTTTCCAAGCTCCTTAGACTACGACGACCTGGATGACTCAGAACCTTCACAGACACATCCTACCTGACCTAAACCTGAGCGGCCCGCTGTAACTGGACTTCTTTGTTGTTCACAGGTTGTCTATAATAAGCATGAGAGTTTTCATAAGTGCATTTGGCACTAGGACACACTTGGTTGCAGGCTAATGATTGATTCTGTAATCATATCATGCATTTCTTGGACTTTTGGGTGGAGATGTGAGCTGCTTCTGTTGGCGTCATCATGCAGTTATTTGTATAAATTGGCTGAGATAAGAATTAGCAACTCCAAGTCTGAATCCTGTTTTCATCTGGGAAAAGTTAAAGTGTCTACCCTGGGGTGGGGCTGAATCATTGCCCCAAATACATCAGTTTGTCTCAGAGTCTTATTCACTAAAGAGGGAAAATGATGAAGGAGACTGACAGATGGATTTGTGCAACATATGCAGTAATGCTGCTGCTGTAGCATGAGCATTGAGTATGAAAGAGAAGTTTTTGATTTACTGGGCAATATATTTTCCTACCCTCACCTATGACCACAAGCTCTGGGTAGTGACTAAAAAATGAGATCACAAATACAAACAGTTGACATTAGCTTCCTCTGAAGGGTGTCTTGGCTCTCCTATAGAAGTTGGGTTAGAGCTTGGTCATGCTCCTTATCAAAAGGAGCCAATTCAGGTCCTTCGTGCATCTGACCTTTTGAGCATCATCTAGGTGAGATGTGCTGGACACGTCCAGCTGGAAGCAAACCCTATTCTAACCCAGGACATGCTGGTGAGAACATATGTCTCGGCTGGTTTAGAAGCATCTTAATTTCCACCTTGTTTAGCTCCTCATGTTGGTGCTGCGCTTTTACTTTTTCCCACCATTGGCTGCCAGATTTTCATCTTCTCTCCTATTGGTAAATTAATTGGAGCTACATACTATATATCCCATTATGGACTGTAATAATGAGTGAAATTTTGTCCTTGTTCAAAATATAGGGTTAAGATTACCACCTATGATGACTTAGAAATAAGAGAGTTAATCCAGTTATTTTTCATTTAAATTTCTTTTTCATTTTTGTGCAAAGTTTGGGAACATTTGTATTACCAGTCTCATCAGTTAATTCTAGTAACTTGTTAGATTATAAACAATTTGGGTCAATAATCGTTGACTTTCATCTGGTAGTTAAAATAACTCACTGAGAATCTGAAAATGATGCTACAAAGCAGGGGAAGGCTTTAAACTATATCACTACTGTATCCAGTGTAATGGTTTTTAACTTCATTACACAATAGCCATAAAGAAATACGAGACAATCTGATTGGCTGAGAAGTCTTAAAACTCTGAAGTTGCTGGGTCCAATCTATTTACACATATGGGAAATTAGAATTCCCTTTATGCAGCATACTTATCTTTCTTACTGCCTTTACACCACAAGACACATTTACCCATCAACAAACATATGTACTTATTCACAGAGTGCCTTTTTAGCACGAAGAGCGGGTTTAGTTGACACAGGCGGGGTTCCTCTATTACTATTACCTTCACTAGATCTCTGAATTCAGAACCACTACTTTAACTCTGGTTTCAACTATCCACTATATAATAAAGGCAACATGTCAGAAACAATGTAAGATTTAGAAAGAAAGAAAAAGACTGGCAACTTCATTCCATCCTTACCAGTGGACATGGGCTCCAAGCTCCCCAGTCTGACAACACACAGTCTTCCGGGCAGGGCAGGTGGCTCTTGCGGGCCCCTAAAAGCATTTCCTCTGGGTCACATAAATAGTCCTCCACCTGTTCAGAGGGCCCGTCTATAGTGTTCAGCATGCACCTGGTCACAAAAGGTTGAAGCAAAAGTTAGTTTCACAGCATTCCTTCAACAACACTCGAATATTTGAGCCTATTTTTACAGTCTTCTTGAAAGAAAGCTGTTAATAAACATGAATACATGTGGTCTTTGTAAAGTCTTTGTAAAGCTAAATATCTGGATATTAAACCAGATGTACTCTATATTGCCAAAAATATATTTTTTAATGAAAATGGTTTAACATGATGTCGACCCATCCTCTAAGCTATAACAGCTTCAACTCTTCTGGGAAGACTTTCCATATGATGGGGATTTTTGACTACTCTTCAAGAAGCACATTTGTGAGGTCAGACACTGATAATGGACATGAAGGCCAGTCCCCACTGGGGATTTTAATCATGTGGATTTAAAATCTGTGCTTTCTAAATTCCATCAGCACATTATGTGTGAAATGATCAGGCCAGACCCGATCAAGGGAACGCACACCGCTGAGGTAGTGAAGAAAGCCCACAAGAGACTCTACTTTCTGAGGGTTCTCAGAAAGAACTAGAAAGTGCATTTTCTGAAGAAACTGCAGTGTGAATGCTTGAATCTGAATGTATGGACTGAAATGAATTAATTGCTGAATTTTGAGTTAAAAATTTTGAATGAGATAAAAAAAAAAAAAACAACAACCTGAATTTAACCTGAAAACAACAGTGCTGAACTGCTAAAAGCTGAAGGTTACACAGAAGAAGAAGTTGGAAAAAAGCTGAAAATGTTTTAATTGTAAATTAGAAAAACCTAAGAAATGAGAAAAGAACATTTAGAGTCAGAAAACATCTGAAAGAATATTAAAAGGTCATATTCTTTGAATCACTGAATGACTAAAATGTGATCCCTCCACTTGGATCCACACAGTTTAAAAAGTTTACATCTCTGAGCTTTGAAAGACAAGATGTTGGAAAGAGAACAACGATGGCGACGTTTTGAGGGTAAAATGATGGCTGTGACACTGTGGAGACAGCAGCAGTTGAAAGAGAAGTGTTTAAGATGAATCTTGGCAGAGTGAGAGAGAGAGCTCGTTAAGCAGGCAGGTGTGAGCCTGGTTGCTATAGTGACTGCACCCAAGGGCTCCATACACACGACACAGACATGCACCTCACTTTTGCTGCTTAAAATGAACAGAAAAGTCAGGCCCAAACAAATTGCTCCCAAATGAAAAGTAAAAGTCGTATTGACAAAATTCTTTCACCGTGAGCGACAGCAATGTCTAGTCTACCTAATTCTCAGTTTTCATGCCTGTGGAGCTTATTATATGGACGTGGTGACAGTGGAAAGACACCATGCTCTTCTGATTTTCAAACGAACCTTCTGAGCCATTTTAACATTAGAGTCTATGGAAGAGTTGGAGGGAGGAGGCTGTGCATTGGTGACATTTATGAAAGAACCATAACACCTAGTACAATAGTAAACACATTGGATGAAAGAGGACAGCCATGGCTACGTTTTGAGGGTAAAATCATACCTGTAGAGCAAACGCTGCGGACACAGCAGCAGTTTTAAAAAAGATTTTAAGATTATTTTTTTTGCTCCTCTCACTCTAGCAGTTGAGCTGCCTCACTCTAGCCCCAACATTCCGTCCCATACACACCCATTATAAACTCTGAAACGGGTGAAAAAACATCATGAAACTTAAACTGGAACTGAAGAAAAAGTATAATAGATATTGAAAAGATAAATGCAAGTTGAATAGTTGAATGTCTTGTCTTCGTTTTAAAGTTTGAATGGTGGCTCTATGTCAATGTATGTGGAAGTAGTAAGAGTTTAAAAATGAGTAAGTTGAATGAGGATTTGAAGGGTCTCCCCATTGAAATACATTATAAATTTTTGTTGAATAAAGTTGAATAAAATTAAAAATATAAATGTTAAAAATATGAAAAATGGAAGCAGTGTTGTCCAAAAGAATAGGAATCTAACGGTGTTGGAATGGTTTTTCTAAGTTGAACGGTTTTGAAGGAGTAGGATTACAAAAAACGTACGGAATACAGAATAAAATATAATAATAATAATAAAGATTACAACAACAATACTGTGAATGCTTTTCAAGCATTCACACTAATAACATCCCTGAGAAACTGTTTGTGTCCTACTATCACTGCACAGTAGAAAGTATCCTGGTATCCTTCTCCAGCTGCACAGTAGCACAGAAGAGAAACCACTGCAGGGTTATACGGGTCGCCCAGCGGATAGTGAGCTGTCCACTCCCCTCATTTAAAGAACTGCACAACTCCCACACTCAGGAACATTAAGAAAATCCCTCAACACCCATCACTCCCTGATCATGACCTGTTTCAAAGTCTACTTTTAGCCAGATGATTAAGATCCATAAAGACAGACTTAGGAAAAGCTTTTATCCCTCAGCCATCACATTGCTGCTAAGATAATCAGACAATCTGATCGAATACAACTTTCATGTACAATGTTTACAATGTTACAACACCGTCTCATGTTACCATGTTTACAGCTTTATGAGCATCACTGCTCCCAACAAACATAATCCGGTCATTAAGTCTGACGTCACTAGCCGTGTCTGGGCCTAAACTCCGCTGCAGGTCCATATATCAAACGATCACTATGGCATTACTGAGAGTTGAAAAACTGTCTAAAGTCTTTCATCTTTAATAAAATGATCAGCGTTCTGCTCTACCAGGTGTAACAATTGAGTTTAACATCCAGGCATCCATGAAAACGGAGTTTATGACATTTAACGGAGTTAGAAGTTAGCAGGAAGTTAGCTCGCTAGCTTCTATCTAAATACAATATAGCATGTCCTGGCTGCGGGGTTTTGGAAACAAATTCAAACGTACAGCTCTGTTATCACTTCCAACATAAATGAAGACAGAAAACTAAACAGCAGTGACGTTTGTAGGGTTACTGAAGTTTGGCTAGCTGGTATATAATGATGTGCTACGTGACCGCTAGCGACACAGCTATGTTAGCATAATATAAACAAGCTAACTTTTTTTCCCACTGGATAAAAGTTAACGTGAGTGTTCTCGGTGGTCAGGAACAAATGTAATCGCATGGCAGGATGCTGTAAAAGGACCAAACTTCAGCCAGGAGAACAACTGAGATAATCCATCCACAATACGAGGTTAGTCATTCATATACTGCTGCATGGGCTGGGCTGTAGTTACATCCTAAGGTTTTAAAAACTGATCTTAAATAAATGATTAGCGGTAATAAAAGCCGAGGGAGGTCAACAGTGATCACTGACTGTTTTAGGAGCTTTTTGAGATTAAATAGAAGAAAATACATAACATTAAACATGTTAACAACACAAAAGCCATATTAAACACAGACTACTTTAGGCCCGGAAGTAGGATTCGTCACGTCATCACTTAACAACGTTGTTGGGAGCAGTGATTGTTCCCAACAAGGGTTGTTCACATCCCTGCTGTTATTTGTACACATTTCCCATTTTCTGTAAACAGTTTGTCAGGTATTTTAGAGCACAAATATATAGCACTTTTTGTATATTTTTAAAAGGATTATCTTACTCACTTTCACATTTCTTTGAATTTGAGTATGCTATTTTTACTAACTGTATGGTAATCTTTTTTTTTGGATGTTGTAAATTTGCTCTCACAGTCTCTTATTTCTTTTCTTCTTTTTTTTTACTTTCGTTACTTTTGTGTGAATCTGCATGCTCCATCTGCCTGTCACTTTGCTGATGGAACACCTGAATTTCCCCAAAGAGGGACAACAAAGGATATTTCTATTCTATTCAATGATTTGGACGGGTCAGTGAATACTTTTGGCAATATAGTGTATATATTGGTTATAACATCATGCACTACTATTTTAATTTTTGATCACTTTTTAACAATTCAGCACAAGCAAACACTCAGCTCTGTTTTTCCTCCAAAAGGAAGAATATCACCTGTTTAAAGCTCAGAGACACTGACACATGAATCTGTTCATCTTACTTGACGTTTCGGGTTTGAACACCTTCACCACAGTTGTCATTCAGGTCCACATTGCTGACTTTCCACACACTCCAAGGCTCTGCCACCCACACATACTGCCCACAGTCACTGAGGCAAGGCACCACCTCATAGACCTGATGCACATAAAAACACCAGTTACCCTACAGGCACAGATGCATGATGTCAAAGAGGAAATTTAAATCCTTCCACTCAGTTTTGCTTAAGTTTGAAAATCATACATTATAATGAAACTAAATACCAAAACTAACTTTATGAAATAATTACAAAAAGCAGCAGCCTACTTACTTGAGCCTGTAAGTGGAATCCATTTGTAAAAGAAGACAAGGAAACCACAGAAAACAGCATTGTTTAAGTTATTATCCAAAAAAATAGGTATAAAGCTAGAATATAACACTTTAAGTGAGCCCTCTCTCACCTGGTTGACATGGTCCAATTTAGGGCAAGGTCTGCCACCATTGTATGGTTTTTCTCGGAGCCATTTAGAGCGAACTTTGACCCCACTGCCACATGATTTGCTACAGCGAGACCAGTTGGACCACTCACTTAGTTTGCAGTCAGATGGACAAGGAATGATGCAGGCTTCCTCGATATACCCTGTAACCAGTCACATAACAAAAAAGTAGAGCAAGATATTTGACAGCATCTTGGCTGTACACAGTTTTAGGAAGGTGTATGGCAAAATAGATTTTAATGGTCTGTTTTTATTATTTGACATACAGGTCATTCAGTCTCAAATTATTGTGGGCCTTCTGCTCGACCATCTCTGGTTTGCACAAAAATCTTATGGTCCAAAGTTTGGACATATTAAATTGCTGTAAAATTTTTGTTTCACATATCCAATCATTTTCAAGATATATGTTTGTGAAAAATGGTCCATCCATCTGATGGACTAATGAGCAGGGACTCCTCCTGGTAAGACATGTCTGAAACACCTCAACTGGAAGTGATCCAGGAGTCATCCTGGTCAGATGACCGAATCGCCTTAACTTGATTTTTTTTTCAAGGAAACTAATCCGTCACTTGTATTTAAAGCCTATTCTTTTGTGACCATGGGTGAGGAAGAAACGTAGATTGATTGGTAAATCGACAGCTTCTCTATGCACGTGTTTAAATGTGTGTGCAAAAACTTAGGTTAAACATAGTATTTTCATAGTGGTGGCTTAGCTCACCGGGATGAGCAGGTGGCCATTTGCCGTATGGCTTTGGCTGCCTGCTTCACTTCACTATCTAATAAAGTCAGAACAAGGTACTTTCGAGGTTGTAGTGAAGTTGTGTTGTGATGGTTACTTTTCTCTATCTTTTCCAATAAGGTATGGTCTCTCCATTTCAAACTAAGTGCTCTATTAGGGTGATATGCCACTTTGAGGTCTTGGCCTGATTATTCAAGACCTTCTATTTGGAGAGAAGCATTTTAAAATTTACTCTGGATTTAAAGAATAGGAGCCAATATGGGAGACATATAGTCTTTCTTTCTCTTTCTGGTACCGGTTAGTACTCTCATTGCAGAGTACTGTGTGAGGTAAGTGTAACATAGTCAAATAGAGTTGAAGTTAAATCCCGCTAAATGGGACATTGGCACCACTTACTGTTGTAAAGGTCACCCTGCAACATTCACAAAGGGCAAGGGATTCTGGGTAATCCTCAGAATAATGGAGGATTCCTGCAAAGTAAGGAATGCGCAAATGTCGTGGGGAAGAAAAATCATATCGCAGGTTGTAACAGTAATACAATCTGACCCGATTATTTTTGTTGTTTAAACATCATTTGTTGTGGGTAATTTCTCCAGTCATTATGTTGAATTGATGCACATTTATGTGAGATTTCTTTATTGGGAAGAGAGAGAAAAAAACACGGGAGCATAGTTAGCTAACGCTGTTGTTGCTTTTCCATTTAGGTCTTTACGCTGACTGCCCACGACAATAAATGAAAGCATCCTAACTGGTTACCTTTTTGTTGTGAATGCAGGAATGTGACTGTGCCACACTGTTTAGAGAATACTCATTGTTTTATGTACAGGTCTGAAATATATTTCTGTGTTCCTTTCATTTGGGAAATTTAAGATGCAGATTAATTGTGTTGAGGTTCTTCTATTTCGTTTATATAATTTTACCACTATATGATCACACTGCAAGTGTAAATGTAATCCTCAGAATAATGGAGGATTCCTGCGAGGTCTTTACGCTGACTGCCCACGACAATAAATGAAAGCATTCTAACCTGTTGCCTTTTTGTTGTGAATGCAGACCAGAGAAGACACTACGCAGAGGTCACATAAGCATGCAAATCAGTAACATAGGCTGTCTATATGACAACCAAGACAATTTACACAGTTTCACTGATTGAACACTTAATCACATTGTCTTTAGAATAATCAGCAGATGCAAACATATATATCTTGCAGCTAACATTTAGCTGTAACCCTGTCAAGTAGAGACGGCAGCAGAGGTGAAAACAGCACAAGGGATTGTGGGAAGTCCACTTCCACATCTGGACTCAGTGTATGCTGGACAGATCCAAGAAAGGGACAGACATATTGCTGCAGACCCCACTGACACTGGCAATGGACTGTTTATACTGCTTCCTTCTGGAAAGCGTTATACGAACATACCAGACTGAGACACAGCTTCTTCCCCAGAGCTGTGAAATCCATTTCAATTCAGTGATGTTTTGCACATATTTCTAAGGCACAGGTGGATAGTAGCATTCAGTTGTCATTTTATTTTGTTAAATACCAATAAAATGATAGCAGAAGTGCTGTTACGTGTCTGGCCAATGTGTTTATTTGGTAGTTCAATGAAAGGCTTCAGTTTGTTAAGAGGGAGGGAAAAAAACTGTGTTCACATTTGCAGTTTTGTCTTGTTATATAATATTTGAAATTAAAAAAAATCTACATTTTCAGAAATATTTGTGGGTGTTTTCTTGTTTGTTTGGTTAGTTTTTTGTACTACTTGAACACTAAAGTGGCACTCCAAAGAGATGACAGTGTTAGCAGTGGCCCACAGCTCATTTAAGTTTGAGACCCCTGCTCTGCGGGGAACGGTGTTAATGTGACGCCTTGGGATCAGATTTAGTTATTCAGTCACAGAAAACTCACCGTGGCTGTTGCATCGAGAAGTCTCCACTATCCTGTTGTCTTGGTCATAGCACACCATGGCTTGGTAGCGGTACCCTTGGCCACACTCTTTGATGTCACCTTGTATCTTCATGCCAAGCTGACCCTCCATGCGACCACCCTCGGATAGGATACAGTCCGACCAGTTGCCTACAGGCTGGGCATTGTATTTATTACATGGGCAGTACTGGGTCTCACTTAGGGGATACAGCTGGTTGTTTTTACACTGGTCATGCTTTCTACTTCTCCCTGCAGAAACAGCAAAAGATAAACGGTTATCATCTATAAGAATTTTCCACTAGTGAAGGGTTCAATGTGGTGACCTTCACACACAGAAAAGTAACAATATGTTTTTACATCTGCTGAACTAACACTAAAGTTTCTGGAAGTCGGCGACTCACCTACTAGCATCCTTTTGCGGGTTCTGACACCCACACAATCTGCTGTACAGGAAGAAAACTTGGACCAGCTGCTGAGTTGACAGTCTTCCTGGCAGGGCACCTGACAGGGTTGGGTGAGAGATGGCATGGAGCTAGCAAACTTAAGACAAGCTTCAATGTCTGCTTGTCCACCATCCTGCTTTCGGCATGAAACAGCTAAAGAAGGGGAAAAAAAGGAATGGAGTTCTGCAAAAATGGACTTTTGTTTTTGTAATAGCACACCATTTGTATAACCGATAATGTGAACTAATCACTAATGGATTTGATTATCAGATTTAGAGTACTATATAGACTATCAGGGTTGGGTATCAATTTCGATTTCTGTAACTGATTAGATTCAGTTCAATTTTGACTCAGTCAGTCAGAAATATTATAATTCTGATCATTTATCAGTACATGTCCATGTTTTTATATCTATGTGTAAAAACAACGCTGACACTTGTGAGACTTCATCAGAGGTGTGAGCATCACATCAGAGGCCTCTGTGTCAAAGTAAGTGAGGATAAAACTCAGAACAACATGAAGAAGACTTTCCTAGCCTGGCGTTTTATAGCAGATAATCTTCAGTAGATAGAAAAAGGGAAGAAAACCATGAACAATATCAACATATGAACATTACCTGATGCTGCTGAAGTGAAGCAGAGCAAAGTTATAGAGGTCTGATTAGAGACACAGCTAAGCATTTTGCAATTTAGCATCATTTGTAAAGTTTTTTTCAGTACTGAACAGCAGAAATGAGGCTTTTCTTGTCCAAGGTCATTTTTGAAAAAACCCCCCACAACAACCAAGAAACTGCGGGCGACGGTGCTGTACAAAACGGTAGACCGGTGTGTAAGAAGCAAGCAAATAATGCAGAAAACAGAAATTTTGATGGTAAACTGGTCGCTGAGTACACTGAGAGAGAGCTGTGCAGGAAGTAAAAGCCAAAGTCAGAGGTAATTTATGACAATGTTTCTCAAACGTGAAGCGTAGTTTGGATCTTCGTTTGCTGCTGGTTCAGTGAATTTTGGTCAGAGTGATGAAACCTGCAGCTTCAGAATCTATGAGACGTCTGCTTTCAGCACCTGATGGCATTTCTGTGTACGTGCCGTCGGGAGAACGATCCACGCTTTGTGTTTACATCTTTGTGCAGAATCCGTTTACCTGCTCTTTAATCATTTGCTGTTTTAGCTGTTTGGTGGTTGTTGACACAGTTTTGTGAGCTTTAACCTGAGATTCTGGCATTTCTGGCAAAATACATTTATATTTAAAAATTGATTCAGGATTTTATGAAATAATATCGTTTTATTCAAACTAAAATCTTTTTAAACCTACCCCAATATACTATCTTTCCAGCTGTCACAGAAAAATATAGATGGGCATGATTTGATAGCAGAACTTTTTTTTTTCAAATTGTCCCTATTTAAGGTTATCTCTGTTTACTTCTGTTTAATATCCACAACGTGGTTATGCCTTATGTAAGTGAAAGGGTGCACAGTAAAAGGGTAGTATTGTACTAATCAATTTAATTAAATTCAGTTCAGTTTTATTTATACAGCCTCAAATCACAACATCATTTGCATCAAGGCACAGTCCTACAATAAAATAATACATACAGAGAAAAACCCAACAATCATATGACCCACTATGAGCAAATACTTTGGCAACAGTGGGAAGGAAAAACTCCCTTTTAACAGGAAGAAACCTCCAGCAGAACCAGGCTCAGGGAGGGGCGGGGCCATCTACCATGACTGGTTGGGGAGACAAGACAAAAGACACGCTGTGGAAGAGAGCCAGAGTATACCATTACAGGTACCTCCCAAGGATCGGGGTGAAGATAACCGGAAACTGGCAATGGCCTTGTGGCAGGGGTGTGGTGTCTGAGGGGCAGTGCCAAGGAGGCTGAGGCTTAGGTGGAGGTAATCAGGTGGATGAACTCTTTTTTTCCTTTTTTAGTGCCTGCCAATTCTAAGTATTGGCTAAAATACAAAAAAAAATTCAAGCTCTCTTAAAAATTCCCATATTTGAATACACACTACTATAAAATGATAATTACTAACTACCGTACTTTCCACACTCTAAGGCACACTTAAAATCCTTTAATTTCCTCAAAAATCAACAGTGCACCTTATGTATGAATTCTGGTTGTGCTTACTGATCTCGAACTGATTTTATGTGGTACACAGCACTTAAAAATCTGTCAAAAAATGTTTTAATACGACTTTGGTAAGCTAAGAAGCCGCACCACTTGATGGATTTTCAGAGCATAATGGCTACAGTGATCAGGAGCCTCGCGGAGTAATCTGGGTCCTAAACTCCGTCTCTTCAGGTCCCAAAGTCAAACGAACACTGCAGCATCACTGAGAGTTAAAAACTGTCTAAATTCTTTCATCTTTAATAAAATGATCATCATTGCTGCTTTACCAGGTGTAACAATTAAGTTTAACATCTAGGCATCCATGAAAACAGAATTTATTAAATTTAACGGAATTAGAAGTTAGCAGGACGTTAGCTCCCTAGCTTCCACCTAAACATGATATAGCATGTTTGACTGAGAGATTTCTGAAAAAATTCAAACGTACAGCTCTGCTATCACTTCCAATATAAATGAAGACAGAAAACTAAACAGCAGTGACGTTTGCAGGGTTACTGAAGTTGGGCTAGCTGGTATATAATGATGTGCTATGTGTTGGCTAGCGACACAGCTATGTGTCGCTAGCCAACACTGGAGGATGAATGCTAACTTTTTTCCACTGGATAACATGAGGGTTCCCAATGGTTAGGGACAAATGCAATTGCATGGCAGGATGCTGTAAACAGACCAAACTTCAGTCAGGAGAACAACTGAGATAATCCATCCACAATACGAGGTTAGTCATTAATATACTGCAACAACATGGGAATAGAGCAGCAGCCAGAGAATTCAACATTAATGAATCAATGGTATGGAAGTGGAGGAAGCAAGAAGAATGAGTTGAGTAAAGTGTGACTTATTTGACTGTTTTGTTTCGCTTAGTGCGCCTTATAATCCGATGCGCCTTATGGTCTGAAAAATACAGTACAATAAAAGTTTAATGAAAATACTATTTTCTTAATTTTTGTGCCAAAGAATTTCATGCAAAAAAAGTTCTACATGTTTTAATTTACATTATTTTATTGTGACCTGTTTAATATTATATACTATTCAGAAGTTATCACTAGTTGTCTCTGGCAGGTGAGGATGGCCTACATTTTTTCATATTTCATTTACCCAATAGTTGCACACTTTTTTGATCTGTCTCAAATTACACATTGTGATTCACTTTGATTGTTTTTAGGCCTGGACCAAATTGCAAACGAAAAACAAGTATCTTGAAAAGTATTTGTTATGTGAAGCTAATTATATATGTTGGGGGGGGGGGGGGGGGGGTGAGATGACAGAGCAAATGACCCAGACTTGAGGTGGCTGTAGCTCAGGAGGTAAAGCAGGCCATCTACTGATTGGAAGGTTGGTGGTTTGATCCCTGGCTCCCCCACTCTGCATGTCAAAAATCCTTGGGCAAGATACTAACCCCCACTCACTCTCCGATGCATCCATCAAGTATGAATGTTAGTTAATTAATTAGAAAGCACTGAAAGGCATAGAAAACAGTGCATGGGTGAATGCGGAGTCTTGTATAAAGTGCTTTGAGTGCTCCAGGAGAGTAGAAAAGCGCTATATAAGAATCAGTCCATTTACTATGGTGTTATTTTTGTGCCACTATTCTGAGCGCACATAAAAAAAAATTGCAGGTGCACGAGTTGCATTTTGAGAAGAAATGTATTTTGAGCGAAGAAAAGTGAACAAAATTGCAAAAAATGTATTTCAGTGTTTGCTATTATCCACACACACACACACACACACACAACAGCAGCCCCTCTCGCTCGGTTTTTGCATTTGCGCTTGCTTGCAATGTGTTGCTCGCGCTCTTAACATTTCTGCCTGTGCGCGCTCAACTCTTTCTCTACACCGTTATATTTAAACTCAAACGAGGCAGTGGCGGAGGAATGCGGTCGCGCATTTAAAACACCGGTAAGCTAACGCTAGTCTGGTGACAACTAAGTGCAGTTACTGGTTACATTTATTGAATATTGTTGTTTTTGTTTTTTTCCCACTATGGCCGAATGTTAAATTAACGTTTCAAGAGTTGAGTGATTTGATTTCAGTTTTGTTTGTTTTGGATGTCTTTTGTTACTCTGATTAAATGCCAAAATGGCCTATGGGAGATTTGAATTGCGTTAAATTTATTTTAGAATATTGAAACTTGTTGCGCAACACCTAGAATTAAATCTGTTTTGTAAATATTTAATTAACCTTGGATAATGTTTATTAGCTTTATTGCTAATTTACTTTACTTTGATGAGACCCATGTGAATGTTTTTCTATATTATTTTGAATGAATATCATTATAAGAATTAGATGTTGTAATTTGTTTGGTTATTGGTTATTGTATGAAATATGGCATTAATGATTTGACTTTGTAATTTATGGATTTATTTGTTTTATCATGACAGTAGAACGCTGTTTCAGTTTAATATCGAATGATAATTTATGTTTTTTGACCTTGCTTAGGTCAGGTTATACTCCCGCCATCAAAGCCCTGGTCAGCCCATTATTTTTGTGTGTGATATATATGCATATATTTATTTTGTTGTACATCTGTATACATTCCTCAATACCATAATATATATATATATATATATATATATATATATATATATATATATATATATATATATATATATAAGCCACCTCCTGTACATGGATGACATCAAGCTGTATGCCAAGAGTGAACGAGACATCGATTCACTGATCCACACTACCAGGCTATACAGCAATGACATTGGAATGTCGTTCGGACTGGAGAAGTGTAGTCGGATGGTAACAAAGAGAGGGAAGGTAGTCAGAACTGAGGGGATTGAACTACCAGAAGGCAACATTGCAGACATAGAGGACAGTTACAAGTACCTAGGGATCCCGCAGGCAAATGGGAACCATGAAGAGGCCGCTAGAAAGGCTGCAACCACCAAGTACCTGCAGAGGGTCAGGAAAGTCCTGAGGAGTCAGCTGAATGGTAAGAACAAGATCTGGGCCATCAACACGTACGCCCTGCCCGTGATCAGGTACCCTGCTGGGGTAATAGGCTGGCCAAAGGAGGAGATAGAAGCCACTGACATAAAGACAAGAAAGCTCCTTACCATGCATGGAGGGTTTCACCCCAAGTCCAGCACCCTGAGGCTGTACGCTAAGCGGAAGGAAGGGGGCCGGGTACTGGTGAGTGTCAGCACCACAGTCCAGGATGAGACAACGAACATCCAAGAATACATTGGGAAGATGGCCCCAACTGACCGAGTGCTCAGTGAATACCTCAGGCAGCAGAAACCCAAGAAAGAGGAGGGAGACGAGGAACCATCATGGAAGGACAGGCCCCTGCACGGTATGTACCACCGGCAGATAGAGGAGGTGGCTGATATCCAGAAATCCTACCAGTGGCTGGACAAAGCTGGACTGAAAGACAGCACAGAGGCACTAATCATGGCAGCACAAGAACAAGCTCTGAGCACAAGATCCATAGAGGCTGGGGTCTATCACACCAGGCAAGACCCCAGGTGCAGGCTGTGTAAAGATGCCCCAGAGACAATCCAGCACATAACAGCAGGGTGCAAGATGCTAGCAGGCAAGGCATACATGGAACGCCATAACCAAGTGGCCGGCATAGTGTACAGGAACATCTGTGCCGAGTATAACCTGGAAGTCCCGAGGTCAAAATGGGAGACGCCCCCAAGGGTGGTGGAGAATGACCGAGCTAAGATCCTGTGGGACTTCCAGATACAGACGGACAAAATGGTGGTGGCTAACCAACCGGACATAGTGGTGGTAGACAAACAGAAGAAGACGGCCGTAGTGATCGATGTAGCGGTTCCGAATGACAGCAATATCAGGAAGAAGGAACACGAGAAGCTGGAGAAATACCAAGGGCTCAGAGAAGAGCTCGAGAGGATGTGGAGGGTGAAGGTAACGGTGGTCCCCGTGGTAATCGGAGCACTAGGTGCGGTGACTCCCAAGCTAGGCGAGTGGCTCCAGCAGATCCCGGGAACAACATCGGAGATCTCTGTCCAGAAGAGCGCAGTCCTGGGAACAGCTAAGATACTGCAGGACCCTCAAGCTCCCAGGCCTCTGGTAGAGGACCCGAGCTTGAAGGATAAACCGCCCGCAGGGGCGTGCTGGGTGTTTAATAATAATAATAATAATAAATTTTATTTATGAGCGCCTTTCAAGTCACCCAAGGACACTTTACAATAGGATAAAACACTTAGTAATATATATAGTATATATATATATATATAAATGTATATATCGAGCTCTATTTCTTTTTCCTGTGTTTTATTCACACACTCAGGCTCCATAGTCTAAACACTCCTGATTAGCTCATTATCTGTGAAGCTGCAGTCAGGCACTCTGGTCCCTTACCGCGTTACTCTGTGTGTGTGTGTGTGTGTGTGTGTGTGTGTGTGTGTGTGTGTGTGTGTGTGTGTGTGTGTGTGTGTGTGTGTGAGATTGTCCTCACCTCGAACCTGGAGACCTAGCCCACAGAGCTCTTGATTCCCAGGACTGCCCTCACGAACAGACCATGGAACCAATTGACATCTTCGCCACTTATGAGTTTTCCATCTGTCAAAAAACACATTATAAGAGAAGTCTTGAATGAAAATTGAACTGGTCTACTTTGTTCATATTTGGCCATCACAAGAAAACATCATATTCAGCACTGCATATTAGTTTTTGGCAGGTACTGAGTGAAAAAAGTCCCCCCACTTTTTTTTTAACTTGTGAAGGAGCTTGTTTATTATAAACATGAAGTTAGGATTAACAAACTTTATTAGACTGGCTTTAAATATATTGTATTATCAGATAATACATGTTATCAGATTAATATGATTAATCTTTCTATATTAATGTGCTACATACCACGAGCCTTTACGGTGGCAGTAATTAATCCATGACTTAAAAAGCCATCGGGTGGCTTAGCTGCACCAATCTCCAACTTTCCTTTCATCTCAAACTTTCATAAAAGAATAGTATGAAACCAGTTAACTGCTCACCTGCAGAGGAACAGTTTATTTGAAGCGTTTCATTCAGAATTCATAACTGTACAGAAACAGCTTTAGTGAAGGTCAAATCATCTTCTTGTAGCCTCTGACAGTGGATTAATTTCTGTGATTGTGCAATATCATTCAAAGGCACAGCATATATTTTCATTGCTTTGCAGACGATAATCACCTTTTAAATCAAATCAAATTCAAATTCAAATTTTATTTGTCAGGTACACAGTCATACACAGTACGATATGTAGTGAAATGCTTAGACAACTGCTCGTGACCTAAAGAAAACAAAAGGAAAAGGCTATGAATAAGATAGGAAATAAATATGAAAAATTATACAGTGTAAATTTAACTAGGAAGGAATAAAATATAAAAAATTAAGGTTAAAAATGAAATAACTGTACAACACAAATTAGAATGAAGGGTAAATTTAACTGGGAAAGAATAAGATAAAATATATAAATTAAAGTTGAAAATAAAATAACTGTACAACAAAATACACAATACACAGTATAAAACTATATAAGAATGTATGAAGAAATATAAATATAAATAAATATACACACAATAACAGCAGCTGTACAAGTATTAACTGGAAATGAAGAATATAGTGACCAGTGTTGTGCAATCCACATTATGTCTTGTGCAGTGCAAATATGCTTAAAGTGATTTAAGTGATGAAGTGAAAACAAAGTCCAGAAAGTCCAGTGTGTGTGTAAGAACCATATGTGTGGGTCAGTACTGTGTGGTGGTGTGATTGAGAGACCGTATCGCCTGCGGGAAGAAGCTCCTCCTCAGTCTCTCTGTGTTGGTCTTCAGGGAGCGGAATCGCTTTCCTGACCTCAACAGAGAGAACAGTCTGTTGTTGGGATGGCTGAGGTCCTTCACGATCTTCCTGGCCTTGGTCCAGCACCGCCTGCTGTAGATTGAGTGCAGGTCAGGGAGCTCGGAGCGGATGGTGCGCTCAGCTGACCGCACAACCCTCTGTAGAGCTCGTCTGTCCTGCATGGTGCTGTTTCCGAACCAGGTTAAGATGTTTCCCGTCAGGATGCTCTCTATGGTGCACGAGTAAAAGTTCCTGAGCACCTTGGAGGGCAGTCGGAAGTCTCTCAAGCGTCTGAGGTGGTAGAGACGCTGACAAGCCTTTTTCACCACGGTGTTGATGTGACAGGACCATGACAGGTCCTGCGTGGTCAAGGTCAAGGTTCTTTATTTGTCACATGCATAGTTATACAAGTATAACACACAGTGAAATGTAGCCTGACACGCTCCTCGACATGTGCAAAAAACTTGGGGGGGGGTGGGGGGGGGGGGGGTGTAGAGGAAAAACATTATATATATATATATATATATATATGTAGTATATACTAGAGATGGACCGATCCGATATTACGTATCGGTATCGGTCCGATACTGACCTAAATTACTGGATCGGATATCGGAGAAAAATAAAACATGTAATCCGATCCATTAAATATCACGAAAGCACCTCACAAAACTTGCAACACGCCGTAACTCGCCTCAGAACGTTAGCACGTCGGAGCAGTATGCATCACGTGATAGAGCGGCTGTGGCATGCGGGACCTGTCGGTGGTCTGGATAGCATGTGGAGCTTTGCTAGCAACCCGGCATTTAATCTCCGACAAAGTTATCCCCGAGAGAAGTAAAGCAAGTGTGTAAGTCCATCTCTGAATGTTTGTAAAGCATTCCTGTGTTAAGCTTAACAAGCGATATATGGAGCGACTGCCTCCTCTTGCTGCTACTTCAATCATGAAAC
Source organism: Copadichromis virginalis (assembly GCF_057382275.1). Taxonomy (NCBI): domain Eukaryota; kingdom Metazoa; phylum Chordata; class Actinopteri; order Cichliformes; family Cichlidae; genus Copadichromis; species Copadichromis virginalis. The sequence continues at coordinate 34,900,195 of NC_140638.1, forward strand.
TGCTTAATGATCAGCTGATCGGCTTTTCTGTTGCGAGTCCGTCTCTCTTGTTTGCTTTTGGCCCACTTTGCACCAGAAAGAGGAAACCAGCGGCTGAACAACAGCAGCACGTTTAAGCTTGATCAGCTGTTGTTAGAATTTATTTAATATTACTTTCTACTCCAGGATCGTTTTCTATGTAGCTGACGCTGGTAACTGTGCAGGGGCGGATCTAGCAAAGTTTAGCCAGGGGGGGCGATAGGGCATTAACAGGGAAAAGGGGGCACAAAGACATACTTTTCTTTCTTATTCTCATTTCAAATGTCAAGCTTTTAATAAATAATTATCTGACACCCAAAGTTTTAATTTGATGTAAAATGAATAGAAGTCAATTACTGTATATAGTGACTATTAAGTCTAATATATATACCCTAGTAAGCTATAGTACTTTTTCCTTTGGGAAGGTACCATCTGTGCAGTCTGCAATTTTGTTGAAGAAAGATGTTGAATCTATTTAATATTTCTTGAAAAATAATTGATTTCTGTGCATTTTTTTTTCACACTGCATCAAATTAAGGTTGATTACGTCGATTAAGCATCATGAGGTGGAGCGTGAGGGGTGGTTCCCCATTTTTTTATTTTTTTATTTTTGTTGTTGCTGGGAGTTGGAACCCTATTAGTTGGGTTGCTTAATATTTACGCTAAGTACTCTTTAAAATACCAGAATAGGGAGGATGGTGTAGGTTTAAGTTTATTAGATTGATCAGTATTGCTGAACTATGAAATATTTTTTTTTGCATACAGGTGTAACAGAATAGCTTTAGTGTAGTTGTTGTTTTAAACTTGAGTATGAACTTATACAAAATGCAGCAAGATATTTAAAAAAAACAGTTTTGTTGATTAAAAAAACACTATATCGGATTCATATCGGTATCGGCAGATATCCAAATTTATGATATCTGTATCGGACATAAAAAAGTGGTATCGTGCCATCTCTAGTATATACATTGGGTGAATGTGCAGTAGTAGCAGCAAGCAGGTGAATTCTGTACATTAATATGAATAGACATCTGACTATTTTACAGGATAGACAATATAAACATATTTAAAATTAAAGGAATTGAAATGTACATTGTGCCTTGGTTTAGTGTCTGGAAGAGTCCTGTCTCAGTCAATTATAGATGATGTGAGAGGGCGGGTGTGTGTGTTTAGGGCACGGATGGCTTGGGGATAGAAGCTCCTCTTGAGTCTCTCTGTCCTTGCCCGGATGATGCTGAACCTTCTACCAGATTGCAGAAGTTGGAACAGTTTGTTGCCAGGATGGGACGGGTCCTTCAGTATCTGCGCTGCTCTAGTCCGGCATCTCCTGGTGTAGGTGTCCTGAAGCGGGGGGAGAGCAATCCTGCAGCAGCGTTCTGCTGTACGGATCACTCTCTGGAGAGCTTTTTGGTCCTTCACACAGCTGTTCCCAAACCACGATCTCCACAGCACCTGTATAGAAAATCCTGAGGATCTTTGGAGAGACCCTGAACTTCCTCAGTTGTCGTAGGTGATACAGGCGCTGCCTAGCCTTCCTGGTCGTGATGTGAACTCCGAGGTATTTGAAGCTGTCCACTCTCTCCACTGGGCACTCGTTGATGACGGGGGTCTGGTAGTTCCTCTCCTGCTTAGTGCTGAAGTCCACTATCAGCTCCTTTGTCTTACTGACGTTTAGAAGGAGGTTGTTCCTCTGGCACCAGTTCTCCAGATTCCTAATCTCCTTCAGGTAGGCCGTCTCGTTGTTGTCAGAGATCAGGCCCACCACGACGGTGTCGTCAGAAAACTTAATGATGGTGGTGGAGCTGGTAGTGGCCACACAGTCATATGTGTACAGAGAGTACAGCAGGGGGCTCAGAACACACCCCTGGGGGGCTCCAGTGCTGAGAGTGGTGGAGGCTGAGACATGTGTGAGACATTTTAATTAATATGTGTGTGTTATCCCTGTGTTCATAATATAGTTAAACTGTAGGAATGTCTTAAAGATATAAAGACCTGGATGGCCTCTAGGTTTTTGCACTGGATCATAAAAATGACAGACACTTGCTGGCATTACCTTGACCTTCTGCAGCACTGTAAGGGATGCTGGAGTCGATTCTGACATTATATTTATATAATGTAAATAATATTTTGGCTTTATGCTGCTACACTATTATTCATTGCTTCTGCAACACTGACAATAAAAATGCTTATCTTATGCTGGAGTGTTTCTAATTTTAGATTCTAATTTTGGAGATATTGCACTCGTCGTTGCAGAGTATCTGTAAAATTAGAATCATCTTTTCTCAGAGTTATACTGAAAAAATAGTTCATGCATTTATCGTTTTATTATTATTATCAGGATTTCCTAAAAACTCCCTGGAAAGCCTTCAGTTGATCCAAAACGATGCTGCGAGTGTGCTGACGGGGACTAAAGGTCTCAAATAATCAGGCCCCATCCTATCTTTATGAACTCATAGTACCATATCACCCCAATAGAGCACTTTTCTCGCAGCCCACAGGCTCGCTTGTGGTTCCTGGGATATTTAAAAGCAAAACAGGAGGCAGAGCCTTCAGCTTACCGTAGAACCAGCTCAAGATGCATTTCTTCTTTGCAAACCCTTTTCTTTAATTAATAAATATTTGTAATATGTAGTCTGGATTTTCACAATGAGTCCTTTGTCTCGTCTCCCTCCGCTCACCCCCAACCAGACACAGTAGTCGTCTGCCTTTTCCTGAGCCATGTTCATTTCGGTTGTTCATGTTAAGAATGGCTTTTTCACACACATTTCAACATAACATTAGTACTGATACAAAAGTGGTTCTCTTCTGACACTGAGTGAAAAAACACAGAAATGATGAGGATGGAAAAAATGTCAATGTCCTCCACGTGTAAAACCATTCCTGTTTGGGGGTTTCTCATTGTTGCCCCTTTAATGCAGTTACCAAATCAACATCCCAGATGTTTAACTGACTTGATGCTATTCTCTGATCTAAAAAGTATTCCTTATATTTTTGTGTCTGAGCGGTGTACAATGATTTAAACTATATTAATAGCATTTAAATTCATGCATGAATGCGTATTTATTGAACAGGACCCATACCTGTATCCCTCACAGACAGAGGGAGTCTCACAATCTCTTTCCTGGGTCAGTACCTCAGGGCAGTCCTGTCCTCCGTTAGCTGGCAACTGGATGATGAGCCGTTTCCTGTATTGCTTCTTTTTAGTGTTACCGCCTAGGGGAAGCCACAAGAGAACACACTGATCCTTTAAACTGAAGTTACCAATATGCCCTGAATCTTTAAAGCTGTTTTTTAAAGATAGGATGTATTTGGTGTCCTCTGAGAATATATATTATTAGCCTACCTAGCATACTTATGTAATTCCTCACCCTGTACAAGAAGACAGCATTTCAAGGAGAGGCTAATATAATTGAGTGAAATCTCAAATGTCATCTCCATTATCTGCTCTATGGTATCCAATACAACCTGACAGTTAGAGATAATTGACTTTACAGGAAGTCCACTTCTATCAGGATTACTATATCAGGTTAAAGCTTCCAGTGATTGAGTTTGGATAATTTATTAAGGATGAAAATGGTTTGGGGATGCATTGCAGCTGGACTATTACTTCTAAAAGTAAGCATCTTATAAGCCTAATGCACACTTCAACGTGACCAAAGGATCTGAGAATGTAACAAACAACAAAGATGTCTCTGGAACATTCACTCTATTAAAGCTTGTATAAGAGAGATGAAATTGTAATTGTGTGCAGATTGAATGAAATAGAGTGACTCATTTGTTTGGCTTCTGGTTTTCCATATTTACATGGAAACGTGTTCCTTTATATTGTAGAGTCTTTACCTTGCAATATAAAGTAAAGACTCTTCAATATAAAGCACCTTGAGGGGACTGATGTTGTGATTTGATGCTTTATAAATAAAACTGAACTGAATTGAATTCAAGCAGCTGCTACATCAGAAGTGTCAGCCTCCACCGAAATAGCCCTCACTATTGCTATACAATCCTTTTTCATCATACCTTAGCTTAAAAAGAACAAAAACAACAATAACTGGACCGTCAAACGTCTTCTCCCACATTGCTTGCCATCTCCACTAGGTAACATCCTTGGGGATCTAACCCTGGGAACCTTTGTTGGAAACACTGCATTTCCATGGCATTTATTAAACATGTCACAACATTCACAAGAGAACTGGGATATCTGATATTCCTTTTCAGTGAAGAGGCTGCTGCTATTATTTATCTGCTACAGCTAAAATAATGATTTGCATATTTTCTGTGCTTTATTATTGGGGTGCCTGCTTTACACAGGCACATTCTAGCTGTTTGTGGCCTTTCTAACATTGTTAGAAGCATTAATGTGTGCATTGAGTCTACCTGTCTGACATGTTGATGGACAGGGGCTCCAATCACTGTATGGGGTGACAATACAGTCTCTCTTGCATGGCAGCAAACATGGCCTGACAGTGTCTGGACGAACACTCTCCGGACACCTGAAAGTACATCACTGACATGTCACACACACACAGAGTACCCTTGAAAATCTGATAGAGCCGCAGTGAACACACTGCACTGTAAAAACAAATTCCATGACGTTTTATAACATGTTTCTAAAATGTCTACTTAAAATATTAATAAAATTTGTGGAATAACATGACAAATGTAAAAATTTCCCCCTTGATGATAACAGTTAATTGCGTATCGTTTTTTGCTGGATAACATCCTGCAGAAGTCTCACACATGTCTCCAGAGCAATCCCAGCTCATTCTTCTTTGACGAATCTCCTCCAGATTTGATCGTCTTCGGCACGGACCTCGGTCTTCAGTTCACAAACATTCAACAGGATGAAATCATGACTTTGGGCCTCATCAGTAAAGTTCACTTTAGTCTTATGGAGGCAGTGCTTAAAATCTTTTGCTTCTTACCTCTACCAGTCTTATTCTGATCATACTTCTTACTCCACTGTGCTCTCTAAGAATCAAAACTTCTGTTTCTCAAGTCTAAACTGATGTTTTTGGCGTGATGCTTTCTCAACTGACAGCTAAAGCCTTGCTGAGTTTTTTGTGTATGTGTACATTGGAAGATAGAACAGAAATATTTCTTATTGCAAACTGGGCAGTAACGCGTGATCCGATTACTTTTTGCAAGTAACGAGTAAAGTAAGGGATTGCTATTGAAAAAAGTAGTTAGATTATTTACTTTCCCATAAGCATGCCTCGTTGCCGCGTTACTAAACGGTGTTTTTGTTTGTGAGAGTGTCTCATGACAATGACATACAAGTGTGCGACGTTCGTGGCAGCAACAGATCAACAATGGATAATATGGAGTGCAGGAGAGAGTACGACCATGCAGCGTTTAAAGCTTGGAAGTACTCACACTACTTTGAGTTTTAAAAAGTGACAAAAACATTAGCGTTGGCTGTACACTCTGTGTGGGAAGAAAACCTCTTTCTACAGTGAAAAATTAAATTTCAAATCTGAGCGAGCACCAAGCACGCTGCCACGGGAACGTGACATTCACAGAGAAACCCCCGGATCCCGCCCACTGACATGACTGCTGCGGCACCAGGCAAACCTCCACCTGCTCCACTCCTGCTAAACAGGTGAAAACAGATTTAAAAGCAACAGGACTTAGTGCTGTTGAGTCTTTATTATTTATTTTTTGCAAATTGAGAGGTAAAATGTCTTCAGGAAACTTGAAGTCCTGTTCTTTTCAAGCTCCACTGACTACCAGGATGATGCAATAAAAACTGCATCAAGTGCAATCAGATTGGCGCAATATTATAATAAGAAGGGTCACATTATTTTTAGGTGCTTCCAATTCTTGTCAAGTTCCCTGACATTTCGTCAAAAGACGTTTGTGAGCACCAAACGAGTTAATTATGAATCCCATCACCACTGCATTGAGCTTCCCCTGATCACCTCCTGTGTATTTAAGTCCTGTCTTCCTTTGTTCGTTGTCACGTCATCTGGTTTTCCTCCAAGTCTCGTCAGTCATCAGTCTCGTCACAGTTTTTGTAGTTTTCCAGTTTATGTTTTTCAGTTCGCACTTGCCCTGTTCGCCTTTCCTAGTTTTTGTTCATGACAATCAGCCATAATAAAGGCTCATTTTTTGTTGAAAACGTGCAGTTCCTCTCTCAGCGTCTGCTTTTGGGTCCTGTTCACAAACACACCGGCGAACCCCGCCCTCACATCTATCTTTAAACATTGTCTGACATTGTTTGTTTTACATGTTGAACAATTTAGCCAGACTCATCTATCCATTTCATCTGGAGATAAATCAGAAAAGCATATTTATTTAAAATATCAGTTCACACAATCCAGTTGCATTGATGTGTGCATACAATGTTATCACAAGTGACAGAACAGACAGTCAAAACATAAAAATAAGAGAGAAGGTGAAAAAGTCCCAGAATAATTTTACATGGATAGATATTTTTGTTCAGTTTTTGTACTGGTAATGAACTGGGACAATTTCATGCCCTTTCAACTTCACAAGACGTGCAATAGAGTATTCGGTCATATGCCAAAATATGCTGATTAGGTTTTCTTACTTTTTGGGAGGAACCTGGCCCACATTCACCCGGACACAAATGACTTTGCGGGTTTGCATCCCCACAGAACAGGAGACATCATCTCCACGAGTACGGCCCACAGATGTGTTGGTTGATGGAATGAAAGAGTCCTCGATGCATTGTCCCCATGGACCAGTTTGCCAGTGGTAGACAGTACAGGGATGGTCATTGCACCTTCTCACCTCCTGCAGAGCACTGATGTTTGGACACTGGACTCCACCTGAGAAGCAATCGAAAATTGTAGCACAGTTGTCAGTGGGGTAGTATTAGTGCTAACAAATGACCAGGACACAGGAGTGAGGGTTATGAAATTGAAAACAAAATGAAATTGGAATTGTAATAAAAATGCAAAAATGTTATTACTATTTATCAACATTCAAATTCAGTGTCTGAGGTGGAAATGCAAAGGACAGTGGACCAATTGTGAGAGAGGATCTCTAACTAGTTTTTGTTTATGTTTGTTCACTTATGAAGGTCGAGTCAAAAAGGACTAACAAACAAACTGCAGTGACACTCTTTTCAGCACTTTGTCCCAGCTGAGCACCTGACACCTGTGTAGCATCCTGTGTTAGCATGTTCAGTCTTACGCTCCTCCAAAAGTGCAACAAACTGTTTGTGATTCAGTGCTCTTGCCCTGATGAAGGGAACTATTCACAACATTAACAAACTACTTCCTTGCTCACAAGTGGTCACTACGGCAGGTTTACAGCTTCCTGACACAGCCACCAAGGTTTGTTCACTACTTAGGCAAATGTGTAATCCACTATACTGTAGAGCTACTTAGTGACAACATCAACTACCATGTTATTTTTTAGTATTGAGTTACACAATGCCTCCTAGGATATAATACAATGCAAAAATACACAGTTCAGTTCTGGGTTCATTTCAGTCACTTTATCCTTAAACTCAACCTTTATTATTTAGAATAGACATTTGTTAAATAAGATACAGAGCATCTCCAACTCAGTGCAAACATGTAGGGGGGGAGGGTTAGGGGGGGCACAGTTCTGCTGCGCTACATATATAAAATGTATAAAAATGTACAAATATACAATCTGGTGTAAGAAGAAAAAAGTAAATAGGTAAATAAATAGTTTGTTTTGTATATACAGTTTGGGTTATTGCGCATAGAATTTATTATTGCACAGTGGTGGTTTATAAAGGGAAATGGGAAAATGGCTGTGTGGGACTGTGTTATTGGTGTGTGTGTACGAGTTAAGGGTGGTTATGGCTTTGGGGGCACCTGTAGCACTTCCCTGATGGAAGCAGGCTGAACAAGTTAAAAACAGGATGGGAACTGTCTATGATGATATTTGTTGCTCTGCTGAGGCACAGTACAAACTCCAAAACAAAACAGAAGTGCTCCAGGTGTCACGGACCCAGTTCCAGGGATTCGGGGTCCGTGAGCAGTGTGGACTACTATTGTAGTTATTATTATTATTATTATTATTATTATTATCATTATTGTGGTTGTTGTTGTTATGGTTGTGTCTGCTGTCCTGTTTTTCCGTGTTGGTGTACTGTCAGGTGTTTAGGGGTGTGTGCTTGTGTATGTGAGGGTGCGGTCGTGGCAGGCACTTTTAGGCCTGGTGGGTGTGGCCCTGCCAGCTGACCGGTCCCACCCAGGAATCCACACACACCTGGCGCCGATCAAGCCTCGTCAGAGGAGCTTCAAAACAGTGTGGCTGAGAGCTCCTCGACGCTGGATCGTTGAGTGACTTCCCGTCAGTCTTAAGTGTATTGTGCAAGGTTAGTGCAAGTCTACTGTTAGGTTTTGTACTCACGGCTGCCTTTGGTATACGTGTTTCCTCAGGAGGAATTGTGGCGACCAGGAGGCAGCACACGGAGAGTACACAGGGAACGGAGACAGAGCACGGAGCACGGGATAAAGGAGAAGACACGGAACGGGAGTTGGGATCGCACGGGGGGATTTATTGTTGTTCGGATTGTCACCACTGTAAATAAACACTGTTGCACTGTAGAGTCCTGCATTTTGGGACCTCCTTTCCCCACATCCCCACGGTCTGCCAGCGAGACCGTGACAGAACGATCCAGCCATTATGGGCCCAGCGGACTCAAGGACCGTCTCACAGGAGGAATTGCTCGCCCAGCTCTGGAAATACTGTCGGAGCATTATCCAGGCGGCAGATCCACATCAGAGACACTTACAGGTCGTATTTTTTTATTCCTTCTTATCATCAATCACCTCATCTGTGAGCTTTTTGGACATTAAGAGACTAATTTCGATTATAACCACGCTGAGGGAAAGTTCCTGTTTTGAGCTGTTTGGTTTGGGCTGTCCGGGCGAGGAGGATATGGCAACCTCCCTGGGAGCCCTTGCTGCCTATTTCTTTTTTCATAGGCTGATAGCTTGCAGCTCGCTTGTTGGACCCTCCATTGCGGGGGAAACGTTTCACACGCCCTCTGCACCTCACCACATCTCCACTCACCTCTGCAGCACCTGCTGAGTCAGCAGACCAAGGACCGGCAGCTCAAAATCACACAGCTGCTCTCCTGTCCGGCCGGCTGGTGGAACCTCAGCCTGATACGCTGGCCCCGGCATCGTTAAAGAAGCGACGCTTGCACCGCCGGCGTGCCTCACCGCAGTCAGACTCTAAAACTTTCCAACAGCCGGCTGTGGTGAGTCATATGGACAATTCATCTTCATTCACCTCATCTGTTTATTCACGGGACTGTGTGAAAGCTAACCTCGTAGCACAGCCAGCTGCCCAGCCTGTAGCCGTAGCACAGCCAGCTGCCCAGCCTGTAGCTGTAGCACAGCCAGCTGCCCAGCCTGTAGCCGTAGCACAGCCAGCTGCCCAGCCTGTAGCCGTAGCACAGCCAGTCCAGTCAGCCTCTCGTCTTCATCCTCAGTTGGAGGCTGATATGCCTGCTGGAACTACCCTGCCATTATGTCACCTGCCTGTTGTTTCTACATCGCTGTCCAGTCTACCACGAGTAGCTGCCGCACCATTATCACCTCCGCCCTTTGCAGCTACTTCTCCACCAGCGTCCCATCAGACTGCAGCGACCGCAGAACTCTTGACTTCACCATCCACATCACCCGCTCGACCGTCATCTTCGCCACCTGCAGCTTCCGCATCGCCATCTTCACCTCCGGATCAACGACCATCTATACCCGCGTCGCCAGCTGTGGAGCTCAGCGAGCCGGAGGAGCTCAGCATGCCCGAGCGGGAGCTCAGCGAGCGGGAGGAGCCCGCGTCGCCAGCTGTGGAGCTCAGCGAGCCGGAGGAGCTCAGCATGCCCAAGCGGGAGCTCAGCGAGCGGGAGGAGCCCGCGTCGCCAGCTGTGGAGCTCAGCGAGCCGGAGGAGCTCAGCATGCCCGAGCGGGAGCTCAGCGAGTGGGAGGAGCCCGCGTCGCCAGCTGTGGAGCTCAGCATGCCCGAGCAGGAGGAGCTCAGCGAGCCGGAGGAGCTCAGCGAGCCGGAGAAGCTCAGCGAGCCAGAGGAGCTCAGCATGCCCGAGCAGGAGCTCAGCATGCCCGAGCAGGAGCTCAGCGAGCGGGAGGAGCCCGCGTCGCCAGCTGTGGAGCTCAGCGAGCCGGAGGAGCTCAGCATGCCCGAGCCGGAGGAGCTCAGCGAGCCGGAGGAGCTCAGCGAGCCGGAGGAGCTCAGCGAACCACCAGCAGAGGAGCTCGGCGAGCGGAAGGAACAACCGGCGCTGCCAGCCGAGGAGGGGCTCTCGCTGCCAGCCGAGGAGGGGCCCGCTCAGCCGGAGGTCAGCGAACCGGAGGGACCTCCACGTCTAGCGCGGCCTCCACGCCATCCACGTCCAGTGCGTCCACGTCAGCGACCGGCGCGTCATAGACCATGTGCCACGCCTCGCTGTTGCTCACCGGAGCAGCGACGTTGCCATCGGACCCGTGGCAGGCCACCAGAACCGTTCCGCCGCCACCGGACCTGTGGCAGGCCACCAGAACCGTTCCGCCGCCACCGGACCCGTGGCAGGCCGCCGGAGGAGCAGCGCCGCCGCCACCGGATCCGTGGCAGGCCGCCTGAAGCGTTCCGCTTCCATCATGGGGTTGGAGGTAGGCCGCCCGAACTGTTTTCCCACCACTGCCTGACCCGTAGCGGGTTTTGCCTGCTTGCGGTCCACTGGGTCGGCCGCAAGAACTGTTGTTCCCACCATGGCAGTGGTTGGACGTTTGAACTGGGGGACCGTGACACCAGGATGCTAGGGCGCAGAGCTTTTGTTACCTCGTGGCTACACAAGCCAGGAAGTACCAATGATCGGATTTGGTGTGTGGTAGTAACAGGTAAATGAACATTTTTTTAAATTATCTGAATATATATATATAAAAAAAAGAAAAGAAAAAAAAACACCCAGCACGCCCCTGCGGGCGGTTTATCCTTCAAGCTCGGGTCCTCTACCAGAGGCCTGGGAGCTTGAGGGTCCTGCGCAGTATCTTAGCTATCTTAGCTGTTCCCAGGACTGCGCTCTTCTGGACAGAGATCTCTGATGTTGTTCCCGGGATCTGCTGGAGCCACTCGCCTAGCTTGGGAGTCACCGCACCTAGTGCTCCGATTACCACGGGGACCACCATTACCTTCACCCTCCACATCCTCTCGAGCTCTTCTCTGAGCCCTTGGTATTTCTCCAGCTATATATATATATATATATATATATATATATATATATATATATATATATATTAGTGCTGTCAAAATTATCGCGTTAATTGTTAAGATCAATGCGAAATGTTTAATGCATTAAAAAAATTTAACGCTGATTTTGTTTTTTTATTAATTTCCTGTAATCTAAGACCTTTAAATTCATGAGCACCTCTGGAGGAGGGGGCAACAGTGTGCTATGCTGGCGTTTGGCCTGACAGAAATGATTAGAAGAAGAAGAAGAAGTGACACCATGCTACTATCTAGCTAACACTAGCTAACACACGCAAGCATGGACGAGGGCGGACTTTTGGGTGGAAAGTTTCTCTTTAAGAAGTTGCCTGATGGCTTGTTGGACAAAACGAGAGTAAGATGCACAATTTGCAACGCTGAATTCAAGTACCACAGAAGCAGTTCATCACTGGCGTATCACCTGAGAGCAAAACACCTAACTGAATCCACCTCTACGGGACCTCGCCAGTCTACGCTTCAGGAGTATGGTGCTTGTGGACGAATAACAAAAAATGTGAGAGAAAAGGTAACCAATTCCTTGGTTGTTTGGATAGCTAAAAACTGCCAACCAGTTAGCATAGTAGAAGATGATGGACTGAGAGAAGTCATTCGTGCTGCATCAGGAGATGAGTGTTACAATCTGCCCTCAAGAGGAACCATTGTGTCGAGACTGCACACTTTGTATGGGGACCAGAGGGCTCAGCAGTCCAGCAAGCTTGTGCAAGTACGGAATGTCGCTCTCACCGGAGACCACTGGACTTCGGTGAACAACGATAATTACTTAAAATATAGAGAATAAAAAAATGTAATTGGAGCCAGGCTATTAATAAAGTAATTGAGATTAATCGCAATTAATAACAGAAAATTGTGAGATTAGTTAGTTAATTTTTTTTAATCTATTGACAGCACTAATATATATATATATATTAGGGGTGCAACGATATTCGTATCGATATTGAACCGTTCGATACAGTGCTTTCGGTTCGGTACGCATATGTATCGAACAATACAAAATTTTTAATTTATTTTATCAACTTTCCTTCTGACGATGCTGTCTGTGTTGAGAGCTCAGTGAATCTGCGTTCGACTACTCCGCCTAGGCTCGACAGTGCAGCCTAGGCGGAGTAGTCGAACGCAGATTCACTGAGCGCTCAACACAGACAGCATCGTCAGAAGGAAGAGCGCAGGGCAAGCTAGCGAGACAGAAGTTAAGCTCTCCTTGCAACATGGACCTCCCACACCCTCATTCAGATCTGGCGTTTGGAATTATTTTGGTTTTCATGTGACGTATGACCCTGAAGGTAAGCGAGTCATGCACTAAAGTAAAACAGTATGTTGGATGTGCCATGCAATGCTCAATTACATGGGTGGGAACTAGTGTGTTAGCACAGTTAGCTCGTTAACGTGTTGGCCGTCTAGCCCCATGCACGGGGCGATCGGCGATAGCTCGTTAACGGAGATTTGCCGTGTTGTGGCGTTAAGGTCATTTCAACGAGATTAACCTGAAAGCACTAGTGGGAACACAACGAATATGACTGCACATTTACGCCGACATCATCCTAGTGCAAAGACAAGTGGAAGCAGAAAAAAAACAAGCAAGCATGCTACTAACTTTAGCCGAGTCATTTAGACAGCTGTTAGCACATGATTCTCCTTATATGTTTAATATGCTGCTGAGAATATAGCCCAGAAGAAGCGGATAGTATAGCTTTTATTTTGGAAAGAGACATTTCTCTGTAATAAACTCTCTTTTCCAAACTATAAGGCAAAAAGAAAGTGCAGCTTTATGGTTTCATGGACAAAATAATTTCTGTGGCTGCAATATGACGAGCTAAATAACCAGGGCTGCACATAAGTGGTCCGCAGGTGCGCATTCGCTGTCAAAATAAAAAACACGCACAAGGGTTAGGGTTAAATTTAAAAACTGTACTTTTGAGTTAAAATATATTTATAATTTTAATAAATGACAAATTAAAAAGGCATGAACATTTTTTTGTATCGAAAAAATATCGAACCGTGACACCAAAGTATCGAACCGAACCGAACCGTGAATTTTGTGTATCGTTGCATCCCTAATATATATGTGTATATATATATATATATATATATATATATATATACACACACACACTGTATATATATGGTTCACAGCAGCTGGTTCATTTAGTTAACGAGAAACACCCGGAATGGCTAACCGAAGGTCGGACGGTCCTGATCCCCAAGGACCCCAAGAAGGGACCGGTCCCCTCCAACTACCGACCAATAACCTGCCTCAGTACTACATGGAAGCTCCTGTCAGGCATCATATCGGCTAAGATGAACAGGCACATGGGTCAATACATGAGCGGGACACAGAAAGGAATTGGCAAGAATACCAGAGGCGCAAACACCAGCTACTGGTAGACAGAACAGTCAGCCGAGACTGCAAGACCAGACTGACCAACCTGTGCACTGCCTGGATTGATTACAAGAAGGCCTATGACTCAATGCCCCACAGCTGGATACTGGAATGCCTAGAATTGTACAAGATCAATGGGACCCTAAGAGCCTTCATCAGGAACTCAATGGGGATGTGGCGTACAACACTAGAGGCCAACTCCAAGCCCATAGCACAAGTCACCATCAAGTGCGGGATCTACCAAGGAGATGCTCTGTCCCCACTGCTGTTCTGCATAGGCCTGAACCCCCTCAGTGAGATCATTAACAAGACTGGCTACGGATACCGACTACGGAACGGAGCAGTTGTCAGCCACCTCCTGTACATGGATGACATCAAGCTGTATGCCAAGAGTGAACGAGACATCGATTCACTGATCCACACTACCAGGCTATACAGCAATGACATTGGAATGTCGTTCGGACTGGAGAAGTGTAGTCAGATGGTAACAAAGAGAGGGAAGGTAGTCAGAACTGAGGGGATTGAACTACCAGAAGGCAACATTGCAGACATAGAGGACAGTTACAAGTACCTGGGGATCCCGCAGGCGAATGGGAACCATGAAGAGGCCGGTAGAAAAGCTGCAACCACCAAGTACCTGCAGAGGGTCAGGCAAGTCCTGAGGAGTCACCTGAATGGTAAGAACAAGATCCGGGCCATCAACACGTACGCCCTGCCCGTGATCAGGTACCCTGCTGGGGTAATAGGCTGGCCAAAGGAGGAGATAGAAGCCACTGACATAAAGACAAGAAAGCTCCTTACCATGCATGGAGGGTTTCACCCCAAGTCCAGCATCCTGAGGCTGTACGCTAAGCGGAAGGAAGAGGGCCGGGGACTGGTGAGTGTCAGCACCACAGTCCAGGATGAGACAACGAACATCCAAGAATACATTGGGAAGATGGCCCCAACTGACCGAGTGCTCAGTGAATACCTCAGGCAGCAGAAACCCAAGAAAGAGGAGGGAGACGAGGAACCATCATGGAAGGACAGGCCCCTGCACGGTATGTACCACCGGCAGATAGAGGAGGTGGCTGATATCCAGAAATCCTACCAGTGGCTGGACAAAGCTGGACTGAAAGACAGCACAGAGGCACTAATCATGGCAGCACAAGAACAAGCTCTGAGTACAAGATCCATAGAGGCTGGGGTCTATCACACCAGGCAAGACCCCAGGTGCAGGCTGTGTAAAGATGCCCCAGAGACAATCCAGCACATAACAGCAGGGTGCAAGATGCTAGCAGGCAAGGCATACATGGAACGCCATAACCAAGTGGCCGGCATAGTGTACAGGAACATCAGTGCCGAGTATAACCTGGAAGTCCCAAGGTCAAAATGGGAGATGCCCCCAAGGGTGGTGGAGAATGACCGAGCTAAGATCCTGTGGGACTTCCAGATACAGACAGACAAAATGGTGGTGGCTAACCAACCGGACATAGTGGTGGTTGACAAACAGAAGAAGACGGCCGTAGTGATCGATGTAGCGGTTCCGAATGACAGCCATATCAGGAAGAAGGAACATGAGAAGCTGGAGAAATACCAAGGGCTCAGAGAAGAGCTCGAGAGGATGTGGAGGGTGAAGGTAACAGTGGTCCTCGTGGTAATCGGAGCACTAGGTGCGGTGACTCCCAAGCTAGGTGAGTGGCTCCAGCAGATCCCGGGAACAACATCGGAGATCTCTGTCCAGAAGAGCGCAGTCCTGGGAACAGCTAAGATACTGTGCAGGACCCTCAAGCTCCCAGGCCTCTGGTAGAGGACCCGAGCTTGAAGGATAAAAACCGCCCGCAGGGGCGTGCTGGGTGTTTATATATATATATATAAGTGCTTGTGTATACATACACAAACAATACACATATGCTTTCAATTGTGTAATTTAAGTGATCTAGGTAGCTCTGTTTTGGAAGTTCAGTTAACGCTAGAAATGTGTTTTGGAGTTTGTACGTGCTTTGTCTCTAGGGGCCACCACATATATTTATATTTAAACATATATAAATAAAACCACGTTTTTTTGACATTAGTCATTCTTTTTGTGCATAATTTTATATTGTTGTTGATAATAAATTAGTTAAAGCAACAAAACAACCTGAAGAGCCGGTTGGGAGCCGAAAGAGCCGGCTCTCTAAAAAGATCTGGAAATCCCATCACTACAGCACAAACGAAGCCAACAGCATGCACTAATTTCAACTGCATGATGAAGGCAAACATTCTGTGCGTATCAGTTTGGTGAACTTTTTGACACAAGTTTACGTGCGTATATAGGGACCTCTAGAGCCTTCGACTAAGTCATTCCTTTCAACATCTCTAGGGACCGTGGGAGGAGAGCAGTGTTGTGGAAACGACACAATCTTCACTAGTAGAGATACTAACCTTTAATGCACACGAAAACAAAGAGCATCAGCTTGACAATAAGATGAAATTCAAACCTGAGATTGTTTCAGAAAATATTTTGTAACAACCGTGGGTTAGTGGAGCTAAACTGGCTAAACTGCTCACTAGCTAAACGGCTAGCGGGGCGCTAGCGGCTATCGCTAAACTTCGCAATGGATGGAGAGCGCTCGTGCCTCATACACCGCACGACCCCGAGCGTCTCAGCAGCAGACTGATAATCCCCAAATGATCCAGCAGGAGGCAGTAGTGGTTCACACCAGTCGTTTATTTACCATCTTTTTCTACAACAACGTAACGCTGCTGACACCGAACCCCTATCCCGCTCCCACCACATAGAGTCGCGGTGTCAGCCAACCATGCCAATTCAACCCACTCCACAGAACACACCAACTTCACTGTGGCTTACATTAACATAACACTAACACAACATGCGAATCAAACACATAGGAACTAGCAGAACGATAGAAAACACAGACAACACAATACCCAGAATGCATCTGGCTAACAACCCCAGCCAGGTCATTACACAGCCCCCTCCCAAAAAGGTTTAGTGTCCCCACAACCTTAACTGTCCACTCTGTAGTCCTGCAAATGTCCGGGCCGGCGTCGAGTACGCTTCGGCCTTGACTGGGAATCCATGGCGCCCCCATTCGGGCCGGGCGTAGGGGGCAAGGAGTCCCCAGGCTGCACACCAGCCTGTGGGTTGGGGGCAAGCGGATGGTATGGCGCCAGCCGGTCCTTGTGTAGCACCACCCGCCTTCCCCGTCCCGGCATCCGGACTCTGAAGACCACCTCCGATAGCTGTTCCAGGATCTCGCCCGGGCCTTGCCAGTGGCTCATGAGCTTGGGGGTCAGCCCCCGCTTCCTCTGGGGGCAGAACACCCAGACCCGATCTCCGGCCCCCAGCATAGGACCGTGCGCACGGGTATCATACGCCCGTTTCTGGCGGGCCCCGGCTCCCTCCAACGTCCGTCTTGCCAGTTGATGCACCGTGTGCAACCGCTCCCTGAGCCGCCGGAAGTAGTCCATCTCTGGTCCACCAGCAATCTCCGGCTCAGGGGGCGCCCCGAACACCAGGGGTCCACCGGGGTTCGGAGCTCCCTTCCGAACATCAACGCTGAAGAAGTACACTGACTTGACTCCTGCACTGCTGTTCGATACGCCCACAAAACAAGGGGCAGGTGTTGGTCCCAGTCCCTCTGATGTTGGCTGGTCAGGATGGCCAGCTGGGTGGCCAGCGTGCGGTTGAACCGCTCAACCAGACCATCGCTCTGAGGATGGAGGGGGTGGTCCTCGTTTTTCTCACCCCCAGCCTCCGACATACTTCTCCCAGCACCTGGCTCTCAAAATTCCTCCCTTGGTCGCTATGGAGCTCCTCCGGTACACCAAACCGCGTGAACATCTCATCCACCAGAGTCCGCGCCGTCGTCACCGCACTCTGATCCGGCACCGCATACGCCTCTGGCCACTTTGAGAAATAATCCATCGCGACCAGGACATACCGGTTGCCGGCATCAGTAACAGGGAAGGGACCGAGGATGTCCACTCCGATCCGCTCCATTGGCGCCCCAACTAGGTATTGCTGCAATGGGGCATGGGAGCGCTGGCTGGGACCTTTCTGCGCCGTGCAGTCGTCACAGCAGTGGACATGGATCTCCACGTCCTGACGACAACCCGGCCAGTAGAACCTCGGTCTCAGCCGTCACACCGTCTTGCCATTCCCAAAATGGCCGGTACCTGCAGCCCCATGAACCCAGCGGAAGACCTCAGGCCGCAAGGCCCGGGGAACCAGGAGCTGGAGTATGTCGCCTCCCCCGTCTGGCGCTCGCCACCGCCGGTAGATTACACCCCCATGGAGCTCCAGGCTGTTCCACTGGGAGTACAGCGACTTGGTCTCGGGCCCCTGCGAAGACGCGGCGGACCAGTCTGGCCGTGTCCCTGCCTCCATCCAGTCCTTCACCATCCCCAGCGCTGTATCGCTCACCTGGTGCTGCTGTAGCTCCGCCGCGGTGAAAGGTTCCTGCCCCTCATCCACACCCTCAGGTTCCGCTGCTGCCGATGTCGGACCCCGGTCCAGCTCCTCCAGGCGCCTGCAGTACCGGCACTCATCCGCAGAACAGGGACGCCTGGACAGGGCGTCAGCGTTGGCGTGCTGCCGTCCTGGTCGGTGCTGGGCCTCAAAGTCGTACTCTTGTAGTATTTCCAGCCACCGGGCCACCTGACCCTCCGGCTGGCGAAAGTTCAGCATCCAGGTTAGGCTGGCGTGGTCCGTCCTGAGCAGGAACTTAGTGCCCAGGAGGTAAGGTCGGAAATAACGAACCGCCAGGACCACAGCCAACAGCTCACGCCGGGTAACACAGTAATTCCTCTTGGCCCGGCTGAGGCTGCAGCTGTAGTATGCCACCACTCGCTCCTCAGCCTCTCCCCTCTGGGAGAGCACCGCTCCAACCCCCACGTTGCTGGCGTCAGTGTCCAAAAGGAAAGGCTGGCTGGGGTCAGGATACGCCAAGACCGGGGCAGTCACAAGGGCAGTTTTCAGCTGCTCAAAAGCCGTTGCACAGTCCTCCGTCCAAGCAAACCGCTGACCCTTGTTTGTCAACTGATGCAGGGGGCTGGCGACGGTGGCAAAGTCTTTTACAAACCTCCTATAATAGGAGGCCAGCCCCAGGAAGCTTCGTAGCTCAGCGACGTTCGATGGGGGGGCCAGTCCCCCACAGCAACCACCTTCTCGGGGTCAGTAGCCACCCCCTTTTCGCTCACCACATGTCCCAGGAACTTCACCTGGCGAGCAAGAAGGTTGCACTTGGCCGGTTTCAGCTTTAGTCCGGCCCCGCGGATGGCAGTCAGAACCTCTCGTAGGTTAGCCACGGCCTGTTCAAAGTCCTTAGCATGAGTCAGCAAGTCATCCAAATAGACCATGCAGCGGGCACGGGGAATGTCTTTGAGGACCCTTTCCATTAACCTTTCAAACGTGGCTGGTTCATTGCATAGTCCAAAAGGCATCACCTTAGACTGCCACAGTCCTTGCCCTATGGTGAATGCAGTCTTGGGCCGTGCCTCGGCAGCGAGCTCCACCTGCCAGTACCCACTGCGGAGGTCTAGCAAGCTGAACCAACTGGACCCAGCGATGTAATCCAGTGCGTCATCGATGCGAGGTAACGGGTAAGAGTCCTTGCGGGTGACCGCGTTCAAACGCCTGTAGTCCACACAAGGGCGCCACCCCCCTGTTTTCTTCCGCATCATAACCACAGGTGCGGCCCATGGACTATCCGAGGGTTCAATGACGCCATTAGCTGCCATCTCTTTTATCAGTCCCTCGGCAGCTTGGCGTTTGGCGAAGGGCAGGTGGTGGGGCCGCAGCCGGATTGGAACAGCTGCTCCAGTGTCTATAGTGTGCTGCACCAGGCCCGTCCTTGTGCAGTCCTCTTCCCTGGCGGCAAAAGTGTCCATAAACTCTGCCAAGTGGCTCTGCAGCTGCCGCTGCTGTGTCGCACTGAGGTGCACCCCACTCCGCCGCCCAAGCTCCTCTACTGCCGCGACAGTCTCAGGTGACGGGGAGACTGCCGAGCTAGGCGGCGACTCTGGCTGCGGGATGTTGGCCCTGCTTACGTTCACCCCCTGGGTCCTCTTCCGCACCCTGGCCGCCCTCGGCCCCTGGCTATGGCATGGGGCTATGGGGCGCGAGGGCTTTGGGGGTGCTGGTGGGGTGGGGGTCTGTCCCTGGCTACCGCGGCCCACTTGGAGCTCCACGGTCTCAGAACCAAGGTGGATGGCAACTCCCGGCACATCGACCCGTGCCCCCCAGTGGGCCAGCAAGTCCAGTCCAACAATGCACTCGTCTGTTATGTCGGCAAGCCAGAACTCGTGGTTCACACTGTTCGTTCCCACCACCACCTGCAGAGTCTTTTTCCCCGGCATCACAGTCTTTTCTCCTGTGACAGTGTGCAACGCTGTGTGAGTAGGGGTCCAGTCTTTTGGCAATGAGCCGCCCGTCTCCGGAAGCACCCCCCTCCGCAGCAAGCAGATGGTGGACCCCGTGTCCACCAGGGCCCGGCAAGACCGTCCATCAATTATACAGTCCAGGTACAGTCCACGGGCGGACCCACAGTGGCCCACCACGGGATGAGTGTCACGGAGAGGGTTTACTGATTTGGGTGAGGGTTCCCTCACTGTCCCACCCCGTGGCCATTTCCCGTTGGTGATGTCACTTGGTTCCGAGGACTAGGTGCGGGACAGCTCCGGGCAAGGTGACCGGGTTCCCTGCACCGATAACAGCAGTCCGTCTGGCGCCTCCGACGGGGAACTGCCTCTGATTGGGCTCGTCTGGCCTCCTCCTCCTCATCCGACTGGGACGCTCATCTCTCGCTCGACCATCCTGGCCGATCGTCGGGTCACTGGCTCGCCCCGCAGCACCTCCTCAGCCCGCTCAGCCTCCCTCAATGCCTCCTCCAGGTCTCGGGGGGATGACAGCCGGACATGCTGTCGCAGCCTCTCCGGTGTGAGGCCCCTCAGGAAGGCGTGGAGACCCAGCTCCTCCCGTGCCGCTCCTGGGAATGTCGGATAGCCCCGTCGGGCATAGAGGCGGACGTCCGCAGCAAAGGACCCCAGGCTCTCTCCCTCGCGTCGGCAAGCCAGCTCCTCCCTGCTCTGTTCGGCTGATGATCTCTGTCCAAACCGTCTGCCGAGCGCCGTGGTCAAAGCCTGGAGGTCGCGCTGCTCCTCTGGGGGCAGGTCCAGCAGAACCCCATCCGTTGTGAGTGGCAGCCAGCGTGACTTGGGCCAGGTACGGCTCCAGCTGCGTCGCCCCAGTGTAGTGCTGTAGCTTAGCAGCCGTCCTGCCAGGAAGCTGTGATGCGGCCCCAGGAATCCTCTCCCGTCGCTGGGAGAGCAGGGGGTGGCTGTTCCGGGGCGCGCTGTGGCCCTCTGGCCGCCCCAGCTTGGGTCTTCTCCGCTGGGTCTCGGCAGCCATGCTTTCCAGAAGCGAGCAGTTGTCTCGGATTATACGCTCTAATTCGCCTATGGTCGGCTCCATAGTGTCTGCTAGACACTCATGAATCCCACTTCTGACACCAATTGTAACGATCGTGTGTTAGTGGAGCTAAACTGGCTAAACTGCTCATTAGCTAAACGGCTAGCGGGGCGCTAGCGGCTATCGCTAAACTTCGCAACGGATGGAGAGCGCTCATGCCTCATACACCGCACGACCCCGAGCGTCTCAGCAGCAGACTGATAATCCCCAAATGATCCAGCAGGAGACAGTAGTGGTTCACACCAGTCGTTTATTTACCATCTTTTTCTACAACAACGTAACGCTGCTGACACCGAACCCCTATCCCGCTCCCACCACATAGAGTCGCGGTGTCAGCCAACCATGCCAATTCAACCCACTCCACAGAACACACATCAACTTCACTATGGCTTACATTAACATAACACTAACACAACATGCGAATCAAACACATAGGAACTAGCAGAACGATAGAAAACACAGACAACACAATACCCAGAATGCATCTGGCTAACAACCCCAGCCAGGTCATTACAATATATTTGAGGAACTTCAGACTAATCGGTTTATTCAGCATGAGGACATTGTGGCTGTTCCGCCTGAGGACAGTGATTCTGATGCTGCTGACGCTGACTTTCAATTAACAGAATTTGAGACTTTGAGAAACAGCTGGAACACATTAGTGAAAATGATTTAATGACTTTGACTTTTAGCATCTCTAAAACTGCAAAAGCACTGATTAGCAAGCACCCTGACTGACTGACTAACGAGGGAATGGTTAAGAACCTTAAAGAGCATTCACTGATTGCTCAGCAGATCGTTATTGACCATGTTGGAGGTTTGCGCAATGTAGTCTACACAAAAGAGCTACTGCTCTCTGCAGCTGCAGCCAGGCAGAAGTATCCCATGTATCTTGAGGACCAACGATTTCTAAGGTAACATGAACAGAAAGCAAAGCAGACCAAAGGACTAACGGAGGAGATAACAGAGATAAAAGCCAAAAAGAAGAGAATGGAGAAGGATGTGTGGGTTCTCCTAAAGCCTGCTGATCAGAATGCAGAAAAAGCTGAGTCAGAGGGAAAATTGTGCTTTATCTGAAAGTCCAATGGGCTTCAAAGAGCTGCAAAAGAAAAGGAAAAAAGTCTGGAGGTTCTGGAGAAACAGTCAACTGACAAACTCAAGGAACTGAAAGACACTCCTTCATAGGCCCTGTCCTATTTGGCCTTATTATTTTGATGGATTTGGTGCAGTTTTCTTGTTTTGTGGGTTATTTTTCTCAACAGATCTGACAGGTTGATTCATTCATTTGCACATTTAGATTTGTTGGTGAAATGTGCTTCTATGCCTTTTCTCAGTTTATACACTATATGCATATAATGCATCATTTTGCTTTTGTAGTATTTTGTGTGGTACTTTTTTCTGTTTTTAGCAACAAAAAAAAAAGGGGGGGGGACATTTAAGTCAGTCTAAGATGATTTTGCACATGGTCTTACTGAGGTAATGTGAAGCAAATATGCATTTATATATGATGCAGTTTTACCCCTACCAGAGTTCCCCCATCTGTTTTTGCACTGTTCTGGGTTGTTTTGTATTAACTTTTTTTTATTTTTTTTATACTTTAATTCAATGCCTACCTGAAAGACAAATTCTATTATATTTCTCATTTTTATTGTTAAGTTATTTGCCAAATGACATTTAGCATAATACCGTCTTTTTGTGCGATTACAAAAAAAGTGAAATCATTCTGCGTATGTATGTTTTTGTATAAATATTAGGGGTGCAATGATACACACAATTCACGGTTCAGTTCAGTTCGATACTTTGGTTTGATATTTTTTAGATACAAAAAAAATGTTCATGCCTTTTTAATTTGTCATTTATTAAAATTATAAATATATATTTTAACTCAAAAGTACAGTTTTTAAAATAATGTTGCTGAAACAACAAAGTAATAAAAAAAGAAAGAAATATATCTGATTGAGGAATCACTCATCTTTGGAAAAGAGAGTTTATTACAGAGAAATGGCTCTTTCCAAAATAAAAGCTATACTATACGCTTCTTCTGGGCTATATTCTCAGCAGCATATTAAACATGTTGTCATGGTCCTGGGCCGTGTTGGCCCAGTATTCTTAGTTCTCGTATTTTTGTATTCAGTTCCCTGTTTAGGTTCTGTTTCCTGAGTTGCCCTGTTATGTTGTTCCCTGTGTGCTTTCCCTTTGTGACTCTCACCCCCTGTGTGCCCCTCTATGTATTCATGAGCCCTTGTCCCCTTTCGTGTTTTATTCCATGTTTTCCCCAGCCTGTTATGTCTGTGTTCTCACCGTGCTCTCTCCTCCTGTCTGAACCTCTGTGTACTTCCTGTTTGACTCTGCCCGTCTCCCGTCAGTGTTATGTTCACCCCACCCTGTCTCGTTATGGTTATCTGTGTCAGCTGTGTTCCCCGTGTGTTCCCACTTTCCTCGTTAACCCTCTGTGTATTTCTGTCTGCGTCTCCCTCTGTTCGGCGTCGCGTTCTCCCTCATTGCTGTGTGGATTCCCTGTGTCTCCCTACGAGTGTTAGTTTATTGATTCCCAGTTTAGTTGAGTTCTGTATTTCCTATGTTCTGCCTGTCAGCAATAAAGCTGCTTTTGAGTTCATCCCCGTGTTTGTGAATCTTGCGATTGGGTCCTCCTCCCGCCTGCCACACAGCCGATCCATGACACATATCAGGTCCCCATAAGGAGAATCCTGTGCTAACGGCTGTCTAAATGACTCGGATAAAGTTTGTAGCATGCCTGCTTGTTGTTTTTGTCTGCTTCCACTTGTCTTTGCACTAGAATGATGTCGGAGTAAATGTTCAGTCATATTCGTTGTGTTCCCACTAGTGCTGTCAGCGTTAATCTGAAATGACGTTAACGCCACAACACGGCAAATCTCCGTTAATGAGTTACCGCGGATCGCCCCGTGCGTGGGGCTGGATGGCGTCAACATGTTAACGAGCTAACTGCTCTAACGCACTAGTTCCCACCAATGTTATTGAGCATTGCGTGGCACATCCGACATACTGTTTTACTTTTGTCCATGACGCGCTTACCTTCAGGGTCATACGTCACATGAAAACCAAAATAGTTCCAAAGGCCAGATCTGAATGAGGGTGGGGGAGGTTCAATTTGCCATGTTGCAACGAGCTTAACGTCTGTCTCGCTAGCTTGCGCGGCACTCAGTGGATCTGCGCTCGACAGTGCAGCCTAGGCGGAGTAGTCGAACGCAGATCCACTGAGCGCTCAACACAGACAGCATCGTCAGAAGAAAAGTTGATAAAATAAATTAAAAATTTTGTATTGTTTGATACATATGCGTACCGAACCGAAAGCACTGTATCGAACGGTTCAATACCGATACAAGTATCATTGCACCCCTAATATATATGTAATTTATGACAGTGGCAATGTGCTGGAAAAGCTTGAACATGGCCCTTGAAAATGCTTAAAAAGGGCTTGAATTTGACCCTGAAAAAAGGTGTATGTAGGAGGGCCAGGAGATTCCTTACTAAATTCCTTGATCCATAAAAAAGGATTTCTGTTCTATTGTAGGACACTGTCTTAACTACAGAAATTGTGTGTCAGGGCATGTATGTTACATGTTAGTTGTGTAACACACACTTCACGATCTGTGCACCGTGATCCTGAACATGTCACTCAGACTAATGTAAAATTTTCTGTTTCTTTCTTTACTGAATAAACTCCAAGAGAGGCAAGTGAGACACAATCCAAAATGCTGTTTTTAGTTGTTAGCATTTTCAATGATGAAGGCACTTGAAAAGTAACACAAAATTAGCTTCCTGTCCGTGTGGGAGTGAGAAGGAGGACCCAATTGCAGACACTGAAGGAGATGTAACTTGGGTTAAAAAAAAAGATAGTCCTTCACAAGAGTACAAAAACAAGGCAAAGCAAACAGGAGCGAAAACTAGCAGAAAACCTAAACTGGGAAAACTAAACTATGATAACTGAGACAAAACTTTGGTAACTATGAAAACAGACATGAACATGATTCTGCCCAGGAACGTGTGAGAAACTGTGATGAAGAAAAATGAGAACAAGAAACATGAACACAACCTGAGTGGAATTATGAACTACATGGGACTTCACGTAACATAGTGGGAGGTAACACAGACAACCTGACCAAGACTGAATGAAACCACACAGACTAAATACACAGAAGGGTAATGAGGGAAGTGGAAACACCTGGGGAGACACAGCTGAGACAAATGAAGGTAATGATGCCACAGGGGAAGTAAAACAAAACACATTGAACATGGAGACATCCGGCTCTTCAAAATAAAATAGGAAACACTGAGAACCGTAGACATGACACGCAAGCATGACAAGAAACACATGACATATTAACACAAAAGGTAAGAAAAGACTTATAAATCAGGAATTATAGAAGAAACAAAAACCTAGAAAGAAACTCAACTAAATACTCACCAATAACATAAACACAAAAACTTAACATATTCCCAACATAATAAGAAATCAAAATACAAAATAAACTCAAAATGCTGAGTCACAGACCCAGCCCCTGACACTGCCTTTCTAAAAAAACACAAAAACTTCTCAGAAGTAGGTAAAAGAAGGTTTTGTGAGGTCACAAGGAAGATCTCTTACACTTAACTGCCGTTTTAAACATAAAACATTGGAGCTGCGTAACAGCTAATGGAAAACATTTAACACGTCAACAGTTCAGCAAAAAACCAAAACATATTTTCAACGTTTTAACATAAAGCATAATGAAAATAAATTCAAATGATAAATAAAACGTACAGATGCAGCCAAAACAGCCTCCAACATAACTTATTTATTGCCCAGCATAATGCAGATTATTTCAAATATCATCCTCCAAAAGTCCTCGTGTGAAGGAAAACTGCCCTGTTCCCTGCAAAGGTGAGACTGGGTTAGGTGTGCTGCTTGGCGGCTCAGTTATGATGCTGTTGGGTGGAGATGTGCCCACCATGGTATGGTGGCAGGTCAGTACAGTAGGACCAATCTGCCATGACCGCTTTTCCGACGACAGTCCACCGCTTGCCCTATATTTCCCCCCTTTTTGCCTTCAGCTTGGTGGTGATGATGGCCTTTGGTTATGTCCTCCTTGCAATGAGGAAATTCTTGTGACATTTCTGCTCTAAAAAAAAGATTGTGGATTATATCGCCACCTGTTGCTTTGGCATGTTCTTGACAGCGTTTGACTTCATTTTTGGCGTTTACATGTGGACAGTTATTTTTTCACCCGTGTACCATAGACTTCCAAAGAGAAGGCTGGGATTTGCCATCCTTTGCATTCCCTGTTGGTGGGAGAAGGGCAGGCTGTGTCGTGCCTATAGGGGCCCTCCCTAGTAGTGGAAAATTCTTGTTTCTACTAGAATTGTCCAACATCTTTTGCTTTCGTAAGCCATTTCTTCAGTTGGAAGAAACTACGTAGATTAATTAAATCATTAATTAAATCAGAAGCCTTCCTAAACATGTGGCCCACAGTAGTGATGGGATTTCCGGCTCTTTTTAGAGAACCGGCTCTTTCGGCTCCGAACCAGCTCTTCAGGTTGTTTTGTTGCTTTAATTAATTTATTATTAACAATAATATAAAGGAGTTACTAATGTAAAAAAAAGAAGTTGTTTTATTTATATATGTTTATATATAAATTAGAGATGGACCGATCCGATATTACGTATCGGTCCGATACTGACCTAAATTACTGGATCGGATATCGGAGAAAAATAAAAAATGTAATCCGATCCATTAAATATCACGAAAGCACCTCACAAAACTTGCAACACGCCGTAACTCACCTCAGAACGTTAGCACGTCGGAGCAGTATGCATCACGTGATAGAGCGGCTGTGGCATGCGGGACCTGTCGGTGGTCTGGATAGCATGTGGAGCTTCGCTAGCAACCCGGCATTTCATCTCCGACAAAGTTATCCCGAGAGAAGTAAAGCAAGTGTGTAAGTCCATCTCTGAATGTTTGTAAAGCATTCCTGCGTTAAGCTTAACAAGCGACTGCCTCTCCTGCTGCTACTTCAATCATGAAACTGCTTAACGATCAGCTGATCGGCTTTTCTGTTGCGAGTCCGTCTCTCTTGTTTGCTTTTGGCCCACTTTGCACCAGACAGAGGAAACCAGCGGCTGAACAACAGCAGCACGTTTAAGCTTGATCAGCTGTTGTTAGAATTTATTTAATATTACTTTCTACTCGTGGATCTTTTTCTACAGCTGACGCTGGTAACTGTGCAGGGGCGGATGTAGCAAAGTTTAGCCAGGGGGGCCGATAGGGCATTAACAGGGAAAAGGGGGCACAAAGACATACTTTTCTTTCTTATTCTCATTTCAAATGTCGAGCTTTTAATAAATAATTATCTGACACCCAAAGTTTTAATTTGATGTAAAATGTATAGAAGTCCATTACTGTATATAGTGACTATTAAGTCTAATATACCCTAGTAAGCTATAGTACTTTTTCCTTTGGGAAGGTACCATCTGTGCAGTCTGCAATTTTGTTGAAGAAAGATGTTGAATCTATTTAATATTTCTTGAAAAATAATTGATTTCTGTGCATTTTTTTTCACACTGCATCAAATTAAGGTTGATTACGTTGATTAAGCATCATGAGGTGGAGCGTGAGGGGTGGTTCCCTATTTTTTATTCATTTATTTTTGTTGTTGCTGGGAGTTGGAACCCTATTAGTTAGGTTGCTTAATATTTATGCTAAGTACTCTTTAAAATACCAGAATAGGGAGGATGGTGTAGGTTTAAGTTTATTAGATTGATCAGTATTGCTGAACTATGAAATATTTTTTTTTGCATACAGGTATAACAGAATAGCTTTAGTGTCGTTGTTGTTTTAAACTTGAGTATGAACTTATACAAAATGCAGCAAGATATTTAAAAAACAGTTTTGTTGATTAAAAAACACTATATCGGATTCATATCGGTATCGGCAGATATCCAAATTTATGATATCGGTATCGGACATAAAAAAGTGGTATCGTGCCATCTCTAATATAAATATATGCGGTGGCCCCTAGAGACAAAGCATGTACAAACTCCAAAACACATTTCTAGCATGTACTGAACTTCCAAAACAGAGCTACCTAGATCACTTAAATGACACAATTGAAAGCATATGTGTATTGTTTGTGTATTTATACACAAGCACTCATATATATTCTTCTTCTTTAGCTCTCAGCGAAGGCGGTCGCACTTTTCTCCTCTCCTCCTCACCCTTATCTTCCCTGCTTAGCCTCTATGTCCTTGTCTTGTCTTGTGTGCATTACTTTCCCTGGAATAGCCTCCCACTGTCGTTCTCTAAAACCTAAAAGAGAATTATGGATTTGATCAACTGGTCTCTGAATGCTATTGACACCCTTTTCTCAACGAGAAATCTGGGCTCGGGAGAGTTTGAGTGCCCTGGAGGGACTTTCCCTGCCGGATACACGATGGACGGGTGGCAGAACTGGAGGATCATGTGCCTGGCGGGACTGTCGATCGAGGACGCTGAAGATATCTATCTATTCGGAACCATGATAACAGGGTTCATGCTGATCGGAGTTGGCTTAGCCCTGGTTTATCGGAGAAATAAGAGAGCGGAACCGGCTGTTCAAACCCCCCCAAGGCTGCCCGCTGGAATCGAAATGGAACGAGGCGCGACCTCTCACAACGAACGTAATATGGTCAACACCTTGGAGACGCTTGCAGCTGCTGTGAAGGCTCAAAACAACACCATTGAGCGTATGAGGGGAAACATCAGAGAGAGGCCTGCTCAAAATGAGACCTTTGAGCGACAGTTGGAAAACATCGTGGAACGGATCACTGCAGTTGTGAGGTCTCAGAATCAAAAGAACAATAACACCATGGAACAGAAGTTTGATACCATCATGGAGAGGCTCGAGACTCTCCAACGGGAGATCGAGTGTTAAAGAGCAGCCTGAAAAATTCTCCTGGGCTGCTCGCATGGAAATGAACAAAACCAACATAAACATTGCGGATCCCCATCACGGCGCCAGCTGCAGGCCCAAGGCTGGAGCCGAACAATCACTCCCTGATAATGACTGTGTTACGGCTATTCTTCCCATCCCATGCAAGGACACCTGGATTGGCTGGAGGACTGTTTACTTAGCCTGATAGGCCGAAGGACACTGTCTCAGCTAAACTATGGACACACACACTTACACTGATAAGCACTCACTCATCCCCCCTCCCTTTCCAACGCCTTCGATGCTTGTGCCCTACCGGGGAAGATAGCAGTCAACTGGACCAGCACAGATGCTGCAGGACTGGATGCGCTGTCTACGCCGGCTCTCTCTTACCCTTTACCCGCCCCTGTTGCTTGTCTTGTGTTTCTATGGTGTATTGATAGTCATGTGCTTTTGTGCTGAGGTGTTTTTTCTGTTATCAAACTGTTCTCCCACTAGGAGCTCAGTCTGAGTGGAGTTTTTTTTCTCCTCCTCTTACCTCATGTAGTGTATTTTCGTTGTTTTTTCCTATCAGCCTACCTTTCTGACATGTCTGCCCAATGTGATGTTTGTGTAAAGTTGGTCAGAAGGTTCCTTTGTAAGTGCGCATGCGCCATTAGCGTGCTGCCTGCTGTAACCCTAATTTCCCTCGGGATGAATAAAGTATTCTGATTGTTATATTCAAATAATTTAAAAAAATGTTCATTTACCTGTTATTACCACACACCAAATCCGGTCGTTGGTACTTCCTGGCTTGTGTAGCCACTAGGTAACAAAGCTCAACACTGCGCCCAGCATCCTGGAGCACTTCTGTTGTATTTTGTACGTGTTTTGAGTTTTTATGTGCTTCTGAGTTTTTACGTGTTTTGGAGTTTTTACGTGTTTTGCAGTTTTTACGTGCTTTGGAGTTTGTACATGCTTTGTCTCTAGGGGCCACCGTAAATATACTTTTATTTATTCACTCCACATAAAATGTAATAAATAAATCATATAATACAAAAACCAACTATTCACGGTTCAACTTTTAACTATTTAAATTTTCAGCTTTTTCCTTTGAAACACATTTAAAGTGAAACAACACAAAACACTGCAAATCACAACACAATTAAATATAAATTAAAATATGAAAACAAAAAGAACATGCATATTCTCTGTCATATGGGCCTGCATGAATAAACTTTCTGAATCCTTTATCATCTGCAACTGAAAATAGTTGTGCATGATTACTATACCTTTCTAATGTGACGTTGTTGTCCCTGGCTCTCTTTCTCTGTCTCTCCCTTATGGGCAGAAATCTGTGCCATCAGAAACTGAATTTGAATAAGTTAAATTTGAATTTGAATCGCTCAGGTTGAATCTGAATTGTAACTTGAATAAATGATTTTGAAAACTGAATTTGAATTAGTCTAATTTGAAATTGAATTTATGGTTTGAAAATGATCATCACTAAATTGAAATTGAATTTTATATTTTGAAAATGAATTGATTTGCTTTGAAACTGCATTTTATCCTTTAAAAATTCAGCTCTCGAATAATTTCAGTTTCACTTCTCACCATTCAGTTTCAGTTCCAAAATCCAGTTTTTTGGAACTTACATCCGGTTCCGGTTCAAGCGCAGATTAATAGAACTACGTTTTACTAGCGGACCGAAAGTGTTACTGACGGGAATCTACAGCGTCTTGAGCTGAATTAAGACTTCAGAAGTCATTCGTCATGTCGAATGACCAGCGGATAAACTCTCAGGTTGGTAATAAATGTATTACATGTATAAGAACAAGCGTCATGTTAACTAATGATAGCCGTACGGTAACTTTTATGCTTATTGTAGCTGCTAGCTAAAAACGCTAATTTAGCGTAGTTTGCCCTGAATTCAGCTTTGACAAACAAATATGATCGACTGTTTCTAGTAGAATTCCAAAGTTGTCATCGTGTACCCTCTCAGAGTGCCCCTCTGTATGCTTGCAGAGACCCCTACAGTAGGGAAACATGCAAAACGGTGCCCAAACCTTTGTATTTTAGCTTTATTTATGTCTTACACAGCATCCCAACTCTTTAGCTAACTTAATAACTTTAGCTAAAGTGAATAGTTAGTCTAATTCATTAGTGCAGCATTACTGGATCATCTCTGTTTGAAGTGATATAATATGATATATATATGATATAATATGATATACAACTACCACTGTGTTTAACTACCATAATAATTCTTAGGGTACTGAGTGCATGCTTAATTAGATTTTTTTTTTTTTTAAAAAAACATACTGCTCCATTACTATGTTAGAACTGAAACTGAATGGTGAGAAGTGAAACTGAAATTATTCGAGAGCTGAATTTTTAAAGGATAAAATGCAGTTTCAAAGCAAATCAATTCATTTTCAAAATATAAAATTCAATTTCAATTTAGTGATGATCATTTTCAAACCATAAATTCAATTTCAAATTAGACTAATTCAAATTCAGTTTTCAAAAGCATTTATTCAAGTTACAATTCAGATTCAATCTGAGCAATTCAAATTCAAATTTAACTTATTCAAATTCAGTTTCTGATGGCACATATTTCTGCCCATACTCCCTCCCCGCTCTGTTCCTGTGCAAATCTAACTACCGCCCCTCCCCCTTCTTCCCAGCGCAAAGCACAAGGCTGGCATGCAGAAAAAAAGTGTGAGGGAGAGGGTGAGAGAAGGGGGGAAAAAAACACAGCTAGCGATAAGGAGCTGTTTCGCGTCGTTCACGTCAAAGACCCGGCTCTAAGAGCCGTTTCGTTCGCGACCGACACATCACTAGTGTGTTAGCCCAACTATTAGCCTAAAAATCAGTATTATATGAATCATGAGATTAAAACACACTTAAGTTGCTCTCTCTTGGTTCATCATCCAAAATGGCCAAAGGCTGATGTCTGTTTATTCGTCCCTACTTATCGTTGGTGCAGTCTATTATTCATGTCAGACTTCTCTGTGGATTTCATTTTCTGCTAACATAGTAACTGCAACCTTTTGTTCATTGTACTCCTGTATTGTCAGACAAAGTGAGTGTTTAAAACACATAGCCTCAAGCTATTTCCCTGCAATCTCACACGCTTTATCACCTAAACAAAGCTAAACACAGGTCCAAATAAAGGGTCTGGGGGAGTTACATTTGTTACAGTTCTAAACTGCACCCTCTGATGAAGATTAGTCTCAAGAAAAGTTGGATATTGTTGAAAAAAAAACAACAACTCTCCATTTAAAATCTCTAATGCTGTGATGATCAATGGTATTGCTATAGATGATAAGAAAGTGGGAGAAATTACAGATTTTCTTAAAAGGTTTCGCTCCACTAATAGGATCATATTAGTAGATGAGCAAACCTCTAAACTGCATAGACAGGCAGTTGATATAGTAGTACCCATTCCATCCTCCCTAAACTTAAAAACCTAGCTAAGGTAATTGGCAGGGATTATGTTCTCAAGGACATTATGGCCCAAATCAGTGAGTCATCCACAAATCTTTTGCCTTCCACAGCCAAGTTACTACCTGATTTAACTGAGACCCACCCCACTAAATCCCGTGTTAGAGTTGACTCCCAGAAAGTACCACTTAAATCACTTGGTGAAGTTCAGATCGCTCCAGCAATACACGTGATCTCAGTCCATCAGAGTGAAGCATGTAGTGGAGGAACACATTGTAAAAAGGAAATACGGTACACTGCAGATTCAATCTTCGCAGAGGCTGCATCTGCAGGCTGCAAAATCCCTAAACTGAATCCTGAACCATACTTTAACATCTGGTGCTCCAGTGCTGAACTGATCAGCACTGATGTGGTCCTTCCATATCAAGCATCAGAGGTTGAGGAGAATTCTTAAAAACCTTTTATCTCCAGCAGTTGATGTATTAAAACATTTAAGCTTCAGTAGCTTACTTGCTATATTTCCACTTACCCAAATCTGATTATGGAAGGAGCCATTCAGCAATGGCTCCATTGACACAGTAACTACTGTTTTATATTCTGGAGCGCCACATGAAAGTAAGGAGAAGAAAGACAGGCTGCAGAGCTAGAGTGAAGTCTTGGGAAAACCTTCCATATCATATGTCATTACGAGAAATCTAAGATCTCTGTCCGATAAGATGGAAGAGCTAACAACATTAACCAGTCCGCACAAGACGTATTTCGCATCGTCACAGCAAAATCTCCAGTGTTAAATTAACACTGGAGAGTGTCTATATGGGTCCACACCTCTGAGTGTTAAATACAACACTGTTGAGTGTTAAATTAACACTTTTGACAGTGTTAGATGTTTAAAAGTAACCTAGTCAGTTTTGAAGATTAACAATGGCTAACACTGAGCAGTGCTGATTTTCTAACACTGGAATATTTCTAACATTTTGAGTTATTTTCCAGTGTTAGAAAATCAGCACTGCTCAGTGTTAGCCATTTTTAACACTCAACAGTGTTGTATTTAACACTCAGAGGTGTGGACCAATATAGACACTCTCTAGTGTTAATTTAACACTGGAGATTTTGCTGTGTTGTGCTTCTCAGAGAAGTGGGTGAATTAATTCGTTCTGGACTCAAAAAGCAAAGGAGACTGGCAAAAGGAAGGAATTTCTACTGGAATGCCACCTCGGGTCAGATTTTCATCTTGGAAGATGCTGACTGGTTGACAGGTGGGCAGCAATAAGGAAAGTGAAGGAAGTGACAGTTGATACTTTCATTGTTTTTAACACTCTTTTTCACTTCAGGTCTTTGTAAGTTATAACGCTCTTATCTGCAGCTGGCGATGGGCCAACAGCAGCACACGAAAGAGTGGCCCACAGACTCGCTGTACCAAATATTTTGAACACTGCCTCACTGTGGCAATACGGCTCTATGGAGGCAGGCAGGCCATCCCCAAGCTGCCAAAAACAGTGAATGTGCTAGACAAAGAGAAAGGAAGTGACACCTACAAGAGAAAATTGGAGGAGTGGCTTAAGGGAATAATGCAAGGACATTCTGGAGGGGTCTGAAAACAATCACCGGCCAAGACAAAGCCAGCAGAAGGTGCCCAGAATATGATGGAAGGTAGTGGGCTAACCAACAAAACTGAGTGTTTAAAACAATGAAAAGTGATCCGTGGTTTTCATGCTGTATTTTTTCTCTCTTCTTCTGTTCCTGGTAAACTCCACAGTTGCTTCGTTCCCTATTCTGACCCACTTGTCAACCAGTCAGCATCTGGCCCATGCATATGTCATCCATATCCAGTGACATGCAGCTGAGATTTGGGATGATTAATGGTCAATGAAAAATTGTTATCCAAACGGAAGTACGTGCAAAGACACAAATTTAAAATACAGTCACTTTAACGAAACAAACTGCACCATAATCTGGTTTATAGTTTTCAAAAGATGTGTACGTCTATGACATTTGCGCAATATTTCATCACTGTATGTGTATATACACATAGTGTGTATGTGCTAATGATAATGATAATGCTAGGTAAGTGAGCACTTTATGTGTATACAGTCTGTACAAAGACGTGGTTTGCAAGTTTAACTTGGACTTGTTGCTGATGTTGTGGGCAGAATACGTAGTCTTGATAAACCCAAAACATGATGGATCTGAATACTTGAGAAATTTATGATCACAAAGCATATGTGCCATAAGACAACTTATTGTAGAAACAATGGTAAAAGCATATGTGAATAAATTTGCTGAATAACCCTTTACAACTTTACATCAATAATCCTTGATGTTGAAAATAAAAGCCTCCATCAAGATTTTCACTTGATGCGATATTTAGATTGACATTTAGATTATGTTTAAAGTTGATTTGGTTAAACGTTTTCAAATGTCGTTCAATTATGTTCAAATGTTAAATTTCACATTGCTTTCTCTTGTCCTTAATGGAAAATGAAAAACATGCTGTAAAAATAAGACTTATTATTAAGCATCCAATTTCAACCTACCCCTGTATTCTTAAAGGTGTAAATTGGACTTCTGTACTATTAAGTTAAACATTTGCATTGATTAAATATGCTGATGTCATTGCTGAAAGACCCAGCGTACACAGAGGAGCTCAGGTGAGAGGCACATATTCATTTTTAATAGAATTACCTTTACCTATACTGTAACTTCATGAGTGCTGCAATGCTGCTTTGCTCTCCTTATACAGTTCCTACCTTCTCCTGCATTATAGGCGAGGATGGAACGAGTTCTGGTCTGTTTGCCCTCTGTGTTCTTTCCAGAGCAGGTGTGGGAGCAGAGAGACCAGGAGCTCCAGGGGCTCAAGGCACAGTCCTTAGGGCAAGGCACCTCGCAGATAAATGGCATAGGAAGGATGGCATCCTGGCAGAGTTGTCGATCCACATGTTCACCTGGGTGAATACAAAGAGAATTAAGGTACTGTGCCAAATTTAAAATGTGTTATAAAGTTAAAAGATAATAATAACATTCATTAAATTAAACAGGGCTAAGAAAGCAACATCAAATTTCCTTCAAAAAGTCACTTTAAAATAAAGGCTGTGAGTGTGAAATGTTGCTTTTCTTGGTGGGACTGCCAAAATGACTAAAGGGAAAATTGCACTTTCTAATGTGGTAACTAATGTAACTAATGACCAACATTGTAAATTCTTTTGCATCACAGTTTTATTGCCTTAAATTAAAAAACTGAAATAAACAGCAACAATAGATAATTTCTGGTGCCACTCCGAGCTGGCAGCCAGTATTAGTAGCTCCGGCCTGACCGAGTCCTTTTTTCTATTTGTTGTTTCGTGTTCTTGTTTTTATATTGTGGACTGTACTACTCCACATTCGACCTCCGAATTTTATGGACAATTGTGTTTTTTATCATATTTTTTACGGCATCTGTGTCCGGAGAGTGCGTGGAGGTGTTAGCCCTCGGGGTCTCCACTGTTCTGCCTACCGCCGAGCGAGCCAACATCCCCCGCGAGGTGAGGAGGAAGAGACGCGGCACTCGGGCGGGGATCAAGCATCGCAGTAAGGTTAGGAGGTACCGGCCAGTGATTCCATCGGGTATTATGGGGAAAGTGAGATCTCTCCCCAATAAAGTGGATGAACTGCCGGCTCTAACCCGACATCAGAGGAGCTACAGGGAGTGCAGCGTGATGTGCTTCACAGAGTCGTGACTAACCGCGCTAACTCCGGACTCACACGTAAACATTCCATCTGATCCGGGCCAACAGAACAACGGAGAGTGGTATGAAGAGAGGAGGGGGCCTGGCTGTGTTTGTGAACGATAGATGGTGTAACGCTGGGCATTTATCTATCAAAGAGATGCTAAGCTGACCTCCTATTTGGTCTCCCTAAAAGGTCCCTTCATAAACTCCAACTTCTTCAAAATTCTGCAGCTCAAGTCATAACTTGCACTCCGTTAAGAGCTCATATTACCCCAGTTCTTCAGCAGCTTCACTGGTTGCCCGTAGAAGCCAGGATAAATTTTAAAATCTTACTTGTGTATCCATAAATCTGCTCCTTCATATTTGTGTGACCTGCTCACTGTTTCCCGCCCTCTCAGATCATCATCTGCTATTCATCTTACTGTTCCATCCTCACGCCTTGTTGCTATGGGGAACAGAGCTTTCAGTCGCTCTGCTCCTCGGCTCTGGAACTCTCTTCCTCCAGCCATAAGAAATATTGACTCCCTTTCCATATTTAAGACACAGCTCAAAACACATCTGTTTAAACTGGCTTATTCGCTTTAATGCTGATTTTATCTGTTGTCAAGCTCTGTTTTGCCATTTTAACTTATTTTATATATTTTATGACTATTGCTCCTTTTATTAATTTTGTTCTTTGTAAGGTGACCAAATAAAATGTATTATTATGATTTATTATTATTAAGCTGCTAGCGGTTAGCATGAGATCGTACTATCTACCGCGAGAGTTTCCACACGTCATTATGATAGCTGTGCATGCCCCGCCCTCTGCTAACGCTGCAGCAGCCTGTGAGGTCCTGCACACTGTAACCAGCAGACTCCAAACACAGCACCCTTAGGCCCTTTTCCTGCTCTCTGGAGGCTTAAATCACATCTCCCTGTCGTCCACTCTCCCCACCTTCACCCAGTACGTCACCTGCCACACCAGAGACAATAAAACATTGGACTTATTGTATGCCAACACCAAGGAGGCATACAGCTCATCACCTCTCCCTCCCCTGGTTCATCTCCAGCCTGTGTATAATCAGGGGTGCACATAAGACCTGCAGGGACACCGGCCCTCGTGGACTGGGATTGGGGACCCCTGCCATAACAGAATAACACAACCAGATAAAGGACCGAGCAGACAAGGAATTTTACGAGCGGCAAATAGTTCATCTCATAGCATGAGTGTTTCTGCGGAGGGACTCGCCTGACCATAAGTCCCCCAATGGAAAGTGTGGTGGTGGGGTACGCCATGTCTCCCAACTGCCTGGTGCACATCACCACTCCTCACCTATAATTAGAGTTGGTGGGTTTAGCACACAGGCAGCAAGCCACCCACTTGTCACAGCGATTGCTAGCTACCTGCCTGAGACTGTGCTGTCCTTAAAGTGGAAGTGTGGGCCTTGTTGATGCCCATCGTCATTGTTGCAGCACTGGCAGTCCTACACCCAAGCCTTGTCGCTGCAGCAGCTCGGCACAAATGCCTTGACACTGCAACAGCAGCAGTCACCACCCAGCACATCATCAGTCTTTCCACCTGGATCAGTCAACATCGGGACCGCACCCAATTCCTATGGCTAGGACAAGGGCTGCCTGGATAAGCCAACACTGGGCCCAAGCCAGAGAGTGATTCCCTATCCACTAGAGATTGAACATGAGCAGAGACTAAGCACACTACATCCATTCCAGTTTCAAGGCTGAGGGCGGTCAGGCCCCAGCCTCAGCCTCCAGAGTTAGCCAGTATTGGCTGTGCAGGACACGAAGGCCTTCTTCTTCTGCTTGTCCATCCACCCTTTAATTCTACAGTTTTGACTTTTAAATGTGTTTTGTTCTACAGCAACTTGCTCTGTTTATACTATCTCTTTCTCTATGTGTGTGTTTAAAAGATTGTAATGCTATGTTCTAAAGCTGTAAGACTCCAGAGAACCACAGAGGAGAGTCATGGCAAAAGTGGCGAACTTTCCCTGGAATTGCCGGCCGATCAAATTTAGCCCAAGAGAGTAGCGATGACTCATTCAAGAGGTCACAAAAGACCACAGAACAACATCCAAAGGACTGCAAGCCTCACTTGCCTCAGTTAAGGTCAGTGTTCATAACTCCACCATAAGAAAGAGACTGGGCATCAACAGCCTGCATGGCGAGTTCCAAGACGAAAAACACTGCTGAGTAAAAAGAACAAAAAGGCTCGTCTCAGTTTTGCTAGAAAAGATCTTGACAATCCCTAAGTCTTTTGGGAAAATACTCTTTGGACTGATGAGACAAAAGTCAAACTTTTTGAAAGGTTCGTGTCCCGTTACATCTGGTGTAAAAGCAACACAGCATTTCAGAAACGGAGCATCATACCAACAGTAAAATATGGTGGTGATAATGTGATAGTCTGAGGCTGTTTCACTGCCTGGTACACTTTCTGTGGTAATGGAACCATAACTTCTACTGTCTATGGAAAGAGAATGTCCAGCCATGTGTTTGTGACTACAAGCTGAAGCACACTTGGGTTCTGATCCAAAACACACCTGCAAGTCCACCTCTGAATGGCTAAAGAAAAACAAAATGAAGACTCAGGAGTGACTTAGTCAAAGTCCTGACCTGAATCTGACTGAGATGCTCTGGGATGAGCGATTCATGCTCAACCCTCCAACATGGCTGAATTACACCAATTCTGCAAAGACGAGTGGGACAGAATTCATCCACAGCGCTGTAAAAGATTCATTGCCAGTTATTGCAAATCTTGACTGGAGTTGTTGCTGCTAAGGGTGGCCAAACCAGTTTTGGAGATAAAATATCTGTATTTCAGGTTCGGGACCATGCCTACAAACACACCCCTTCTGGTTCTTATCTGTAGGAGCTGCTATCAGTCCCCTCCGAGGCCTTCCCCAAACCAGAGCTCAATTCATGTTTAAGCCATTCACCTTTATCTACTAAAAACACTGTCAAACCTAAAACATACAGGACATGGGCCCAGGTAATGAAATTAGATTTAGGGGCAATCCCTTTTTCACACAGGGTCATGTCATCCCCTTAATAATAAACACCTTCTTTTAGAAACAGCATTTTGTATTTAACTAGTAACAAACAAAACCCGAAACCATAACTCACAGAACAACATGCAGGAAAAAACATAAGGAGGTGACATAGGGGATGAGGAGTGGAGAATGAAGCGCAGAGAGACACAGATATTCACCAAGTTACACAGACAGTGCAAGGACAAACAGAGGCAAACACACACTATAAATACACACCAGGTAATGAGGAAATGACACGCAGGGGTGGAGACAGCTGAAACTAATGGCATAACGAGACACAGACCTTCAAAGTAAAACAGGAAACTCACAAACTGTTTTGCACCACAAACTCCGGGACATGAACAGAGCACAGGGGAGAAGAACACAGGTAGGAACAATAAAACACTAAACACCAGAACCAAAACCAAAACCCGAAGAACTAAGAAAACAAGAATTAACCCGAAACATAAGATGCCACCGATAATAAACACAAAACACTGGGTCTAACAACCCAGGACCATGACACAGTTCGACTACAACAACAATAGACCACAAACTCAGAATCCCAAGATTCTGCCTCCTCAGGCAAGAAGCTGACGAGCATAAAATGCAAAACTGCAAAACTACCAGACTGAGAAGCAGCTTAATTCCAGAAGCTGTGAGACTTCTCAATGCATAAATGGAGAAAAACTGATATTGCAGCACCTTAACCACTACTGACACTTACTGACACCATCACTTTATCACTGCTGGTCATCAAGGCCTTTTGCTGCTAAAGTAGTTATACCTACATTCTATATCCAAACTCCATACTGGTACTCAGGTTGTTGCACTCTATTTATCGTATTATTTTATTACTTGTTATTCTGTTTTCTTAACCCCCCCCCCAAACTATTTATTTATTACTTTTGAAAAAAAAATTCTGTTTCTTCGTTATTCTCTTTCTTTTTTCTTTTCGCTCCGGGACCGTGTGTACATAATTTTGTTCACCTCATGTAAACATGTGATGCAAATGACAAGAAAGCTCCTTGAATCATTGAATCCTTATGTCTGTGTAAGTGAGAGGAAAATCCCTGAGGCAAAGTAGCTATACACTCACACTAGAACATGATGAAATTGGTCATAACAGCACAAACAATAGGGAAATCTACATTAAATACAGTAAATACAGTGTTGGGCAAGGAGCATATTGAGATTAACCAGGATAGAGGACAAGAATCTCTGCATCAGTCAAAGTGAAAAGACTGACCTACATCACACTGACTACAACCTAAAAAAATGATTCATTTACATCATCGATGTAGTGTGTCTCATTGCCAAACAATTCTAAACCACTGAGACTTTTACTTTAAACATATGCATTTCTAAAATGATGCTATCTTTTGATTGTGAAAAACACACAGAGATGTGAATGGGACGGCAGACTACGATAAAATCATCGATGGACTACTTAGAAATAAATAATCATCCTAAAAGGTGTAAGAAACATCCCAGCACAGGTGCCACACAGCCTCCTAAAGTATGATGTACATAACACATTATCACCCACCCTTAGGCGAGCTTTCACAGCAGCTTTAAAGGCACGTGCATCATGATGAGTGGATGTCTATCAACAAATTTATAAGTCACTGTCCAATTTTCCATTATCAAGATAAAATTCACTCATGCTCACATCTTACTCCTTATTGTGCTTCTATCTGTGTGACATGCCTAGTGTGAAATGTCAGTGCCAACTGAAAGACAACTGTGTGATAAAGCCAGTGCGAGTGGGACCGCAGGTCACCTGTCATCCATACCTGCACAGAGGGCAACAGGAAAACTCAGTGACAGTGGAGAAATGCCCCTGACTTTCCACTGGCACTGTTTCTGTGGTGATGGCACATAGTGTGCCAAAATTACATAAAGTATTTTTAAAGTAGACAATTTTAAGCATAATTGTCACGTGACTCTGTGTGAATTACACCTTCTGTAAACATTATCTTCTGTCTACTCAGAGAGACCTGACTACAGAAAATCATCAGTGTTTTGAGTTTTCTACAGTATGAAGATAGTACCCTGGGGATGTTTTGCTAGCAGAGTGATAGATAATTTATGGAAAGTGTCAAAACACCACAGTAGCTTTTGCTTGGAACCAAAACTTAAAGGCAATCTCCAAGCACTTCAGAGACCAGCTACTCCTAAACCTTGGACTAGGATAAATATGTTCACATATACTCACCGTCACTATTGACACACTGGACCTGAGGGATCTGGATTCCTGGTCCACACTTCTCCTCATTATCTGGGATACAGTCCTCCAGTTTAACCACCAGCCAGTCGTAGCAGCTCGGGTCTTCACATGGTATGGCCTCCACCAGGTGGGGGCAGTTTCCTGTCCCACCTGTTGGTTCATTGATGATTCTCCTCTTCCTCAATTTAAAGCCTTTGGGGGAACAACAGAAATCTAATGAGCTACATGATCTCAAACTAATAAACCATGGCTACCCCTGTGTGTAAGCTTGTGTACAACTGTAGCATATTTTTTCACCAGATGTTTTTTATTGAAATATTGCTTTTAACAGTCCATTGTTACATGTAGCACAAGTGACTGAGATCATGCTTTTGCTGGAGCAGCTCCAAAACTGTGGAACGGTCTCCCTTTAGAGATTTTTAGTTTTATTTTCGTTGTTTTTAGTTGATTCTATGCGGTTTTATCTTGTTTTTTTAATATAGGGCTGTTTTAATTTTTATGTATTGTGTGTTTTATTTATTTATATTTGCTGTTTTCTGTTATTCTATTGTTTTTGACCTATTCTCTGTACGGCACTTTTGTCCTGTGCCTGGTATTTTAAAGTGTTTTATAAATAAAATTGGATGGATTAGGAGTTAAATTAACAAAGATTCAAAGAACTTTGCATGATGAATAATGCAATGCATATATCCATCACACCCGCTACTTCCACAAAGCCACCAGCATTGTGGAAAACCCCTCACACACAAGCTTCAATCTGCTGCCTTCTGGCAGGTACCAGGCGCTCACTGCCAGACCGCGAAACAGTTTCTTCGCCCAAGCCGCCAGACTCCTGAACACACTGGACTAACACACACACACACACCTTCATATATCAAGTTACTTTCTGCACAACCTACTGTCATTGTTGCGCTTTTCTATTGCATGTTTGTGTCTGCGCTGTCTTGTGCCTGTATTGTTCTGTTTCTTTTGCAATTTTTGCACACTTGCAGTTTATGTAGTCCTGCATTGATTGTCTGTTATATGTTGCACATGACTAATGCCTGAAGAGAAAAATTAATTTGGGAAATTG
Organism: Copadichromis virginalis; assembly: GCF_057382275.1. Classification (NCBI taxonomy): domain Eukaryota; kingdom Metazoa; phylum Chordata; class Actinopteri; order Cichliformes; family Cichlidae; genus Copadichromis; species Copadichromis virginalis. Next base: position 34,942,662 of record NC_140638.1, read on the forward strand.
TTTGATCGGCAAGAGTTGAGGTGGGGATTAGGGTTGTATAAACGAAGATGAGGACTGAATGCTATACTCTCAGTCATCACTGACTTGCTATCTGCAGAGTGTATCATGGATGCAATAACTGAAAGGCAGGAGTGAAGGCTATGTGATAGGTTATGAATCTTTGTTTTGACATGAAGATTTTGGCTCTGTTTATTTTTAATTTTGCATTATTCATTGTGTCCTAAAACCATTTCACATTTTGAAAAGGCAACTGTCATCTACTAAATTCAGTCAGCTGTGGCTAATTAACATTAATTAAGATGATAGCACTGCAGTTTTATCCAGGTCACATGTCTTATTCTTGAACACTGCTGACTGCATAAATTGAGGATACATAGCTTGGGACTTGGTCAAGGATGTCATAGGCTGTCTATATAGTAAAACATGATGGCAACCTCCCTCTTGTGGAATTCAGAAAGTGAAATGTGACATAGAAAACAAGTGCTCAGTTTGCTGTTGAACACTTACTTTGATATAAATCTGACACTTTTTTTTACTGTTTTGACACTGTACTGTACCCCGGTAGATTTTACTGGGAAAAGATGTGTGTGCAGTGAAGACTTTCAGTTTTAAAAGGTTTAACAAAATTCCTTAGATGCACTTTTATACATAGTCCCATATTTTCAGACGTCCAACATTCAAAACTGACTGAAAAGCAGTTTCTTTATTCAGTCATTTAGTCAGTCACAAATGACCTGAAGTTCAATTCAAGTGTTGAACTATTTAGTGGCTGTTCACTGGAAATGTCAACATGAGGTCCAAAGAGATCTTGATGCAAGTCATTCATGAAAAATTGAAATAAACCTATGAGAGAGATAGAAAATACTTTAGGAGTGGCCAAGTCAGCAATTTGATGTATTCTTTATCCAGCTCAGTGACATTGGAAGGACACAGGAGACGAATAAAGTGGCTGATCACAAAATACTTTCCTTGGTTAAGAACACTCTTAATGAGGTCATTTTTCAAATCTACAATCAAGACACACCTTTCTGAATGAAATGCCTTCATGAAGGAAAATCATTGGCTTTACAGTAAAATTTCGCACCCCTGGTAAAACCCAACAACAGGAACACAAGATTAGATGTTAAGAGAAAACAGTTCTGAAAAAAAATAGTTCTGAAAACAAACAAACCAAACAAAAATAAAAACATATGAAAACAAGATTAAATTGAATCACAAGAAGGAAGAGAAAAGCAAAGATAAGGAAAGGAACGCCTCATGATTCAAAAATTACCACATGGCATGGACATGTGAAACCAACTCACTAATGTTTATTGATGACTTGACTGCAAATTGAAGTTGCCAGATAATTTCTGAAGTGCACAGGTTATACTCAGGACGACAGCTGCAAAAAAGGTCTGACAAAGTATCTCAAGGGAGGGAATGGACTGACAGTGACACACGATAAAAGTAAATAAAGCCAGAAGGATCCATTTCAACAATTTCTAGTCATCCTTTTAATTTGATGTTCTTCATTAAGGCAGAGTCATGGTGGACACTGCTGTTCCAGGGATAACTAGAGATGAAGCAGTGACTGTGTCAACTCTACTGATGGACTAACATCCCCACGACAGCAGTCAGAGACCCATTCCAACTGTATGGCTTCTGTAATTGATTTTGACTTTATTGTCAACATCAAGTTTAACATTTGCAATACACAATCAAAAACACAGTAAAATACTACAGAATATGAAGGTAGAATGTTTTGTACATTGTAAATCTGGGTAAAAGTCAATGCACTGCAAATTTTGTTGGCTTATTTGTTTTATTGGGGCACAATAACAACCGTAGGGCAGATGAAGGGGTATGCAATTTTTAAAGGGAGATTTCAGGAAAGTAAACCCTACAGAACTCCTTTGATTAGTCACTTTATGACACAATATACTATTGTAACCCTAACAGTATCTCTTACCTTTCTTGGCTACCTGGTCTTGACAATTTTCATACGTGCAGGGTCCCCACGTGCGCCACGAAGATACCTCACAATCAACAGGACAGCTTATGTGGCAGAGTTGGGTGGTGTTTGGAGGAATACCCAGACAAAGCTTACTGTCCACTGGCCGCAGTGCTATAGAGACACAGACAAGCACAAAGACACAGTGTTAATCTATGCCAAAAAGGCTTTAAGACATAGTTTAAAAACAAACTAGCTCATTAAAATGGTAAATGGACTTATATAGTTCTTATATAAGGCTTTTCTACTCTACCTGAGCACTCAAAGCCTTGTAAAGTGATTAGAAAGTACTCAGCTATCTGTTCAGTAAGTGGTGCTGAGGGTGATAATCCATGTATTTTCGCATATACCCACAGTCATGTGACTTCTACAACACATGACAGACGGCATAGTGAGTCCTGATTGTCAGTTGACCTCTGCTCCATCAGCTGCAGATGGCTGTCTGCAAGGTCGTCAGGCTGATGAGTCATCATAGTTGTGTCACAGCAGAACTCATGCACATACAAATTGCTTAGCCAAAGGTGTGTCCTTTAATAGCGTTGCTCGGTAGGCAGTAGACGACATGCCCTTGAGTGCTAATGTGGCAAAAGCTGGCGGATGAGCAATCCAGTCACTTTCTCATGGACTACTGGTGGTTCTATTGTTAATATTTTGGGAATAGCGGGTAAGATAGAAAGCAGTCATTTTCTTTCTCATAGTGTTACAACCACCACTGCCCTGTGATGCTCTGGGTGAGTGAAACAGAGCTGGGCCCCAGAGCAAGAGTTTGTCCGTTTGAGTCACTCCTGTCACATCTAATTTTCTTTCTTGCTAGAAAGTTCAAAAAGTACTTCAAGCTGAGATCTAGGCTGGCTTAAGTTATTGATGTGATTTATAGACTGCCATTCAACAGTTATTCAACATCAACAAAAAGATTTTTTAAGTTTGCAATCTGCAGCTGTTTGGAAATAGGTCAAGGCGAACCTCCTCATCTTGTGTAAATCTACAATTTTCCCTCTTGGATCTTTTTGTTCTCATTCCAAGATATTCCATCTTTGCCTCTCTTTGTCTCCAAACTGCTCAGTTTGAACTTTACCTCTGATATACTCATTTCTAATCGTATTCCTCCTGATTACACCTGTTTTACAGGAGGAGATCACTGACATGGGTTTTCATCATCAGGCTGTCCAACCTCTCACTGACTCGTGCCACTGTTCCTACTTGTCTGAGGGCCTGCACCATCATTCCCATCCCCCAAATACTGGAATAGACAGCCTCAGTGACTACAGACCTATAGCTCTCATGTCTGTAGTCATGAAGTGTTTCTCAGCACACCAGAGACTGCCTGCCTCCCTCCTCGTTCAACCCCCACCAGTTTGCTGAACAAGCAAATCAGTCCACATAGGATGCCATTACTATCACCCTTCACAGAGCACTGAGCCATCTTGAGATGAGGATGCTCTCCGTGGACTACAGCTTAGCATTCAGCAACACAATCCCAAACATCCTCATCACCAAACTGGGCCTCCTTCAAATCCCACCTTCCACCTGCTCCTGGATCAGGCCACTCACAGAAGGACTCTACTTAGACCTAGTCCAATGCAAGGTTGTTATCGTTAACAAAAACTAACCAAATAACAAACACTAGAAGTAAAAAAGCATTTTTGTTGGATGGATGATGGATGTAGAAAAAAAAAAAAGAGACTTTGTAAAAAAAAAAAAAAAAAAGGAAAACTAACTAAAACTAGAAGGAGCTTTCACAAAACTAACCAAAATTAACTGAATTTATATAGAAAATGTGTTTAGTTTTCGATGATGTGTGTGTCTGTCATACATTTGTCCAGACACGTGCAGAGGGTGGGGGTGGAAGGGGCTTGAACACCGACCCCTTTCCCGATGGTGCCCCAGTTTTCTTTTTACTTATTTGAACCATTGCATTAATCAGCAGCATTTGAGTTGCATATTGACTTGTTGGGGTGGCTGTAGCTCAGGTGGTAGAGCGGGTCATCTACTGATCGGAAGGCTGGTGGTTCAATTCCTGGCTTCCTCCAGTCTGCATGCCAAATATCCTTGAGCAAGATACTAACCCCAAATTGCTCTCTGATGTATCCATCGGAGTATGAGTGTGTGTGAATGTTACCTAGAAAGCACCTAGAAAAATGTGCGAATGGGTGAATGCACAAGTTGTGTAAGGCGCTTTGAGTGCTCAGAAGAGTAGAAAAGCGCTGTATAAGAACCAGTCCAGTCCACTTGTCTGATGCATACGAATATGTAGAAGAAATCTACCTACACTCATTTATTGGCTGATATCGTAATTGTGTCTACTAAATTCATCTTAATTACAAAGTTACTCTGCCATATATCTTTTATAGTTACCTGATATCAATGGATGTTCATCTGCCCTACATTAATATTTTTTTTAGAAAGAGGTTCATAGGTGTGAATGTGGGTTGTCTGTGTTGGCCCTGCTACAGATCGGCGACCTGCCTCTCGCCCTATTAGCTGGGATAGGCTCCTGGGATAGACGTCTTCCTGATGTATGTATTCCACTTGTTGTACATACTACTCTTCTCTGAAATTTATTCTTGCTGTTCAGCTATTTATATTTGTATTCCATCCACAGTTTGTGAGGTGAATCCACAATTTTGCTGTACGTGTGCAATAACATGGCTATTCTATTCTATTCTATTCTATTCTATTTTTTCCTTCTTTTTTTTTTGGCAATACTGACACAGGCAATACATGGACTCTACAAAGGTTGCACAGGAAGTTCAGCCCCTCCATGTCTGCCAGCACAGTCTCAAGAGCATGGAGGAGATTCTCTGTGCAAGGAAGAACAGGATGGGCAATCTCAGAGCTCCACCAGTGGAGTCAGTTCTAGATTCCTCCTGGTGCATGACAATACCTCAAATGCCTCTATGCAGGCAGTTCCTGTAGGATAAGGAATTAATACCATTGACAGGCCACCATGCTCTTCTGACCTAAACCCTTCTGGGATATTATCTTTTGGTCCACCCCAACACTGCTAGGTTGCACCTTAGATTGTCCAGCAGCTCAGTGATGCCCCGCTCTAGACTTGGAAGGAGACCTCCCAGTATCAATGACACTGAAAATAGCTGTACATAATGTAATTTCTGTGAGACCGTTATGAGTATTGTTTTTTCTAACAGTTAAAATTCTATTTGTGAAGAAACTGATGAAGTCGTTACCAGTGAAGGTTAAAAGCACAACAGAGCTCTGACTCTTTGTGACTCATTCTTCTTTGTGCTGTGCTTCCCAACACCAGAGGGCACTGCTCTGTGCTGCTATGCACCAGCTGACTAATAACCTTATTGCCAGTTCCTTTCCAGATGAGGATTCATTGCATCAGAGTTACACAGCTATTATATATAGCATGCCACAGTTTCATGCCCTGTAGGTGTTGCATTGATCATAATGTTCAGTATTCTGAGATATTAAGGTCTCAGTCCCACTGGGGTTTGCTGATCATCTTTAGAGAGCAAATTCTTACATTACAACAGCTAAATTATCAGCCAATTAGATCCGAATTAAAAATCACAAGTTCTGCAATGACAGTAGCTCTAAGAAATTATATCACTGCTGTGGTCAAAAGCAATTTACTAGTCAGCAACAAAATCTGTTTGTTTTTAATGTTTTGGTAGAGTTTGGAACAAATATTAGAGCATAGTTTAATTAAGCATCTGTTGAGAGGTGTGTGAGGCCACCAGTGTAACATGTGCTCAATAGAGCTCACTTACCCATCTTAAAATATCGCAAGGTTTCAGATTCTTTTGTCTTACTGGGGTGTTCTGGCAACAAAATACTAATAATCATACCAGAAAAAATTAGGCTAAGCAAAATAGACAGGTGGAGCTGGATTAAGTGGGATCAGGATACACAAAGTGACTCTGAGGCTACGTTCACACAGCAGGTCTTAATGCTCAATTCCAATTTTTTGATCAAATCCGATTTTTTTGTCTGCTTGTTCACACTACAAATAAAATGCGACAGCAAACGCGCTCTAGTGTGAATGCCCAAAGCGGCCCGCATGCGCAAAAGAAGGCGTCACACACAACGCGCTCTGTTTAGACCCAGCACAAACAGCATTGTTTGATAGATGGCCCTTAATATAAAGACTTCGGACTTTACGTTTCCCAATTTTTGCTTGAAGTTATTTTGTTATTTACATAATAATGTAAATAACCTAATAATGATCCTTGTTGCTGTTTTAGAGGAGCGGTGCTTCAAAGGATAGCTGCAGATTTCTGTCAGAATCTACAGATTGTACAGTACAAATAAAATGTTCACGTTTCTCCAACGTTGTCTTCCCAACAGTTTCACTGACATCTACACTGGATGGCCAGGAAGTGTTCGCAATGTCTTCTCGGGCGCTTCTCCGGCGCTGATAATTGGCGTCTGTCTTGTGTCGGTGACGTAAAAGACGGATTTAATGCGACCTGACCATCAAACAGCAGTCGCTTTCTAAAACACCAGATATGTATCGGATTCAGCACCACATACGAAAGTGACCCAGATCGGATTTGAAAATATCGGATTTGTGTCGTTCACACTGTCAGACCATGATGGGATAGATGGGTCGCAGGGGGTCAAAAAAAATCGGATTTGATGCGCTTTCGCCTGCAGTGTGAACGTAGCCTAAGACATTCCAGTCAGTAATATGGTCCTCTCTTTCTTTGAGAGAAATCTCTAAAAAGGAGCCACTAAACCAATCAAAACCTTAAGATGGATAAAGTCACTAATTTACAGCATTCAATGAGTCACTGAGTTGCTAATACAACATAAGTTTTAATGCAATAATAAAAACTGTATGCAAACTGAGAAAACATGAATAAAGAAAGAAAAACACATGAAAGTATTTTTACCTGATGGCTTCACTGCGAAGTTCTACGAACATTTCTGCTCATTTCCATCTCCACTACTTATAAGAATGACCTCAGATTTTAAAACCAGTCTCACCAAGTTTGAACACAGCAATGATCACCCTGCTTTCCAAACCAAATAAAGATTACGCCAGCCTCTCTGACTGTCAGCTGCTTTCTCAAATCAATACAGACATTAAAATTATAAATGAGGCTCAGGCATCTAGACAAGACAAAATCATACCAATTCTAATTCATCCTGACCAGACTGATGTTATTAAAGGTAAACAACTTTTACTTATCAATAAATCTCACATTTTAATCTTATCCTCACGCTCCACAATGTTACTAGATAAGGATGTCTTCTCTTTGCTTCGCTCTTTACATTTTTCATAGAGCCAGTAGAGGATTTAATCAGACAAAATGAAAATATCAAAAATGTATTCAAACAGCCACCATAGACCATGAAGCCATTTTTTATGCAGATGATATTTTATAAAAATACAAATGTATAATTTCTGCATTATAAAAATATTAATTAAGCACACAACAGAAGGAAAAACTCAATATAAAAATGTATCAAATGGGATTTTAGATGCATACACTATTCCGAAAACACATGTAACACCTAAATGCAACCTGGCAGTGCAGCCCAGTCAAGACACTGATCAGCTACAGCATCTTCCCTGTTGGTTTGCCACATCCTGTTGTCTCCACAATGCTGCGTTCTAAGTGACTTGTTATCTGTCGAACTGCAAGGTTCCAATGTAGCCCTTACTGTTGCCATTTTTAAAGTGTAAATTACAAAATTATATAAGCATTGTGAAATAGAAGAATCGAAGGGTCTTCTGATAAATCATATGCCTGGAGATGGAAATGTCTTAAGTTAACCAGATCAGGACCTTAATAATCAAAAATTATTTATTAAGGGCTTCTGACAGAGAAACAGTTGCAAAGTGCACAGAAAGAGTAAAATAAATAAGAAATTAATAGAACATTAATAGACACAATAAAATAGAACAGGTACTTTTAAAATAAATAATTCATAATTCAATGAACTAAAAGTAAGCTTTTTATTCCCAGGCCAGTGGTCTAGTTCAAGCAACCAAAACTGCATTTACTCTAATCCACTTCCCCCTCAGGGTCAGTTTCACTGACTGTCAGTATCCCACTTCTGTCCAACCCAGTTAATTTTGGAATATTCTCGATCTCCTCGTCTTAACCTGCACGGCGAGGCAACACCGGACTGAGCCAAGTCAAGTTTAGCACATTTCTCTTCCCGTCTGTGTCCCTGGCTCTGGTCATGAGGATGTTGTGTAATGGGTGTCTGTAGTTCACAAGGGTGTCTGTAGAGCCACACCTTTCTTTTTTTGACCCTCCTCTCATCCCATTTGTAAAAGTACATTGATGTTTCCAGCAATATTAATGAATGGCTGAGTGCAACTGGCACTAATCAGTATACTCAGGTCAGTACATGATCTAATTAATAGAAATACTAAATCATAATATGTGTTTTTTTTGGTTTTCAATAAAGTTTAGTTTTATTAATTCTATATTTTTGTTTTAAGCTGTTTCTTTTTCGATTTGCTCTCCAGGCTTGATGGAGGTGTTTCAGAGTTGTTCTTTGCTGGTTTTAAAGACACTTTCAGTCCAATGCTCGTACCTGCAGGGGGTTGTTTTCCAAACCCAGTTTCAACCTTGCAACCATGCAAATGAAACTGTATAGGATCAAGTGTGAAACTCCTATCAACTATTTGGGCTGAATTTTGTAGACCAGATAAACTAAACAGCCCTATTTTGAGTTGTTAGATCATGCCATCATGTGAAAATGACTTCTGCATATTTTTAAATTACACTTTATTATAAATTCAACATGATGTCACAAAGTTTTGGATGTCTTAACATCAGGTTTATTAATGTACTCTGGACTCTCTACTTTTTAGGACTGGGATTATAACAGTAATTTAAAAATCAGATGAAAGTTCTATAATTATTTCAATCAAAGAACAAAACACATCAAATGCATTCAGTTAGAAAGTTTTACAAAAAGGCAGAGATGGGGGTTGTCTGTGGAAGGAAAGCTCTTATTTCACATCGAATCCTTAAGAAGTGACAATAGTTTCAATGTAATTGATTTGAATGACAAGGACTAAAATGAGACAAGCAAAAATTCCTAATTTTAACATGTTCCTAAATGTTAGGAGCATACAAAGAAGAGGATTGGTTTTATAACATCCATAACAGGGCTGGAGCCTATCCCAGCTGTCATAGGGCGACAGACCCTGGACAGATCACCATTCTGTCGCAGACACATAGAGACAGACACCCATTCGCACTCACATTCACGGGCAATTTAGAATCATTAAGGCATGTTATTTAACTAATTGCAAGCCTTTCTACTGTGGGAAGCCAGAGTAACCGGACCAAACCCAGACGAACATGAACATGCACACAGAAAAGCCCCGGCCAAATGGTGGAGTCAAACCCAGGAACTAACCACCGCACCACCGTACTGCCCTTTTTCTTTAAAAACAGTGCTCTGTAGTGACCAAGACATCGATTTACTGATCCACACTACTAGGATCTACAGCAATGACATCAGAATTTCATTCCGACAGGAGCATTGTAGTAGGGATGGTAACAAAGAGAGGGAAGGTAATCAGAACTGAGGGGAGAAGGCAACTGAGGCAAACACTGAGAACAGATACAAGTACCTTGGAATCGCACAGGCAAATGGGAACCATGAACAGAACAGCTCTTTACTGTCTTTACTTATTGTACATGTACAACGAAAGAGGCTGCTAGAAACGCCACAACCCCAAGTTGGAAGGAGACTGTGGACTAGTGATTGACAGAACCACTGTCCAGGATTAAAAAGCAAACATCTATGAGTACATCAGGAAAATGGCCACAACTGATCATGTGCTTAGTGAATACCTCAGACAGCAGAAACCCAAGGAAGAAGTGGGACAAGGAGGTCATGGAAGAACAGGCCCCTGTATGGCATATACCACTGGCAGACAGCAGAAGTGACTCATATCAAAATTCCTACCAATAGCTTGACAAAGCTGAACACAGTGCACTGCATATGGCAGCACAGGAGCATGCGACATCGATAGAGGCTGCCATCTACCACACCAGGCAAGACTCGAGGTGCAGGATGTGTGAAGATGCCCTGAAAGATTCCAGCACATACCAGCAGGGTACAAGATGCTAGCAGGCAGGACACACATGCAAAGAAACTGGACAAGCAGAGGAAGAGGCCTATAACGATAGCTGTAGCTATACCAAGTGATAGCAACATCAGGAAGAGGGAACACAAGAAGCTTGAGAAATACCAAGGACTGAGAGAGGAGCTCGGGAAGATGTGGAATATGAAGGCAATAACTGCCATGCAAATTATATCCACTTGTATATCTCTTCTAAGCCCCAAGATGTATCTAAACTACAGATTTTGCAAAGGTGATTGGACTCTATTAAACATTGGATGGCTAACCATTTTTCCAGTTTAATGGAGAGAAAACACAAGTCCTTGTTTGAACCTAAAGTTAAGGTAATGCAAACTCTCGGTCTTGCCATATTCACTACACAAAGCTTAGCAACTTTTAGCGCAGCTTTCACTTTAGAAACTTGTGTTAAATATCTGGCATTTATCACAAATACTGTGTCACATTCTGAACTGTAAATTGTTATTGATGAATTTACTTCATCATGTCTACATGCATTATTTATTTGTATTAGAAAAACCTCCCTCACTAAGTCTTCACATTACACTCTTGCTAATTCAATTACACCAGCTTTCCGTCAACGTCAAAGTCCACTTTAGAATCTTTTTTTGACTTTTAGAGCTCAACATAGCCAAGCATCAAGAACTTTTACAGACGTACTTTTAATCCATACGTCGCAAGCAGGTCCCTGAGGGCTGCTCAAAGCCTGCTCACTGTGCAGCATGCAAAGCTGAAAACTATATTAGACAGAAACTCTGCAACTCTCTCACTCAGCTAAAAATCATTTTAGCGTTTTTGTTATGAAGCACTTTTTATATTTATCTTGGAAGATGCTACATCAATAAAAAATTACTTTTACTTACTTATCATTGTGTAGCTGTTACAGACTGAATTTGGAAATTTTGGAAATTTGAATTTGCGTGAAAACAAGCTGAGGAATTATTAACAAATACTAGACTTTTAATGGATAATTTGTTTTACTGTAAACACATTTAGAAATCCCTTTTATAGTCTTCCTGACCTCTTAAAGCACTTTAGACTATAACATTTAAACAGCACCTGACATACGTGGCTTATTTACAACCAACATTGATATTTTTGGACTGTGAGGAATAAGCCAGAGTGCTCTGAACACAGCAGGGCTTGAACCAGGAACCCTCTTAATAAGAAGTGACAGCACTAACCACAATGCCACCATTAAATGCTTAAAACTAGTGGTGTGCGATACTGCATCGCCGATACCAATACTTTTCTATAAATAAGGTGGATGCGTCATTGAATTGCTAAATCTCAATTAATTTTCATGACCTTAAGTGTCTTTTGTGATGTTTCCTTTTTTATTATTAAATAGTTAAATCCCAGGACATAATTAGGACTAAGTTTATAATTAAATAGAAAATGCTGTATTATCAATTTTTTAGAAAAATCTTAAATTAAAAAGTGCACGTAAACCGGTAAACAAATTAAAACAAACAAGTCCTGTTGAGAAGCCCCCAAAGCGTCACGTCACGTGACAGCGCAACATCTGAACACAAGAGGGGGGAGGGGGGGGGCAAAGTGTGCCTGCTCTGCGCTGACACAGGAGCGGTGAGTCTGGCTGTTTCGTCTTTCATCTGCAGCACTGCAAACAAGAGCGGAACTTAAAGTAAAGAATCGATCTCATCAGGCTATCTCGATCCGATAGTGATGACGACTTGGTATCGATACAATCAATATTTGGATCGATCCGCCGACCACTACTTAAAACCAGAGTACAGAAAACCTGGCACGTGCCTTTGACCAACAACAACTTGGTTTCAAAACAACATACGTTGCAGAGGTGGAAAGTGACAAAGTATAAATACTTTGTTACTGTAGGTAAGTAGAATATTCAGCTATCTGTACTTTATCTCAGTAGTTATTTTTCTTGTTTTTTACTTTTTACTTTTACCCCCCACATTTCAACACAAATATCTGTATTTCTATACAGCAAATTCAAAAGTGTTAAATGTTTTGGTGTTAATAGTCTTCTTGCAAAAGTAGAGTTAATTTTACTCTAAGCAGAGTCACATTCTTTTAATGTAACTCTGAGGTGTAAAATGATAGTAGTTAAAATCGAGTGTTAAAAATGAGTGTTTCTCTGTCAAATCTGGAGGTGTTACAATGGAAGCATTAACTCTTGACCTCTTAACTCTGAACTCCTACAGGGGCTATGACACCAACAGAGTAAATTCACAGACTCCGCCCCCAGCACGGCTCCAATCGAAGCTGAAGTGAAGCCGTTTCAGAACATTTTGCTCTACATATTTGAGTTGTTTGCCATGCTTGGTAAGTCATGTTTTCAAAGATTGTTTCAATTATTATTATGAGCTTTTACTTCTGTGGCTCTTTGGAGTTGAGACAAAGCTGTGTGAAAGGCATTAGCCATGTTGCTCGCTGATAGCATAATATTCTGTTTTAGCTAGCTGAAAGGTATTGTTTGCGGGCAAATACCACAGCCTTGAAAAAAGCTTGCATGTGAATTTTCAGTCAAACTTTTGGTCAAATACACCTAAAACAATGTCTAGAATGTGAAATGTTGGTATAATGGTGCTACTTGGAGCCTGAAAACGATCGCCCATAAAAAAGCGAGCAAACAGCAGTAGCAGGCATCCTGACTGGGTTCTACGTTAGCATAGATCCCTCCAGAGTTTTGTGCACACAGTTTAGGTAAAAATGAAAAAGGTTGAGGTTTTACATTTAGTTCAGTATTACCTGTTGTCTGTGTCTTTGTCTTTTGGGAAAATACTTTACACAAGTAATGGCTCAAAAAGGATTCCTTTTTTTTACTGTGCTGCAATTGTTTACTGGATTATTTGTGCCATTAATTAGTGTCAACTAATTTTTATTCAATCTCCACACAGGATATGCTTGTGAAGGTGGAATATGGGGGAGAGCAGAAGTGCGTTGAAGTTCCACAAAGTGATGAATGAAGGACATGCATATTGTATTGAAGAAATAAGTGATGAGAATGCTGTTATTTGCATTTACCATGTCAGACCTTTTGATAAACAAAATTCTAATGAAAGTGAGAACATGTATACTGTTACATCTTTCAGAAAATGTTTTGAAATTGTGGTGCACAGTTCAGAATAAATGTTTTTCAAAAACCATTGCGTCTTTTTAGTAAATGTTTATTTCCAAAAGAAATTTCTAGAAGTTCAGAACAGTAAAATTCCTGCTTTTTAGAATGAATTAGAAGATAACTCTTACGTAGTTAAACTAAAATACTCTTTGAGAGTTAATATATAAACTCTTAACACCAAGTGTTAAATTATCAACTCCAGACAGATTTGGTGTTTAACACTAAATCAGAGTTAACGTACCAACTCTCCAAAAACAGTTAAATTAACACTCTCTGGTGTGGACCCATATAGACACTTTAATAGTGTTGAAATCAAATCCGACAGTGTTAATTTGGACATGCTGGATTTGCTGTGTACTCCTGACATTTTCAAATCAGGCTCATTACTTTAGGTTCAAAGGTATAATTTATAGCGTTATACTCAGTAGTTTAAGTGGGCCGGGAATGGGTGCAGGTGTCTGTATGTTGTAGTGAGCATCTAGCTTAACCAGCTCTATCCTGGCCATTTGTGGCCACTTCACTTTTCTTTTTTCGACCATTTTCATTCTGTTAATGCAAATGGAATGAAACTTCCCAAAGGTGTGTATTTTTTTCAGATTTTTTAATTTTCAACATCAGCTCCTTAATAATGTCAATAATATTCACTATACACCAAATTGTTCCTCTTGGCTCTATCGTGGCCATTTTTGGCCAATTGAAACCCATTATAACCACCTTTTTTGATTCCTTGTTATTGACAGTACTAAATCATACAATTTAGGGTAAATTGCTTTCATTCTAAACTCAACACATGAAAATTGTATTTTTTAATGTTTTTTACCAAATTACATAATTTACCCATTTTTGGCCAAGCAAGCGATTTCATGTAATAATTCTCGTTTCTAGTAGCGGCCTTTGATGGCTTACCACACTCCAATGGACCAAAATAATGAAACAATTTTGACATAGGTTTGATCTTAAGGATCTAATAGTTTGTGTTTGTGCATGACATCCTTAATTTCCTTCGGGATTAATAAAGTATTCTGATTCTGATTCTGAAACATGTATTTTCAAGATAGACTGGAATAAATTATGACACATCAAACATTGCATAATAATGGATTGGATTTATATAGCGCTTTTCAAGGCACCCAAAGCGCTTTACAATGCCACTAGTCAGTCACTCTCACATTCACACACACACAGATAGGCTGCAGTGAATTTCTGTGGATGCAGGCTGCTGAGCTTTGATGTTCCCAGTCAAACTCAGCTTTGAAGCACATGTTAAAAGCACTTTTACTCTTGTATTTTTCATAAAAAGATACCATACTCAAAATATTAACTCAACAAAACAAAACAAAACCCGATCACAGGACATTTTGCAGAGTTCAAAGCTGCAGCTGCAGCACAAACAACAACAAAAACTGTTTATAAACGTGTCCTGGAGTTTATGCAGGTGCAGACAGTGCTACTGCTGTAAGTAAGCCTAACAGCTTCCAGATCATTTATTCTTCAAGCAGTCCTCTGACCTTGAAGAAAACACATCTGCCCAAGATGAAGAAACTTCTTCTCCAGAAGATGAGAGGACAATTTCCAAAGAAGCTGACCACCAGGGCCGTGCAGAGAGGTTTAAAGGGGCGGGTGCTCAAAGTTAAAAAGGGGCACATTGAACCAGGCTGAATAACAACAACACACATTCATCAAGAATCTAATATGGGCAACAAGGCAAAGCAAACGTAACCAATGTTTTAGCTGTTGAGGGGTTGCTGCTGATAGTGCTGGAGGGCAGGGCTGTGTTGATCTGAGACTGTAGACATTAAAAAGTCCAGAGAGATGGTAGCTGATTAAACAAGTGTCATGAGATAATAACAAAATGCAAAGATTGGTGACAGCGCTTGGAACCATAAGGCAACAAAAAACTGTGAGAAATAATTTAGGCTCTGCCTGTGAATCACTCTTTGCTTCTCTTCTTCCTTCCATCCCATCATTTCATATATCACTCTCCACTTGCTGTCCATCTGAGAACAAGGCACAACTTGCTATTGCAATAAACTATAATCTAATTATCCACACCTAACAACTCTTGCACTTAATCTAAAATAAAATGATGACAGAAAAATGTTATAGCCCTGCCTTTAGTAGCCTCACACAGCTCCTGCTGTTTCCTCCTCATGTCCTTACCAGGCATGTCTGGACAATGTTATATCATGAGTAATACTTTTAAAAAAAAATCCATCGAAATAAAACACACACATGCACGCACACACAGTGACATTTTAGACCTTCTTCAGAATACTGTATATACTATGGGCATCATGGTGCTGATCCAGAATCCTTACATTATTATTTATTACTAGAGCTACAATAATAAAGCAATGAGGAGGGGGAAGTAATAAATATGAAATAATGTATTTATGATGATTCCATTTGTTTCACTATCCACTCTGTGCAGGGCAAAGCTTATTACATTTTTAAACTAGAGATACAATCATTTTACTGCTGTAAAATCCAAATTTTGTCTTATTAAAAATATAAATCTAATATAATCTGCTTCTTAATGTATGTTCTTTAAAATACAGCTTGTGTTTTTAATATATTATAATTATAATAATGCATAATTGTGAACATGCATATCGTTTTTTAGTGAAATATAATCCTTCCAGAAAGGCAGGAAAAGCCCGGAAACTTACTTTAAAACTAAATATGTTTCTAAATACTTTAAAACTAAATATGTTTCTAAATACTTTAAAACTAAACATGTTCCCTAAAACGGTGACAGAGCTACAGACCCATGACAGCCTTACACAGGTAGCCAGCAGCTATGACCAGCACTACTTGTGCAGTTAATAAAAGGACAGGTAATGTTTGTCGCGCTGTTGCACACACAGCACGCTCGTTTGTTTCAGTTCGTCAGTTGCAACAAGACAGCTTACCAACGTGTACGTAATAAGCTGATACTCCTGTGTGCTACACACTTCAGTGTGCGCTGTACACCTACTTACTGGTTTTGTCGCATCAGTCTGTGTCTCTGAGTTAACTTGTGTTTCTCCTGCAGCTCCGGACGGCAAAAAATGCGCGTGCTCTTTGTGAGCTCGTTCCCGGCTCGTAACCAGCGCGTTCTGCCGTCGAGGGCGATCATTGGTTAAATGTGATCATTTGACTGATGCAAGCCAGATCCTTTTATTTAGCAAAACTGTGATTAATAGTTAAATATTATTGTTGAGGGGCACAGACAGGACTCCGCACCCACACACACACATTAAAAATTTTTCTTTTTTTTTTGAAAAGTTGCCTCAACAAAAGGGCACTTTGGGCACACATCAGGAAAGGGGCGGGTGCTCAAGCCCCTCTAGCCCCCCCCCCTCTGCACGTGCCTGCTGACCACATTACCACTGATGATGAGTACTAGCCAGTGCCTGAATCCTCTTCTTTGGGGGAGGATTGGGGTTGGGGGGCATGGAGGTGGAGGCTGAGCAACTGATGGAAAAGAACATAGGAGCATTTTCTGAGACCGAGGAGCCGGTGACTGAGTGGATCCCTCATGAAAGGAAAACCATGTGGGTCCCACCACTGAAGAGAGACTGCTCTACAATCCAGTACCCACTGGTATCAAACCAGGGCTCACCCTGTATGCAGTTTCCTGCATTAGCAGCCAGAGATCTACTTTTGACTTTTTTAAAACAAAGGAGATCTTTTAGCTGCTGTGCACCCTTACGAACCTGCACAGGAGGCGAAGGTGTGAGGATTGTAGATGAAGTGGAGATGTAAGCCTACACCAGAATAAAGCAATGTATAGCATGTTGGATGACAACACTGGAAGTTCCCAGGAAGTAAAAAAGGGATGGGGTTCAGACTCCAACTGACGGAGGAGCTCCGAGGACAATGTCTTTACTTCAGTCACATTGGCAGAGGAACTCCTCAGATCATAGCTGGACTGGCCATCGGGCATTTGTCCGGTGGGCCGCTGGCGATTTTTTGTTTTATGGGCCGATGGATTTTTTTTGTTTTTTAGGAAGTGTATATATAATGAAAGGTGTTGGATTGGCCAATTGGGGCTGGACCAATTACAGCCGAGGAGGCCGGATGCACCCTCCCCCTTGTTTAGCAATCACGTGATTTTCGCGCATTGCATGCTGGGAACTCGTGGCAAAACAATCCAAGTACCGCATCAAATGCAAGCATTTGCAGCACCGCAAAACGTTCATTCTCCGGTTCCAATACCTTCTTGTTTTTTCTTTGCTGCACAAAAAAGGAATGTACAAAACAAAAGGAGAACAATGCCGGTCCGTACAAAGACAGACTCGACGAAAAGACAAAGAAAAGATACGAGGAAAAAATCAAAGGAGGGTCAGACCCTTACGAGCACACAGAGGGACAAAATACATTAGCGTGCTGCCCAACTTTCACCACGCTCAGATTTATAATTATACGGTTCTTGGAGTGAGTGCATACACTCATGAAGTTTAGTAACTTCAGGTCACTGCAACAAGCCCAGGTACAGTTTACCGACGGATGGGTACAGGACCTTGAAATGCACCGTGTGGAACGAAAGACCATGGTACGAACAAAGGTAAGTTTACCAGTCTCACAAATCGTTTTTGTCAGTGTACCATGGTAATAACAGAAGCGAAACGCAATATTGTGTCAAGACAATTCACTATTTATGCACAATAAACAAAGGAGCATAGCACGACAATTTCTGTTCAGCACCAGACTTGCTTGTAACCTATATCACCAATTATGTTAAGAAAAATGATGCATTAACTACTGCAAAACTCTGACCTTTGTGGGAATGCTTGGAGCAGACTAACATGTGAGCTGGAGTGTTCTGAGACGTTATATTTGGTATATCCAGACCATCCGTCGGCTCTTACTTCGGAAACATGGCTTACAAAATTTCTCTTCAACGACGTAATCCGATAAAAAAAAGCGATCTCTTTACCCGTCGGCTTCCCGTGGCTGTCATGCGACCGGCTATTGCAGTTAATAATACAACAGCTTCTTGACATTTTTTGGGTTTCTTTTTATCGCTGTGTAACTGAGTTCAATTGAAAGCCTGCGTGCGCTAGTACCTCTTGCCACAAGTTCCCAGAATCCTTTGCAGTTTTACCCCTGAATGACGTCACATTTTCAATCTTTATCCTGGTGGGCCGGTCTCTAGTCAAAATGCCCGGGCCGATTTTTTGTCCCAGTCCAGCCTTGCCTCAGATGAAAACTGGCACAGGGGAAACAAACCAGAGCTTCCTCCCCAGCTCCTCCAGTTGCAACAGTGAAAGATTTTGTTGTCTGTCTTTCGCTTCACCAAAACTACCACGGCGATATCCCACATGCCAAAGCAACAGAGGAATGCGCTTCTTTTGACCACAACACACAGGGAACCAGCAGTTAGTGATGGGTAATAGAGGAAGCCTGGAAGCAAGAAGCAATCCTGGACTACAATAGGCACAAATACAGCTTGGATAACTTATCTTAAACTATTATCTTAAACTTAGAGAGGATGCTGGCACCTCGAGTTGTAGAAGGAAAACTAACTGATGGCTGATGGCTCTTTCCTCCAATCTCCTGGATGTCTTGGGATACGATGTCTTTGTCCCACCGGAAACAACTTAGATTCATTCAGTGAATTCAATCATTATCCTACCTTTATACTGTTTATTATAAAGAACATATACAGTATACTATTAGTGTATGAAATGAAACTCAGCCAAGATTAGAAGCTTAGAAGCATCTAATTCCATCTTGTTGAGTTCAGATGTGTAAATCCACAAAGAGCAGCGGGTCAGTTGATCACAGCTTGTCCACTAAGAAAATCTGTCAGAGTTCATGTTAGAAATCATTGTGAGTTGTTGATATTTTCCCCATGCTGAGCCACTACAGCAGGTCTTTGTGTTCCCTCACTTGCAGACTCTCACTTTAACCCCTCATTGTTCTGTTCAGGTGTGTGTCCCACTCTACCATGTAGGCAACAGAAAATAGTATTTTTTTTTTTAATTCTCTTTTACTGCTTGTGTCCTAGGTAACAGATTCAAGTACATCCATTAGAATTTAGGTTTGAATAAAACTAGTATTTAGTCATGCACTAATATTATATTTGCAGAAGGTCCAGTTACCTGTGCACGAAAATAGATGATAGAATTGTCTTCACTGAGCTACTTTTTACTTTCTTGCTTTATGTCTATGGTATTCACTTTTACTTGAGTAAAGAAGTTGACTCAGTACTTCAAGATTTACTGGAGTATTTCTTAACACAAGTATCTGCACTATACAATGTCTGTACTATGCATGCCACCTCTGTTGAAATAGCATGCATATATAAAAAATTAGTATGAGAATTACAACACAAAATGCTTTCTCAATCTAAGCAACACTTCAAGTAATACACAGTGTTGTCATTCAGACAGATATTTTCCATTCATTCTGTTCCTTTGCTGTTTGCTTGTCTTACCTTTGAAATCAGTTCTTGTAAGGATGATAGTGGTTTTAAGATATAATGAAACAAGCCTTAATCAGACAATGAAACCGGATGGAGGTTAATTTTGAAAAAGACCAATGCAATGACAACATTTACCTTCTCAGGAGTGTTTTTGTTTAATAAAACAGAAAAATTACCTTCTTTGCTCCTGAGAGGACTAAGGTTTGATGGTGTGTCAGTGCTGGCTTGCACACAGTACACCTCCCGAGTCTGAGTACCACCTCCACACATTCCTGTATGGTTTCCACGTCGGCGGTCCTGCTGGCTCAGTAGCATGTCCACCTTGCACTCTGTCCATTCTGTGGTCTTCCAGCTGTACCTGCGGATGTGTGACAACAAGAAGAATATATAGGTATAGCTCCTTTGTGAATCAATAAATAAACTGATAACATGGAACAACATTTTTGCTCATTATTTTCTAAGAAAGATGCAGATACAAGCAAAAACTATCAAACTGTGAAGGTGAAGTACAGCTATTGAGACCATTAATCAGCGAGTCGCACAGCCTACTTGATAATAGGCTTCATTTTCTGACTATCACACATACTTTCAGCTTTAAGGAGCTGAGCAGGTCTTCTGTGCCATTGACAAGTTGCTGCTTGTCTTCCTGCAGCGACTGCTGACATATTAATTTAGTGTTTCTGACCATGAAACAACGGTCAGAATAGAATCAAATCAAACTAGCACATGACTTCGAGTAAATATATGGTTTATAAAAAAATGTGTAAACATGCATCATGAAGGGGCTCATAGAGACCACAACAGTTTTCAATGAAGTGTACAATAAGAGTAAAATTGCTGTATATTATTTATATAGGTGTGTGAGTTGATTAGAGTATTATGTGAAGGTAATCCTTTAAATAAGGAAAGAAGAAAAGAAAAAGGTGCTAGCAGAGAGATTTAAAAGTAATTAGAAAAAGGAAAACATTTTTGAAAATGACAGAAAGGAAGAGAATGACTGTAACTAAAGTGGAGTGAGTGTCATGGTCCCCGTGCCTGTGCAGCCGGCCCCGCAAGGCTACATGTGTTTTTGTTTACTCTCCCTTTCTCTTGCCTCTCCGCCTGGGCGGAGCTCACTGCGGGCTCCCGCCCTTGGCCCTCACACCTGTTGCCCGTCAGGCTGCCATTATGTGTCTGCCATTTAAGGCCGAGACGCAGTCTCAACGCTGGATGATTGTGTGAGACACATTAGTGAGCCTCTAGCCTCAGTGAAGTTTCCGTGTGTAAATCTGTGATTCTGCGTAACCGATCTCTCTTGTGAGTAGTTTTCCTGGACCCGTAACCTACCCGCTGTGTGGACATGTGTGAAGAAGAGAGCATGTGTGAGAGAGTTTCCCCTTCTCGGATTTTCCCCCTGGACCCTAGTAACTCCGAATTTCCCCCACTGTATATATTCTGCACCTGATGATTGTGTAAATAAAACTGAACTCTGCTCTGCGCTTGAGTCCCCGCCATCGCTTGTGACAGTGAGCTGATTCTGAGATCATTTGGATCAAATGATGCTCCACCCCATATGGCAGTGCAGATGTAGGCCTTAAGCAATTAATGATCCAGTAAGTGTGACTAGAAACAGAAAATGTAAAAGAGAAAATCTTGCTAAGCACCAATGAGGGTGCCCTCCAGTGGACTAATCGACTATAAGTGATTCATGAGTTAATAATAAGTATAACTAGAAGCAAAAACCTTAAGACCACGCATGTATAAGCAAAACAAGAAATTAGATGTGACCGAGCATGCTTGAATGTGGACATTGTTAGGGATAGTAATGTTTATATAGGAGCACTGACTGTGATTGCTGAAATTAACAATCTATAATCTACGGGCAGTGGTGAATAATATATTGGTGATACAATGTAATCAGGACAAAACTGATAATAAAGTTATGAATGAATAAATAAATAAATAAATAAATAAATAAATAAGGCAAATTAAACAGGATATGGTATAAATGCAATAAAAAATAGACAGGCTAAATACTGTACTATGTAAACTCATATTAAACAATAATGGGATATCTATAAAGAAAAAAGGGAAGTAGCAGTAAAGATGAAATCATTGCCTGAATATAAACTCAAAACAAACAGAAACTCAAGGAATGAGAACATTTTTGGGTTTAGTATTGAAGTATCAAGATGATGCTTTGGTAAACACATCACTGCAGACGTGTTTACCAAAGCCAAGCTGCAGTAATCGAGCAGATTGTGTAATCAGCCACACTCACAGCAGCCCTAGAGTTAAATCCATTTTTGGGAATTCCAGAGGTTTTTGGAATGAAGATGTAAATAGCAGCATGTGAACAGCTTTTCCTACACTAACACAGCCTCTGATAGTCAGAGAGGTGAATGACCCCATAATTCTAAATGTTCCAGGAAGTTTGGCTCCTTGGTCACAGGAGAGGAAAGCCTGGTTAAGAGCACAGAAGCATCTTGTGACAGCAGAGTGGCTGAAGAGCTGTCGGCATTGAAGGACTGGATGGAGTACACAAGGAGCGAAAAAATTAATGCTGACCAAATAGCAGGCAGAGCTGACCAACTGGAAAATGAAATCAGAGAAACAATGGAAGCTGAGAAACAACCAGATAGAATAGATCTGCACGTGTACCATACACACCCTATTTGCTAGAGAAATTAATAAACCAGAGATGTTGGAAGAAATTTCTGGCACATGTAAAAAGTGTGGTCGAGGGGATACAAAATGAGAGAGCTGGAGCAAAATTCAGCCCCTGTGGCATCCCTCACCAGATCTGGGGGTCCAAAGGCTCATTGAGTGGAACATGAAAGAAAACTCTCTCCGAAAAGAAAAGCAACTACATAAACACATCCTTCACTTTCCCAATGACTTTTCTCATCACAGAGTGAATCCTTTTAAAGATCCATTAATGAATCAAAATAATAATCATTGGTGCCAGAAGGAAGTCCTTTTGATCACTCTTCTGGCCCAAAAGAAGATCCTACTGCAATCTAGGGTTGGCAGATAAGCTGGCAGACCTCACTGAGGGTGCAAATTAATTTATCAGTGCTTTAGAGGAGAGCAGTGCTGGAGTAATGCTGGAGACATCAAAGTTCTGTTAATGCATGTGGTAGGTAAACGCGTTACTGGAGATGTGTTTACCAAGGCTAAGCTCCCACAGTTATGCCAAAGGAAAGACAGTGAAGGGTTTGGAGGACATCACACAGACATGTAGGAGGTACTGAGAACATTTTATCCAGAAAGAGTAGACCCCTCCAGAGTGAAGGGAGAAAAAATTACAGATGATTAATATCTTTCCAAATTTCTTCACAACTTTCAAAGCAGATTCAAAGGTGAAACAGGCAGTATTTGGAACAGAAACCCTGTTTAAGGTAATGACAGTGGAGGCCATGCTACATGAAGTGCAAAAGTGAGTGGAAATGTGGTAGGCCTGAATAAGCTGGCATGGCTGTTGGTTGTAGATCATATTGTCCATCATGTTAACGATTAGGAAAAACACCAAGCAAATAAAATGAACAAATGTTTGACAAATAAACTGAGACAACTAAAGCTGGGAAAACTAACCAAACAAAAGAAAGACAAGATGAAAGGTGCTGTTGGTGACCACTGATCCAGAAGCAAACCACAAGCACCAGCTCTAGCTGTAGCAATGCTGCAACCTTCAGCACATCATTAATCCAACAGGTCCTTGAGGCAGATGAGGTATGAGTTAACATGACCAACAACCAGGACTAAGGCAGTCTGGACAACACCAACTGTATAATCATTCTCATCCCACACTTCAACAGAGTGAAGAACTCATTGTTATTTATTCCTGGTGTCTTACTATTTATATTTTATTCCTGAACATTTGGCGTGGAGCACCCATAATTTTGTTGTACACATACAATGACAATAAAGGGCTATTCTATTTTAGTGCAAATAATGTATGTTGGGGTTACAATTAGCATGGTCATTGAAGGAGAGACTATCCCGTTAAACAATAGATCGACTCTGGTATGACATGAATTGAACTTACTATTATCAATACTAGATGAAGACCCATCATGCATTGGTGATACCGTGCTTGAATGAGTCACATAAACTAGGTCCCATGTGGGAATCTGCTCTGAAAGTACTTGAGTGGATTCTACCTGAAAATAAACAAATTCATGTTTCAGCAGCAGTGATTGGTACCATTAGAATATTGATAAATGTTTGTGATGGCAGCCAAGAGCCTGGTGAGTAAGACAACCATGGAAATTACTCTACAGCAAGCAATAGGTATCCGCCCTCTATTGAAGTGTTAATAAATCATAAGTTTCTGCAATACAACAATTTTTAGCAATTCAACATCCTGACTCCAAGACTATTGTTTGGTCCGTTGCCTCAGAGCAATCAATGCATCATGAATCACTGCTTCACACTGTTGTTTCTGATGCTCAGCTGTATACTGTGATTGATTTGTGTTCAGCTTTTTTCATTTACCCTTGCACTGCCGTGTGAAGGCTGTGTGCAGGCAGGAAAAGGACCCAAAGTGCAGACTCACGGCAGGCAAAAGTGCACTCCAAAACTCAGCATTGATTGCTGGATGACAAAACGTAACAAAAGCCCAAAAACACAAAACACTGGGTCGACGACCCAGGCACCCTAACATGCACCTTGATTCACAAATTCTCTTTGGACAGTAGTACACCTATACCACCTGACCTAGGTTTGAATTGCAATTCAGCCAACAAAAACACACAGAAGTGTCTTGGTAGACAACTTTGTGGGGAAAGGATGCTGATGACTGTCAGATCTATGTCCCTTTAAAGAAAAAAGGCACATACTCTACACAGCCATTACTTTAGTGTCTCGATGACATTGAGGCTTGGATGTCTCTTAACTTTTTAAAATTCAATGATAGAAAAACAGAGGCGATGGTTTTTGGTAGCCCCACCGAGACCCCCGATGTGTATTTAGATACCTTGGCACAGTATGTTAAACTAGCTGTCACAACCCTGGGGGTCAAAGTGGACTGTGATCTGAAGTTTGAAAATCAGATTAAGGCAGTGATAAAAAGCTAGCTTATTTCAGCTCAGGCAGCTGGCAAAAAAAAGCCATTAGGACACATTTCCCCTATTTTAGCTTCACTTCACTGGCTGCCCATTTCTTTTAGGATTCAATTTAAAATTCTTTTATTTGCTTTTAAAGCTCTCCGTGGCCTAGGCCCATCTTATCTCTCTGAGCTGCTACAGCCTTATACACCCACCCGCTCTCTCAGGTCAGCTGATCAGCTGCTCCTGAATGTACCCAGGACTGGGCGTAAACTTAGAGGAGATCGTGCTTTTGCTGTAGCAGCTCCCAATCTCCCTTTAGAGATTAGACAGGCCACTTCCCTGCCTGTTTCTTTACCCTGGCCTTTGACACCACGTGAGATGTGGGTTTTTAGTTTTATTTTAGTTGTTTTTAGTTTATTCTTTGCTGTTTTATCTTGTTTTCTTTTTTAATATAGGGCTGTTTTAATTTTTATGTATTATGTGTTTGTTTATTTATTTTTGGTGTTTTCTTTTATTCTACTGTTTTAACTTATTTTCTGTACAGCACTTTGGTCCTGTGCTGGCCATTTTAAAGTGCTATATAGATCAAACTGGATTGGATTGGAAAGGAGGCTAATTGCTCCTTCCCAAACAGAAGCTGTGACCAAAGCGCCCAAACAGTTAACCATGGGCCAGGTGTTTTCTTTCCTGTGAATGGCAGAATATAGCCGCCTGTGGATCAGCTATAATATGGACAATAAGTCGAGATCAGCTATAATATGGACAATAAGTCGAGATCAGCTATAATATGGACAATAAGTCGAAGCAACAATAAAGCCAAGCTGCAATGGACAGAAGGTGCAGAAGGAGTCTTTGAGGCACTGAAGAAAGATATATAGTCTACCCCATCACTGGGCAATGGCTACTGATTACTTTAAACCAATATATAAATGAAACTGAATGAAATTGAAATGCTGTACTCATGCGAGACACCCCCATGTATGAAGCCTCAAGCTTATTACTGCACTAAACTTGACAACATAGAAGCTGGCCTGCCACCCAGTTATCAGGACCAGGCAGCTGCAGCTGCAGCTTTTAAAAAGGCATCTTTATTGACAATTGGCTACCCAGTGATACTTCATACATCACACCAGTTTACTACTCCAGATTTGTTTCTACCCAACCAAGGTGTACGGGCTATGAAGGCAATTCTCAAAGTTCCAGAACTGAACCACTGGTGCAACACTGCGCACCCTGCAACCAGGATGATGTTGCCAACTGATAGCAACTCACATGATTGTTAGAGCATACTGAGAAGCTTAAGCACATGAGGATTTGCACAATAAAAACAATAGTTGCTGATCTTACTGTATTTGTGGACAACTCCTGTTTTCAGGATGAAAAGGTTGACTATGCTGGTTATGCCGCTGTTCAACTAAACTCTGCTGTTGAGACTTTCACAACCATACAAGCACGAATGGTTGATCAGCTGTGCTCTCCACAACCTGACAGCTGCCTGTAAAATAGCTACAGGTAAAAGATTAAATGTTTACTCCAATTTGCTTGTGCCATGTGCCATGTCAGCGCTAACAACTGAAAGCAGAGAGGCTTCCATCGCGCAGATGGAACACCAATAGCACATGGGGAAGCTGTCTCACAATTAATAGAAGCTCTACAACTCCCCTCTGTTGTACTAGCAATTAAATGCCCGGCATATCAGAAAACTGACACCATGGTAGCTAAAGGCAACAGTGAAGCAGATGAAGTAGCAAAACAGGCAGCAGTGCCATGATGGCACCTGTGTTAACAGATGCAGCTGCTCACCCTTGGTCAGTCTGAATTCGCTTATAGTTGCTCAGGAAAAGGCTAACGAGCAAAAAAACCATCCCTGGATACAGTGAGGTGCACTCAGAACCATTCAACCACCTGATGTTGGTCTTACTGAGAAGTCACAGACATGTTGTGCTACTATCGTCATTTCTCCATGCAACAATCTATCTTCCACATGTATCAGATCACTTCACAGTTACCTTAGCAACCCCTACTTCTCTAAAGGACAGACTTGTCCTATGACATAAAAAAATCCATACCACCTGTGGTCTACATGATAAAAACACAATTTTCCCTTTTTGCATGGTCCAGGGGGAGTAACTTGAGAATATCACAAAAAAATGACACCCGTGATAAGAGTAAGATGATGCTGATATCATCCAAAACCCAAACATGAGTGGAATCTTTAAGACATGTAACACCACTAAACAGTGGTATTTTTCTGGGTCAACACACTGACGCAAGAATACTGTGTCAGCCTGTATGGAGCAGAAGAGGAAGACTCTTTAGATTTATAATGTGCTACAATAAACCTCATGCACAATGCTTGCAAGTTTATGATGTAGGCAATGGCACATGGCTGTTAGATGTCGTTTTTTGGTTTTGTGATAAAGATAAATACATAAATTCAGTATTACCACCTAACTGGACAGACATATGTGCACCAGTCATATTAACAGGACAAATCAACTAACCAGCAACAAACTTTATGAGATTCCAGATGCCTCACCTTATTATGTCTTTATGGAAAATTTTAGCTATTTAGATATTTTTAAAGTAGCTCAAGATTGTTTGATCACACCAGGCCATGCAGAAGAATAGTAACTTTTGCGTGCTCTGTTAATTAATATTAACCCTATAATACCCTTTGTACCATATTTGATACTGAGACATCTATCTCATCAACATGATGAATACTTGCCATAATTTCAAAATGTTATGGACAAAATTCTTTTTTTGTCTAAAATTAACATTGTTGTTAACAAAAAGTTGCCAAAAATGGCCAATGTATCAAGTGCAATACAAAAAATATATAACAAATATATCATGACGAACATGATATAGCAAAAACATTTTGTGGACTTTGTCATAAGCGTTAATAAACATCTCAGTTCCAAAAAAATCTGAATTTTCCAGCTATTTTTTGATGGGTTGGGTCTTACAGGGCTAACTCCCAGAGTTATTCCCCCTGAAATACTGTTTTGAGAGTAGTTAATCATTTATGTTCATTTCAGTAGAGTGGTACAAGAAAGTCAAATTGGTGGTGGGGTTACTAATCCTACTCCTATCGACAGTGTCTAAAGCTGAGTGATCTAAACAGGACCAAGTCAGATAGGGAGTCCCCTGAAAACCTGTGCCACCCTGACAATCCTATACAGCGGTCCCTCGTTTATTGCGGGAGTTATGTTCTAACAATAACCTGCGATAAGTGAAATCTGCGACGTAGCCAGCTTTATTTTTTACAATTATTATAGATGTTTTAAGGCTGTGAAACCCCTCACTACACACTTTATACACTTTTCTCAGACAGGCATGAACATTTTCACACTTTTCTGTTTTGTTTAAACTCTCAAAGTTCAAACCTTGTTAGAAAAAAAAGTCCAGAATTATAGAACAAAACCAAAGATCAAACCCTGTTTTCAGGTCCAGAACATGAGAACAGAGCAGCTGCCAGAGAATTCAACATTAATGAATCAATGATACGGAAGTGGAGGAAGCAAGAAGAATCAGTTGAATAAAGTTTGATTTATCTGA
Source organism: Copadichromis virginalis (assembly GCF_057382275.1). Lineage (NCBI taxonomy): Eukaryota > Metazoa > Chordata > Actinopteri > Cichliformes > Cichlidae > Copadichromis > Copadichromis virginalis. Next base: position 34,970,850 of record NC_140638.1, read on the forward strand.
CTGTTTTGTTTCACTTAATGCGCCTTATAATCCAAAAAATACGCTAACTTCTACCTTCCTTTAGCATGTCCAGAAGTCTAACTTTTTGTGCGATGGTTAGCATCTTCCTCTGCCTTTTGGGTGCTACTGCAGGTGCCTTTGACGCTGCAAAAATTTCATCGATATTGTTGTGTTTGTTGGGGAGAAAACTTACAAACATACAGTGCAGCACTTCAGAGTCAGACTGCTAGGATCGAAGATTTATGTGAATTTTACAAGTTGAACACATGCTGTACTGTACAGGAGGCACGGCACGGAGGAGATTGATTGACAATGGTCTACAGCTGATCAGGACGCAGACCACGATGCGCTGAAAAAAAAAAAAGCATGCAAAATGGCACAAAAAAACAGCGAGGCCGCGAAAGGTGAACCGCATTATAGCGAGGGACCACTGTAGCGAGGAACAAGCACAGCTTGAAAATGGAAGGATTAGTGCTACAGTGAGATTTGCAGTCTCAAAAACAGAATAGTTTATTTTTCATTTGATGCAGAAATCATCAGTGTGGGCACAGCCAAGAAAACAAACAGAACAATCAAGAATGAAAACACAACTAACCTACTAGACTGAAAATCCGAAAATTAAATACAGGCGTGTAACCTCCCTCCCTACACGGGAGAAATGGTTTTGAAGAAAAAGGTTTCCCACCCCTACAGCTACCAGGTCTATTTGCTTTATAAATATTACTGTATACTTTATAATATATACTGTAACTATTATAAAAATATTATTCATAATGTTTTTATAATATTTACAGTATATACAGAAAAAAACTAACTAGCTCTTCTAGATGCAGAAACTTGGTCACACAATACACAGCTAAACACACAACATGGCCATGATGGAAACAGAAAGTAGGCGGGGCCAGCTATGGCGTTATTTTTATGCCACTATTCTGAGCGCACGCAAAAAATTTTTTGCAGGTGCAAGTGTTGCATTTTGAGGAGAAATTTATTTTGAGTGAAGAAAAGCTAAATTTAAGTGAACAAAATTAATTCCTGCGTGCAAAAACTGTATTTCAGTGTTTGCTATTATACACACACACACACACACACACACACACACACACACACACACACACAACAGCAGCCCCTCTCACTCAGTTTTTGCATTTGCGCTCGCTCGCAATGTGTTGCTCGCGCTCTCAACATTTCTGCCTGTGCGCGCTCAACTCTTTCTCTACACCGTTATATTTGTGCCACAAAACCAGCCAATCACAGACTTGGATGTGTAAAAATCTGATTGGCTGTTCTGGTCTCCAATCAGCTCGAAGTGACGAAATGCAATATCCCACAATGCATTTTGTCCAAAACTCAAACGAGGCAGTGGCAGAGGAACACAGAGTGGCGGAGTTTGAAATATTACTCTGTCTGGGTCACAAAATAAACTTTTAAGATTTTTTCATGTGAGAATGTTTCTGTGTAAACTTCAAATATCTGGTCGATTTATCAAGACATCACATATTTGCATGAGTGCTCTAGTGTTTTCGGAGATGCCTGTTACCCACCAGCTGACCGCACAGCTGGACTGGCCATTGAGCATCCCGCACATTTTCCCGGTGGGCTGATGTGATTTTTCATTTTTCTGTTTGTTTGTTTGTTTTTGTAACGGTATAAACAATGAAAGGTGGTGGATTAGCCAATTGGTCATGATCAGCTCTGGGCTGGACCAATTACAACACATCTGTATTGAGGGGAAAAGGAACGCGATTCGTCCCGGAGAATGAAAAAAAGACACAAAGCTGAAGTTATTCTGTCTTTGCTGCACAGCTGCCTCTTCTTCTCTCATTCTCTCCCCCTCCCTCTCCTGTTGCTACTTCAATCATGAAACTGATCAATGATCAGCTGATCGTCTCTCTCGTTTGTTTAGCTCCCACTTTGCGCCAGAAACAGGAAACCAGCGGCTGTCACGCTAAACAACAGCAGCACGTTTAAGCTTGATAAGCTGTTGCTAGAATTTATTTAATATTACTTTCTAGGATCAGCTGATGTTTGCTGGAGCCACAGCTGTAAAAGCTGCTGCTCATGATATCGGTTTGGATATGTGGTGAGAGGGAAACATGAAGGTGATACAAATCATACATATATACCAACAACACAGTGTACATCACTGTCACAACAGCGTTTGTTTTAGTTCAAAGGCTTTATGGTTTTTCCTATAATACCTGCTGGTGAAGTCAGTGATTTTTTGTCAGTTCAGCCTTTTATATTATGTTTAACCCGAGGGACCACCCGGTCAGCTGGTGGGTAACAGGCATCTCCGAAAACACTAGAGCACTTATGCAAATATGTGATGTCTTGATGAATCGAGCAGATATTAGAAGTTTACACAGAAACATTCTTGCATGAAAATATCTTAAAAGTTTATTTTGTGACCCAGACAGAGTAATATTTCAAACTCCGTCACTCTGTGTTCCTCCGCCACTGCCTCGTTTGAGCTTTGGACAAAATGCATTCTGGGATATTGCATTTCGTCATTTCGAGCTGATTGGAGACCAGAACAGCCAATCAGATTTTTTCGCATCCAAGTCTGTGATTGGCTGGTTTTGTGGCACAAATATAACGGTGTAGAGAAAGAGTTGAGCGCGCACAGGCAGAAATGTTGAGAGCGCGAGCAACACATTGCGAGAGGGGCTGTTGTTGTGTGTGTGCGTGTGTGTGTGTGGGGGGGCAAACTGTTTCACAGTCCTCATTCACCATTAACTATGAATGAATGATGCGACCAGTCATGGAGCGTGCAGATTTGGAAATTGAGGAGCATATTTGTGGACTTCAGCCCAAAATACTTTGAGGCAGTGGTTGTTAAGAGGATTTGGAAAACACCCACAGAGAACTTCAGTCTAATAGAGCAGCGGTCCCCAACCTTTTTTTGCGCCACGGACCGGTTTATGCCCGACAATATTTTCATGGACCGGCCTTTAAGGTGTCACGGATGAATACAACAAAATAAAACTAGTACCGGTACCGAAAAAAAGAAAATTTATTCATAACACACGTGAAAAGACCCAGGAAAACCGAGTTAACGATAAAAACGATAACGAAATAACGCTGAAAACCGATAAAAACCCTGAAAACCAGACATTTCACACCTGAGCCTCAACTCTCGTGGCCCGGTACCAAACGACTCACGGACCGGTACCGGTCCGAGGCCCGGGGGTTGGGGACCGTTGTAATAGACATTGTACCTGGCTGGCTCAAGGATTTGTTGTTGTCGACAATCCATCCTCCCACGACAACAATAACAACAACACCCCCAGTGTCTCACCTCTAGTTCCACATCCTCATTGCTGCAGTTGTAGCCCTGCACTCAGATCACATCACTCCAGCTGTCTCGCTCAACAGCTGCCCCTCCTCTGCCTGAGGATCTGGTCATGAGGGTGGTCTGGCAAATCTTGTCCCCAGCCACCCACTCACCAGACGACCACCACATGCCAATTCTTTGCTGCCACAACAACCTGCTTCCTGTTTGAGGAAGCTTGGCTCTCGGTGGCGGAACTGAGACCAACTGCCAGTGACCATCATCATCTCAGATGAGCTATCGTCTGACCTCTTGGACCTAGTTCCTAACCTTTTTCCCACAAGCACCTTCTTCCAGGAGGAAGCAAGGTTCCCATTGTAGTCGCTCAATGCTCCTAGAGCCCACTTCACCACCTGCATCTGCTGACGGTGGGCCCCAGCCAGGGTCCGCTGTTCTGCCTGCATCAGCTATCAGTTTTGAGGCATCACCACCACAGTGAGTAAAACTAATTAATTCCTGTGTTTTGTCCTGACGCAGGCACTAAAAATAAACATGAGTTTTCTGTTTTTGAGCCAGTGAGTTTCATGTTTACGCTTTTTGTTTCTGCGCTGGTTAATTGTGAATTTTCTGTCTTTTTCTAGCAGTAATACCCGTTTCTCTGTCTGGTTTTTAAGATTTTGAGCAGGCAGATATAATGAAAGTTGTCACTGAGATCTCAGTTTCTGAGTCAGTCCATATGAAAACTGAGTTTGGTGTTTCAGACTCTGGCAATGTCTCTACCAAGTGTTGGGATTGAAGATGTTTGATTTCTCTTACTGAAATAAGCGGTTATAATTATTTTCATACACACATTGCAAATGTGCTCATGAGAGTTGGCACTCAGTCTTTTGAAGGTCAAAAGCTTCGTTCGGCGTGATGTCCGGACTGATATATTGTAGGAAATGACTGCAAACACGCTTACACACATAGATTATGATTAGAATACGTCTCTGGGTCCGAGAGTCCCGAACATGATATTTTAAACCAATTTTGAATCACTAGAAGAACAATGGATAATAACATCAGATTATCAAGGCTTTTCTGTCTCTTACAGGCGATGGAGCAGATACCAGACGAGGTCATGGAAATACGAGGATGCTTCGCAGCAGACACCAAGACTGCCACGTCCATGCAGGAGGAAGATAGCTGCTATAATCTATGTTTTTGTCTCACTATATAATGTTGTACAGCCCACTTTAAGTTCATCCTTGTTGTGAGACATGCTGGAGGTCCACAGCGCTGTGTAAACTTGTAATTTCAACTGCCAAAAGAAAGGTAAATCCTTTTTTAAAAGACAGACCTTTCTCCTGAGGTTCCTTCCAAAAATTCTGAACACGACACAAGTTAATTGTGTTAGATCTTTCTCATGTAAAGACAGATTTTGTTTTTCTGAGTCAGTATGCAGAAAGTGTTTTCTTTCAGCAATAACACAGAAAAAAAAATAGAGTTTTGTGTTTTGAAGCCTGAGATGGACGAAGATTACTCCGCCCTGTACCACCCCAGAAAAAGAGGTGGGAAAGACGTGAGGTACAACCTGGCCTTGTTCTCTGTCTACCACAGGGAGGTATGGTCTAGAAGTTCATAATAACGAGTCATTTTCTGCTGCTTTAAGAAAATCGTACATTAAGTTAAGCACATGTACTTACGTAATGCAGGGTGGTACCACGTCACTCTGGGGGGTGCAGGGCTCCTTCTCCTCCAACTCTGGACAATCTATTCCTCCACCCACAGGGAACTGGGTCACTTTTCTAGTGCGAGTCCACACCGCCTTGGGACTGGTGGGGTCATAGCACTCCTTGGTGCAAGCAGACCATTCGGACCATTCAGTCACATCACAGTCTTTGGTTATCACACAAGCCTGGAAGGTCACTGGCAAAGTCTCCTGAGAGCATAGGCTGTAGAACATGAAAACAAAGACAGCAATGTACTCGATGTAACCACTTAAATGTAATAAAACATGTTTAGAACTGTGCAAAAGTCACAATCGATCCACATTTTTTATATTTTGTAGGAAAAACAGAAATACTGTAACTGACATAATATAAGAGTTATTAAAAAGAACAGGCTGTATGACGTGCTAAAATTTGGTTTGATGTAAAGAAAAAATATTTGAATGCTTTATAATTATGCAATATTTTATCTGTGTGCAAAATGACTGCAGCAAAAGCACAACATTTAAGTATGACAGTTGCATCACTGAAACATCACTGATCATATTTATAGTATAAACACAATATCCTCGGGTTCACAGAAAGCTGGCAGATAAAGAAAAGAAGAAAAGAGGAAGTCAGTGCGAATCAGAATCAGAACTCCGAGCTGCATTTCAGTGGCCATTTCTGTTGTTACCGTTCGTTCACTCCAAGGCTTTTCTCTGTCTGAGGCAGCTAATGTGATAATCGGCATATTGAAGTTCCAAGAATCCAAGTAATTTATTTATATTTTCTGTGGCTGCTTCCACAGGCCATGGCTTTGCTCTTGTTGTTTTTATCACTGCGTTTGCTTTACTTTTTTCAAAAGAAAATTATTTGCGATAATGATGTGATGCTTCTCTTTTTTCAGGTTCTCTAACACTTCCATTTTTCTTCTTTTCTGTATGTTTTAGATTTTAACACGCACACTTTCTTTGCTTTTCTGTGTTAATTGTTTTATTTTACTCTCATTTTGCCTCAATTGACCTGCAAGCCTCTGCATCATGTTTTGGTTATGACCATATGAGGCTTTAGATGTTAAATGGCCTGTTTCTTATTAAGGTTTATATGGCTCATGTGTAAAGTGTAAAGTTACTGAATTTACTAAATTTTAGATTTCAGATCCAAAGTTAACACTGTATATATCCCCCAGTCCTCTAGTCTGTGGTTAGATGCTCAAAGCTAACAATTATGTTTGCCACATTGACTGACATTGAGTATTTTAAACCCTGGGCTTATTAGCCTTTTTAATTATTTACTGTATATTTTAAGTTAAAAACAACAAACAAACAAATCAGCAACTGTATTTTGGTAAATGTGGCAGTTATTGGGTGGCTCATACGTTTAATACCACTTAGTTTAATTCAGAGTTAACATTCTCAAATACCAAAACATCAGCACCGACCTACAGTAACCTATCAAGGCAGCTACAAACTAACCAGTTGTGTGTACTACTTAACTTATATGATCTTTGAGTTGCTTAAACATTGACAGCAACAACTTTGTCAGCTGTGTCTCTGATATCCCTGCAGCCAGCCAGTGAATCAGGTTGTGGTTTATGGTGTGCTATAACCACATCAGCCTATTCCTGCCTCAGCTTTTGATGGATGCAAGTTGTGTTTTTAAAAGAAAAAAAATGAATGAATACAAAAACACTGATTGAGCTTGGAAGCTGTGTATATTAATTATGTTACGTTTTCATCAATTAAAACTGATAGTAATCTTGTTAATGGGGGCATGATAAAATATTTATAAAACACATTTTTGGGTGATTTTTCATCTTTATTAAAAAAATGAAATTATCATTGAGTTTAATTTAAAACCAGTAATGAATAGAATAACAATTGTCAACTCTAAGACAAGCTCAAATATCAGATCTCAAAGATTTAACTATAGCTGTCAGTCTGTAAATGATTTTTAAAAAAAGAAGACAAGCTAACATGCTGACAAAGAAAATGATATCAATACTCTATGAAGGATAGAACCATGACATCACAGATAACAGTTTATTTTCTTTATTGTATTTCAGTCATGGTTACCTTAGAGCTTCGACAGCCCCGCTCTTATGCACACAGGTCACTTCTCTGGTCTGAAAACCAGTTTGTAGGTCCCAGAACTTTCCTCCCGGGCGATTCTGACGATTCTTGTTTCTCTTCTTTTTGATGAGTTCTCTGGTCTCAGCATCTTTTGCTTTGCCCCTCTCCCTTAACCTCTCTTGGACTTTCTCTCTTAATTTCTCTCTTTTTTCTTTGTTTTTCGCTTTTTTCTGTCGTTTCGGCCGATCAGCCAGTAGCGATGGCCTGTCTGATTTCCTATTCCTGTTTCCCCTGCCCTGTTTTCTTTTGGATTTAAGTGGATTTTCGCCTTCTTTGGGCTGTTTGTCTCTTTCTTTTAACTGTTTTTCACCCTCTCTGGTCTGTTTGCCATCTCCTCTGGGTGGTTTTTCACCCTCTTTGGTGAGTTTGTCTCCCTCATTAGAAAGTTTATCACTTTCCCGGGGTTGTTTTTCACTCTCTCTTGGTGGTTTGTCTGCCTGTCGGGTTTGCCTTGGCAGTGGAACAGTGCATGGGCCCCAGGGACCCACCCTGAGACTGTAAAGGCTCTCTTCTCCCTGACAGGGACCTAGCTGGCATGTCTGAAATTCAGTCAGATTTGGGCAGGCTGCCCCACCAAACAATGGTGGAGCCAGGACAAAGCGAATGCGGTTCTGTAACCCTATCCCGCAGGTTTTAGAACAGGGAGTCCATGGGCTAAACTCAGACACCACACAGCACTGAGGACATGGGATGAGACAGGCCTGCTCTAGGCGTGGTTTGGGCTCAAAGTATTCACAGATTGCATCTTCTGCAGGTTCCCCCTTTGCTTTTTGAACACATCCCACCTCACGGGTCTGAATTCCTTCCTCTCCCTGAGTGCACGTAGTAGGACGCTGCACCCTTGCACTGCGCATCACTGGGACACACTGGTTCCAGGCACCCAGCTGCCAGTCATATAGCTCTTTGTGCCAGTCACACACCCTGAAGCAGCTCTGCTGGTTGTCTGGTCGTTCTGCTTGGTCACAGTTGGTATGCAGGGTGGTCCAACCTTCAGAATGAGCACACCATACCGCTCTACTCTGGCTGCCTCCAGGACCACATTCACTTCCCATACAACGACCCCATGGACCTGTGAAATGTACATAAACAGAGAGGTCAGAGAAGAATCAGCAGTCGTGCTTTTTGCAAAGGGAAAGTCACAGTTTTCATTAGCCATGTATCTTAATACATTTAGTTTCATATTTTAACCTTGTTTTTCTTGTTCTAACACTATACTAATCATTTTAATAAGTTAGGTCTGAGCAACAACTGTATAAAAACGCACAACATGGCTCCATTTCCTCAAAATTTTCCAGTTATAGGGGCTACCATGTCACATTTTTGAAACGAGATACTGCCACCCACTCACCCACTGGATGTGATCACACAAACTTCCCCCTGCACTTTTTACACAGCTTCACTGCTCTGGTTGTTTTTAACGATCTCTGCTGGTGGTTTTACTGTGTCTAATGGCTTGTTAAACTAAGGTAAATACAACCACAATGATACATTGCAAAAGGAATACATGTTAACATCTTATAGATATATACCAGCGGTCCCCAACCTTTTTTGTTCCACAGACGGTTTCATGTCAGACAGTATTTTCACAGACCGGCGTTTAAGGTGTGGCGGGTAAATACAACAAAATAAAAGATACGACAAAAACTGGTATTTTGTAGATATAACAATAAACGCAAATTCAGTGTGTAATTGTGTAACTTTATTAGCAGCGTCCTCCTGAAATGCGCCAACAATATTGAGAGTAACGCCCTCCTCTCTGCTCCTAATGCTTTCTGGTCACTATGGTAACGCGTGAATATTTCTTTTAAAATAAGACACAACTACAACACGGGAAAGACCCAGGGAAACCGAGTTAATGATAAAAAACCCTGAAAACCATCAATTCCACACCCGAGGCTCAACTCTCACGGCCCGGGACCAAACGACCCGCGGCCCGGGGGGGGGGGGGGGGGAACCGCTGCTCTATACAACATGTAGCATCATTCTGAATTCCTATTGTTGATGAGTTAGCTAGGCTAGGCGCTAGGCGCTAGCATACGCACTATGTTATAGTGTTGTTGTTAGCCATCCTACACACCTGTGTTGCTGCCAATAATTAAGTAATTTGTCATTCCTTAGTTTTTGTTACCCTCGTTTTAAACAGAGAGGGAGGCCTTTGACATTCAACTAAAAACAACTAAAACATTCAACATTCAACTAAAAACTTTCAACTGCATGTTAAATTTAAAAACACAGCAGTTGAAGTTTTTCTAGAAGTTTAATTTGTTGTTTTTACTTAACAACAATTCTATGATCAGCTGCATTTACTTTGGGGGGAAACAACAAGCTGGATTCATGGGTCCAGAAGACAGACTTCTTCTCTTTCTTTCATCATAGCTGTCTTGTGTCTGTTGCATATGTTCACCAAGGCATACGTTCTTTCAGAAATATCAGGAGGACTGAAGGTCATCGCAGGGATCAAGCAGAACTCTTATTTTCACCATCAGCTTCCTCAGAAGGAAAATCCTCTTCAGACCTCCACTATAGGCCCACTCAGAAAACAGACAAAACTAGAACTTCATGAACAGTGTGACAGCAAGCTTTGCTTTTTGTTATGTACAAATACTGCACATTATCACCAGATGAAGCTCAAAGTCTGGACTTTTACATAATGATGTTCAGTCACGAAGAAGGTTACACATTACAAATATATACATATAGGGCGATCGTGGCTCAACTCGTTTGGAGTTTGTCTTGTAATCAGAAGGTTGCCGGTTCGACCCCCGGCTTGGACAGTCTTGGTCGTTGTGTCCTTGGGCAAGACACTTCACCTGTTGCCTACTGGTGGTGGTCATAGGGCTCGGTGGCGCCAGTGTCTGGCAGCCTCGCCTCTGTCAGTGCGCCCCAGGGTGGCTGTGGCTACAATGTAGCTGCCATCACCAGTGTGTGAGTGTGTGTGTGAATGGGTGGATGACTGGATATGTAAAGTGCTTTGGGGTCCTTAGGGACTAGAAAAGCGCTATACAAATGCAGGCCATTTACCATATATATATATATGAGACTTTTGATCTTCCATCGGGTTTTTGCTGTCAGAGAAAATATCATGTACTCTGTATGCAGCTTCATGCATTCAGCGAAAGACCAAACTGATGTACTGTTTATTCTCCTCAGTGTAAAGAGCAGCATGGAAGTGGGTAATAATCTATATAATGATAACAGGTACATGGATGTTTAATACCTTTGACTTTTTGTCTTTGACTTTCTCATAAACTAATTTCAGTTTACAGTAGCAGTAGATATTTTGGTAGCGTAGCCTCTGTACTTTGTTCATCAGCTAATTTTGGAGTTTTTACTCCCATATTCACTTAGTGTATTAAGCTTATGACATCTTGTTGAGCACAATTGTGCATGGAGCACAATTAGACCACAAAAATATTTTTGCTGTGATTACTTTGTAAGAACTACTCTCTGAAAAAGATAATATATATTTTTTATTTTTCTATTGAATAGATTATAGAGAATAGATAAACATAAAACCAAGAACTTGACATTTCACAGTCAGCCTTTCATAACCCTTTCCAGTAGAGGCAATTCAATTCCAGTCCTTAAGAGCTGACTGTAAAAGCGCCCATCAAAATAACATTCATTATCAATGTTAGCATTATGGAGAACCACATTAGCAATCTAAAAGCTAAGTGCTCCCTGGTATAATGCACTGACAAATACACACAGTTCTAATTGTTAGCGGCGTGCGGATCGATATTGAAATATCGATTCTTCTGATACCGGTAATTTATGTTCTAGAATCGATTCTCATATTAAAATATCGACATTTTAGTATTTTGGGGTGAATTTGTAGTTTTTCATTAACAGGAACACAGTGGAAAGAAACTATATCATTCAGATCATCTAAATTGGAAGGAATTGCTTCCTCTTACGCCTTTCATAGTCATACGGCTGTATAAATGTGTCGCAGTCCCTGGCGTGTGCACTGACGACAATGACTGAGCGTAAACTGAATCATGTGTGGACGTATTTTACCTCCACAAACAGCCAAGATGCGGTTTGCGATACATGTGGCAAGACAGTGAGGAGTTGAACACCTCAGAGTAAATCATATTACAGAATATGATAAGCTTATGTTGAGGCGAACTGAAGAGGAGGAGAGGGACAGGTGCTGCTAGGGCGAGACAGACGTCTCTCGCAGAGTCCTTTAGTGCTGCAGGCAGGCAACATGCTCAAATAGCGCACAACTTCAGGTTTTTTTTTATTTCTATATGATAATTCTGCATTATTAAGCAACAAGAACAAGTAGTGTGATGTCCTGTAATCATTATGAAGCTATATTATTACAATTACATAATACAACTATATATTGTTTTATAAAATACAATTAAACATTACGTTTTTGTACAGAGTATTGGTATTGGATCAGGATCAGCCACAGCCTGCGCCACAGCCTGCGCCACAGCCTGCGCCACAGCCTGCGCCACAGCCTGCGCCACAGCCTGCGCCGCCACAGCCTGCGCCGCCAGTGGAAGGGCTCAGCGAGCCGGAGGAGCTCAGCGAGCCGGAGGAGTCCGCGCCACACGTGGATGAGCTCAGCGAGCCGGAGGAGCCCCGCGCCGCAGCCGGATGAACTCAGTGAGCCGAAGGAGCCCGCACCACACGTGGATGAGCTCAGCGAGCCGGAGGAGCCCCGCGCCGCAGCCGGAGGAGCTCAGCGAACTGGAGGGACCTACTCAGCCAGAGCTGGAGGTCGGCGTGCCGGAGGGACCTCCACATCCAGCGCGCCCTCCACACCACTCACGTCCAGCGCGCCCTCCACGCCGCCCACGTCCAGCAGCACAGGCACCATGTCTACAACTTGCATGGCCAGCACATGGTGGATCGTGTGTTGTGCTACATTGTCGCCAGGGGCAGATCTAGAAGGGTGGCATGGGTGGCAAGTGCCACCCTAAAATGATCCCTTGCCACCCCAAGTGCCACCCCAGTTTTGCATATGACTGTGTTGTTTATTAAAATAAGATAGCATTAACAGTTTGAGCGCAGTTACAGTCAACAGTGAATATAAATGCTATATAAAACACCATGGGAATTTCGCTTTTTACACAGGTGGTTGGATGTGACATTGTGGAAATGGAAGGAAGGTGAGTGTTATTAACCCTCCGTGGTCCACGGACACGCTGCACCTCCAAATCACACGACTGATGTAAGCTGACATAGCAACAAGCTGCAGCCAGCTGAGTCTCTATTTCAGCCCACATTGAAAGTTCGGACTTCAAAGTTTTTACATTTTAAGTACAGGCCAGTAAATCCAGAGTTATGATAATATATATAAGCCATGCTCAGTGTTGGGGAGTAACGGAATACATGTACCGCCGTTACGTATTTAAAATACAAAATATGAGTAACTGTATTCCGTTACAGTTACCGTTTAAAAAGGTGGTATTCAGAATACAGTTACTTTGTTGAAATAAATGGATTACACTGCGGTACTTTCCTGTTTCATTTTGTCGCGGGTCAGGACTGTTTGGGTTTTGTTTGACAGCTACGTTCTGTTGTTCCAGGCGGCAGCGTTACGGTTTCCATGGTTACAGGGCGACGCTCTCTCTCTCTGCGACTGTGTGTTTCCTGGGTGAGAGAGCGCCTTTTCGTTGTTGTGCTAAGCTAACAGGCAGAATGCTACAAGCATAGCTCTAAAGAATGTAGCATCATGGGCAGTGTAGTCCGTGCTGCAGGGAGAATGGACTGCCATACACGTTATGGGTCTGTGAGCGCGAGGAGGGAGAAAAAGGGGAGTGGAAAGGTACGAGTTGTCATCGAGGAAAAACGGGAGCTGGAAGCATGTAAATATAATAATAACCACTGCAGCCAAGAAGAGTGCCTGACGAGCCCAGCTGTAAGTAAGCTATTAAGACTCGACTGTACACCGTGTTCGTGTTTTCCTCCGAAACAATAAGTTCCATTGGAGCAGCCTTTCAACGCCTCTCTCTGTCTCTCACAAGAAAAGTTGACCAACACAACAAAGTAAAGCTATTTTTCGGCTACGAGCCGACAGGGACCCCGCCGTATTAGCCAGAGGTCCCTTTACTACAGTTCGGAGTCGCGGACCTTCAGTAACAGTAATAAATCACACAGCAATAGTACATTCACGTTGTTGTAAAAAGCATGATAATATATTAAGTAATCCAAAGTATTCAGAATACTTCACTGTCATTGAGTAACGTAACGGAATACGTTACAGAATACATTTTGGGGCATGTATTCTGTAATGGAATACATTTTAAAAGTAACCTTCCCAACACTGGCCATGCTTTTTTCTAAAAACTGTCGTCACGTTTTTGTGTGTGTGTGTTTTAAGCGTTTTCTAAGGACAGCGTGAAAACAGTAAAGAAAGAAATAAAGCCACGTTTCCTTTCGGTGGAAAAATGTACCATGTCCACAAATTAAAAAAAATTCAACACGTGGGATTTGGTTGTTTAGGAAGAGGGGAGAGTTTTGGGAGTGACGGTAACGGCAGCGAGACAGAGCGAGCGAGCGAGTGAGAGAGAGCGAGAGAGTTTTTAGCTGTGGGAGATTTGTAACGTTTAGTGTGTTGTGTTGTCTTGTGTAGTTGTTCTGTTGTGTAGTTGTAGTTGTTTTGTTTTGTGTGTCAGTGAGGGCACTAATGAATGCCACAAAGGCACATTTGCAATGTAAACACTGTCACTAAGTAGAAAACCAGCAGAGTGATACACCTCCTGTTGTCAGGCCTGCAGGTTTGTCCCTGTGCTGTTCTCCTCTGTCTTTTGGTGGACAAACTTTTTTTTACTGGCACGCATCATTTGTGGGGCATCTTATTGCGAAACCTGATTGTTCTCTCATTTTAGTTTTAGTAATATTTTTAAATGGTTGTAGAAAATGAAAAAAAATGTCAGGTGTATTGGCTGCATTTTTAGATAAATAGCTGTTTATGTTTACAAAATGTACATTTTATATTTGCATTTCAAGTTATAAAAATTTACTCAACATGTCTGTTTTTTTTCAGTAAAGAAATACTAATAGGATTTTAAGTTATTTGTGTGATTTCAGATCAGTAATACTAAAGCAGTATGTGAGTGAAAAAAAACAACTAAATTCAGTTGAGCTGAAAAGATACCAAACAAGGCAACGGGGAAAAAAATGAAACAATTTGAGGGTGAAATACAAATAAACACATACAAATACAACTAAAAGGAGTCAAAAATGGCCGGTTGTATTTCAGACCTCAGTGGGTTAATCCAACAAATCATGAAAAACTAGGTTTAAATTTTTGTTCATGACAGTGCAGATTTCTGACATTTTGTGTAATTTCAGCTGTAACAATGTGACTGTTTTCTAACAAAAAACAGTGAAACTTAAGTTAGACTTGTGTTTGTAAATGAAGCGCCCCATGTTGTGTAGCTTTCTGGATTTTATACTTATTGGGCTGCATATTTATTTATTATGCAGACTATACAGTACATTAGATCAAAACTCACATGTTTTATGTAACTAAAGTGTGTAATTATGTGGGCTACAGACAATAATTAAGTTATAGACTATATTTCTATGAAAAAGTGTATACTTACTGCATTTGAATTATTTTAACCATATGTAACCACCTGCATATGTGTTTGGGAAAAAAAAGGCTTTGATTTTGCCATCCCATTTGATTTCTTTGGCACCCTAAGAAAATTTCTCTAGATCCGCCCCTGATTGTCGCCTGCCACAGCTGCCACGCCGCCGCCGCCACGCCCCCGCCACTGGACACGTGACCGCCCACCGTGGCTGTCGGACCCATGGCTGCCCGCCGGAGCAGCAGCGTCGCCGCTATTGGACGCGTGGCAGGCCGCCGGAGCTGCGTCTGACGAAAAGCCACAGACCACGCAGCAGGTATATCGTCGCCTCGACATCTGCCTTTGTTGTAGCATTTGTGTCACATACTAATGATTTCAAGTCAACAGGGACGCATCTGTCAAATTCAAAGATGACGCCTTTGTGCTCAGCTGTCTTCGCCTCTCCTTTCGACTCCTCTTTTCTGACTTTTGCATTGTACTCCTCATTCTTTTGGTAATATGGTCATTAGGTGGCAATGCACTAATTACTTATGACCACCAAACACTTTCAAATCTTCGATTCTCTCACTCCTATGGTTCGGATCCATGCTGGACTCTGGGAGACGCCACCCTGTCACGATCGGACTCCTCCACCAGCATATCGTGTACAAGAAACACTATAGGAAGCGGGGCAAACAGAGTGGCTTTCGCATCTGTCTTAATGGTTACCTTAAAGCACAGGCTATGGCTAATCCACATGCTAGCATGGATATTCTACATCCTCCCTCTTCCTCCTATGACTGCCTCCTTGCCAGATCGCTTAGCCTTCGGTGGATCTGCTCCGTCGGACAGCAAGTCTACCCAGCCCTCCCAGTGGCATGCCTGCCTATTCATACCTGGATAACGTCTTCCAGAGGTGGCGTTCATCATAGCAACCTAAGCCGTTTGCGACGCGCTACGAGTAGGGACATGGCGCCCATGACACGGATGGCTCTACTAAATGTAAGGTTGCTAGTGAATAAGACTTTTGTTTTAAATGACTTTTTCCTTGCCTCGGGGCTGGACGTTTTGTTCCTGATGGAGACTTGTATTCACCCTGGTGAGTCCTTCTCCTTCTCTGAGCTTGTCCCGCCAGACTGTGCTTTCTTCAGCTCACCTAGGCTTACGGGCAGAGGTGGTGGCTTAGACTCGTTTTTAAAAAATAACCATAAAATTCGGCAGCTCCCCTACACTACCTACCCTGGCTTTGAAGTCCAATTAATGGAGTTGGCCAATTCTTCTAAAGCTCTGTGTGTTGTGGTCTACCGACTGCCGAAATACAACAAGGCTTTTATTCAGGACTTTGCTGATCTATTAGGATCTGTTCTTTTTAAATATGACTGGTGATTTTAATATTCATATCTGTTGTAAGGATGATCCATTAGCCAAAGACTTTCTTGCTCTAACTGACTTTCTTAACCTTGTTCAGTGGGTAAATGAACCAGCCCACTTTAAAGTCCATACCCTTGATCTGTTTTTTTCATATGGCCTGGACATTTGTATTTAAGACATTGACAATGTTGGGATCTCTGATCACTTCCCAGTTGTTTTTGATGTTGATCTATGCAATACAGAACTGCACCCTGAGAGCCTCCGACGCCCTATGTGCATAATTAATTCTGAAACTGTGGCTAATTTTTCTGTGGTGTTCCTTAATTCTGCACCCACTATTACTGATTGTCCCATACCTCATACAGTTGATGACTTTGCTGATTCTTTGCTATCTACATGCTCCTCTATCCGAATGACGTCACCACGTTGCGGAGCGTCATTTACCTGGCAGGAAACACGGCGCCTAAGCGGCTCAAACGCTCAAAAGTTTGGTTACACTTTACGAGAACGGATGACAACAGGGCAACTTGCAATACTTGCAAAGTAGATATTTCATTTAAGGGAGGAAACACTACGAATATGCAAAAGCATTTGCTCACAAAACACACGATGACCTTAAAGGAATGTCGTGTTTTTAATTCCGCTCCAGACTCGTGAATCTCAACCCAGCAGCAGCGGTAATGCAGCAGGTAAATAATCAACTAACAGTGCATATTATGTTAGCGCGATCTGCCTTATTACAAAACCTGCCTGTGCACTTAGGTGACCATGATGAGACAGAGTCTGGCTCAGATGCTGGCAGTTCTCGCTGCAGTCTGCCGGTAGCGTCTCCTTTCAGGCCAGGATAGACGAATGTCACCGAGCAGTGACTCAGTTTGTGGTCAAAGGCTTGAACCCATTTGCCACAGCAGATGATTTTCGGTAAGTGAATGTGTTTAATTGTAGGCAGGGACATTACTGGATATTCTTGTATAATTGCTACTGAATAATTTATGTTATACTTTGTTATTGCTACAGAAGAATATTTATTTTATTATTTTACATTTACAATTTTTTTCCCGGGGACCCTGTGACACCCCATTGAAGAGCCGTAGGCTGGATCTCTTAAGATCTCACTGTTGGGTTTGTAAGGCCATGTTACTTGTTACTTAAATCTTGTTCAAAGAGAAGATATAAAGCAAAGTTCTAAGCTAATCGACCTTAGTGTTCTCCTTTTTTAAAAATAAGAATCGATAAGAGAATCGATAAAGAATGGAATCGTTAAACAGAATCGAAAATGGAATCGGAATCGTGAAAATCGTATCAATACCCATCCCTAGTTCTAGCCGGTGTCACTCACTGCCCTTAAGCAAATAGTTGAACAACTGAAAAATACAAATTCTGTACATGATATTCTCCCATCACGCATTATCAAGGATGGTTTTGATGCAATCGGGCCTAGTATCTTAACTCTAATGAATTCTTAATTGCTTTCCGGCCATGTTCCGTCAGCCTTTAAACACGCTGTAGTGCAGCCTGTTCTCAAAGAAGGAGCCTCGATCATAATGACTTTGTGAACTACAGGCCGATTTCCAAAATCCCATTCCTGTCCAAAATCTTGGAGAGATAGTTTTCTCACAACTCCAGGCCTATCTGGATACGATGGATTCATTTCAGCCTGGCTTTAAACCACGTCAAAGCACTGAAACAGCTCTGCTGAGAGTCGTTAATGATCTTCTCCTAATTGCCGATTTAGGTAGTTCTGCGGTCTTAGTCTTACTGGACTTGTCCTCAGCCTTTGATATGGTGGACCATAATATTCTACTAACGAGGTTAGAACATACATGCATTAAGTGCAGTTTAAGAATCTGAATGCTCGGAAAGCTCCCGGCCCAGACGGTGTGTCTCCTGCCACCCTCAGACACTGTGCAAACGAGCTGGCCCCAGTGTTTTCTGGCATCTTCAACTCCTCACTGCAGGCATGTCATGTGCCTGCCTGCTTCAAGTCCTCTACCATAATCCCTGTCCCCAAGAAACCTAGGATCACTGGACTAAATGACTACAGACCCGTGGCTCTGACATCTGTGGTCATGAAGTCATTTGAGCGCCTAGTTCTCTCCCATCTCAAGACCCTCACGGCCCCCCTCCTGGACCCCCTGCAGTTTGCATATAGAGCCAACAGGTCTGTAGACGACGCCATCAACATGGCCCTACACTTCATCCTGCAGCATCTGGACTCCCCAGGAACCTACGCCAGGATCCTGTTTGTGGACTTCAGCTCTGCCTTCAACACCATCCTTCCAGACCATCTCCAAGGCAAGCTTTCCCAGATGAATGTGCCTGATCCCATCTGCCGGTGGATCACTGACTTCCTGACGGACAGGAAGCAGCACGTGAGGCTGGGGAAGAATGTCTCGGACTCCCGGACCATCAGCACCGGCTCCCCTCAGGGCTGTGTTCTTTCTCCTCTGCTCTTCTCCCTGTACACCAACTGCTGCACCTCCACCCACCAGTCTGTCAAGCTAATCAAGTTCGCAGATGACACCACCGTCATTGGGCTCATCTCTGACGGGGATGAGTCTGCCTACAGGAGGGAGGTTGAACGTCTGGTGTCCTGGTGCAGCCACAACAACCTGGTGCTGAATGCCCAGAAGACAGTGGAGATTATTGTGGACTTCAGGAAGCACACAGCCGCACTCCCCCCCATCATCCTGACTGACACCCCCATCACCTCTGTGGACTCATTCCGCTTCCTGGGTACCACCATCACCCAGGACCTGAAGTGGGAGCCCACCATCACCTCCGTCATCAAGAAAGCCCAGCAGAGGATGTACTTCCTGAGGCAGCTGAAGAAATTCAACCTGCCAACACGGACGATGATGCAATTCTACACTGCAATCATCGAGTCCATCCTCACCTCCTCCATCACCGTGTGGTACGCTGGAGCCACTATCAGGGACAAACAGAGACTGCAGCGTGTTGTGCGCTCTGCTGAGAAGGTGATTGGCTGCAGACTCCCATCTCTGCAGGACCTGTACACCTCCAGGACACTGCGGCGTGCAGCCCGGATCTCAGCTGACCCTTCTCACCCTGGACACAGTCTGTTTGACCTGCTCCCCTCAGGCAGGAGGCTCCGGTCCATTCGCACCAGAACCTCTCGCCACAAGAACAGTTTCTTCCCCTCTGCTGTTGGACACATGAACAATAACCACATGACTGTCCCCGCCACTAACATATGACCCTACGCTGTGTCACTGCATCATTTCATGTCTGGCACTGATCACCACCTGCACTCATGTATATATCTTTCTACGTAGCACTCATAATTCTTATTCTCATGTATATATCTCATGTATATCTCATGCACATATCTTTCTTTCTACATAGCACTTTAATTCTTATTGTTTGCACTGAAGCACCGCAGCAAATTCCTAATGTTGTAAACCTCAACATCTGGCAATAAACCCATTCTGATTCTGATTCTGATTAGAGGTGACACCCTTAACTGGTTTGAATCCTATCTTTCGAGCAGGTCCTCCTCTGTCATTCTGGGTGCCTATTCTTCCTCTGCTGCAGCCTTCTGCTGTGGCGTGCCTCAAGGCTCTGTGTTGGGCCCAATGTTGTTCTCTCTCTATATGCTACCTCTAGGCCTAATCTTTGAAAAATACAACATTTCATTCCATTGCTATGCTGATGATATACAAATTTACTTTCAGCTAACTGACAATGTTGCTCTGTCACTGCACTGCTTCCTAGAGTGCATGAGAGAAGTCAAAGACTTTGGGCAGGTTGCTTCTCCCCAAGACAAGAACTAACAGACTTAAAAACTCCTTTGTCCCACACGCCATCAAACTGTTTAACTCCTCTCTGTGGGGGAGAGGGAGGGGAAACAGGAGGAGAAAGGAGGGGGGACAACTAAGCTGTAGTGCCTCTTCACCTCACTGTGCAATACCTTTGTGCAATACTTTTGTAAATAGTCAATGGTGCAATAGACCTCAATACTTGAAATGTGCAATTCACTTGTATTTTTATTTTTATTCCTATTTACTCTATCCCCTTTGTATATTTTATTTATATATGTCTGTGTATTTATATGTGTGTGTGTGTGTGTGTGTGTGTGTGTGTGTGTGTGTGTGTGTGTGTGTGTGTGTGTGTGTGTGTGTGTGCTGTGCTTTTGGAAATTGTGGTGTTTGACAGTCATTTCCCCCGGGGCCAACTAGTTGATACCTTTGGATCCCTCGCCACTTTTCTCTCTGACACTGTTAGTAATCTAGGTGTGCTGCTGGACAGCTCCTTCAAATTTGACAAACAAGTGACCTCTGTAGTCAAATCTAGCTTCTACTAACTGCGTCGTATTTCGAAGGCTAAGTATTGCGTACCACATAAGGATCTTGAAAAGCTTATTCATGCCTTTGTGACCTCTAGATTAGATTACTGTAATCCTTTTACTTTGGTCTCCATGCTGTTCTTCTCCATAGATTACAGCATGTCCAAAATGCTGCGGCACGCCTTTTGACTGGTACCGGATGGTTTGCCTCTATCACCCCTGTCCTTTCTGATTTGCACTGGCTCCCCATCAAATACCGCATCGAATTTAAAATATTGCTGCTTACCTTCAAAATTATAAATAATACAGCACCTAGCTATCTTGCCATACACCCCTGGGAGAGCCCTCAGATTATCCAACCAATTACTCTTGGTACAGCCTAGATCTTGGCTCAAGACCAGAGGTGACCGTGCGTTTGCCCTGGTTGCACCTAACCTGTGGAACAACATTCCCATTGCTATTCACACGTCTGACTTCTCTTCATCCTGGCGTTGTTCCCGCTGGTGCAGGGTCCGCTCTTCGGCAAAGGTTTCTCCATTTGGTTCTGTCCAAGGCGTCCTCAGGTGATGCGTTGATGGTCTTAATGTCCTCCTTAATTTTGTCCATCCACCATTTCTTCGGTCTGCCTTCTGGGTCGATCATCATTGCCGTTTTTGCACGTCTGACTCCATCCAATTATTTAAATCACGATTAAAAACTCACTTATTTAATCTTTCTTTCCCAGTTAGTAAACGCCGGTATTTTATAATCAATTCCAATTTTATCTTTCTATATATATCTTCTTCTACTTTAAACCTGTGTGTTTTTAGCAAGTTTGATTTGATATTCACTTTTATTCTTGTGTAATTAGTGCCATTGACCTGTTCAGTACTTTGTTAATGGTCTTATATTATTCATGTTTTAACTTGCTGTTTTATTGTGAAGCACTTTGGTATACCGTTGGTTTTTAAATGTGCTATATAAATAAAGTTGTATTATATTGTATTGTATTTCACGGGACACTTGGATGCGTTGTTATCGTGAAAACCATGCACATTAGTTGGTTCTCAATTGTAATGGAAAATCAGTCGAATCCAGTCAAGTCGTAATGAGCCGTGGCGAATTGTTCTGAGTAGGTACAAATGGAAAAGAGGCTTTAGAATACCATGACCTGGATGACTGTGAACATACACAGACACATGAGTCACAAATACACAACAGCACAGATGAAAGGTTTTACAGTTTTTACTACTGTTTCTTTACAGTGCCACCTCTGGGTTCACAAGTTTTCAACTGGGAAATTGGAGTTGGGGGTTCCATATTTAAATTCTGAGTGGAAACTTAGAAGCCTTATTCAGGAATGCAACATAACTCTGTAAGCCTTCTTGCCCTTAACATACCAACTAACCATGACTGTTGTGAAAGTGAGCTTGTCTGAAAACAATCACTTTCTGTTTGGTGTACCACACTGATAGCAAACACCAGAACCTCGCCCTCCTCCATCACACAACTTGTCAAGCCTTAACATTTTAAGAATTTCTACTTTTCTACTACTGTTCTTTACATTGTTTCACAAAGGTATATCTGGAACAAAAGGGAGAGACTGGAATTGCTAGAGCAGTTTTGATGATTGATCTCAGGGTTAAGCAGGAAATTTGAGCAACAATGATGTTCTCAGTGGCAGATGGCCTTATCAAGACTCCTGAGGAACTGGTGGCACTGAAGATTATCTGAGAAGGCATCTGAGTCAGAAAAGTAGTCCTGAGGAAGTACAAGAGACATGTGATGACTGGGTGGAGAGAGAAGAAAAATGGCATAGAGGAGATAGCCAGGTGACTCTTTTTGTGAAATCTGTCCATTAGTCATTATTCAATCTGGGCTATAAAGTGGAGAAGCAAACAAGATTGAATTAGGCTGGGTAACATGGGAAATGCACTCCCTGAGGTTGGGGGTGAAAGGATAGGGTGGTGAAAGGAAAAATAATAGGATGAGAGTGGTTCAAGACCTACAGAGGCTGGAATCATCAACTTTGCACTCAGCATAGAGACCAATCCACTTCTTCTTATCTGATTATGACCAGAGATGGGCAGTAACGCGTTACTTGTAACGCGTTACTGTAATCTGATTACTTTTTTCAAGTAACGAGTAAAGTAAGGGATTACTATTGCAAAATCGGTAATTAGATTACCGTTACTTTCCCGTAGGAACGCTGCGTTACTGCGTTACTAAAACCGTGATTTTTTTTGCGAGAATGTCTCATGACAGTGACGTAAGCAAGTGCGACGTTGGTGACAGCAGCTGTGTGCAGATCAACAATGGATAATATATCGAGTGCGGGAGAGAGTATGAGCGTGCAGCGTTTAAAGCGTGGAAGTACTGACCTTACTTTGAGTTTGATTCCATAAAAAGTGACAAAAACATTAGCGTCCATCGTGCGTGGGAAGAAAACTTCTTTTTACAGCGAAAAAAACCCCTAAACTTCCGAGCAAGCACCGAGTAGCTACAACGTGATGGGAAACTCACAGAGACACTCGCGCGGATTCTTCAACTGACCGCAGCACACCTACACCAGGGTAACCCTCCGCCTACCCTGCTCCTGCTTTACAGGTGAAAATAGAGCAAAAGGACTGCTGAGTCTTTGACTTTATTTATTTTCTGCTGTGTTTTACTTGCATCTGTTTGAAAGAGTGAGTGAAAACACAAAAATTATTTTATTTTATGTGCTGGAATGTGCAGAAAATAGGTTTAAATGTTAAACTAATTTATTCAAGTCAGAGAATGTTGCATATAATTAAATGTTTTGCTTGATGCATAAAGTTAAAAGATTAAAACTGATAAAACAAGTTAAAAAAAGAGACTTTTCCATTTGATTACATTTTGTATGATGGATTATGCAGAAAAAGTAGAATTGGGCTGAAAGATCTATCACTTTATCACCTCTTCAGGTTGTAAATCGTGTTTTTAAAAAGTAACTAAGTAACTAAGTAACTAAGTAATTAATTACTTTTGAAAATAAGTAATCAGTAAAGTAACGGGATTACTTTTTGGGGGGAGTAATCAGTAATTAGTTACTGATTACTTTTTTCAAGTAACTTGACCAACACTGATTATGACACTCTACTTGGCAAGAGGGGAAATGTCATCAGCACCTTGAGCCATTACCCTGCTGCTCTTTGTTTTCTGGAGGCAGAGGCTCCCAAATGTCTGTGACGAGAAGTTGTCTTTGTTATGAGATGGTCACTACAAATCATAAGTGGAGGCAAGGCTACTAAAATTTTCATGTCGGGGTGAAACCAGTTCTCTTTTTACATAATGAAATACTATTAAAAGGATTATATTGACCATATAACATATGAAAGTGCTAGATTACTAAAACAGTTTTTAATACCCAAGTGGGGGAAATAATAGTGGATGTTTTAAAGCTGCATAAAAATAGGTGATGGGTAGACAGATGTCCAATACTAAAACAGTCCTTCTGCCTACTGCCAGGGAACAAAGCAGTGGCAGCAATGGTGGCGGTGCTGTGGGGGTTGGGTAGGATATGGTTGGATAGATTTCTTAAATGTCAGAGGGGTGAGGTGGGATTAGACAAAGGAGGAGATGGGGGGTGGCTGGGACTGCTTTATTAAGACATGTCATGTCAAACCATGCATCCTTTCTTTAATAGACAAGCAAGCAACTCAGAAACAACTGTGCAGAATACAACCTGATAGTTTTAGTTGCATATTAGCCTTTTGATAAGTAAAATAACAATGTTAGTTTGTGCCATTTAATTCATTCATTCATATTAGAATGTCATAAATACATTGTTTTGTCAGAAATGTGTTCCTCTTTGTAATCGTTGTATATGGTTTTCATTTAATGTCACAGACAAGTCAAGATGAAATCTGTCTTGAAAATCAGTGTGTACATAAACCTTTACTATACTAATCAGCACAGATGTCACGTCAGTTCTCTCCACTTTGTGCTTTTCCTCTTGATAAATATTTACATTTCATGACAACTTAAGTATCTTTCTTTTACAGGAAGATTAAATGTCTAAACCAGTTGTGCTGGTTTAAACTGATTTAGGTTTTTGACTAAAACCTTTAAAAATGATAAAACTTGATTACCAGATAAAAAATAGTAAAGTGAGACATTTACTAATAAAAAACCTTTTAATTTTTATTCATCTTTATTTTTCTTCACTTCCAATATTTTGGGCTACATATTCAGTTTTTGTAAATATATACTTTTTTCTTATTTTAATCAGTACACATTGTACAGTGGGGCAAAAAAGTATTTAGTCAGCCACCGATTGTGCAAGTTCCCCCACTTAATATGATGACAGAGGTCAGTAATTTGCACCAGAGGTACACTTCAACTGTGAGAGACAGAATGTGAAAAAAAAATCCATGAATCCACATGGTAGGATTTGTAAAGAATTTATTGGTAAATCAGGGTGGAAAATAAGTATTTGGTCAATAACAAAAATACAACTCAATACTTTGTAACATAACCTTTGTTGGCAATAACAGAGGTCAAACGTTTACTATAGGTCTTTACCAGGTTTGCACACACAGTAGCTGGTATTTTGGCCCATTCCTCCATGCAGATCTTCTCGAGAGCAGTGATGTTTTGGGGCTGTCGCCGAGCAACACGGACTTTCAACTCCCGCCACAGATTTTCTATGGGGTTGAGGTCTGGAGACTGGCTAGGCCACTCCAGGACTTTCAAATGCTTCTTACGGAGCCACTCCTTTGTTGCCCGGGCGGTGTGTTTTGGATCATTGTCATGTTGGAAGACCCAGCCTCGTTTCATCTTCAAAGTTCTCACTGATGGAAGGAGGTTTTGGCTCAAAATCTCACCATACATGGCCCCATTCATTCTGTCCTTAACACGGATCAGTCGTCCTGTCCCCTTGGCAGAAAAACAGCCCCATAGCATGATGTTTCCACCCCCATGCTTCACAGTAGGTATGGTGTTCTTGGGATGCAACTCAGTATTCTTCTTCCTCCAAACACGACGAGTTGAGTTTATACCAAAAAGTTCTACTTTGGTTTCATCTGACCACATGACATTCTCCCAATCCTCTGCTGTATCATCCATGTGCTCTCTGGCAAACTTCAGACGGGCCTGGACATGCACTGGCTTCAGCAGCGGAACACGTCTGGCACTGCGGGATTTGATTCCCTGCCGTTGTAGTGTGTTACTGATGGTGACCTTTGTTACTTTGGTCCCAGCTCTCTGCAGGTCATTCACCAGGTCCCCCCGTGTGGTTCTGGGATCTTTGCTCACCGTTCTCATGATCATTTTGACCCCACGGGATGAGATCTTGCGTGGGAGATTATCAGTGGTCTTGTATGTCTTCCATTTTCTGATGATTGCTCCCACAGTTGATTTTTTCACACCAAGCTGCTTGCCTATTGTAGATTCACTCTTCCCAGTCTGGTGCAGGTCTACAATACTTTTCCTGGTGTCCTTCGAAAGCTCTTTGGTCTTGGCCATGGCGGAGTTTGGAGTCTGACTGTTTGAGGCTGTGGACAGGTGTCTTTTATACAGATGATGAGTTCAAACAGGTGCCATTCATACAGGTAACGAGTGGGGGACAGAAAAGCTTCTTACAGAAGACGTTACAGGTCTGTGAGAGCCAGAGATTTTCCTTGTTTGAGGTGACCAAATACTTATTTTCCACCCTGATTTACGAATAAATTCTTTACAAATCCTACCATGTGAATTCATGGATTTTTTTTTCACATTCTGTCTCTCACAGTTGAAGTGTACCTCTGGTGCAAATTACTGACCTCTGTCATCATTTTAAGTGGGGGAACTTGCACAATCGGTGGCTGACTAAATACTTTTTTGCCCCACTGTATGTATTAACTACCAGTATATTTTTGTGCATGTTTTTATCATAAATTCATGATAGTCCCAGTTCAATGCACAATGAAGAATTTGTCAAATGCTTTGTTTTGTCAATTTTCTAAAGTTTAATAAAGTCAGATGTATTAAAGTGACTTAAACAGTTCAGCTACAGTCTACAGTTAACATAACCTTTGACTATCAATAATCATCATTTAGCTTTAGCAAGCTAAACTTAATCATGTAAAGTTAATTGAATCTGTTGTCAGTAGATGTAAAGTTAATGTAATTTAACTCTTTTCTTCAGCATTTAATTAACAAAGCTTAGTTAGATTTACTTAAAATATCAAACAATTAATTGCATATAATTGCAATTAATTACTTTCCCCATTGAAACAACTGAGTTTTGTGGTACTGGTTGCCATAACTTGATTAAGTAAATACAACATTTTATTTCTTAGAGTGAAGCACTGAAGAGTTTGATGTGAATGCAGCTGAAAGAAATAAAGACCAAACCAAGTAATATTTAAGCTCGCCTCACCGTGTGTTTCTGTGCCATATCATCCAACTCGTAAATATACAAAGATGCTGTCATTAATTTGGTTCATTTTAGTGTAAATGTGACAAATATGTATATTAATATATTATTAATATATTAATGTGATATTTAAAATCCATTAGTTAACTATTGCTGTGAGGTATGTAAAAGACAGTGCAAAAGAAATACCAAAGGTGGTCTGAGGAAGTAAACCAGGGACCCCTGGCCTCTTCTCCACCACCTCCTGCTCAGGCAGTAAGTAGAACAGATGGGGTCCAGTGGCATGCAAGGGAGCAATGAAGAAATGAGGGTAGGAAGATGGAGGGGTGTGGAGGTTGATGGACGAGTGGAGGAGGTGTTGATTAGCCCACCACAGACTCGCTGTGATATATTTAGCTTCATGTTGCCAGTGAGGAGCTCAGTATGCCAGGAGGGTTGATATGTGCACCCCACAGATGATTTCTAGGCTCAGCTGCTTTAACACATTAACTTGGCTACCGTCACCCTCTCTGATGATTGATCTGGTTTTCTTCCATTTGAAGAACTATATTAAGTCACAGAGTGCAAATCTATTTTCCACTGGCCTTCATGCAAAGAGTTACCACACTGAAAAGCTTTCAGGAACACACAGATTTCATCTTATAGCTTGGATGCAATATTGTGGATTTATTTGAACTGAGCTGCAGATTTGATATGATATGAGCTATTTCTCCATATGAGCAGGAATTTGGATGTACAGAACACTTCAGGATTATTTCCTAACTGCTAACTGCTTGTAATATTTATTTAATGCATTAGAAAAAAGAACTGATGACGAGTGAATGGACCTCAGCGTAGAGTTGGATGTCTCGAGACCGGTCTTGGTCTCGAGGAGACCACTTTTACGTGGTCTTGGTCTCGGTCTCGGTCTTGGTCTCGGTCTTGGTCAAATTGTCAAATTGACATAGTGTTCGGGAGAGGGGGTGGGGGGGGTGGCTTACTGGGCTTAAACCCGGGTCCTTTTTTCAGAAGTCCGGGGTCTTTTGGAGTGTAATTTGTTAGTTAGATGCCTAACTGACAACTGTATAAAACAAAAACAACACACGAAGCACAGAGTGCACCGTCGTAAATTCCCCCTAATTTTGGTATGATCCGAGCTCAGGCACTGGGCGACTGAGCACAGCACCCATGTGAGCGAGAAGCTGCTGCCTGCGAGTTTCCTGCAGACAGAGGAGAGCTTAAGTTTGACCAGGTACCAAAGCAAATCATTCGTACTGAACTAATAATGTAAATATGACGGTGAATCACAAAAGATTGATATCAAACTGATCACTTGGTTGCGTTACTTGCTCTTCGAGTGAATCAACAAATGAATAAATAAAAAGCCGAACAGCAATGCTGATTCTTAGCTTACATTTCATATTTTCAGTTGTTTCCCTCCACGGCTAAACAAACTCTCTAAACCAGTTTCAGTTGTGTACTGATGACCACAACAATGGACGTAATGGGCTTCTTACAAAGAAAAAACTCAGGTAGATGTTATTTTATATATTATGCTTTGTATATTGTTCAGTATATTTCTATGCAAAACAAGAGGGATTTCAATACACAGCAGTATATTCACAGCTGAAACCAGATATTTACACTTTATGGAGAAAACATAAAAACTTTTTTTTTTACTGTTAAACATCAGTTTAGAGTAAACTTGTTTTATTTTAGATAAATAAATATTGAAATATCTTTTGAATTAATTAAATGTCAGAATAAAAAGAGGGAGCTGTCTATTTTAATCACTTTCATCAAATTTAGGAGTACATGTACACTAAGTTTATTGTTAATTAATAAGAAAACTCCAGACGATTCCATTCTGAGCTGAAGAAGCTTCTGATAGGTTAGTAGAGTCCATGTGAGTAAACTGGTGGCACAGCTGTGGATGCATATAAGGCAAAACACAGAGCCTGTTTCTGTGACATGGGAACATCAAGAGATGTCAACCAAAACACCAGGAAAAGAACTGTGGAGCTCCATAAGTGTGGCTCAATTTTGAATACAATTTGGTGCCATTTGCAATTAAGAAACACAGATAGTTTCTCTCTTTACTCTTAAAGTTAACAAATATGTTTTTATATTTATCAATCTAAAAAAATAAACCTTTAGTCTGATTTGATGTTACAATTAAAAAAGTGTTTGTGTTTTTATCTGAAGAGTAATAAATATCTGGTTTCAACTGTATATTTGATGATGTTGGTGTTTGGCTTGATTGTCAGCACAGAGAGAGAGAGAGAGGGCGAGAGAGAGGGAGAGAGGAGAATGAGGACAGAACAGAGATGAACAAGAGCAGGTGAGACACACATGTTAGTCAAATGGTTGTTTGCCAAAACTCATCAGAACATGTATCTATTACCTATAGTGTATCTTTTAGATACCATTTGTTACTTTTCAAATTCTGTATTTATTAAGTTCTGCAGGCTTGTTTGCACAACAAGGCTAAATAATTATATAAATGTTTCTGAATCTAAATATTGTACTTTGGTAGAATTAAAAAATAAGTGTAGTGCAGGTCTATGATGATTTTTAGTGCTGCTATCATCTAGTTCTGATTGTGGTTATGTTTTGGTTAAGTCCTAAATAGTCCTGATTTTGAACTGTTGTAGTCCTGTTTTAATTCCGGATCAGTTCTGGGTCTGGTTGAATCTGGGTTTAGTCCCTGTGTCTTGATACAGCCTTGACTTTGTTCTGCCTTGCTGCTTAATTAAAAAAATAGTTTAAGGTGTCCTGCATATGTGATATATGTTTTTTTCCTATATGAAGTCATTCTTTTTTGAACAAAACTCAAAACAGAGCCTATTAATCTTTCACTTAATTTCCTTTGGCTGCTCAGCTCTCAGTGGCTCAGCTATGCTTCAATCCCTCCATATTGTGGCCAATCACATGTGAGGATATAGGATAATATATTTATGTGAAAAACAGAGAGGGTGAGAGACGCGACAGTCAAGTGGAGCGTGCGTCTGTCCTCTCAGTGAGTGAGTGAGACAGTAAACACATGAATATGCCTGAGACCCGCAAATGAAGCAGCATCTGGCTGCAGTTTAAAGACTTTTTTTGTCTCGACTTGGTCTCGGTCTCGGATTAGGCGGTCTTGGCTGCAAGTCTACTTCAGCGTGAAAATTCAATTTTCCTGGAGCAACAGAAAGTCTTGTTTCTGATCCAGAAGAATTTCATCCAAGGAGACTCCCGAGCTGTCATCACCAGTGTTGGTTAGTTACTTGAAAAAAGTAATCAGTAACTAATTACTGATTACTTCCCCAAAAAAATAATCCCGTTACTTTAGTGATTACTTATTTTCAAAAGTAATTAATTACTTAGTTACTTAGTTACTTTTTAAAAACACGATTTACAACCTGAAGAGGTGATAAAGCGATAGATCTTTCAGCCCAATTCTACTTTTTCTGCATAATCCATCATACAAAATGTAATCAAATGGAAAAGCCTCTTTTTAAAACTTGTTTTATCAGTTTTAATCTTTTAACTTTATGCATCAAGCAAAAATTTAATTATATGCAACATTCTCTGACTGGAAGAAATTAGTTTAACATTTAAACCTATTTTCTACACATTCCAGCACATAAAATAAAATATTTTATGTGCTATTTTCACCTGTAAAGCAGGAGTGGGGTAGGCGGAGGTTTACCCTGGTGCAGGTGTGCCGCGGTCAGTTGAAGAATCCGCGAGTTTCTCTGTGAGTTTCCCATTACGTCGTAGCTACTCAGCACTTGCTCGGAAGTTTAGGGGTTTTTTTCTCTGTAAAAAGAAGTTTTCTTCCCACGCACAGCGGACACTAATGTTTTTGTCACTTTTTATGGAGTCAAACTCAAAGTAAGGTCAGTACTTCCACGCTTTAAACGCTGCACGCTCATACTCTCTCCCACTCGATATGTGATCCATTGTTGATCTGCACACAGCTGTTGTCACCAACGGCGCACTCGCTTACGTCACTGTCATGAGACATTCTCGCAAAAAATCACGGTTTTAGTAACGCAGTAACGCAGCGTTCCTACGGGAAAGTAACGGTAATCTAATTACCGATTTTGCAATAGTAATCCCTTACTTTACTCATTACTTCACAGCTGATAATTTGTACATCAACAGCTCTATCATGACTCCATGGCTGTCCTGATCTTGTGTCAGGTTATCTATATCCACACAAAGCCCTTTGTGACGCTTTCCTTTTTATTTTCCTTTTTCACTGATTTAAAAGCATATTATATTTGGTGTTTTTTTTTGTTTTGTTTTTTGCCTCGCTGTTGTTATGATTTTAAGTTATTCTTTGATGGCTGCACTGTTTTGTTTCACTTATGTCACTTTTCACCTCTTTTCTCTTGTCTTTGCACTCAGAATTATGCTTGTTCTACCTTCAATGCTGGGATTTACTACACAAACATACAGCACAGACACATTCATGTGCACATCTAACAGCACTCCACCAGTTAGCTAAACATGACCACACTGAGATTTGTCACATGGAAACTTTGTTCCAGAGAAATTAGGCTAAAATTTGCTAATCAGTTAAATTAGTTATAGGCAGGTATTATCTGTCAGACTCATATATATGTTCAAACCATCTGTACACACACACAACACTATAATTTATCTATTATTTTTTTATCTATTCAAAATGTGGATTTATGAATATTACATGCATATGACAACATTTGCAGTCTACAGACATCTTTTAACAAACCTGAAAGTTTCTTGTCTTTGCGATGCTCTCAGGCATTTTGTTTTTGCCAGTACAGCACTCACATTCACATCATGATGGTTATGTGATCATGCACCAGTTGTTATTTCTCTGACAAAAAGTCACACAATCAATTAGGAGAACAATATATCTTACTGAAAGATAAAGAAAAATCACTTAGTACAACAAAAAAAATGAATAATTAGATGCTGCCTTTGCTGCCTCGCAACAAGAACGTATAATTACCATCCTCAGAAAACTAAAATTGGACTTAAATTAAGAAGACACAATCTTGTATTGGCTGTGTTTGGAGAACTCTGAATGTGGAAATAAATCTAGAAAATTCATTGCTGTATAAAGAAAGAAAAACTATTTAGTCTACTAAAGATTTGACTGGGAACATTTCTCGTAATCCACAACAAATATTAAATCTTTGAAAGACTTTTATGAAGTTTTATAGTCGTCACAGATTCATCCATCTGATGCTGCTATTAAGGGATGTATTAACAATTTAAATCTACTAAAATGTAAAAAGTTGTCGTCCTCTCCATTCATCTGTTTCAATGTGTGAATTCCATGAAGTCCTACAGCATTTTCCAAATAACAAAGCCCCAGGTCCAGATGGATTTGGAGCAGTTTTACAGAGCATATGCCAGCACCCACTCAGAATGGTTCCAATTCAAAATGATCACACACTAAACTCCATTTAAAATTTATTAGGACTAAACATGTTCCGTTGTGGTAGGCAATCAGCCAATAATAATAAATGTAGTTGACTACTGTTCTGTTAACAATACATTTATTTATAGGTGCCTTTAAAGACCTTCAGGGTCACCTTACATTAGTACAGCAAAATAAAAGTATAAAGTAAATGAAAAATAAAAAACATGTATGAAAGTATAAAAACTTTCATGACGAAGGGTTTGCAATTATGGGTTTTAAGATGCGATATAAAAGTAGAGCCAGAGTTTGTAGATCTGGTGGAAGTGCATTCTAAAGTCTCGAGGCAGAACAACTAACGGCTCTGAGTCCCACGGTACTCGGGAAGCTGAAGAAGAGAGGAGTGTACGAGGGGGTGAGTATGTTTGGAGAAGATCAGATAAATATGGAGGAGCGAGGTTATGAAACACTTTGAAAGCAAGAAGCAGGATCTTGAAACTGACACTGAGGTGAAGTGAAAGCGAGCTGTTTAAGAACACATGTTCTAATTTTATACGAGCAGCTGTATTTTGAACTAACTGCAGTTTATGGAGAGATGTGAGATGATATGAATGGTTGAGCTTAGCCCATGGTAAACAGTGATCGATGAAGTTATAAATGTTTTTTCATTCCTGTGGACACCTACATGTTGTTTTGAGAGTACCAAGCACACAAGGTTCTTTTTATTGCATTTATTTTGAACCTTGTGTAGCTGGGTAGTTATTGACAGTGTGTATTCCTTTATATTTAAATCAGTTTAGTTCACTAAGTGCAAATACACACACACACACACACACTCATATATACACATGTGCTAATATGCTAATAATAGTTCTAGGTAACATGTTGGAAATACGTATAGCAACCTCACCCAGGGACTCCCAAAGAACTGGTGTAAAAAGCCAAGGATGGAGAAGTGCTCATCTTAATCCATACTGATCGTGCTACTCCCAGATAAGCTCACTGCAGTGTAATCACCAGTGATTAGAATCTGTACAGTTTACAAGATAAATAAATATTTGGAGAAATAGTCGTGTCACTAAAATCAGGCTAAGTCAAGTCACACCAAGAATGTGTTGCTCTCTGTTTTGTTACCCTTTTATTGATTTATTTATTTACAATGTTGCCATATGTGAACCTCGCGTCTTAACAAAGAGGAAATGATTCTACTCGCTGCAGCTGTATAACTGAACTGTTTTGTCTAAACAGCTCGAGGAAAACCAATTAAAACATTTACAGCATTGTCTCCACAGTGAAAACTGCAGTGCAATGTTATAAATACACGGATCGTGAAATCTTCTTATTTTGAGGCCTGTGTGTGACTCGGACTGAACACATATATTTAAAATAATAATAATTATTTACAAAAACACATTGTTGGGACAGCATAAAACTTTTAGCGTTTCACTTTCTAACTACCACACGATCTTGTTTCCCTGCAATGAGCCGCTCCCATCTGACAATGACACCTGAAGTGCGTTACTCATGTCCAGTGTACTCTATAATTTGGTTATGGTCGCTGGCAGAAAATCCCAGTTCACAAAGACAGGATGTTGGAAATGGAAGCAAGGTATTCTGGGCTTTTTTTTGGCAATTTCTGGATATTCTGCTTGATCTTGATCCAAACACCAGCAGAGTTGGTGTCTGAAACACACTTTAAAGACTACCATCATTTTCCATCTCCAGCTGTTGCCTTTCTTGGAGCATGGTCAGGTTGTTCACTTTTCACGTTCGGGGGTCTTCTGTGATTGGGAAGTACCACTCAAACTCTTAAAAGTAGAGACAAGTGATAATGCACAAGCCCGGATCATTTTGACAGGCACAGTTTCTTCCCAAACTCCTGCTAATATTTGAAACATGCCAAATATCTCTTCACTCAGTGTCCCCATAACTCTAGTTTGGCTTTGAATCCAGTTACTTTATCTGCCAACTTGAAGACAGTTGTCATTTTCTTCTGAAGTGGTACATTGTGTTCAATAAGCAGACTCAATATGTTGCACAAGTAAGTGAGTTTTGTGACCCATTTCGAGTCACTGAAATATGCAAATATGCTGTCATAAGTCAACACTCCTGGCTGATAATCTGCCTTTAGATAGCCATCTTACTTCTGCATGTCAGAGAAGGCAGTTTTGCTCGGCGTCCATCTCCTCACAAAATTGCATGAGCACATGCAAGTTTAGATCATTTCTCTGCAAACCCAAACAACAGAAATCTGTCCAATCAGCTCCCTTGGTGCATATGCGGACACAAAAGACCAATTCTGTTTTCCTGATATGTAATGATTTGGAGACTGTGGTGTTACTTGCAGTGACAGTGCACATATCTTTTCTTCGTGCACATCCTCCTGATACAGCACAGAAACAAGCAGTATTGCCTTGTTGTCAGTATCAGTATCTACCTGAATTGTGTGCAACGATGACTTGTTAATCCTCTGTGTCCTCTAGATCCTCTATTAGTGTCAGTGTCAGTTAAAATAGGAAACTGTGCTAACTTTTTAACTGTAACATCAGTTACAGTTCACAGCAAATGTCCCTACCGGCAAGCAGGATCGGTTCCTCACTGGTACTGAAAGGTTTCTTCACCTTAGTCATGAAGTTAGCCACTAGGTATGATGCTCATTTTCTTGACGTGGTGGCTGTAACTAATTCATTTTCACATTTTCTCTTTTCAGAAAACTCCAAAGACTTGTCTTGTAATCCAGGGTGCTTGGTCTCCATGTGCCGAAGCAGTTTTGGAGGCATCACAGGCCAATTTACTAGCCTGTTGGCACATATTATGCATAGCGCGCATGGTGTGTGACAATCACATGCAGTGATAAACCCATGCATAAAGTATCTTGATGCATGTGACTTCTATAGTCACTGAAGAAGTCACTTGGATGAGTGATGAAACATTTCTCCTACTGAAATTGCAACGTCCAGATGAACAGAATCCACTTTTTTGGCACAATTCAAGTAGGACTCTTCTTCTTGAAAGCCGTAGGCTCTAGTTCTGCCTTCTCATTGGGCCTTTTGTCCTTTCCAGAGAAGTTCTTCAAAGATCTTTGTTCTTTTACTCATTTTTGGAAGCTTGTGGGGATCATTTTTAAAATACCATATCACGTGACTAAGATAAGTGTTTTTTCAAAATAAAAAAGTGTGATATTGTACATAGTATTACTTATACCACTATTACTGCTTTTACTGCACCATCATCACTGGAATGGACCATTATATGACCTGAACAAAGACAAACTTTGATTTGTGTTTTTAGGGCAGTAGGTAGAGTGGGCGCCCCATGACCGGAACGTCAGGGTTCGAATCGACTGAACGGTTCCCCTGAGGTACCACTGAGCAAGGTACCATCCCTAGAAACTGCTCCCCAGTGCACCTGCTTAGTGGCTACCCGCTGCTTCACTGAGTGAATGGGTCAAATGCAGAGAGAGTAATTTCCCCACGGGGATCAATACAATATACATTATTATTATTAACAAGTAATGTAAGGGATTACTATTGCAAAAAAGTAATTAGATTACTGTTACTTTTCCATAAGCATGCTGCGTTACTGCATTACTAAACTGTGATTTTGTGAGTGTCTCATGACAATGATGTAAGCACACACAACGTCCGTGGCAGCAACAGACGTGTGAAGGTCAACAATGTATAATATGGAGTGTGGCAGAGAGTAGGACCGTGCAGTGTTTAAAGCGTAGACGTACTTATATTACTTTAGGTTTTAATCCATAAAAAGTGACAAAAACATTAGCGTCTGCTGTACACTCTGCGTGGGAAGACAACTTGCATATAATTGTTGCAAACAATTTAATTTTTGCTTGATGCAATGTGCATAAAGTTGAAAGATTAAAACTAATCAAGCACGTTTTAAAAAGAGACTTTTTCATTTAATTCAATTTTATATGATGGATTATGCAGAAAAAACAGAACTGGGCTGAAAGGTCTGCTGCTTTATTACTTATTCAGGTTGTTTATCATGTTTTTGAAAGTAACTAAGATACTAAGTAATAAAGTAACTAATTACTTTTGAAAATAAGTAATCAGTAAAGCATCACAATTACATTCTTGGAGAAGTAATCAGTAATTAGTAAAAAATGACTTTTTTCAAGTAACTTGACCAACATTGTTGGGGCCGCTGAATTACATGATTGAACAAAGGTTTTCTCCAGTCTGCTGCCGTCCTGTAACACATGCAGCACATCCTCATGCTATGATGACAGGATAGGCCAGTTTCCAAAGACTCCTCAAAACATGATGAACATGAATGATGCATCATCTCATATCGTCCCCTTACAATGATCTGAATGAAAACATAGCATTTACAATGTTTAGATGGGTGATAAACACATATCCAAACATTAGCAAAGATCATGCACATTTTCCATGTCAAAGGCACAACCAGAGAGCAGGCCGAGCATATGATACAACACTGTTTTATCTATAGCTTTGTCTAAATACATTAAATAGGGAAACAATTTTGTCTGTTAAAAAAGATGCTCATGTATGAATGAATTTATCAACAATTAAATAATTTTTTTATGTATCAAATAGTTAAACACATTTCTTGATTTGCTTGTTTTTTACGTAACATAAGCACTTTATTTTAAAGCTGAAGTGCAGCTTTTATTTTTCGATGAATAGAATAGAATAGAATAAACCTTTATTATCCCATGGATGAGAAACTTCGGTGTTACGGAGCTCTTACAGCAAGGGAAAATAAAATATGAAACGAAGACAGATGGATGTTGGATGTTAGCTTAGAAAACATCCTCTCCTCCCCAACTTGTTCGATGGACTTCAGCAGACAGTCCAGGGGTTTAAAGTTTAAAATAAATGGTGTAAAATAACCACAAAGACTGCCTCAGAACCACCATTTTAATTATTTTAATTAATTTTTGCTATTTGTTAACACCAATATTTAAAAAATACTACAACAACTTGCTCCATGGTTCAGCCTTTGATACGCCATTTATTTCATACCCCATTGTGGAAGCAGCAATAAAGAACAATAGTTAATTGGCTAATATTGCTTTTCATGCCTGAGTAGCTTGGATATTAACTTGGCTGGAGGAAACCCAGCATTCTGTAGTCACACAGTAGGCTCTCCCTGTGGTTAGTACCCTGAGACTGCACATTTATTTCATCACCACAACCCCAACTCGATTTTCAGCACTGAATTTAATTATACCGGTGGCTTGAAATTACCCGCAATGCCCATAAGTGCTCCCAATGGAGTTTGGGGGTGGAAGCATGGGACATTCTAAGCAGGACAGAGGAAAACACAATATGCATAGGATATGTAGGATGGACAAATGCTGCTTATGATGCGACAGACTCTACAGAAAAGGTCTGAGAAATGAAGCCAACGTGAACGTAGCTTAAGCACGTAATTTACTGGGTTGTTTTTATTTCCATCTCTTATCTCATCATGTAACAGCGTGTGTTTGAAATTTTAAGGTTTATGGACTGTCATCATTTCTACATTTATCCTTTTCTATTCCTAACAAATGTTAGGGGCGCCATGTGAAGCAGGTCTGCCAATTTCTGCTGTGGAGAATCAGCCTTAATGATACAGCCTCAGAGGAACGTTCAGATGTGTCGGGATGTGTTAAAACATGACGACGCAGAGCTTCAGATGTTATATTTTGAAAAACTACCTTCTTTTACCTTTTAACATTAAACTGTTATGCAGCAGTATTCACTTAGAGAAGGGGTAGCTTTGCAACATGTTAAACTAAATCACTGTGTTTATATCTATATGAGGTACTGCAGTGCTGTGAAAAGGTATTTTCTCCTTCCTGATTTCTTAGTTTTATTTGCAAATTTGTCACAATTCCAAGTTTTAATCTTAGACAATGATAACACGAGTAAATGCAAAATGTGATTATTTCATTGATTGAAAGTGAAAAAGTTTTAAAAAGCTATCCAAACCTACCTGGCCCTATGTGAAAAAGTAATTGCCCCCCTTGTTAAATCATGAATTAACTGTGATTTTCTGGAACGTTGAGTTTCATTTCTATAGCTACACCCAGACCTGATGACTGCCAGTCCTCTTCATTCAACATATGCTGTGATCTAAAGGAACTCAATCATCATTTCTAAAATTCAGGACTCCAGCTAACATACTGAGACGTTTTTTACAAACGGAGAAAAACCCGAATAATGGTGCGCCTGCCAAGGATTAGCTGGCCTACCAGAATTTTTCATGTTACTCATCGATGACTCATCACAGAAGTACCCAGAACAACATTTAACAAACTCAGTTAAGGTCAACGTTCATGATTCTTCAATAAGAAAGCGACTGAGCAATCATGGCAATAACATTGATCTTTTCAATTTTTCACATTGTATCCATGTCTGACATTTAGGGAATTTGTGAAGTTATCAGTGAAAATAAAACAAAAGGAACCAGATCAGGAACAGCTGTGGGTAATATCTGTGCAATAATAGCTGCATCAGTGCAGTTCTGTTTGTCCATGAACATTAACAACAGCTGTTATTCAGTGAATGTCCTGTAAGGACATCTTCAGAGCCGCTGCTGTTTGTTTCCATTGTACTGGACCTCTGGGAGAAAAACTCTGTCTGAACAGGGGATTAAAGCAGCTCCTACAAGTTCCTTTAGCCGCCTCCCTTTTTGTTGTTTGTTGTACTGTGTAATAGCTCATTGCAAGTAGCAACAAGGTCGAATGGCTGTTAGGTTTTAATAATCATGATGCGCTCACAATGGAAAACTTTCTGCTCTCTCAGCAGCATGATTCTCTAAAACCTGTCTGTATACTGAAATATTCTGCAGCACATGATGGACATTACGAATGGAAATGAAGTGTGCTCACTGTGTAGCAACAAAAAAGGGGGTTGGGTTTGTACAGATCATGGCAAGGTTTGAAACCCCCAGGCCTGGATGTAACTTCAGCATAACAAGAAATGCACCTCCCCACTCTACCTCCACCCAAGAAAGAGCCAAAAAAGTCTGGGCTATGCCAAAATAACAAACACAAGATCTCTAAAGGTCCCTAATCTGCCCTGCACAAAATACACATTAAAACAAAACACATTTTTTTCTAACCCTGTCACTCCTACAAGGCTGCTGCAGTGAAAGAATACGAGCTCTCTAATTTACAAAAATATTTACAACGATCTTGACCAGATCTCATAATCACAGACACACAAATTTACTCACACTACTCACTAATAAACTTTTCAACTCTGGTGGTTAAAAGGCTGCTGTCCATCCAATTATTCAAACGGGAGCA
This sequence comes from Copadichromis virginalis, assembly GCF_057382275.1. Classification (NCBI taxonomy): domain Eukaryota; kingdom Metazoa; phylum Chordata; class Actinopteri; order Cichliformes; family Cichlidae; genus Copadichromis; species Copadichromis virginalis. Next base: position 35,010,182 of record NC_140638.1, read on the forward strand.
GCAATCAATTCAAGCCAAGCACTCTGCATGGGTGTGTCTTCATAGAGACAGGTGTCTGCTAACCCCAGGCAGGGAAGAAAAAGAAAAGGCCACACCCACAACATCTGGTGGGAGGAGTCAAACACACACACACACACAAACATGATCTTGGCTCATAACCAAGAAACTTTCATCCCTGCATTAGGGAGGTTTTTATTTTCAATTATCCTCAAAAACAACCTTTTCTAATATGTGTCCTAATATACACAGTTAACATTATTTTAGTGCTTTGGTGCCGAAACTTAACGAAACAGCAATTTCAAAAAATACAACTTTACAACAAAAAAAAGCTGCCGTGTGGACACCACATACCAGCATGCTGTATAACTCTTAACAATGCTATAATGCTTAATACGATAGATTAGAGTCTTTCCTAAACATTTATTGTAAAAGCACAGTGATAAAGGGTAGCTCAGGGTTGTTCTTTTAGAACAAAGCACAGTTAAAGTTAAAGTTCAGTCTTCATTAAGATCCCATGAGACAGTTTGTTTGTAGGGAATCAAAACAGTTTCCCAAAGAGTTCCCAGTTTCAGTCTCTTGTGTGCCCCCTGTAGCTTTTAAAATCCATCTTAAAATCTTTCAGTAATCATCTAAGTACTCTCATGTGACACTGTTGCTAATTCAGCTGCTTTGGCTCCCCATCGAGTCCATTTTAAGATTCTGGTTCTGACCTTTAGAGCTCTTCATGGACAAGCACCAGCCTACATGATTGAACTTTTACAGTCCTATGTCCCTAGCAGTCCCTGAGGTCATGTGATCAGGGCCTTCTTGTTATTCGGCATACAAGCCTGAGAAAAAAATCATAGATAATAAGTAGGTGGAGCAACCTGTGACATTTATGTTCTTTCCACTTTCCGCACTGGCAGAGTGTTAAACAATTTTTTCAGACAGTATGTAGAGCCAGACTGAATCACGGAGACAACAATGTGAACATGTGTGTTTGTGTGTGTGTCTCAGCACGACAGCGCAGCATGCAGACCAGATTGTTTTGTGGAATAAATATATTAGCTATTATCCAGACACATAAACACACACAGAATGCAGTCGAGTCAATAGGCTGGGGGTTCCTAGCAGACCTGCAGACACAATGCTCTCCCTAGTTCAAGAACAAATAACCTGACACAAGGTAGGAATGTGACAGCATGAAGATTATGAGGAGGGAATAACAGCTGCTTTAAGGAACTGTGGCAGTAACACATCTTAGAAGCAGAACCTTTTAAGAGCTCCGAGGTTTTGTGACCGTAAGGTTGGGGATCACCATGTATGAGTCAACATGAGAATAAGTGGTGTGTGCTTTGTTAATGTGCAAACATGTGTACAAGTGTCTTTGTTTAATCATTTATATTGTTCTTCATTTAAAAAAGCTTTGGGTTCTTACTTTTTGCACAGTTGTGATAAGCAAGAACCTCATTTTAAGATTTGTAAAATTTCTTTTCTGTCTTCTCTCTAAGGATGCTGAGAAGTTATAGAAGTCTTACATCCTTGCACATCACTCTTAACTAAGAGCAGTAACTGTAATTTATGTCCATATAATACTTGTAAAACATCTTGGGGCTTAAAAGATTTACATGTAATACTTCAATTTTCAGCTAGTTTCAGCGAGTTGATTCCAGCAGGCACAAATGTTTCACAGTTAATGATAATGTGCTGAGGGCAGTTAATCATGGAAAACTGAAAACAATGACTCCTGAAAAAACAACAACAAGATATTAAACAAATAAATAAAATTGGCAAATAAAATCAATTTATAGATGGACAAAATTAAAAACATCAACGATCAGACAGACCACAGCCAGGTTAAAGAAACTGAAAAGAAAAAAAAAGATATTCTACTTGAAGAGGTGGAAAAGAAGCATCTATTTCTAAAGAGGCGTTCCTATGAAATGGGCCCAGAATAAACAAAACATCTACCAAGATGAATAAAGAAAAAGCAGGAGAGAAACACTGCACAGAAAATTAAAGACCCACACTCAAATAAACAGAAAAAAGACATTTCATCATTACTATAACCACCTCTATAGACAACCACCAGCGGAGAAAGATAATACAATGAATGGCTTTTTAGAGCAACTGGCTCTGCCATCAGTGGAACTTCCTAAGATGAAATACATCAGAAATTAACAAAGCTATAAAATTTTAAACAGAAAAATCAATTGGTAGTGAATAGTAAACAATAGTACAAATTATTTAATGAAGAATTCATATCAGTACTTCACGCCACTTTCAATTGGACTCAAAAAAATAAGATGTCACCATCATGGTAAGAAGCGATAATCACAGGAATACCAAAACCAAAAAAGGAAGATTGGCTTGTAGTTTGTGCAATCTCCATGTTAAATATAGACTATAAAATATATACGTCGATCATTTCTGGAAAAAAATGAACACACTGGTATCAGAAATAGATGAAGACCAGACGGGCTATATAAAAGGCCACCAAGCTCATGGTAACATTACTGTGCCAAAGAGAAAACCTGAGCATTGATGCTTAAAAGGCATTTGATTGGGTAACTTGTCAATTTCAAAACATTGAAAAAATTTGGATTCATTGCAAAAATAAAGATATTAAGGGAAAGTTATGACTCCTGTACATATCCTATACAGTCAAGAGACTACTACAGGAAGGAAATCCAGGTGGACCCTACAGGACGACAAAGAGCTTGATATTCAGGAATTCACATTTGATTTTGGTCAGCATGGAGACATGCGCGCCACTGAAGGTGCACAGTTGTGACTTGAAGAGACGCAGCTTTGCCCGGACTGCTTTCATGCACACATACAGCTTTGGCTGCTCTTTGGAAAAAAATTGTTTGCTGGGTTAGCAGGCTGTGATTTGCATAATGGCAAATCAAACAAACACTTTCTCTGGGTTTCCATGAAAAAATATTCATTTTCCGCCTACTTTAAAATTTTCTGCAATTCTGCGATCACTTGCAATCTTGCATCTCTTTGGTTCTGTTATTTCTGGTGGGCATGAGCCAGTGTTTTCTTTGATTGCTTGCTTGACAGCTAAGAAGTACAATACAGTTAAGCACAAATGTTGTGTGTGAACTACAGTCTGTTATATTTTTAGAACGGGCCAATTAAAAACAGTTGGCGGGCTGCAGTTGGCTCGCGAGCCGTAGTTTGGACAACCCTGAATTAGAGAATAAAACCTGGGATAAAATATGTGCATAGCACGTCATACAACCACCACTTGGAGAATCCAGGAGTTTACCTGGAAAAACGTGGTGCGATACATGATCACATAAAGATTTAAAAGCAAACGGATAAAGAAACACGGAAATGCTGGAGAGAGTGTGGGCTCCATAACGCTGGCCACACACGTGTTCTGGAAATGACAAAGACTAAATGTGTTCTGGGGAACAATTAGTGAACTGATGCATCAGATATTTGGAGATACAATTGCAATTACAATTTTCTTCTTTAACAGACAGAAAAGAGGACAAAATATACATGTGAGTTTGGCTGATGAATGGATTACAGTGTACGGAGTAACTAACTGATTTTCTCATGGGTGTCTTTAGAAAGACTGGATGATGAGACCACAGGGTTCATCAAATTCACAATCAGCAACATCAAAATCTAAAAATCATCTGTGTGGGTCATAAAGTCAGCAAATTTATTTAAAGGATGCTCTTATAATTCTTGTGCTTTCTTAACCATCAATTCTAAATGAAAATGTAGTAAATGCTGAAAATGTTGAGCCATATAAGACTTGTTAGGCTTCCCAGCAGCAGACGTGGCTCCTTCTGGTGACTGTGAACATACCCTAAATCTAATCAGCGGTCGTGGTCAAATCTTTCTTTAAACAAAGAATGGATGGATTCACTGCAGCAGACATACAGGACCTGCTGAAGCCAAAACTCAGTTCCTGTTTACAAACAGCATTGACAGAAAAAAACACTGAAGTACTGAAACAAACAAATACTTGTAGAGAAATACTAGTTAGATAATTTTTAGCTAATGAAATTGCAATATTGGGTTGGGAAGAGGTAATGGTTTGAATTCAAATACACAAAACTGCCTGTCTCATGGAGCTTCTCTGACACAAAGCACTGAAGGCAAACTTGCACATCCTAGAGATTAGCAATGTGTTCCTGCTCGCAGCTAAACCTGTTACCTCCTGGTAAGCAATGGGAGCATGCCAGCAGATTGGCCTAAGAAGCGTAAAGAGCTTTTCATCACCTGGCATCTTCTAAAGGCCCACCTCTATTAGTATTCACCTTCAGCTGACACTCTGCTGACACAAGATCTAAAAACTTTGCTCGGTCCAAAGTTATTCAAATGATATATAAACACCATATGTAGTCTTAGACATACTGAGATTCATATGATTTGTGGATGATACCAATATCTTTTTTACAAATGACTCTTATGCTCAGTGTCTTGGGGACGTCACTGGGACCCAGGCATACCCACTAAATGAGTTCCTAAGATACAAACACAAGCGGAGACCACCAAGTGACCTCTTGTTATTTTATTTTTTTAGAAACACTAAAAGCCAGAGACACACACTCTTTTGTTCCATTGGCAGATTTTTTTTTTTCACTTATTCCAACCAAAACTATCTTGTATTAAATGAAAAAATGGAAAGTGGAAATGATCAGTCTAAAAACAAGTTCCTATATCTTACTGAAATTTTACTCTGTAGCTGATTTTGTCTTATTTTAAGAGTGATGAGATTATTTTGACAAATAACACAAATATACTTGGTTCAAGATTGCACAGTTTGAGTTTTTGCAGTGTTCAGCTGCCACTAACCAGGTAGAGGTTTTCTCAAGAAGCTGGGACGCCACACTTGGTGACTTTAGGGAGGAAGCATAGCCCGACAAACAAGCATGTGGTAAATCATCTAATGGATTATCCCAATTTGGTAACACACTAGTTTTTTTTTCTTAGCTGTGATAACATACACAGCTGCATGGCATCATTCCTTCCTCCTGAGCTTCATAAACTGCATTGGGTATGTATTACAGATTACTTGCTACTTTTGCATCACTTAATAAATGTCCTGAAACACAGTCAAACAACAACTAGTGAACACAAAGCCGACAACACAAAGCAAGGCTGAAAGCAAGCCCAGAAACATTTACATATACAATAGAAACACATGTAGACACAATTCTGCAAAGAAGAGTTGATAAAATTGCTACACAGTGATGTGAAAGACTCACTGCCAGGTATTGGAGACAGTTGACTGTAGTTGTGCTGAAACAAATCAGTTATTAAGTGTAGAAGGCAATTATAATTTTTAAATAGGGCCAGGCAGGTTTGGGTAGGTGTTTCTCTGTGACAAATGTGCAAAAACCTAATAAATCACTTTTTCACAGCACTGTACGAATGGAGGATGCAACGCTACAAGCCTGACTGCTTTTCACTGAGTTTGCTACATGTTCAAGACCAAACTGTGGCTGCTGGGGTCTTTATACACTCAGTTTGAACAACACTCTGGGTTCGCAGGCAGCTTTGTGTTAGCATATTCTCTGTAGAGATGCTTGTTTGTGTCCTGGTGGCAGTTGCCTGGTTTATTGTTCATATCTCCTCTCATGAAAAGCCGTGGACTACGCCACCATTTTTCTCCTTTAGCACATGAATGAAATCAGCTGATTGTAGCACACTTGAGAAAGCATGTTTATGTGTTTTGTTCCTTTTCAATTCACCCAGCGTGCAGATAACAGAACAACCTTTGTTATACAAGTAACAACAAAACTGTAACTGTATTGTAATTATAGTACTACATTATAGTACTACAAATTTTCTGGGAACAAACTGATCATATTGGGAGAGATGGCATTCATGTTACTGTTAACTCAAGTTTGTCTTGAGTTATTAAACCATTTTTGATCAGTGTAACGTACAGCAGCCTAAGCCTGTTGCACCAGAACTAAGGAAGGCTTCACCTAACACACCCCTGATTATAAGCTTAGTCAGAGACCAAGGAGGACAGAACGCCTTTTACATTGTCACTGAAAAATACAGAATATTTATCTGACTCTGAGTTCACTTCAGATTAAGTTGATATATTGGGTGATTTTTAAGGATGTTCTCACATCTGCAGTTTTTAGTCCGTTTAAATTGAACTCTGGTTCATTTTCCTCCTTGTTGCAGGTACGAACAGGGTAAACACACTGGGGTGTGACCCCGAGACCCTTTGGAGGACATGGTCGAGGTACGGTTCAAAATGAACTCCAGACTGGTTTGTTTATGGTGTGAACATGATCCGACTGTGATCCCACCAACTACCAGGTGTGCGTTACAAGTTTGAGCTACAAATTTCTGCTGTATTCTCAATGCAGCAAGGTACTATAGATGTGCAAAGGTCTGTACAGGCTGGCAACTGGCTGTGAAATGAACATAAATGACCTTCGTCCTGTATTTACTTTAGTTGCTCTCACCCCAGATACATCTGGGCAATGAGCAGACTGAGTGTTTTTGCATTTGTTGAAATGTAAATGTAAAGCCATCTCAGTATTTCAGTCTTGGTCTTGTCCTGACATAAAACAAAAACTTGACAATTAATAATATTTCCTGGAAATCGTCCAGTTCAGATTACAGTCATGGAATACACAGCCTTGGGAAAAACTATTGTAGTACATCTATAAATGCAAAAGTCTTTTAAAAAGTGCTGTAACTAAGCTTGGATGATTCCACTACGTTTTTCTTCAGTCATCTACTCGCACAGAGTGCATTATCATAACTTGAGCTGTATGACTATGGCTACTGTAGCTCCTCTGAAAAAGAAAGCAACAAATCAAAGAGTGACTTTCTGGTATTACTCACAAACACGTCTTAAAGCAGATAACACATTTGCTGGAGGGAAATGTTTCCATATTTAGAAACCCTTTGTCTTTCCTGGAAGAAAAAGGTCTTTAAAGCTGGAACATTTTCCTATTTGTTAAAGAAAGAGGAAAGCAAGAATGCCCTCAGGTTTCTTTTCAGCACTGCACAAAGGCATAAACTACAAAGTTGTGTTGTGTGGTCCTGTTCCTGATTTCCTATTTTCTTGTATGTTTGTCACACTTAAATGATTCACATCAACAAACAAATGTTAATATTAAACAATGATAACATGAGAAAACACAACATGCAGTTTCTAAATGAAAGTGTTTATTATTAAAGGGAAAAACCTAACACTGGAGCCACTCTTCTTTGCAGAATTGCTATAATTTAGACACACTGGAGGGTTTTTGAGCATGAACCACCTTTTCAAGGTGATGCTACAGCATCCCAGATTCAGACTAGGCCACTCCAATCTTCATTCTGTTTTTCTTTGCCATTCAGAGGTAGACTGCTGTGTTTTGGATCATCATCCAGCTTCATAACCCAAGTGTGCTTCAGCTTGCGGTCACGTAGTGATGGACCGACATCCTTCAGATGCTGTGTTTGTTTTATGACAGAAGTAATAGGACTCACGCTTTGCAAAAAGTTCAGCTTTGGTCTACAGAATATTTTCCCAAAAGTCTTGATCAAGATGTTTTTGGAAATCTGAGACAAGCCTTTGTGTTCTTTTTGGTCTGCAGTGGTTTCCTCCTTCTTTAATGGTTATTTTGTGACCTCCTGAGTCTTCGATGTGCTCGTGGAGCTCTGGTGAAGCTTCCTAGGAGTGACCAACCTACCAAAATTACTCCAAGTTTTCTCCATCTGTGTATAATGGCTCTCACTGTGGTTCACTGGAGTCCCAAAGCCTTAGAATGGCTTTGTAACCCTTTCCAATGACTTTGTTTTCAGGTGTTTCTTCAGGTCGTGGCATGAGGTGTTGCTTTTTGAGATCTGCTCCCCTTTGTCAGACAGGTGCTATTTAAGTGATTTCCTGACTTCCTGACAGGCCTTCCAGTAATCAGGCCTGAGTGTGATTAGTGAAACTGAAGTCAGTTTTTCGAAAACTGTGGTTAATCACAGTTAATTCATGATTTAACAGGAGGAGCAATGACTTTTCCACACGACCAGGTAGGTTTGCATTGCATTTCTCCCCTAATGGATTTAAAAACTCTATCTTTGTCAAACATTAAAAAAATGTGATGATCTGAAACATGTGTGACAAATATGCAAAACACTAGGAAACCAGGAAGAGGGCAAACTGTTTTTCAAACTACTGTAAATTATGTCCAATTATTGGATGCATAAGTGACAGGTAGGAGAAAGAGGATGAAGTGCTCCTGGATTGTTCTGTGAGAAACTGTCTGCTTCGCGATGTGACGGTGACGATCAGACAGATGGAGATCAACATCTGAAGGAACAGGACAGTTACACAACCAGTCTGTACTGGGACACAGTGTTGGTGGAGGAGTATATATACCTGAGCATCCACACTGAAATCAGACTGAGCTGGAAGACCAATACAGAGACTGTACATAACAAAGGGATAAATAGGCTATATTTCCTCAGGAAACTGAAATCTTTTTGATCTTTTTAAACAATAATATTAATGATGATGATGCCAGTGCTGGTACCCTGACATTCAAAATATTTTTAGTACGTCTTCCTTAATTATAATTAATTATGTCATCTTTTAACTGCTTCATGAAACTGGCCAGTCTAAATAGCTGAATGAAGCACTTGACCCAGAGAAACACTTGATCTGTAGAAGCAGCTTCAGCTTCAACTCCTGCCTCATTTTTAATGTTTATGCTCTCAAGACTCCTCTCAGCTTGTAGGTTAAAGGTCACCTTGAGAGAGGGTGAGGGCTGAGGTTGGGGGATTGATTTTGTGGGGGTGAAGAAGAACAATAAGCAAGCCATGTGACTCGAGGTGAAGCCTCTTCTCTCTTTTGTGTGCCACATAGAGATGAGCATCTGCAGCAAAGAGCTTAAACAGAGCTGCATGCGAACGATGCCACAACACAGTGTTATTCTCTGTGTGTGACCTTTACAGTATTAAATAACCTTCATTTATTGCTTCTTTCTGAAGCTTACTGAGTCTGGACAAGATGACCTGCCCCATCAAATTCCATCATTCATTGCTCTGATTTGTGCAGCTCTACAGAAACCTTTGTTGTTCCACAGTGGACCAAGCAGCACACAACTGCATCACTTACACTGGCAGTTGTGTTTATGCCTCAAAGGTTGCTTTAAACAGATGAGTAAGTGCAGCGCAGACATATAAAGCACCAGTAACTGGTTTTCAGGACTGCCAGGAGCTGCTGCAGTGTCTGAAAATTTATCAAAATGATTAAACATAGATGCTTTGTACAGACCACTATGTTTGTTTTTGTATTTGTAAGACTTAACTATGTGAAAGGCCGTACTTAAATGTGTTGTTTTAGGTTTCTTATTGTTTTCCAAAGGTAACAGAAAGGTTTAGCAATATGATTATATAATTTCCCCCCAAAATAGAAAATAAACTGTGAATCTCTGAAATTTGTTTAGAAGTTATTTGTGCCATGTAACAACTTCAAAACAGTGTCAGATGTTTTTCTTGTTCAAAACTACAAAAGATGACACTCAGTGGTCATGAATGAAAGTCTTTAGCTGTGTGACTGACTGGAGAGGAAACAGGGAGATAATATTTAAAGAGGAAGACCAGCTGATCCCAAACCTTCTGTCTGTGGATTCTATACTCCAGACACGCCCAGACACAAATCTAGTCATCTGCCAAAAGACACCACACTGTGCCAAATTACACATTGTCACCAAATTCCATACATATGGGTGTAATGTGGAGGCTGATGACTCATCTGTTGGTTTCATGGTCCATTTTTGGTCTGGTTTAAAATGGCCTGCAGGGAATGATTTAACAGATTCTTTATTAATATTTCCATGTTCACTTCTGAACATATTGCTGCAGTCGCCAGAGAACCCATGTCTTTCACGTTAGTACTGTCGCAAATTTCAGCCACCCATCTGCACCATGGACAAAAATAGTGGGCTGCATCTTGAACAACCCCAGGTTTCTCTTCAGCTCTGTAGCCAGGCTGACAAAACGTCAGAGCTCTTTTGAGCCAACCATCCCTTTAACGTTAACTAGTAATGACTTCATGAACTTCTTCACAAATAAAATTTTTATCATTAGAGAAAAAATTACCAGTAATCATCCCACAGATGTAATATTATCTACAGCTACTCTTAGTACCATTGATGTGAAGTTAGACTCTTTTTCTCCAATTGATCTTTCTGAGTTAACTTCAATAATTACTTCCTCCAAACCATCAACGTGTCTTTTAGACCCCATTCCTACAAAACTGCTCAAAGAAGTCCTGCCATTAATTAATGCTTTAATCTTAAATATGATCAACCTATCTCTAATAATCAGCTATGTACCACAGGCCTTCAAGCTGGCTGTAGTTAAACCTTTACTCAAAAAGCATCTCTAGACCCAGCAGTCTTAGCTAATTATAGGCCAATCTCCAACCTTCCTTTCATATCAAACATCCTTGAAAGAGTAGTTGTCAAACAGCTAACAGATCATCTGCAGAGGTTTATTTGAAGAGTTTCAGTCAGGTTTCAGAGCTCATCACAGCACAGAAACAGCTTTAGTGAAGGTTACAAATGATCTTCTTATGGCCTCTGACAGTGGACTCATCTCTGTGCTTGTCCTGCTAGACCTCAGTGCAGCGTTCGATACTGTCGACCATAATATCCTATTAGAGCGATTAGAACATGCTGTAGGCATTACAGGTACTGCACTGCAGTGGTTTGTATCATATCTATCTAATAGACTCCAGTTTGTGCATGTAAATGGAGAGTCCTCTTCACACACTGAGGTTAATTATGGAGTTCCACAGGGTTCAGTGCTAGGACCAATTCTGTTTACATTATACATGCTTCCCTTAGGCAGCATCATTAGAAGACATAGCATACATTTACACTGCTATGCTGATGACACCCAGCTCTATTTGTCCATGAAGCCAGATAACACACACCAATTAGTTAAACTGCAGGAATGTCTTAAAGACATAAAGACCTGGATGGCCGCTAACTTTCTGCTTCTTAATTCAGATCAAACTGAGGTTATTGTACTCAGCCCTGAAAAGCTTAGAAATATGGTCTCTAACCAGATTCTTACTCTGGATGGCATTACCTTGGCCTCCAGTAACGCTGTGAGGAACCTTGGAGTCATTTTTGACCAGGACATGTCCTTCAATGCACATATTAAACAAATATGTAAGACTGCTTTCTTCCATTTGCGCAACATCTCTAAAATTAGAAATATCCTGTCTCAGAGTGACGCTGAAAAACTAGTTCATGCATTTATTACTTCCAGGCTGGACGACTGTAATTCATTATTATCAGGATGTCCTAAAAACTCCCTGAAACGCCTTCAGCTAATCCAAAATGCTGCAGAAAGAGTCCTGACGGGGACTAGAAAGAGAGAGCAGATTTCTCCTGTTTTGGCTTCCCTTCATTGGCTTCCTGTTAAATCCAGAATTGAATTCAAAATCCTGCTCCTCACATACAAGGTCTTAAATAATCAGGCCCCATCTTATCTTAATGACCTTGTAGTACCATATCACCCTATTAGAGCACTTCGCTCTCGCTCTGCAGGCCTACTTGTTGTTCCTAGAGTATTTAAAAGTAGAATGGGAGGCAGAGCCTTCAGTTTTCAGGCCCCTCTTCTGTGGAACCAGCTTCCAGTTTGGATTCAGGAGACAGACACTATCTCTACTTTCAAGATTAGGCTTAAAACTTTCCTTTTTGCTAAAGCATATAGTTAGGGCTGGACCAGGTGACCCTGAATCCTCCCTTAGTTATGCTGCAATAGACGTAGGCTGTCGGGGGATTCCCATGATGCATTGAGTTTTTCCTTTCCAGTCACCTTTCTCACTCACTATGTATTAACAGACCTCTCTGCATTGAATCATACCTGTTATTAACCTCTGTCTCTCTTCCACAGCATGTCTTTTATCCTGTCTTCCTTCTCTCACCCCAACCGGTCGCAGCAGATGGCCCCGCCCCTCCCTGAGCCTGGTTCTGCCGGAGGTTTCTTCCTGTTAAAAGGGAGTTTTTCCTTCCCACTGTTGCCAAAGTGCTTGCTCATAGGGGGTCATATGATTGTTGGGTTTTTCTCTGTATCTATGAAGCGCCTTGAGGCGACTTATGTTGTGATTTGGCGCTATATAAATAAAATTGAATTGAATTGAATTGAATCTCTTCATTTTTCAGTTCAGACTTAAGGCAGGCTGCATGGTTAGGTGAAGTCTGTCAAAAACAAGCTCTTCTAATAAATGTTAGCTTGTAAAAAAAAAAACTCATGCATTAGACGTGTATGTTACTTAATTACTCCCAGGAGAAAGCAATATAAAATTATATAAAATAGTACCCATCCATTGTAAAATAATATCCATGCTGTAGACTGTAACCTCCTCCTCTGGCACACATTGAAATCAGCTGATTGTAGCAGAAGAGGGATCGATTCCTTTCCCTATCACCAAGGTTATTATCGTTAACGAAAACTAGAAGTGAAAAAACATTTTCGTTAACGGAAATAAAAATAAAAACAAGACTTTGCAAAAAACGGAAAACTAACTAAAACTGTAATGAGCGTTCACAAAACTAACTAAAATTAACTGGATTTATAGCGAAAATGTGTTTAGTTTTCAATAGCGTCGGGTGAAAGTGAAGTGTAGTTTCCAGGTTTTTTCTTGCTGTGTCTCATTGTGCCAGCAGGGGGCAGTACGTTAGTCGAGTCGTCTGTGTCGCTGCTCCGTCCCACGCAGAATCACGTCAGCAAAAGTCGGGAGAAATCGCCAGAGTCCAATTTCATATTACTCTGAATATGATTGCGTTTTAGATAAAGCAAGTGTCTTGTAGTGGAAAGAGACAAATTATGCGGAACATTTCTAAAGGGAACCTTTGAAAAGCTCACACAAGAAGGCTAACCTAGCTTAGCTTGAGAAGGTAAGGGAGCACGCCCAAGCCTCATCCCCAGAAACAGAAGCTAACCCGTGTGATGCATCCCGAGACAACTCCACAAAAACCATTAATGCAGTGCTTCCAACAGCGAGCCGATGGCTGCTGGTTGGTCCGTTCGCAGGAACATCACAAGCGAGAGGAAGCGTTGGTGAATATGTTTATTGAGACTGGGATATCTGCGCAACTGTGTGAGTCAATTGCCTTCAAAAAGTTTAACAATTCACCCGGAGCTGCAAGAGGTAATAGTCTCATTGGGGCCAAGATATATATCTTATAGTTGCCTGCTATCAATAGTTGTTCATCTGCCCTCATTTATTTATTTATTCCCATAGGTGGGGATGTGAGTTGTCTGTCTCTGCGTGTTAGCCCTGCGACAGACTGGCGACCTGTCCAGGGTGCAGGGTATGGTAGCTGGAAGAGCAACATACCCAAGGATAAGCAGAAGAGCATGACTGATATGATGAAACTGGGATTTTGTTACACTTCATTGTTGCAAACACGACGAAAACTATAACTGAAACTAAGGGTTTAAAAAAAATAAAAACTAAACTAGCAAACAAAAGGTAAAAACTAATAAAACCTGATACAAAATTGAAAATCTGAAGTCAAAACTAAATAAAAATAAATACTAATGAAAATTGCAAAACTATTAAAACCCTGCCTATAAGTGACCAGGACATTTGTTCATACAGAATTTGACACTCAAAATAACTCTTTTCCTGAGATCTCAGCAGGCGGCTTTATTTATTGTGGGAAAGGATCAGGACTGCCAAGGGTTTTGATACTTCCTAATCTGACAACATGGAATAAATGTAAAAATAATAAAATGATGAAATGAGAATTTATTAATATCATACAAGAACCCGATTAGGCAGTAACACCCCAGCATGCACAAAAACACTGACTGTTTTTTTCTACACTGCTGCCATTGTTCTGTCAGGGTGACATGAGCTGCACCCAAGTGCCAAGCACAGACACACTTAGGCCAAGAAGAGAGACGCCACACAAACATGTCTATACCGTATCTAGGTTAACTTTGTCTGGCCAATCTGCTCTGGTTTCTCTGCCCTTAATCTCATCCGCTGCTTTAACACAGTGGGAGGTACAGCACATAATACAAAAGGATTTCCATTCCTTTGCACATGGTGTGAACAATGAAGCTTGTAAACAACAGCTATGACAGGAATAAATAAATGATCTTTGATGAGAACGTATAGTGAGTGTGACCTATTTGTGTGTTATCTTGTTGTGTTTTTATACTCGAGTAAACCGCTGCCCGAAGATTGAAGGGGAAAGGAAACAAAGTCTCAGTTTGAAGGAAATAATTTTTTAAAGTGCACACAATCACGTCTAGTGTTATCTTGTGAAGTCAGACCTGGTTAAAATTATTTTATATCCTATACTGTGTTAAAAAACGGATAATGTTCACAACAAAATCAGTATTCTAAATTATTATAAATAGAGGCCAGTCTGAGAGCAAAATTACCTAAGCAGGTCAGGAGCAACAAAAGAAGCTTTTCCATTAAAGAGACGACGATTTCGATGCATAAATCCAACTAATCAGAAAGTAAAATGAGGGTAATCGTTAAATGAAAGTTGTCCAAGTGTGAAATAGCATAAAACCAGCTCTAAAAGAAAAACCATTAAGCAATACTGGTGTCTCACTTCTACTAAGGAGGAAACTCACCAAACAAAAGAAAAAGTAAACAAAACAGGTGAAAGCACATGTACCATCAACCTGCTACCATCATTTTCCACATAAAAATGAAAAGAAACTTTACAGCAATAGATGTTACACAGATGCTGGTATAAAGAAAAAAGGAATAATTTATTGTGAATGTTTTTCCTGGTGTCCCGAATACACATCTGGGAATCTTAACCAATTAGGGGACGCAAACATTGCAGAACATTCTTTAAAAGATTTTTTCGGAAATATTTTTATTTCAACCCCACGGATGATTACTACGCTGCACATGCTATTCTTCATAAACAAATGATTGCAGATCATATTTTAGACTTCATCAAAAGCCATAGTTGATCTCATGCAGGCTGAGCTTTACTGCCGGGTTATGTTCATTGATCAGTCACTGGTGGTACAGCGGTTGCAGAATCCCAGTGAAACCAGGACATTGATCCAGAGAAAGAGAAATTAGACAGTAGAGAAAGAGAACATTCATCTCCAGCTGCCCCTAAAGGGCACCTTTGTCTCAATGGGTCAACACAGTTCCACCCCCAATTTCTGCTTTCATCACTCCTCCTCTATCCTCCTCCCCTCTTTCTCCCTTGTGTCCTTCTGGCCATGTGCTGCTCTCACAGAGTGAATGAACCTTGGATGGTGAGAGGCACCACCCTAAACAGCAGCAGTGAGGATCCTTGTATTGTGTTTAGACTGTAAAGCTGCTGTACTCACAAGTCATCAGCAGATACCAAAAACACCTGCATCAATAGTCAATTACTATTTGTGTTTGTGTCGCTTCCTTCGCAGCTAGCTTCCATTTTTCCCCACTCAGAAACATAGCAACATATGCAGCTTTGCTACACACACAATTTCTTATCAATTGCACACATCTCAAAATGTGATAAATGAGTCCAATAGCAGCATAAGGCAATCAAAGTGTTCCAGCTGTCTCTGTCTGGGGGAGTGCTCTGCCAAAAAGACTGGAGCACAATGCACATCTCCACCCCCCAAACGGGGGCAAAACCCCCATTCACTTCAGGGACTGCAGCAAATATGTTATCAAACTCTAGTGTAGCAAGATGGCTCCAGTGCATTAACCACAAAAAGACCATGAGAAAATAAACTTTTGGTTTAAAAAAAATATTAATTTATGAGATATATTGATCCAATCATAAAAAGTGAAAGAAACAAAAAAGAGCATGTTCACCCTTTTCATTTCCCCTTATGTACTGTGTTATGTACACAAACATTTGCATATGAATATTTCAGCGAGAGTGTAAGGTTAGAACATCCATCCAGTCACTCAGTGTCTCAGGGACCAGGACTGAACGAGCAGAGAGGATGGACTGTACCTGTTCGCCAGATGTACATGGGTCGAGTTTCCACTGCAGTTTGTGCATCCAGTTCCCACATGGATAAAAACAGCAGCGCTAACGTCCAGAGAGAGAGGAGTGGGGCTCCTTTCAAGACCTCTTGGATCCTGATACCTCTGCCGGCCGTCCCCATGGCCACCGCACGGCAAATACTGCTGTTCCCAATGCAATCGAGAGGAAAATGTGAGCCTGGCCACAAGGTAGAGAGCGGCACTCAAGTGAATTTTCTGCTTTGTCCACGCCACCGCATCCAAGAAGTAATCCTGAGCAAGCGAGGGTGAGGTTTCCTCACGCTCTCCTCTCCCTCTGGGTTTCTCTTATTCCCCTGGCTACTTAATGAGTGCGAATGAGCTCTTGCAGTAATAAAACAGGGAACAATAGATCCCTAAGCCCAGCCTGCTCCTGCTGCTGTATGCCGGGTAATGTAGCGCCTCCCTTTCTCTCGGCTCTTTCTCTGCCTGTCTCATTCTCTCTTACACACACAAGCAGTTTATGCACACATTTACACACACATCCTGTCCACCCGCCCTGCTCACTCATCTCTCATGCTGTTTTACAAAGACCTGAGAGAAGTTCTAGGTAGCTGAATCAAGAATGTGGAGATGTGTTTGTTGGTGAAATAAACAAGTAAGCAGCAGCAGTTTTCCTATTAAAGCATTATTGTATTTTAACTTTTTATTACAATAAAAATGACCATGGATGGATGGATGTGTCAAAAGAAGGGTATGTAAATGGTAAATGGTAAATGGCCTGTATTTGTATAGCGCTGTTACTAGTCCCGCCTAGGGACCCCAAAGCGCTTTACACACCCGGTCATCCACCCATTCACACACACATTCACACACTGGTGGAGGCAGCTACAGTTGTAGCCACAGCTGCCCTGGGGCAGACTGACAGGTATGTAGATAATATTGTTATATACACCAGTCAGCCAAAATATTCAAACCACCTGTCCAGTTTTGGTCAAATTCCCCACTAACTGGCAAACCAGCTCATAACTCTTGAAGCATTGCAGATTTCCAGGTGGGCTTGTCCTGGCACATCTAGTGGATTGGGATCTGGGAAAATCTGAATGGCAATTCCAGTGCTGTGGTGCAGGATAGGGATATATAAGCTCCAGGATGGCTGATCATCAGAGTACTTTTTATGACTTCTATTCAGCTTTGATAACTGACATGCAGCTTCTGCAGTGATACGGATTTTGTTTGCACAGGTGCCTTGCTCTGTTTGGAGGTTCAACGTTTCCATGGTATGTGTTGGACGTTCTTCACCAGAAACCAAAAGTATCAAGACTGTGGTCATTTCAGACTGAAACTCGAGGTGTAATATCGACTGATGGTTAGTATTTAATCTGCTTCTTTTGTTGAGTTGATACTAAAAACTAAAAAGACTGAGGAACAATCTGTAATTTCATCCCTGATTTTCTACTTTTTGATTAAATAAAGCAAATATTAATAATGAACATCTTGCACCAGCTTATTTTACAGGTAAATAGGTGTTGAAAGAAAGGTTAAGGACACATACGCACATTTTAAAAAACTAAAGTAAAGGAAAAAAGGGCCCACCCTGCTGTAGGCCCATCACCAACAGAACTTTAGAGATTGGGGACAGTGTTTGCAGGAGCCAAGCACACACCAAGGAGGACCGATCATATTTGCTTAATCCAGCATGAAAAATAAATGGCATGTTAAAAGGATTCCACATGCTTCTTTTGTAACATATATGTATAAGTATATGAATTAAAAATTTCACAGCAATCATTATATGTGCAATCTGGACTATAATGTGTTTTTATGCAAATTAGAGATGGCTGAGCAGGAAACGTCCTAAGAAATGTCTGATTTAGCTGAAAAGACTCTGCTGTGAGCTGCTGTACGCACAACGACACAACTACAAAGAATGTTTCAGCATTGTTTGTTTCCAGGACTGAAGAAGTAATTTGTACAGATGATTGATTAGCTGCCTTCTATGATCATTTAAGTTAAGAAGCTCAGCAAACTGTTTCTAGTTTTCACAATACCTGCTTAATAACAGTTTACACGCTCATATTGATGAAAAACAGCACTTTGTTTTTCTGTTGTAAAAATCTGATCTGAGCCTGGAGTTTACTGAATTTGCATAAATAAGGGAGGTGAAGGACAGTTCCTTGAACAATTAGCATTTTCCTTTTGGGAATTCCCAAAACAACATTAACAATGTTAATTTGGGACTTAACATTCCCAAAAGGGAATGTTAATTTTTGCCTGTTTCATTAGCATTCCCACATGTCTGATCCAACAGTTATATACAAAGATGCTACAGGAAGATTATTCAGAAATATTGAGTGCCCAACTGGACCTGTGGTGCTGACAGGTTTCTCCTACCAAGGAGAAAGCAGATGCTATGAAGCACACCACAGTATAAATTTCCTTTAATTTAGATTTACCGTTGTATAGATCGATTTTTTGTCTTAGAAGTGGATCAACACTTTCTTCCACCAACTCAACAAACCTCCTCCAGGCTGAACCATAAGTGGGTCTTCAAGCCTAATGTCATAAAAGAGGCTAAGTGGCTTACTTCAACACCATAGTTGCATCATTTGATGTAGCAGAAAGTCCAGGAGTCCCGGCTGTCTGTGTCGACAGCAGAGACACAGAAAAAAGGGGGAAGGGAAGGGGACTCCAACCTAAGCCAAAGGCTATCCCCTACAAATTGGCATTCCCGGTTCTTTTGCTTGCCAACACACAGTCACATAATAACAAAACAGATGAGCTTCAATTGCACATTATTTAGCGCAGTTTGAAGCACTGTGTCATCAGAACAGCCCATATTCTGCCGACTTCAGAGCAGATAGTAGTAATCAGTTTGGTAACTGCAGCTAGGTTAGCTATGAACAAGCTACGTCACTTAGGTACCTAGTATATATCAGCTGATCGTGACAGCATTGTTATAACAACAAGAGAGTTTAATCATGCAAACCTGTTTCATGCAAAAAGTTTTCTGACAAAAGAAAAGAACATTTTTGATCAGAAACGAGTAAAGTAAGGGATTACTATTGCAAAAAAGGTAATTAGATTACTGTTACTTTCCCGTAAGTACGCTGCGTTACTGCGTTACTAAACCGTGATTTCGTTTGCGAGAGTGTCTCATGACAGTGACATAAGCTAGTGCGACGTTCGTGGTATCAGCTGTGTGCAAGGCAAGGCAAGGCAAGGCAAGTTTATTTGTATAGCACAATTCAACAACAAGGTGATTCAAAGTGCTTTACAGAGACATTAGAAACAAGAACAAATAAAAAGCATGATTTAAAATTGATTAAAACAAGCAAATAAACTAACTAACTAATTAACAAACAAACAAACAAACAAACAAACAAACAAACAAACAACAGTATATAAAATCAAAACAGATAAAATCAGTAGTTAAATGTAAGTTTTGAAATTTAAGCTTAAAGTGTGGATTTGGTGCTTTATTCAAATGCAGCTGAGAACAGGTGAGTCTTCAACCTGGATTTAAATAAACGGAGTGTTTCAGCTGATCTGAGGCTTTCTGGGAGTTTGTTCCAGATATAAGGAGCATAAAAGCTGAATGCAGCTTCTCCGTGTCTGGTTCTGACTCTGGGAACTGATAAAAGACCGGATCCAGATGACCTGAGGGATCTGGATGGTTCATACTGGGTCAGGAGGTCATTGATGTATTTTGGTCCTAAACCATTCAGAGCTTTATAGGCCAGCATCAGAACTTTAAAGTCTATCCTCTGACGGACAGGCAGCCAGTGTAAGGACCTCAGAGCTGGACTGATGTGGTCCACTTTTTTGGTCTTAGTGAGGACTCGAGCAGCAGAGTTCTGAATGAGCTGTAGTTGTCTGACTGATTTTTTAGGTAGACCTGTAAAGATGCTGTTACAGTAATCAAGCCTACTAAAGATGAATGCATGGACTAGTTTTTCCAGGTCCTGTTGAGACATCAGATCTTTTATCCTTGATATATTCTTGAGGTGATAGTAAGCTGACTTTGTTATTGTCTTAATGTGTTTTTCTAAGTTTAGGTCTGCATCCATCACTACACCCAAATTTCTCGCCTGGTTGGTGGTTTTTAGGTGTATAGATTGAAGTTCTCTGGTGACCTGTAATAGTTTTTCTTTGGCGCCAAAGACTATTACCTCAGTTTTGTTTTTGTTTAGCTGGAGAAAATTGTGGCACAACCAGTCATTGATTTCCTCAATGCATTTACCAAGAGCCTGTACAGGGCCTCGGTCTCCTGGTGACATTGTGATATATATTTGTGTGTCATCTGCATAGCTGTGATAGTTTATTTTGTTGTTGTTTATAATCTGTGCCAGTGGGAGCATGTAGATGTTAAACAGAAGGGGTCCCAAGATGGAACCTTGGGGAACTCCACATGTGATACTTTTCTGCTCAGATGTGAAGTTACCTATTGATACAAAGTATTTCCTGTTTTCTAAGTATGTTTTGAACCAGTTTAGTACAGTTCCTGAAAGACCTGTCCAGTTCTCCAGTCGTTTGAGTAATATGTTGTGGTCAACTGTATCAAATGCTGCACTGAGATCCAGTAAAACTAGGACTGACATTTTTCCACTGTCTGTATTCAGACATATGTCATTAAACACTTTGGTCAGAGCGGTTTCAGTGCTGTGGTTCTGTCTAAAACCTGACTGGAAGGCATCGTAGCAATTATTCTGTTTTAAGAAGTAACTGAGCTGTTGAGAAACTGCTTTTTCAATGATCTTACTTAAAAACGGGAGATTTGAGATCGGCCTGTAGTTGTTCATTTGTGTCTTGTCAAGATTGTCCTTTTTCAGTATAGGTTTGATTACAGCAGTTTTTAGTGGTTCTGGAAACACACCTGATAATAAAGAAAAGTTGGCGATCTGTAACAGGTCTGACTCTAAAGTCTTTGAGACCTTTTTGAAAAAACCTGTTGGCAGGACATCTAAACAGCAGGAGGAGGAGTTCAGCTGACCTAAGATGTCCTCCAGGTCTTTGCTGTTAATAGGTTGAAACTGTTTCATGGTGTTTAAACAGTTTTTTGGTGGACACAGTACATATCCTGGATCTGCTGTTGATGTACCAATTGCTTGTCTAATTTTTTGGATTTTGTCTGTGAAGAATTTGGCAAAGTCATTGCAGGCCATGGTTGAATGAAGTTCAGCTGCCACTGACACAGGAGGGTTTGTTAGCCTGTCAACTGTAGAAAATAAGACCCGAGCATTATGGCTTTTAGTGATGATGTCAGAGAAGTAGGACCTCCTTGCATTCCTCAGTTGTAAATTATAATTGTGAAGTTTCTCTTTATAAATGTCATAATGAACCTGGAGGTTTGTTTTTCTCCATCTGTGCTCAGCTTTCCTACACTCTCTTTTTTTCATTTTTCACCAGTGTGGAGTTTCTCCATGGAGACTTTTTCCTTCCAGAGATAACCTTCACCTTAATGGGAGCAATAGTGTCCATTACATTTAACATGTTAGCATTGAAGCTATTGACGAGCTCATTGACTGAACCTTTGGGCAGGTCAGGTGTTAATGGGAAGACCTGGTTAAAAATTGCACTAATGTGTTCAGTTATACACCGTTTTGTGATCACTGTTGTTGATATATTTGTGTGGGCTGAGATTTTACTTTCAAAGAAAACACAGTAATGATCAGACAGGCCCACATCAGACACAGTAACCTTTGAAATGCTCAGGCCTTTGGAGATCAGTAGGTCAAGCGTGTGTCCTCTATTATGTGTGGCCTCTGTTACATGCTGAGTCAGCCCAAAGTTGCCCAGAGTGTTACTCAGGTCTTTAGTGCAGATCAACAATGGTTCATATATCGAGTGCAGGAGAGAGTATGAGCGTGCAGCGTTTAAAGCGTGGAAGTACTGACCTGACTTTCAGTTTGATTCCATAAAAAGTGACAAAAACATTAGCGTCCACTGTTCACTGCGTGGGAAGAAAACTTCTTTTTACATTGGGAATGTGAAGTTCACAGAGAAACTCCCGGATTCTTCCACTGACATGACGGCTACGACACACCTGCACCAGGGCAAACCTCCACCTGCCCCACTCCTGCTATACAGGTGAAAATAGAGCAACAGGACCGCTGAGTCTTTAATTTGATTTATTTTCTGCTGTGTTTTACTTGCATCTATTTGAAAGAGCGAGTGTAAACACAAAAAACTATTTTATTTTATGTGCTGGAATGTGCAGAAAATAGGTTTAAATGTTAAACTAATTTCTTCCAGTCAGAGAATGTTGTATATAATTTAATTTTTTGCTTTATCACCTATTCAGGTTGTAAATTATGTTTTTAAAAGGTAACTAAGTAACTAACTACTTTTGAAAATAAGTAATCAGTAAAGTAACAGGATTACTTTTTGGGGGAAGTAATCGGTAATTAGTTACTGATGACTTTTTTCAAGTAACTTGACCAACACTGATTATTACACATAATGAGGCTGAGTGGAGGCAATCTTTATCTATGGACATCTGTGGTTTGAGTTCTCTGCATGTGTGAGTTCGATGGGTTGTTACCAGCATCTGGTGAGAATGTCATGTCAATAGTGCCTGTAGGAATATATTTCATTAGAAAATTGGTGACTTGTTCACACCTATTTTACCCGCTGAATGTTGAGGCATCTGAGAATCAGGAGATTTCAGGACTTCTGCTAAACTGGTTTAGTAGAAATGTCATATTCTGAATTGTCTTTCTTCTTTTTCTCTGTTAAGGAGGTTATCTACTTGCACACAGTCGATGCTAAGTGTATAAAATATAACCTTACTAGCACAAGTAAGGTTATATTTTTTTCTCACCATGGTTCTTTCAAAACATATTTTCCTTTCCAAATTGTTCTTCTCCACAAAAGAAAACTGGACTGGTGAGAAAACACTCTGTGCAAGAAGACCCAAAGTTGGCTTCATCTGCTGGGCAGGCTGAGGTCTTTGGGGGTGTGCAGGGCATTACTGAGGACCTTTTATGACACATTAATAGCTTAAGCAAATTTTATATGTGGTTGTCTGCTGGAGAGGTGGCACCACGGAGACTGACACAAAATAATTTAATAGACTGGTGCAGAGAGCCAGCTCTGTCCTGGCCAGTCCACTAGTTTCCACAGAGGAGGTGGGTGAGAAGAGGATGTTAGACAAGCTACGGTACATCATGGACAACACCTCTGAACCAATGCATGAGACTGTGGAGGCCCTGAGCAGCTCCTTCAGCCAAGGGCGTAGATTTGGCATGGACAGCAGGGACGTGTCCCCACCAATAATTTGATCTCTTCGAGTAAAGAAAAACAAACCCGATAGAAAGAAATAACAATCTGTCAACGTCTCAACGACTCCAGAAAGAGTTAAATTACGTTCTCTACTGGAGTCCTACGTCATGTGACAAATATGGCCAATGTGATTGGCTGAGCCTTTCAGGGAGCTCTGTTTAGGACGGCAGCAAGAAGAAGAACCTGGATATAAGAAAGTGTTTTTCAATGAAACCTGTAAGTCACTTAAAGTCAAGTTCACTCATGAAATGTGTCCGTCACAATAATGTTACAGGCTATGCCAGGCTTTGACCCACATCAGTCTAAAACCACGAATAACGTGTTTTGAAAACTAACTGCACAACAGGCAGCACTATTAGTTCTCTCAGTCTCAGAGCAGCATTTCTAATTTTGATTGAAACTGTCAGAGAAAACAGCAGCCTCGAGCGAGCCAGGATATTAGTTTACACAGGCTGTACCATGTCCACCAGGAGAAACTGGACAGTATAGATGTAAAACCAATATGCCAGCAGTTTATCTCAGTTAACGAGAGGAGCAGGCATGTGTTTGGCTGCTTCACATAGTGGATATTGAGTTGTTGTGTGGGGCATGTAGTCCATATCTGTTGCTGTAACAGTAGCTCATGTTGAGAATAAAAAATCCCAGCTCACTGATCTGATCGGGGCAACAGTGCCTAAAATGTTGCATCATTTTGCTGAGAGATGTTTTACTCTGTGGTCATCTTAGATGAGTAGTTTTATGGACAGAAACCAGCAGGTCACTCAGTGTTGGCTTTGTGCTAATGTGTCAGAGATGCTGGTGTAACTGAAGTAATGTTAAGTCCTTAAAGTCATATTCTTTTATTGTCATGACTATTTTTATTTTTGTATGATACCTGATTTATATGGAATATGGCTGAAGTAAACTAAAATACTTTTAGACTTTAGTCATTTGTTTAATAGTAATTTAACATTATATAATTCACATATAAAACTATGAATTGTAATTTTAAATGGTTTAAAAGCATGTAGAATAGCACATGTAGGCAAGTATATTTCTCCCTTTTTTTATCAAGAAGCAAAAACAAAAAGGAAAAGGGTTCAGTGGTTGAATCATCCGTCCCCACCAACGCCAAAACCAAATCTACACCCTTGCCTTCAGCAGTAGATTGTTACAGCTACAGTGTAAGATGAAGCATTATCATAGACACGTGTCTTCATCCCAGCAGCAGTCAAGCTGTACAATGCACACATACCTGCTAAAATATGCATGGATATATTACCACTCCTAATGCACTTTTATGTAAATATGTTTTCTCAGGAAACCTTGGCAGGCATTCATGTGGATGTTACTTTGAAACATCCCACTTCCCTTTACATTCTTGGAAACCAGGTGTTTATACACCTCTCCGCATGTAATTATTTGTTATTATTAATCTCTGGCTCTCTTCAGAGCGTGTCTTTTGTCCTGTCCTTATCCACTCACCCCTAAGAGGTCACGGCAGATGGCCCCGCCCCTCCCTCAGCCTGGTTCTGCAGGAGGTTTCTTTCTGTTAAAAGGGAGTTTTTCCTTCCCACTGTTGCCAAAGTGCTTGTTCATAGGCGGTCATATGATTGTTAAGGTTTTCTCTGTTGTTTTGTATTACTGTAGGGTCTTTAGCTTACAATATGAAGCTGGCTTGAGGCAGCTGTTGATTTTATTTGGCGCTATATCAATAAAAACAAATTCAAATGAAATAAGGCCAATTTAAGTATACTGCAAAAAGTACGGTGGCCCTGAGAGGTGGACCGGTTTGTCTATTACACGCTTTGCTGTGATATCGGGTTTCACACAACGTTCTGACGGCCTGTGACCATCAGGCACCAAAAGGCATATCACAACTACTGCAACTAATGCACAACACCTAAATTTCATTGTTTCAAAGGCTTAGCCTGTGATCTATGTGCAATTACTGAACGTATCACAGTATGCCATGTAATAGCCCCCTGCCCCACAGAAGCAAATGTTATTACAGTCTCCATTAGCAAAGCATCATCATAACTCAGCTGCTGCTGTAACATGAGGCTCAAATGACAGCAGAGTAGTTTCTACTTACGCTAACATCTTAACACACTCTCTCTTTTCTTCCTCCCTTTATCTTAGCAGGATAGTTCTTCTTGTTGTTCTTGCTAAGAATCCTGGCAAGAATAAAAGACACAAACAAAATCTTAAGTTTCTTGTGGTGCTGAAAAAACAATATAAACACCTAATGAATAACTACGCCACATAAGGAACAAGCATTTACCAAAGTATACAAAATCAATGACACCAACAGATATGGCCAAAGTTCAGAGAAGCAATGACAGAAGACAAACAATGATTTATTGCAGCATTAATCTAAGTTTACTGTTATATTTTTTATGTTCAATTTACATTTTGATCAACATTTTATCATTTTTGATGGAAACACATTCCAAAATTATATTTCACATAAGAAAATTAAAGAGAAAAGAACAAAACAAATGGAGAATACCAACAGCGATTGGTAAACAAACTAAATAATGCACTTGGTGTTGATGCTTTCACGCACTAACCCATCTAAAGCGTGCAGTACTAAATGCTTCTTATTGTGCTTTCTATTCTAATCAATGTACTTTATACAACATGCCTCATTCACACAAGTGCTTTTTTCTATGCTTTGTCTTACTTCACACTTTCGTGAATGAGTAAAGTCTTGATTAAATTATAACAATAAAATGCAACAGTGCTGTAAATAAGGCAAGACTTTAAAGCATTTAAATTGTAGTTAATTATTTAAAATTTTAAAATATTTTTTGAGTTCATTTAATAAAAACAATATTGTACTGACAGCTATACTTGATCAACGTGTAATTTTGTTTTCCAAAGAAATGGTTATTCTCATAAATCTGTTAATCCATTAAAATTACATGAGAGTGTGTTCTGGTTTGTGGAAACCTCCATCTTGAACACAGTGACGGTTTCAGCTAAAGAGCTCTCAGTGTTTGTGTCTGCAGCTTCAAACTCAAGATATGAAGAACTGTACCTGTGTTTGATCACCTAAGAAGTGGTCCCCTTCACCGAAAAGGGAAAACAGAGGATAGAGACAATGTGGCATCTGGATAATATGTCCTCCTCCTCACCTCACCTCAAGCTAACATACAAGAACAGAGTTAAACTTGCTTATTTATTCCAGATATTGTTATAATCACTTATTATTAGCAGATTAGATATACCACCCTCCCGTCTCTGGACAGCTGTCAACAATTTTAGGCTTCGGTGTCCTAAAAATGACACTTTCGCTCTGATAAACAATTTTACTACATTCTCACATTGTACAGCTGACTGGAACAAGGTTATATCCAAGAAAGTTTGAAAAACTCCCCTCAATATTGCTGTCATTGGACAGAAGTGAGTTTCACTGACTCATATCAGACTCATTTCACAAACTTTTCAAGTATCCTCCAGAGTCAGTAAACATGTACACGTTTGATAGCTGCAGTAAACAGTGGACTGACAGACACACACAAACTCTAACTGTCTTGTCTTCTTGTATGTCTTTGATAATGTTTTCTTATCCCTCATTAGCAGCCCCATGAAAGCTACTACACATGCATAACAGCTCTCCACATGCAAGTCATACTTTCTTCTTAAACCATAGGTTATATCCTGTATATAACACATGAAACATAATTGCTTTCTTGTTATGATGCCTCCAACAAGCTTGGAATGTACATGTATTTGTTCACAGGCAAAAAAACAACAATTCTGACGGTCATAGCAAAATTAAAAGTAAAACTCTCCTCCTACAGGAAATCATCTCTTAGAGGTAATAACTTTACCCAAACCTTCTCAGCTTGTTATAATAATAGACTAATTCAGGCAACTATTTTAAATAATATTTTTACAGTTGTCAGTCTATATGCTCCTAATAATAATGACCCAGCTTTGTGTCATACATTTTCTCTCAAATATCTGATCTTATTGGAAACTTCAACAGCTTTTGACACTGTATTGAACACCTTAATAGATCGCTCCAGTCATTCAGCAAATATTAGGCATTCACAATCTGCCAAAATAATAACAGGAATATATTTGGAGGATGTTGGTCTCAGTCTGAGTATACTCTTTTCTTTCCAATACAATGATTTTCTTGAAAAGATTTTGTTTTTTCTTACAGGTAATTCTGTTTTTGAAAACAGTTTTAGAATACATCCTAAGTGAGCACACCCCCCTCACTGCTGACTCATTTTTAATCATCTTCCACAATTTAATATCTCCCTGTTAATGGATTTATCAGGAAAGAGTGAACAAACTTCATGCAAACAAATGATTCTCCTGATACATTTCTGGCTTTACTTTGGGAAACAGTGGGAAGTAAAACAGTCATGTGGTCAAAAGTGAATCCATTCATTAAAAAAATGTAAATTTATAAATAAAGGTAAAAATGTCCCTTTTAAAGTGTTGTAATGCAAAAGAGCCTGAAACAACTAAGAGTTATTAACTTTGTTCAGAAGGATGTAATAATACCGCCTCCACAAACTAGCTAATTTCAATCCACAATGTACTTGATGGGGCTGAAACATAATCCATGTGTTTGATTAGTCATGCCTGCAGCTGCTGGAAGGGGGCGCTGCAGCCACGATGCCTCCTTTGGAATGAAGCTGAAGGAGAAGCATAGCGTCCCAGCGTCTTCACTGATTTATCCCCTTTACAGGTACAGAATGATATCGACCCAGAACAACAGCATCTGATTTTGATATGGAAAACAAATTACATTCAAAGATGCAAAATGTGGGGTGACTTTAGCTCAGGAAGTAGCGTTTGTTATCAGTTGCTTTGGAAGGGTGGTGGTTGGGTCCCTAGCTGCTCCAGTCTGCACACTTTATATCCTTGGGCAAGATACTAACCCCCAGTTGTTCTCTGTTGGGTTTGTTAAGAGGAGAGATTCCCCGAACATAACCGTGAGCCACTGCTAATTTTACTGTTAATGTTTTCATGGTGGTTGAACCAGGGGGTTAAAGGGGGATATGGTAGGTGGGGGGGACCCTCACAGGTGTAGTGGTGCAGCATGGGGGGAAGGATCACTCAGGCATGAGTCTCATCATTTGTTTAGTGAGCTCCAACAGATTTTTGTTGTTCACTGCTCTTTGCGTATTTAGCCAGCTGAATTATGGTTATGAGAACAATCAGGCTGTAAGCATTTTTATTCTTTTTGCTCTGTACTGTTTCCAGCACATTTCCAGTATGTGGTGAGTGGGGGTGGGTTACAAGGCTGTGGGGGGAGGTGTGGGAGTTGGACTGCAGGGCCAAGCCAAGCACATCCAATTTAAATATGCAAATGTTATCACAGGGAGTTGTAACAAGAAACATGGTACCAATGAGGGAGAACAGAGAACAACACAGGACTTAATATAATTAAATGTTTGCTACTGTCGGGCTGCCTGATCAAGAATCACTTATCTCATTTTGAAGTTATAGAAAACATGGTTAACATTTCTCCTTAAACACCTCCAGGGGAAAATATAAACAGTATGTTTTTTATTATATACAACCTAATCCTGACTTCACAAGTGAGCAGGCTGAAGACCCTAAACCTGTTTGTTCACAAGAATGAGATGGTTTAAGAGATTTATATGGCACAGCTTTGTCGATTTCCTGAAGCCAGGAGTCTCTATCAAATAATTTAGGTCAGAAACCTTGCAGACCTCTAGAAAGGGACCACTGTATTTCACCTGAAAGGTGAGGTAGCAAAGGCCAAAAGTGCAAGGACACAGTCCCCAAGACTGAACTGGCATTCCACATCCTGCCTGTCATAGATTTTATTCATCTTTTCCAGTGAGCTCTCCAACCTCTCTTTAGCTATTTTACCTGCCATATGCTGCCATCCAAGCGACGTCTTTTTCAGGGACGTCTCTGCTTATTTCAGCAGGACAATGCAAAGCCACATTCTGCATGTGTTACAACAGCGTGGCGTCGTAGTAAAAGAAGAGTGCGTGTGCTATAGTGGCCTGCCCGCAGTCCAGACCTGTCTTCCATTGACAATGTGTGATGCATTATGCAGCACAAAGTACAACAACGGAGACCCCGGGCTGTTGAGCAGCTGTTGTACATCAAGCAAGAATTGGAAAGAATTCCCCCTACACGGCTTCAAGTGTCCTCAGTTCCCAAACACTTATTAATATTAATACATAATACATTTACATACGCCTTTCAAAAACCCAAGGTCACCTTCTAAAAGAACAAAAATTAATGAAAGGAGCAATAGTCATAAATCCATAAAATAAGTTAAAATTGCAAAACAGAACTTAAATAAAATCAGCATGAGGAGGAAAAATCGGCGAGGAGCAGAGCGACTGAAGGCTCTGTTCCCCATAGTGATGAGACGTGCGGACAGAACAGTAAGATGAATAGCAGATATTCTGTCCCTCCTGTTATTTCTAAGGTATGTTTTTTATAATTTTGTTATATGGCGGGTCATAATCATTCGTTCTGTAATTAACTGTTGCAACATGTCAGAAAATATGTTTATTCCTGATCTTGTCTGGGCAGAGCCTGCTCAAAGAGGGACAAGAAAACAGGATTGACTGGCCACTAGGGCTAGTCACAAAGACCTTCCCCAGTCAAGATGGCAGAGTAAGGAAGATCAAAGTCAAGATCATCCACAGTGGCGAATGTAGAGTGTACCTGAGACCCATCAGTGAAGTCGTCTTGTTGGTACCTAAGAGCTAAGTCTGAAAGACTCTTAATATCCTTTGTAATAGTGGGATTCAGCTTTAGTTGGTGTGACGTCCTGCAGACGTCAGGCGGGGAGTATTCTGTCCCTCCTGTTATTTCTAAGGTATGTTTTTTATAAGTTTGTTATATGGCGGGTCATAATCATTCGTTCTGTAATTAACTGTTGCAACATGTCAGAAAATATGTTTATTCCTGATCTTGTCTGGGCAAAGCCTGCCATCTAGTGGGTTGACAGGGTAGCACCATGTTAGAGCGCAAGCAGTGGTTTTCTCCCAGCGCTCGACAGGGAAGGTCCATTTGGCTGTGTCTCTGTAAATTCCTGCATCTGACGCCCTTGAAAAGGCATAATCTGTAAGTGTGGCAAAACGGTTTATTGTTCCCACTTATTAGTACCTTGTTCAGCAAAGTAATGAGCTTCTTGTGTGTTTAGCGAGTTTGTTACATTACTAGCACAAGCTAGCTGTTAGCCCTTTGTTTAGCCTGCTAACATGAAGCATACCAGCATGTGGTGTTAGCTGTATTTCTTACCATCTCTGTATCTCTTGATTGTGTAGTGACTGTTTACATAAGTCAACAATAGTTAATGTAATCTTTGTGTATTTGTATGGAGAGTGAATACACTGTATTCTGTTTCTGTTATTACAGTTTTACAAAAAAAAAAGGAAAATAAGGATCAGTAAAGCTCTGAAGAATGCCACACGGTCTCCTGAGTGTTTACTGAAGCCATTTAATGTTTAGCTCACTGCATAAGCTGGATAGAGACGTTCAGCTGAGGGCAGAAGAGTAAAATGATTGTCCACGCATCAAGTGCACTGCCAGGATCCTGAGACACTCCAGCGACAGCAATCATGTCCAACCACGGGGACACCTCACAGCTTTCACAGCTGGAAGTCAGGTCGGAATGCAGATCAGCAGCTTCACGCCGGTCAAACAGCTCAGCAGCTTCACGCCGGTCAAACAGCTCAGCAGCTTCACGCCGGTCAAACAGCTCAGCAGCAAGCCTTGCTGCAGCACGAGCTGAAGCCGAAGCTGCTCGAGCAAGAGCAGAATATGCCAAACGCCAAATAGACATGGAGGTCGAAAAGGCCCGGATGGAGGCAGCGCTAAATGCTCTGAAGCAGGAGGGAGAAGCAGAAGCAGCACTTGCAGCTGCAAGGGTCCTAGAGGCTGCAGTTCTGGACCAAGCAGAGTCTGTGAAGCCACCAGACATTCCTGCCACAATAGCTGCGGCTGTCAGCCGCACTCAAGAGTATGTAGATACCCACTTCCACAATAACACTAATATGGAAGGTGAGTCAAAACACAGTAGAGAGCAAAAATGTGACTTAGACAACACCCACACTACAGGGCCGGACATATCAGCAGCAGCTGCGCGTGGGTACCCCCCCAGTTCTCCACCCATTTGGCAGCCCAAACTTCCACCTCCCCATTGGTCCAACTATGTTGGAGCAGCCAAACCACAACGACAAGCAGATGTATCAGACCTCGCTGCCCTCCTCTCGCGTCGTGACCTACTGACAGCAGGACTGACAGTGTTTGATAACAAGCCAGAGACTTATCTAGCATGGAGATCTACGTTTCACAATGCCACTGAAGATTTAAACCTAAAGTGCAGTGAAGAACTTGATCTGCTCACTAAGTGGCTTAGTGGGGAGTCTCTCCAGCATGCTCTGAGAATCAGGGCTGTCCATGTTAACAATCCAGAAACAGGTCTTCAGCGTTTATGGCAAAGGCTAGACAGGATTTATGGCTCATCAGAAGTTATTGAAGCTTCTCTGTTCAAACGCCTAGAGAGCTTTCCCAGAGTTACTCCGAGAGACAATCACCTTCTACAGGAACTTGCAGATCTCCTCCTGGAACTTGAAGCAGCAAAAAACGAAGGATATCTGCCAGGCCTCAGCTTTCTTGACACTCCAAGAGGCATAAACCCAATTGTGGAAAAACTCCCACATACCCTGCAAGAGTCATGGATCAAACAGGGGTCCAAGTATAAGAAAGAACACAGAGTGCACTATCCGCCTTTCTCCTACTTTGTCCAGTTCGTAAATAGCAATGCTGAAATGAAAACTGACCCCAGCTTCATCCTACAAAATTACAGCACTGGGCACATGAAGATAGAAAGGCCACTGGTGAGACAATCACATTTTAGAGCCCCGCTAACAGCAAACAAAACACAGGTTGGCACACCCAGCAACAAATCTAACACTCACTCTCAGTTCCACGATCAGGACCTGTTTAGAGCGCAATGGAGACGTGTACAGTACCTAGCCAACGTCTTCTGGGGACGATGGAGGAGAGAGTACCTCAGCGGGCTACAGGGTCGTCGCAAGTGGAGGGCATCAACGCCCAATCTACAAATTGGAGATGTGGTCCTGCTCAAAGAGGGACAAGAAAACAGGATTGACTGGCCACTAGGGCTAGTCACAAAGACCTTCCCCAGTCAAGATGGCAGAGTAAGGAAGATCAAAGTCAAGATCATCCACAGTGGCGAATGTAGAGTGTACCTGAGACCCATCAGTGAAGTCGTCTTGTTGGTACCTAAGAGCTAAGTCTGAAAGACTCTTAATATCCTTTGTAATAGTAGGATTCAGCTTTAGTTGGTGTGACGTCCTGCAGACGTCAGGCGGGGAGTATTCTGTCCCTCCTGTTATTTCTAAGGTATGTTTTTTATAAGTTTGTTATATGGCGGGTCATAATCATTCGTTCTGTAATTAACTGTTGCAACATGTCAGAAAATATGTTTATTCCTGATCTTGTCTGGGCAAAGCCTGCCATCTAGTGGGTTGACAGGGTAGCACCATGTTAGAGCGCAAGCAGTGGTTTTCTCCCAGCGCTCGACAGGGAAGGTCCATTTGGCTGTGTCTCTGTAAATTCCTGCATCTGACGCCCTTGAAAAGGCATAATCTGTAAGTGTGGCAAAACGGTTTATTGTTCCCACTTATTAGTACCTTGTTCAGCAAAGTAATGAGCTTCTTGTGTGTTTAGCGAGTTTGTTACATTACTAGCACAAGCTAGCTGTTAGCCCTTTGCTTAGCCTGCTAACATGAAGCATACCAGCATGTGGTGTTAGCTGTATTTCTTACCATCTCTGTATCTCTTGATTGTGTAGTGACTGTTTACATAAGTCAACAATAGTTAATGTAATCTTTGTGTATTTGTATGGAGAGTGAATACACTGTATTCTGTTTCTGTTATTACAGTTTTACAAAAAAAAAAAGGAAAATAAGGATCAGTAAAGCTCTGAAGAATGCCACACGGTCTCCTGAGTGTTTACTGAAGCCATTTAATGTTTAGCTCACTGCATAAGCTGGATAGAGACGTTCAGCTGAGGGCAGAAGAGCAGATGAGGATCTGAGAGGGCAGGAAACAGTGGTGATATGGAGCAGGTCACACAAATAGGAAGGCGCAGATTTATGGATACACGTGTACGTGAGAAGTAAGGGAGGCCAAATAAGAGGGAGTTGCAGTAATCAATACGGGACGTAATAAGACTATGGACGAGGATGGCAGCAGCATGGGGAGTAAGGACGGGACGAAGTCGGTTAATGTTACGTAAATGGAAGAATGCATACCAGGTTATGTAATTAATGTGAGACTGGAATGAGAGAGTACTGTCAAATATGACACCCAAACTCTTAACCTGAGGGGAGGGAAGGGTAGGAGAATTTTTAATGTTAATGGAAAAACTGTGTTAAGATAGAGGCCGTGCCAACAAGTAAAAGTTCTGTTTTATTACTGTTGAGTTTAAGAATTAGAGGAGAACCAGGACCTAATCTCAATAAGACAGTTTGAGAGGGAGGTAGGTGGGAGGGATGAACTGGGTTTAGAAGAAATGTAGAGCTGGGTGTCATCGGCATAACAGTGAAAATTGATATTATATGTATATTATTGAGTACTGTTAAAAGGTAAGGTGATATAACACAGTGGTAAACATGTCGCAGCTTTTTTTGAAACGTGTTGCAGACATCAAGTTCAAAATGAGTGAAGATTGGGGGTGGGCGTCCAGGTACACACTGGCTCACTCCTTGGCGGCCGCTTATCGGGGCCTGGAGCCTGGGGCTCGCTCGGGCCCCTTCGGGGGTGGGGTGCCCCCGGCCTCTCGGCCTGGGGCTCGGTCACTCAGGCACAGCTGGCGGCCAGCGGAGCTCACGGGCGCGTCACTGCAACTCCCCCTGGCTTCTGCTCCGCGGCTGCTGAGTGAGCCCTCATCTGGGACTCTCCTCAGCTCTTTCTGGGACAGTGGCGCGGCTGCCCCTCTGTTGGTCTTCCTTGGTCTCTTGTGTTCTGGGGGCCTCTGGATGTCTGGAGTTTTGATCTCCTCCATACCTGCTTCACACCCTGGAGGACGGGGCTGTGGCCCCCCCACACTCCCTAGCAGATCGTTACATGGAGAAACCTTTGGAATACAAGCGCGCTGATCCACACAGGTATGCACACGGGTGTTCACCCAAATTACACCTTTCTTGGCTGCTACTTCGAAGCACATCTGTCCTGCGTGCTGCACAACAACATTGAATATTTAGTATTTACTGCTGTTTACACTTAGCTAGATTAATGCGATGGTGTTGTGTTTAGTATGTTGCTTTGGGGGGTTTTTTGTCTTTTTTTGCTTGTTTTCTATTCTTCTCTCAACAGGTGATCCAGGAGATTTTTATTTTTTTTCTCCCCCCCTTTCTCACTGTCCCTCTCCCCTTCTGTTTTTCCTTTCCTTCCTCTTTCTTTCTCCCTTTCCTATCCCTCACTCATGTCTGTCCCGTCTGTAACATCTGAAAATAAAATATAATAAATAATAAAAACAAAGATCGACCAAATGGACCAATACGGCAATGCCACGATGATCCATTTGGCAAAGTAAATCCATTGGGTATCCTTGTTGGTCTTCAGACAACAATTCTGATGGCTAAAGAACCAAATGGGACAGGCGGGAAAAAAAAAAAAAATGAGTGAAGATTTGCAAAATAAATTTTATTAGTTTGAACATTAGATAATTTGTCTTTGCAGTGTATTCAACTGAATATGGGTTGAAAACCAAATCATTGCAAATCATTATATTCTGTTTTTATTTATGTTTTACACAACGTCTCAACTTCATTGGAACTGGGGTCATACACTTCATTGCCAGAAGTATAGACTCACCCAGTCTACACTTCATGAAATGGGTTTCCATGGCCAAGCAGCTGCATCCGAGCCTTACGTGATTATGGCATGGGGTTGTTTTTCAGAAGTTGGGTTTGGCCTCTTACTTTCAGGGCCTCTTACTATGAACACGGCGGTGTGTCCTAATCACATGAATGATTTCAAATGAAGGAGCACCAAGATGCAGCAAAAAAACAAAACAAAAAACAAGACATGTTATCTCCTTTCCTATCTGTGGAAAAATGCACCATGGAAACTGTATGGCTACACCTGGCATTGGGTTGATTGGGAGTGACGGCATAGAGAGAGAAAGTGATATCAATAGTAAGTGTGAAAGATTCGTGACATTTACAGTGTTTGGAGTTTATAGTTGGTTTGTAGTGTCGTTGTCTTTTTTGTTTGTTTGTTTTGTGCATAAAAATAATGGGGCCACTACCACATATAATACGCATTTAAAGATAAGAAAATGAGTCGTTACAAATGTTCACAGTAAAATTCGACCGTTTCCAACTCAAATTGTTTTTTTGTGTGAGTTAAGGTCATTAAATACAGTATGTCAAAAGTCAGAGATGTGAGATGGTGCTGAAAATACCAGATACCAAGGCAAGGTAAACACTTTTGCAAGGTAAAACACAGCGTAAGGTAAAATTAAAATATGAAGTCCAAAGTAGTCAAAAATGAGCAGTTATGCTGCAGACCATAGACTCCAGAGGGTTAATGCTTCAACATACTGTGGATGAGCAAATTTGGTGCAGCAAAACTCGTCTGGCCTGACCTCAACTGATAGAACACCTTTGGGATAAATTAGAGCAGCGAGTGCAAAAATGCAAAATGACCACAAACTGCTAAAGCTTGTGGAAAACCTTCCCAGAACAGTGGAAGCAGTTATAGCTGCAGAGGGTGGGCTGAGATATTAAAAACCCTATGGATTAAGAACTGAATGTCACTCAAGTTCATATGTGTGCGAAGGCAGATGAGTGAATACTTTATAATATATAGTGATTTTCAGTGAGCAAAGTGGTTTTCATGTTTTTGGCTGAACTTTGGGATAGATAAAATATTTCTTATGTTATGATTGTTACATTTTTGCAATCGCAATGTACAGTTTTATTTCTAATGGTGATTTTAAAAAAGGGTGAATCATAGATTTATATTTTATTAGGGCACCCTTCTCTGTCTGAGACAGACAGTATATTGAAAATAGAGGGAGGGAGGGACTGTTTACAAAATGCATGCTTTAAGCAAAGATCAGAATTTAACAATCATTTCTGCGGTAATGAGACAGAGGCTGTACAGAGCCCAGTGAGGAAAATGTAAAGAAGTGGAAGTGCTAGTTACAGTTAATGGTTTATTTTCTGTGATGTAGCTGGAAGAACCACAGAGGTTTGGGTTTTTTTGTCTTTCCATCATGCTTTCCCCTACCCCTTTTTCCCCATCCCCCAACAACTGAACCCCCTGCTGCACTCCCCACGACCCCTCAGGATCTCCAAGGCTCTACCAATGAGCACTCTACATCCGTATTCCTTCCCAGAGACAAGAACCTCCAGCTCTGGTGAAATCCTTCCCTCTGACAGTCATAATGCGCAACACCAATCACATGCTTGACACCAAATGATTCCACATCATAGAGTTGCCAAATAAAAAAAGCAAATAGTATGTAGAATTTCATGGTTGCTACCCCTGAGCATGATATCTGCCCGCCTAATGAAGCCATTTGCAAAGAACAAAAGACAAACAATTTTGATTTCTCATTCTACTGAAGTGAAATGTCCTTGCATCTTAGATGTTTTACTCTAAATAAAAGTCCTGGACAGTTGTGGTCATTATTGTCCTGTTTCACATTTGCAGCTTTACTGGAAGCCTTCTTTTGCATCAGAATAGAGTTGGGCCGGATATGCAGAACAGCATGCTCTGGATTAAATTAAATCAGCATAATGTCAGTATCAGTCACAACATGTCAGTTTTGGGAACTGAGATCATATTATATTTATATGGCATCATTTAAAATAACCCAAAAGAAACAAAATAGCTGTGTGTCCTTATGCAGTCAGTTCATGTTCATGCAATCTTCAAGAAATAGAATCAACAGAATCTCTATAAGCATTTTTAATACCCACTGGACTTTACAGGAGGAACAATCAAGGTGCTAAAAGGAAAGTTGTTCATTTCTGGCAATGCAAGAAATACAGTCATATGAAAAAGTTTGGGAACCCCTTTCAGCGTGCATAATAATTCACTCTTCTTTTAAAAACAAAACATAATAGTGGTGTGGCTTTCATTTCCTAGTCACATCTGAGTACTGGGATGTTTTACAAAGTAGTATTTAGTTGTACAAAATTAAATCAAATGTGAAAAACTGTGCAAAAATTTGGGTACCCTTGTAATTTTGCTGATTTAAATGCATGTAACTCCTTAATACTAATTACTTGCAACACCAAATTGGTTGGATGAGCTCTTTAAGCCTTGATCTTCATAAACAGGTGTGTCCCACCATGAAAAACAGGAAGCCAAGGTTGTGTTTCTCTTTGACTGTTTGGCTTCTCCTCTGAAGAGTGACAGGATGGGATCATTAAGATAACTCTAAAAAGATCTACTCCCGCACCATCGAAAGCATCCTGGTCTGCTGTCCATCTACACCAAGCGGTGCAAGACAAAAGCTAGGAAGATTAGGATGGACCTCTCCCATCGCAACAATGGACTCTTCTTACTGTTGAGGTCTGGGAAATGCTTCCACTCCCTTAAGGCCAAAAAAGAGAGACTGAGGAGGAGCTTCTTCCCTCAGGCTATTAAGGTCCTGGACTCTCCCACATACATCACCACACGTACTCTGGTTTTTTGCACACATAATTTATAATTTCTTCTTTCTTTCTTCTTTCTTCTTATTAATAATTTCTTACGTGTAATTCTTATTTGCAGTTAAAATCTGTAAATTTTGTAGTAATCTGTAAATCTTACTGTCAATTCTTACTGCCATTTAATGGTCGGGCATTGCACAGCAATAAGCATTTCACCACATCGTACTGTGTAAGCTTCTGTGCTTGACAAATAAAATTTGAATTTGAAGATCTGAATGTTCAGTATCATGGTTCAGAGGAAGGTTACAAAAAGCTATCTCAGAGGTTTAAACTGTAAGGAGTGTAATCAGGAAATAGAAGGCCACAAGCACCATTGCTGTTAAACCCAGGTCTGGAAAGCCAAGAAACATACAGGAGCTGCATATGTGGTGAATTGTGAGAATGGTTACAGACAACCCACAGATCACCTTCACAGACCTGCAAGAACAGCTTGCCGATGATGGTGTATCTGTACATTGTTCTACAATGCAGCACAATCTGCACTCACACCACAAACTGAGTCGCTTGTTAGACTGTTGCTTATTATTATAAGTTCCTTATTAGACTCAACTGGTTTCTCTCAAAATGTAAAAGAACCCACCCACCACTTTAATCACACTCTGGATCTTGTTTTAACATATGGCATAGAAACTGGACATTTAACAGTGTTTCCTGAAAACCCTCTCCTGTCTGATCATTTCCTGATAACATTTACATTTACAATAATTGATTACACAGCGGTGGAGAGTAGACTTTATCAAAGTAGATGTCTTTCTGAAAGCGCTGTAACTAAGTTTAAGAATATAATCCACCCACTGTTATCATCTTCAATGCCCTGTACCAACACAGAGCAGAGCAGCTACCTGAACGCTACTCTAAGGTCGATTACCTTGTTAATAATTTTACCTCCTCACTAAGTACGGCTCTGGATACTGTAGCTCCTGGAGAAATATTTTGCTGCTTTATAAGAAAGCCCTCCGCAAAGCCAGAACATCTTACTATTCGTCACTGATTGAAGAAAATAAGAACAACCTGTCACGGCTGCCGGGGTGAGCCATGTGGTGTTGGAGGAAAAGGACTCAAAATGCAGGCAATGACTGATGATATGAGTGACGTTTATTTACAAGTGGCGGAGTGACAGAACAGACAAAGAGGCATGACAAATAACTGAAGAAACCTAAACTGGGCAAACTAAGAGCAAACCTGAAAATAATGACGAAACGGGGTGAAGGGCACAGAGACGCAGACCATAGAACCAAAACACCATGAAACGCAGACGAGTCGACAACGAGCACAGACCGACACCCACTATATATACACACACGAGGAGACCAGGTAATGGCACACAGGTGGGAAGCACAGCTGATTCTAATACACAAGACGACCTGAGGGCACAAGCTGAACACAGTGACAACAGACACAGACCTTCAAAATAAAACAGGAAATCCACAACACAAACTCGGGGACACGAACAGGGCACAAGGGGAGCACAGAGAACCAGACAAGACGCTGAACTAAACAGACAGATTCACAAGCAGACAGTGTGACACCATAGACAGACCGAGGAAACACAGAGAAGTGGGAGCAGGCAGGCATAGAACAAAAACCCTAACAAATGGCAAACCTTAACAAACGATATAACAGAATAAACAAGCACATAGAATAATACAAAGAAACACAAAACACTGAGTTGACAGACTCAGGACCATGACACAACCCCAGGTTTCTCTTCAGCACTGTAGCCAAGCTGACAAACAGTCAGAGCTCTGTTGAGCCAACCATCCCTTTAACGTTAACTAGTAATGACTTCATGTAATATAGTAATGACTTCATGAACTTCTTCTGCCTCCCTGGGAAAGTCTATGCCAGGGTGCTGGAAAGGAGAGTTCGTCCGCTAGTCGAACCTCGGATACAGGAGGAACAATGCAGTTTTCGTCCTGGTCGCGGAACACTGGACCAGCTCTTTATCCTCTCCAGGATACTTGAAGGTGCATGGGAGTTTGCCCAACCAGTCTACATGTGTTTTGTGGACTTGGAGAAGGCATTCGACCGTGTCCCTCGGGGTGTCCTGTGGGAGGTGTTGCGGGAGTATGGGGTGTCTGGCCCATTGCTACGGGCCATTCGATCCCTATACAACCGTTGCAAGAGCTTGGTTCGCATTGCCGGCAATAAGTCGGACTCGGGAGCTGAGTGTAAAAGCGAAGCTCTCAATTTACCGGTCGATCTACGTCCCTACCCTCACCTATGGCCACGAGCTGTGGGTAGTGACCGAAAGAACGAGATCGCGGATACAAGCGGCAGAAATGAACTTCCTCCGAAGGGTGGCTGGCCTCTCCCTCAGAGATAGGGTGAGAAGTTCGGCCATCCGGGAGGGGCTCAGAGCAGAGCCGCTGCTGCTCCACATTGAAAGGAGCCAGCTGAGGTGGTTCGGGCATCTGACAAGGATGCCCCCTGGGCGCCTCCTGGGTGAGGTGTTCCAGGCATGTCCCACCGGGAGGAGGCCCCGGGGCAGACCCAGGACACGCTGGAGAGATTATATCTCTCGGCTGGCCTGGGAACGCCTTGGTGTTCCCCCGGATAAGCTGGAGGAGGTGGATTGGGAGAGGGAGGTCTGGGCCTCTTTGCTTAGGCTGCTGCCCCCGCGACCCGGCCTCGGATAAAGTGGATGAAGATGGATGGATGGATGGAACTTCTTCACAAATAAAATTTTTATCATTAAAGAAAAAATTACCAATAATTATCCCACAGATGTAATATTATCTACAGCTACTCTTAGTAGTTAAGTTAGACTCTTTTTTTCTCCAATTGATCTTTCTGAGTTATCTTCAATAATTACTTCCTCCAAACCATCAACGTGTCTTTTAGACCCCATTCCTACAAAACTGCTCAAAGAAGTCCTTCCATTAATTAATTCTTCGATCTTAAATATGATCAACCTATCTCTAATAATCAGCTATGTACCACAGGCCTTCAAGCTGGCTGTAGTTAAACCTTTACTCAAGAAGCCATCTCTAGACCCAGCAGTCTTAGCTAATTATAGGCCAATCTCCAACCTTCCTTTCATATCAAACATCCTTGAAAGAGTAGTTGTCAAACAGCTAACAGATCATCTGCAGAGGAATGGTTTATTTGAAGAGTTTCAGTCAGGTTTCAGAGCTCATCACAGCACAGAAACAGCTTTAGTGAAGGTTACAAATGATCTTCTTATGGCCTCTGACAGTGGACTCATCTCTGTGCTTGTCCTGCTAGACCTCGGTGCATCGTTCGATACTGTCGACCATAATATCCTATTAGAGCGATTAGAACATGCTGTAGGTATTACAGGTACTGCACTGGTTTGTATCATATCTATCTAATAGACTCCAGTTTGTGCATGTAAATGGAGAGTCCTCTTCACACACTGAGGTTAATTATGGAGTTCCACAGGGTTCAGTGCTAGGACCAATTCTGTTTACATTATACATGCTTCCTATGGGCTGACTGTAGCTCAGGAGGTAGAGCAGGTCACCTACTGATCGAAGGTTGGTGATTCAATCCCTGGCTCCTCCAGTCTGCATGTCAAGTATCCTTGGGCAAGATACTAACCCCAACTTGCTCTCTGATGCATCCATCGGAGTATGAATGTGTGTGAATCAGAAAGCACTGAGTGTAGATAAAGTGCTTGTGAGAATGGGTGTGACTGGGTGAATGTGGCATGTTGTATAGAGCGCTTTGAGTACTCCGGGAGCGTAGAAAACCGCTGTATAAGAATTAGTCCATTTACCATTTACCTTAGGCAGCATCATTAGAAGACATAGCATACATTTTCACTGCTATGCAGATGACACCCAGCTCTATCTGTCCATGAAGCCAGATAACACACACCAATTAGTTAAACTCCAGGAATGTCTTAAAGACATAAAGACCTGGATGGCTGCTAACTTTCTGCTCCTGTCATGGTCCCCGTGTCTCGCCGGCTGACTCTGTGTCAGGCCACATGTTTGTTTTCGGTGCTCATCGCGGGCTCCCGCTGCTGGCCCACCTGCTCTCATCACCACACCTGTTGCTGATTTCAGCAGATTGCCACACTACTTAAGATGGCAGACCTTTGCTAGTCTTCGCTGGATCATTGAGCTATCAGCGTCAGTCAACCTGCGAATCTTCAATCTGCAATCTGAGAGTTTTGTGACTTTCTGCTAACCTGATTTTTCTGTGTGTGTAGATCATCCCTGAAACTGTTTGGTTTTGTATTGGACGGATGAACGAGAGGAGCGGCTGTGGAGAGGAATTGGCATATTGTAAAGGAATACCAAGGAATACCTGGTCTGCGCTTGAGTCCGTTAAAAGAACCTTGTCAAAACAATCCAGCCAACATGGACTCAGCAGGACAGGACCCCGTGGGCCAGGCTCTGGCCGCTCAGGAAGCCGCTCTTGCCTGCCATGAACAGATGCTCATCCAGCTACGGAACGACATTGCCGCATTAACTCAGGCCTTTGCCCAGTTAATACCGCTGGAAGGAAATGTGCAGCCGGGAAGCCCTCAGCCAGCTAACCCCGCTCCCCGGGCGACGGCACCCACTGCAGCGACAGTTAGCCCTCCTCGGGCTGCTCTATCCCTGGACGGACCCCTGCCCACGCCTGAAGCATTCTCGGGCAAGTCTGAAAAGTACACCGTTTCCCTGGCTCAGTGTTCTTTAATTTTCTGTGAACAACAACATTTTCACAATAATGATGGAGCAAAAATCACTTGTTTTGTTCAACTTTTTAGAGGCCGTGCGCTAAAATGGGCCCAGGTTGTGCTAAGCTCTGACCCATTTCCTATACTGACTTTGTCACTAAGTTTAAGAGTGCGTTTAATCAAGGCACCGGGGCTGAGGCCGCTGCTCTCCGTCTCCTGAACTTCAAACAAGGTAAGCGGAGCATGTCCTACTACGCTATTGACTTTTGGATTTGGACTGAGGAGACGGGATGGAGCCAGGAGCGCTAAGGAGCGCTTTGTTAAATAACATCTGTGAGGAATTAAAGGATGAACTCATGATGCATGATCTACCTGCCTTCTTTAATGATTTGATGTCCCTGTGCATTAAGGTTAATGAACGGTTGCAGGCTCGCCGGTCGTAGCTAGACTTGTAGTCAAGACCGCCTAATCCGAGACCAAGACAAGACCAAGACCAGAGGGTATCGAGACCAAGACAAGACCAAGACCAAGTCGAGACGAGACCAAGACCGAGACCGAGACCGGGACAAAAAAAGACTAACTTTTGTGTGCTTTTGAGGGCTGACATGATGGTACTGACTGGCCCCAAAGTCATCTGACAAAACAGCGATCACCACCAACAACTAAAATATGAAATATGTAACTGGTTTCAGTTATACTTTATATATAGATAAAATTGTAACATCAAACTGAAGATTATAAAATTGAAATTGCATCATGTCCTATTGTAGTAGTACTAGCCAAATTACACTGTATGATACCAACTTCCCTAAAATGGATAAGGCCTGTCAACACAAAGTGATATGCAGATGTTATTTAAAAGTCAATGGTCACATTTATTTAGTCAAACAACACCATTTTAAGTAAAATTCTGTAATCAAACAATATAAAGACATGTGCACACCTCACAAGAATCAGATGCAAACTACAAATATTACATACCAATACAAATTGTGCATTAATAAGAATAAGAACAAGTGCTTAAAAGATTCTGGCATCTTGATGTCTTCAGTGGCATGAGATTACAACACGCTGCCAATGAAATCAAGCCTGTTGTTCAGTAGGGCAGGAACAATAGAACACAGACATTATGAACAAATAACAAATATCTTATGAACAAATATATAATGAACAAACAGCATATTTTCAGAGAGGAGTGAGAGAAAACAGTTCACATTTTAAAACAGTGATTGATTGCACTTCAAGAAAACTAAAGATTGCAACATCTTATAGCCTAGCCGTGCGCGGTGGGGTCTCATTTGAATGCCTCCTCTACTAAAAACCCTCTCAACAACAATAACAATAAATTATTATTATTATATAGTCACCTATTAATGACTTTTTAAGGTCATCTCTGAACCTCTTCAGCGCTGGTCCGGTTTCACCATTTTGGACATCTAAATCTACCCAGGTCAGTCCAAACTGGGGGTCGA
The DNA here is from genome assembly GCF_057382275.1 of Copadichromis virginalis. NCBI lineage: Eukaryota > Metazoa > Chordata > Actinopteri > Cichliformes > Cichlidae > Copadichromis > Copadichromis virginalis. Next base: position 35,054,189 of record NC_140638.1, read on the forward strand.
GCATGGTGGCAAGGAAGCAGATCCGATGGCTAAACGGCTCTTCTGGATCCTTTTCGTCCATGCAAATCTGCCTGAAAATTCCAGAGAACCGTTTCTCTAAGGATCTTTTCAGTGCCCTGACTATAGTTACGGCCTGGGGCATTTGTACTTCCATCTTTATAAGATGATTCTTCAAGTCCAGAACAGTGGGGACCACCATGCTAATAGTCACCTGATGATCACCTTCTGTAAGGTCTGTTGCATCAGAAAAAGGCTCAAGCAAAGCACAAAGGTCTTTCAGCTGAGCCCACTCTCGGGTTGAAAACACTAAATTCTCTGTATTGCTGCACATTTCAGTGATGGCCCCGTGGTCAAGTGTGATCAGAGCTTTTAACTGTCTGTAGGTGCTATTCCAGCGGGTGTTGTTTCCTGCTGGGATGGACTTATTGGAGCCAAAGTGTGCCTCAAACAAGTCTTTGTGGTTACTACTGCTGTGCAGCAGGTTTGTAAACTTGCTGGCTTTGGCAATGGCTCTAGCTATTGCCTTTACCTCTTTCATCCCATCACTGATTACAAGTTGCAGCGAGTGGGCGAAGCAAGAAAGACGTTCACCCGTTGACCATGGATCAGAACCTTCTGCATCCTCCCACATTGTTTCATCATCGAGGTCATCACTGCTGTCACCTTCAGGGTGCTCTACTTCTGGCATCCTGACTTTAAAGGCCCGCTTCATATTGGATGCATTATCCGTCAGAATGTAGCTTATTTTATGGCCAATGCCATACTCCTCAACTATTCTGTCAAATGCTGAGGCGATTCGTTCGCCGCAGTGCTTCCCTGTGAAACGCCTACAGTCAGGCAAAAATGATTGTAAACTGTAAGAGTCCTTGTTCTTGCAGGCAGCATGAGCAGTAACTCCCAGGAAAGTACGAAGCCTCCGGTCAGACCAGAGGTCTGTTGTTATTGCTACATTTGGCTGGACTTCCAGGGCTTTGATTATGTCACCCTTCAATTTAGTGACAAGGTGAGGTATCAGCTTCTCTGTCAAAGTGGTTCTAGACACAGGAGTGTATTTGCTATCCAAGACATTCAGGAAGTGTCTAAAATGTGGATTCTCAACGATAGACAGGGGGAGAGAGCATCCAACTATAAGGTCCACTTCCTTACTCCCATCCTCCCTTCCTTATCTTTTAGAAAAGAGCTTGTTAAAAAGCCAGGTGGTTTGTTTCAGAATTCACTAATGAAAGAACTCTGTATTCTATGTCTAGGAGTGTATTTTGCTGGGATGATCATAAATTGTAACTGAAGAGATAAACTACACAAAGGATCCTTCTTTGCTCACAAGGCAGGAAGACGTTTCCTTATTTGGTCTGTACCGGTTTGAACTGAGAACCTGCTGACACACGAACCTTTTTTCCTCTATATAAGCTGTTGTGTACTAAATAAACCTTTGAGTTGATTATGGGAAAGCAACCTGAAGCAGTCTGTGTTTCCTTGTTCTCCCAAGCTACTCCCGGCGCTGTAACTAACCCGCTGAACGGCATACCTGAGTGTTACTTTGAATAATTAGGAGTCTTATAAGGAAAGGACAAAACTCTGCTTATCGCTCACGCCACGGAGGAAACCCGGGATGGAAATTTCCTTCAACCGCTATCACTGATGTTGCAGATCCTGCCTTGTACTCCAAGTACCTACAAAACAGGGAAATAGGAATCTGTAAAACATCGGTTTCTATTCAACCACAAAAACTACTGTATCTTACAAGCACAGTAATTTTAAACCTATCAATGAGGGCAGACCTTTGCATACAAAATAACCTAATCTAATCCAGTGTGACACATATAGATCATTAGGCACAACTAGTAATAATGAAAATACTGGAGTGTTCAGGGTTGCAAGACCTTAAATAAGAAGAACAGAAAAACACTTGAATGGAATCTACAAAAGACAAAATGTCTGTGCATTAACTTTGCAGGTTGCATTAAGCCTCCTCCTGCCAGTCAGCTATCAGACACAGCTGTATTGACAAGAAATGAACTACTCAATAAAGTCTGAAGTTACACCAATACAAAATAACTGTGTCTAATAATGCTAAAATAGCCCCTACACACTGGACTGGTTTAGTAGGGCAACATAGTAGAAAACACCTAAGAAAGTCATAGTCAAAGGTCCTTAAGTTCGATTTAAGAACCTTAGGACTCAGTTTTGCGATCCGTGCTATCTGAACCAGAGCCATAGACCGCTCTGATCTGGTCTTCACTGTCAAGAACGCCGCTGTTAGCCGAGCAATGTTATAGGGACACTCTTGAAACGCCCGTCCTTACGAGTCAGCAACCACATAAATATGCCCATTAAAGTCCACAACAAACCACACCATACCAGCCCTTAAAGTGCTCACTGAAATGGTTTCAATATATTTCTGCTCAATGAATTCACCAAAATACCTAAAGTTAATGAAAATTGTTTAAGTAGCTGATAGCCACTGCTAGCGCTAGCTACCTGTACATAGCATGTAATGTAACGTTAAGTTAAAGTTAAGTCTGCAGGGACGGTTGCAAAAAACTGTCCCTACATAATTTATAATGTTTGAAGAACACATTATAAATAACAATATTACATAAACATGACCTGGTCATCTGAGGTTGGAAAGGTAGTTAGAAGAGTTTGAAGATGGATAGATGGCTACCGGCTAGCTTACCTTTGAGGGTGTTTGCGCTCCAGGTGCCTGGTGAAGGTTGAGGTAGTCCCGGCTGTCTCGGTCAAGGAGACTTTACAAAACCTGCACTTTGCCGAATGCTTCTTTTTTGCATTTACCAAAAACTCTTTGTGTTCTATGAACGCAACCTTTATGACAGACGAAGTCGCTGACATTTCTGTAACTGACCGGGCATACTGCTCAATCTAACGGGTTGCATTTAGTTGTGTTTATTTAGTATTTATTTATTTATTGTCATTGTCAAGAACAATGAAATTGCGTTTGGGGCTTCCATACAACCCAAAAAAAGAAGAAAATAATAAATACCCCTTAAAACCCAAGTGTACATATTTAACCCAGTGTGACTCCAATGCAATAAGACAATCCTTAGCAATAATGTTCGTAGAAATTCAGACAAAGACCTGAGAAACATGACAAAATACAACAATGCAACCCATTCAATATTATTGTACTGTGAGATATGATATCAGATATGATAGTTATCTATTTAAGAAAGAGGGGGGGGGGGCAGGAGGGGGAAGAGAATAAAGATATGATGCACCAATGCAGACCAGTTCATTGCTATTAAGAAGTTGGATATGGTTATTGTCCGTGAGAGGGGGGCAGAGAGTTCAGGAGCCTCACAGCCTGTGGATACAGGCTGTTGGCCAGTCTGGATGTTCTGGCCTGTATAGACCTGTACCTTCTCCCTGAGGGCAGCAGATGGAAAAGGTGGCGCGCAGGGTGATGTTGGTCCCGCAGGATACTGTGCACCCTCCTCAGACAGCGAGTGGGGAAGATATTACTGATCTCTGGCAGACTTGTTCCAATAATTCTGCCAGCTTCTTTCACCACCCGCTGGAGTGCTTGCTGATCGGCCTTGGTGCAGCTGGGGAACCACACTAGAAATCCATACGTCAGAACGCTGCTGATGGCACAGTTGTAGAAGTTCAACATCAGAGATCTGGGAATGTGTGCGCTCCGCAGTCTCCTCAGGTAGTAGAGGCGCTGTTGGGCCTTCCGTACAACTGAGGTGATATGGTTGCCCCAGGACAGGTCCTCAGTCACAGTTACCCCCAAGAATTTAAAACTGCTCACCCTCTCCACCGCCTCACTGCCAATGAAGAGAGGCAGATGGTTGTTATGGCCCCTCTTCCGGAAATCTACAATGATCTCCTTGGTCTTTTTGGTGTTTAAGACCAAGTTATTGTCGTGGCACCATGACTCTAGTTGTTGCACCTCTGTCCTATAGTTTGTCTCATCATTGTTGGATATAAGTCCGAGCACTGTAGTGTCATCTGCAAACTTAACAATGAGATTGGACGCGCAGGAGGAAATACAGTTTGAAGGGCGCGAAAGGCGAAATAATAAAATGCCACAATGTGGAGGGATTTGAGCATGGCTGAGCCACTGTGTGTCGCTGTGTGACAGCTGAGCAGCGAAAGGAAATTAATTGAGGAGCCGGCTCTCGCTCAATGGGAGTCGACTATTCTGATTCACTACAAAGCACTCTCTAAGCACGGCTCTCAGAGCTAAAGCTTTTGCGCATGATACATTATCGAACGTTACGCTGTGTGTGATGGATACTGTTGACTCCAAATCTCCCGACCACTATGCTGACCTGAGACAGCAAGACAGCGAGACCAAGACAAGACCGAGACCAAAGTACGTCGAGACCAAGACAAGACCGAGACCAAAGTACGTCGAGACCAAGACAAGACCGAGACAAAAGTACGTTGAGACCAAGACTAGACCAAGACCACGTAAAAGTGGTCTCGAGACATCCAACTCTAGTCGTAGCAAAACTACAACTCCCATAAGTCTGTGGGATTCTTGGGTACTGGCGCCATGGCTGAATCAGGCTCCTCCCGGGCACACAAGGGCGCTGATGGGGAGGAACCCATGCAGTTAGGCGGCTCCCACATTACGGCTGCAGAGCGCCAGCGCAGGATTTCGGCCGGTGAGTGCCTCTATTGCAGCCGTAAGGCACATGTCGTAACCACCTGCCCTTAGCTGATCACCTCGGTTCACAATTGGACCCCCTGCCTCATGCTCTGTGCGTTACCGGCCTATCAAGGCAACGCCTCGCAGACATCACACTTGTCACGGAACCAGTAGTGCTCCCTCTCTCAGGCAACCATTCAGAGGAGATCTGATTTTTGGTGTTTAAAGCTACTCGGATCCCACTGCAACAGCACAACCCTCACATCAATTGGCTTAAGGGATGCATCACTGGGTGGGGGGAGGAATTCCACATGCCCTGCCTCAAGGGTGCCTCACCTCCAGGCACAGAAACACCATAATCAGCTGACTTATCCAATGTTCCCTCCATTTATCACAACCTTGCTGAGGTGTTTCAAAAAGCTGGAGCCCAGTCTCTACCCTCGCATAGGCCTTATGACCCTGCCATAGATCTGCTTCCCGGAGCTCCGTTACAAACCAGTTGGCTCTATAGTCTCTCGCTACCTGAACAAGAGGCTATGGAGAAATACATCACTGAATCCCTTGCCGCCGGCCTCATTTGCGCCTCCACCTCACCAGTCGCAGCTGGCTTCTTTTTCATTGAAAAGAGAGATAAAATCCTCCGGCTGTGCATAGACTATCGCGGACTGAATAAAATCATGGTCAAGAACGAGTACCCACTCCCTCTCCTCACATCCGCCTTTGAGCTCCTCCAGAGGGCGACTGTTTTCACCAAATTAGATCTGCGAAATGCCTACCATCTGGTTCGGATACGCGAATGGGACGAATGGAAGACCGCCTTCAACACACACCTCGGGCACTTTGAGTACTTAGTCATGCCATTCGGTCTCACCAATGCCCCATCAGTTTTCCAAGCCTTGGTGAATAATGTGCTCAGAGACTTCATTAACCGGTTTGTTTTTGTGTACCTAGATGATATCTTGATTTTTTTCCAAAGCTCAGCCCAAACACGAGAACCATATCAGGCAGGTTCTTTAATGTCTCCTCGAAAACCGGCTATTCGTCAAGGGAGAGAAGTGTGAGTTTCACATTCCTACCGTCGCTTTTATGGGCTACATAATCGACCAGGGACCCGGTGAAAGTAAAAGCTGTTGTGGAGTGGCCAGAACCGCCAAATCGGCGTCAGCTGCAGCGCTTCCTCGGATTTGCTAACTTCGACAGATGGTTTATCCAGGACTTTAATCGAGTTGCTTTGCCTATGACACAACTAACCTCTCCCAAACGTCCTTTTCAGTGGAATGATGCAGCTTTTCAGGAACTCAATAAACGGTTTGCTGCGGCTCCTTAATTCAGATCAAACTGAGGTTACTGTACTCGGCCCTGAAAATCTTAGGAATATGGTATCTAACCAGATTCTTACTCTGCAAGGTCAAGGTCAAGGTTCTTTATTTGTCACATGCATAGTTATACAAGTATAACACACAGTGAAATGTAGCCTGACACGCTCCTCGACATGTGCAAAAAAATTGGGGGGGGGGGGGGGGGGGGTAGAGGAAAAACATTATATATATATATATATATATATATATATATATATATATGTATATATATATATATATGTAGTATATACATTGGGTGAATGTGCAGTAGTAGCAGCAAGCAGGTGAATTCTGTACATTAATATGAATAGACATCTGACTGCATGGCATTACCTTGGCCTCCAGTAACACTGTGAGGAACCTTGGAGTCATTTTTGTCCTTCAATGCACATATTAAACAAATATGTAGGACTACTGTGTTCCATTTGTCCTGATTAGAGATCAGGATGTCTTAAAAACTCCCTGAAAAGTCTTCAGTTAATCCAAAACGCTGCAGCAAGAGTCCTGACAGGGACTAGAAAGAGAGAGCATATTTCTCCTGTATTGGCTTCCCTTCATTGGCTTCCTGTTAAATCCAGAATTCAAAATCCTGCTCCTCACATACAAGGTCTTAAATAATCAGGCCCCATCTTATCTTAATGACCTTGTAGTACCATATCACCCTATTAGAGCACTTCGCTCTCGCTCTGCAGGCCTACTTGTTGTTCCTAGAGTATTTAAAAGTAGAATGGGAGGCAGAGCCTTCAGTTTTCAAATGGTAAATGGCCTGTATTTGTATAGCGCTTTTCTAGTCCCTAAGGACCCCAAACCTGTCATCCACCCATTCACACACACATTCACACACTGGTGATGGCAAGCTACATTGTAGCCACAGCCACCCTGGGGCGCACTGACAGAGGCGAGGCTGCCGGACACTGGCGCCACCGGGCCCTCTGACCACCACCAGTAGGCAACGGGTGAAGTGTCTTGCCCAAGGACACAACGACCAAGACTGTCCAAGCCGGGGCTCGAACCGGCAACCTTCCGATTGCAAGGCGAACTCCCAACTCTTGAGCCACAATCGCCCGCTCAGGAGACAGACACTATCTCTACTTTTAAGATTAGATTTTCCTTTTTGCTAAAGCATATAGTTAGGGCTGGACCAGGTGACCCTGAATCCTCCCTTAGTTATGCTGCAATAGGTGTAGGCTGCCAGGGGATTCCCATGATGCACTGGGTGTTTCTACCTCACTCACTATGTGTTAACAGACCTCTCTGCACTGAATCATACTTGTTATTAATCTCTGTCTCTCTTTCACAGCATGTCTTTATCCTGTCTTCCTTCTCTCACGTGTTACTGTAATCCGATTACCGTTACTTTCCCGTAGGAACGCTGCGTTACTGCGTTACTAAAACCGTGAGAGGACTTTGAGTGTCTCATGACAGTGACGTAAGCGAGTGCGACGTTCGTGACAACAGCTGTGTGCAGATCAACAATGGATCATATATCGAGTGCAGAGAGAGTATGAGCGTGCAGCGTTTAAAGCGTGGAAGTACTGACCTTACTTTGAGTTTGATTCCATAAAAAGTGACAAAAACATTAGTGTCCGCTGTGCGTGGGAAGAAAACTTCTTTTTACAGCGAAAAAAAACACCTAAACTTCCAAGCAAGCACCGAGTAGCTACGACGTAATGGGAAACTCACAGAGAAACTCACGGATTCTTCAACTGACCGCGGCACACCTGCACCAGGGTAAACCTCCGCCTACCCAACTCCTGCTTTACAGGTGAAAATAGAGCAACAGGACCGCTGAGTCTTTGACTTTATTTATTTTCTACTGTGTTTTACTTGCATCTATTTGAAAGACTGAGTGTAAACACAAAAAAATATTTTATTTTATGTGCTGGAATGTGTAGAAAATAGGTTTAAATGTTAAACTAATTTCTTCCAGTCAGAGAATGGTGCATATAATTAAATTTTTGCTTGATGCATAAAGTTAAAAGGTTAAAACTAATAAAACAAGTTTAAAAAAAGAGACTTTTCCATTTGATTACATTTTGTATGATGGATTATGCAGAAAAAGTAGAATTGGGCTGAAAGATCTATCACTTTATCACCTATTCTGTCATGGTCCGGAGTCCGTGTTTATGTTTAGTTTATTAGTATTCTGTGGTTTTGGTTGCCTTGGGTGTTTGTACTCTTCTGTTTCATGGTTCATGTTCCTATGTTCTGTGTCTCCCAGTCTGTGTTAAGTTGGTGTGTTATGTCATTGCGTGTATGTGTTTCCTGTTTTATTGTGAAGGTCTGCGTCTTATGTGAGTGTTTTCAGTTTGCCTCCCTAGTCTCGTCACGTTAATCACTCCCAGCTGTGTTCCCTACCTGTGTGTAATCTCCCTGTGTTCTCTGAGTGTATTTAAGTTGTGTCTTCTGTCATAGTAGTTGCTGGTTCGTCTGTGTTGTTTCCCCTCGGTCTCCATGTATCTCTCCATGTGTATTTCCCCGGATCTCCCTGCATCTTCATTTCTGGTTTGTTTTGTTAGTTTTACCCAGTTTAGGTTCCAGTTTCATGTTCCCTGCGCCTTTGTTGTTTGTTTTTCCCTTCGTTAATAAACACTCACCTGCACCAGAGCTGCCGCGTCCAGGTCCTAAATATTCCACACGGCTTGCCCCGGCAAACCGTGACATATTCAGGTTGTAAATCGTGTTTTTAAAAAGTAACTAAGTAACTAAGTAATTAATTACTTTTGAAAATAAGTAATCAGTAAAGTAATGGGATTACTTTTGGGGGGAAGTAATCAGTAATTAGTTACTGATTACTTTTTTCAAGTAACTTGACCAACACCGCAGATGGCCCTGCCCCTCCCTGAGCCTGGTTCTGCCAGAGGTTTCTTCCTTTATGTTTAGATTTATGTTTCTGAACATGGAAGCATAGAATGAACCGCACTGCTAATGTTCTTATATAAAAATTCAGCTTTGACACTGTTCTTAAATCTATTGGTAATCCTCATCATGGACGAGTGGTTTTCCAAATAAATTACCAGTCACAACAGCAACAATAACATACATGTCAGCATACATGGGTCATTACTTGATAAATGGCACCTGTGTGATTAATTTTATTAATACTCTGCACAAAATTTTTGTGCTGTGAGAGGGACACTCCAAATGCAATCACATATATATGTCATGCAAAAAGTTCCCAACCTAATGCTGCAGTCTTTATTTATTTAGTGTGTTTGTTAGTTAGTTAGCCTGTCATGGGTGCAAAACCTCAATGTGCTGAAAGGTAGGAGACAATTAACACATTATTAGTGTCAACCCAGTCCTAATGAGTGACTATGCAAACAGCGCTTGCAGCGTCCATGGACTCCAATCAGGAGATTTTCAGCAACTAAGATCTATTTTGTATACAGTGGAACCCCGACTTACGAATACCCCATTTAATGCAATGCCTTCCGAATCATGTGACAACCCACTTGGCCTTCATACTTGCGCTTCGCTGTTCCACTTGAATGACGTATTGTTGTTGAAGTTAGCAATTAGCCTATAGCCTATCGTTCACACAAAAGGTGCGATGGGTGCTTCGACTTGCGAAAATTTTCGACTTACGGAATTAATTCGTTCACGAGGGTCTTTCGTAAGTCGGGGTTCTACTGTATTTTCTTTATAATTTTTTGTGACTGTGCAGTCAAAGCAACATGATCATGATGTGACACGTCTGAATGTAGGAAATAAACCACGTGAAAATTTTCAGAAAAAATATGCAGGAACCAGCTGAAGCCCTTCCTGACTTTTTCAAGACTCATGACAAATAAATATATGAAGAGTTAATTAGTAAAAGGTGTTACACAAATGCTCAAACAGCACTTTTACTAATTATGTATGGACTGAATAATTTAAAAATGCAGTCCCCTGCAGGCACCTGCTTGAATTGTTGTTACACTGAAAGGGCAATAAAAAAATATTAACACTGCACATTTCCAAAGCTCAGCCCAAAACTCACTGTCTGTGCCCAGCTGTGGTAAATGGACTGATTCTTATATAGCACTTTTCTACTCTCATGGAGCACTCAAAGGCTGTGATTTTAACATATGTACACAGCCCACGTTGGAGAATCATTGTCAGAAAGTATTGTGATGATGAGTGGTGAGTATGCACTTTGGGCTGAGGAGATTGGATTCATCTTGTTAGACTGGATAGATTTATGTCCACTGCATGGGGTGGGACAAAAAAGCGCTGATCAATAAAAAAAAGAGAAGAGAGAGGAGACGTGTGCAGAATCAGGGCCAGAATCTAAGTTTTGGGCTGAGGTATTAGCGAGGGGTATGGGAACTGCGTGCAACTTTTAGTGCTGCTGACAGTGGAGAGTGTTTCCTGTGCTAGGAGGGGGAACATTCACAGGCTGTGCCACCAGGTCTGGTATTTAAATATAGATATGTATGGCATCCACAGGAAAGTCTCAGCTCGGAGTTCACAAAAATAATTTCATGACCACCAAATGCGACAACAATTAAAGAGCAGGTTAACAGAGTCTGTGAAAAGTAACTGAAAGGCAACTGTTAAGAAAATGCCCTTTTGGGTGAGACAGGCCCACAGGCCCTGCATGCAAGTGTACTAACACACATACATGTAATGAAGAACAGCTTACACTATAGCACACACTATACATGCGCCTATATCTCTCATTGGTGTTAAAATAGGGAAAACTTTTGTTATCAAATGCTGAATTTATCCACTGCTGACATTTAACTCTCCAGCTTGCAGGACAATAGGTGAAACGTTTGTGAAAACAGAGGAAAAAGAGAGAGAGAGAGAGTCTGATATGACCAAGCAGTGATCAGACAATAAATTTAGTTGGTAATACAATAAATTGTGAGATGCTTTCTGCTTGATTGATTTCTGTTGACCTGTCAACTTAGCGCATTATGAGCTGATATGCAAATTCATCATCATCATCATTTATTTATTTATATAGCACTTTAAAAACACACCTGGTAGACCAAATTGCTGACCAATACTAATATGCACATAGTAATAAAACCAGACATAGCAATAAAATTAAAAAAGACAATAAAAAAAATATCAGTTACCCACAGAGTTAAAAGCCAGGGAATAAAAATAGGTTTTTAATGAAGACTTAAAAACTGGCACTGATGCAGCCTGTCTAATATGGAGAGGAAGGTTATTCCAAAGCATCGGCGCTGCAACAGAGAACGCTCGGTCTCCTCTAAGTTTCAGCCGTGACTTTGGGACCGAAAGCAGCAACTGCTCAGCTGACCGAAGGGAACGAGTGGGGATGTGGGGCTTCAACAAGTCAGACAAATAGACAGGTGCCAGACCATTTAGAGATTTAAAAGCCAATAAAAGGACTTTAAAATGGATCCTAAATTCAATTGGAAGCCAGTGTAAAGAGGCCAAAATCGGAGTGATGTGATCAAATTTTCTTCTGCCAGTTAAAAATCGTGCCGCAGCATTTTGCACTAATTGCAAGCGTGACAAAGTGCCCTGCCCAACCCCTGTTAAAAGAGAATTGCAATAATCTAAACGTGAGGTAATAAAGGCATGAATAACACTTTCCAAGTCACGCTTGGAAAGAAAGGGCTTAACCTTTGATAAACGTCTGAGGTGATAAAATGCTGATTTTACCACCCCGTTTACATGGTCATCAAAGGTGAGTGCAGAATCAATTTTAACTCCGAGATTTGTGATTGAACTCTTTAGTTGGGAAGTCAAAGCTGCAAGATCAACATCCGGAGTATGAGAAGAACAATTTGGGCCAAATAAAATTGATTCTGTCTTCCAATCATTAAAATTTTAAAAGTTTTTTTGCCATCCATGCTTTGACATCAGTAAGGCAGTCAAGCAGAGGTCCAGTTGGGAGACTATCAGAATGACTAAAAGGTAAGTAGAGCTGGCAATCATCTGCGTATAGATGGAATGGCACTTTATGCTTTCGGAAAATCGCGCCAAGAGGCAAGAGGTACAATGAAAACAATAACGGCCCAAGAATAGATCCCTGTGGCACACCCCAAAGCAGAGGGGCCACAGAGGATGAAGCCGACCCCAACTTAACACAAAATGTCCTATTTAAAAGATAGGACTTTAACCACAAAAGTGCCGAACCAGAAATTCCCACACCGTGCTGCAAGCGGGAGATCAGCAAATCGTGATCCACAGTGCAGCGGTCATGTCCAACAAGACCAGCACTGCATATTTACCACGGTCTGTCGCTATCAGGATGTCATTCATAACTTTTACGAGGGCTGTCTCCGTACTGTGGAATGGCTTAAAGCAGGACTGAAAGATTTCTGACAATTTAGAGCAGTGGTTCTTAACCTGGGTTCGATCGAACCCTAGGGGTTCGGTGAGTCTGTCTCAGGGGTTGGATGACTCAATTGTTGACAAACAGAGAAGTTGTTTTGAACAATAAACTGATGCAAGACTCTGCTTCTATTTCCTGCAGGTTGAAGCCAGGTAATTGGATCCTTGTCCGAGTACTCCAAAGAAAAAATTGGTGCTCACCACGGTGGGAGGGTCCATACCAAGTGCTTCTGACCACTCCAACTACCTGCAAAATAGTGGAAAGACCTTCCTGGATACACCAATGCCACTGCAAGAAAGTTGAGGTCCCAGAGGATTCCACTTCCTTCACAGAAATCAACTAGTAAGGGAAAGTTTCACCCTCGCTTGGTTGCTTCAGTGGTGAGGGTAAAGTGAATAGAATAGAGTAATCCTTTAATTGTCCCACAAGGGGAAATTTGGTTGCTGATTGAGCATTGCTCGCACTTCCACCTCCAGCCATTGGCCAACTCTAGGGTAACCAGGCAGTAGGGTGTGACGGACCTGTACGCAGCCATGGGAAGGTGGACCCTCTTGGTTACCTTGACTACAATGCTTACCCTTACAGGCCGAAATTATATGATGCCGAAAACAGCTGAACCACGAGGCAGACTGAAAAGATGGACGCATGACAACTCCCACCTAAGAGACATGATACAAGACCACATCCACCCTTGGATGAACAATGCCTGGTACCGCTATATCCATGACAAGACCAGGGCAGAATCGGAAAATACAGACCGCCGGAGCAGGAGAAGGTGCCCCTGTGAACACGACTGGACCATCTAACGGCACGTACTGGGTGCAAGGAATGGCCTGGCTATGTGGACAACGGGCATATTTCATACTGCCCCCAGGCTGGACAGGAACATGTGCTTCCATATTCCTGTCAGACCACACTTTCAGGATGACCACAGTAAACACCACTTCTACAGTACGCCGGAAAAGAAGATCAACGCTCCCCAAAATTCAGCCACATGACCCAATATGGGGGAGCGACGTACCCAAGGAATTCAAAATGTGGACTACCAGACAGAAAGTACTTCATTCATTGTTCCCCTGGGTGGGAACCGGAAAAAACATGCTGAGGATTGAAACTCTGGACTATCGTTTTGGACTTTTCCTGAATGCTTTGTGTAAGATCAACAAACAGCAGGACCAGGAAATTGATGCATTACGGATCGCAGTGATGCAACATCGAGTAGCTCCGAGTAGCTGAACAAACTAACAGCAACCACAATCTTTGCCCATTTTTTAAACCTTTCTTAGTGAATGCCATTGATGTGTGTTGTCGTTTAAAAAAATAAATCACAGATTTGTCTGTGTGAAAAGTGTACAATTGTTGTGGTTTCAGTTATATTTTGTCCACAAGCAGTGTTATGTTTGGCACTATCTTGTAGCCCAGAGTCATCTCTCTCTGTGGCTTCCTCCACTACACACACTCCTCCCACCAGTCTCTTCTGTCGCTGTAAAAGGGGAGAGAGTCGTTAGTCCCATCATAATCACCTGTTCCCTCTGACATTCCGCACCTCACTTACTGGGAGCCGCATCAATAGGGGAGGGACTGCTGGAGGTGATGGCAACCAGGATACGTCCACCATGAGTGCCCGTGGTCGGACGTGGGACAGGTGTTCCATGTTGCCAGCCCTAAAACACCCTCCCTTGGTCTTAGAGGGATGTAAAGTATAGTGGTAAGGTGCCAGGCTATGATGGATTCGTACTGCACACAGACCAAACCCTGGTTTGGCCTGCATGGGGCATTGTTGGAGGCAAAGTGGGTGGAGGTTAGGTGTATTCATCGGGACATAAACAAATATCCTATAGTGCTGCGACAAATTAAAAAGGGCATATGGGATATGATAAAACTCTGGAGTGAATAAAAGCCTGATTTTCAGGTGGATGTGTGTTGATGCTGTGTTTCCTGCTCCAGGCTGGGGGCCAGCACCTGCCACCACAAGCACCCACATCCCAAGACCATTAGGCAGCACCCACTCCAGCTCTCCATCGCCACCAACTCAGGAAGACACACAGACAGAGGCCACCACACACCAGTAGTCCCAGCAACCATCCTCATCCACCCACAAGGCAAACAGGGAAACGAGACTATAGCCTATGGAGTGCCAGGACTGCCATAATGAATTAATTAAATACACCATTAAATAATTAATTAAATGTGGCAATAATTAATTAAAATTGGAATTAATTAATTAAATAAATAGTTATGACACATGTAATTAATTAATTATTGACACATTTAATTAATTAATTATTGACACATTTAATTAATTATTTATGTATTTCACATTTTAATTAATTATTGACACATTTAATTAATTATTTAATGATATATTTATTTATTTCATTTTGGCAGTCCTGGCGCCTGGCTCTCATCATGAAATAATTTTATCTGTCAGCCTCACCCATCAAACTCAGGGGGCGGGGTTAACGCTGCCCATGCAGCTTCTCTAACATTTGATTGGTTGCCGTGCAAAGTAAGTCAAAACAGGTCGATCCTAGATAATCGATTGCTTGTGTAGACTTGGGGCAGCCAGTTATCCCAGAATGCAGATCAAATCACAGGCAGCAATGGTGGTGGTGTAGTTTTAAAATACCCCGTTTTTCTGTCACCAGCTACACTTTTAACAGTGTTTTAGCCGCGAATGTCGCGACGTATGTCTGGTCAGGTTGTCAACATAGAACATGTTTGCAAAAGTGCTCAGATGTTTTCAGAGATTTCACTAGCTCTGCTAACAGTTAGCATGCAGAGTGCACCCAGGGGTTACGTTAACCGGTTTGTTTACATATTCCACTCTCCGTGTTCCACATGTTGCATTCGCAGATTCTCATTTTCACCGAACGATCGTCTCTTTCCGCCTGGTCTTGTGTCTCTGTGCTTCTGTAACATAAAGAACGAGCTGAGTTGTTTCTCAGGACACCAGCGATCAGCTCAGCAGACCCTCAGTTTACCTGCATGCATCCTCCTCCTCATCTGTCAGCTGTTTAACACCTGCTGCTAATTCAAGAAACACGCCTACGTTACCTGGTGATAGTCACAGTTTAACTGGGCAGCCGGTGCTCGATATAAAGCAATGTCAGCGCATTTTTCTGCACAAGATAAGTAAATATAGTGTTTTCCCCGAGCGCAGAGCTGCTGGAGCTTGTTTCCTTACAGAGCACTTTATAGGCGAACAGCTTCATCAGCGACTGATGTCCAATCACCGGCACACAGCTTTGAAACCTCAGCTGAGTTTTAGCTCTCAGTGGTTAAACGCTGGATTTCATTTAAGGCAGACTGAGTCTATGTTTGACGTTTTTTATATCTAATCTTCCTTTTCAAACATTTAAACAGCAGCGAGTCTGCAGCTGAGGGAACACAAACTCAAACTGTTCGAACAGGTTTGTTAATTTGGTGATTTATTAAATGTATAACTGTTATTCTAATCTGCTGCTGAGTCTCTTACACTTTTCTTTATGCTGTATATTTTCACGTCTCTGGAATAGTTGGCAGTTAGATAGTCAGCTGGGAAACTCTGTGTTAACTCATGGAGCTGAGGATATCGTGGATATGCTGACCTCGCTGCGTGGTGTACAGAGTGAGGTCAGCATGATTAATATTCACAATAAAAATATTAGCCGAACATCATGAAGTCTGTATGTGTTTCATAGTGTCGAACAACCTTTGTACAGTTAAAGCCAGCAGTTACTACATGACAGAAACACCAACGTTATCTCTTTTATGCGTTTA
Source organism: Copadichromis virginalis (assembly GCF_057382275.1). Taxonomy (NCBI): domain Eukaryota; kingdom Metazoa; phylum Chordata; class Actinopteri; order Cichliformes; family Cichlidae; genus Copadichromis; species Copadichromis virginalis. The sequence continues at coordinate 35,070,228 of NC_140638.1, forward strand.
TACACAGGTCACGCTGATTACTGAACAAAAACCCAAAGATCAGATGTTAAACAGATTTATTTGCTCTCTCTCTTCCTTAAACATTTTTTTAATGTTAGTTATAATTCAGAATTGGCGACTGAAACACGTAGGACACATAAGAACATCAGGAAATAAAACACCGATAAATATAACCTCAGTAAAAGAAGTCAGCGGGGGTTACTACAGCTGTGTACCGGGGCCTGCGCTTTGTCGGTGGGATTACTTGCGAGGCGAGCGGGTCTATCCCACGCTTTGCCGTGAGACTGGGCAGACATCTCCGAAATCATCGAAGCACTTTTGCAAAGAGGCTGTATCTTGACAAACCGACCAGACACATGAAGATTAAACCACTACATTCTCGGCTAAAAAAATATTAAAACGGTATTTGGTAACACACAAACAGGGTTTTTCAAAGCTCAGTTCTGTTAGCTTCCACATGCCGGTTGTTGTGTGCTAGAAACAATGGCCACCAGGCCAAAGCAATGGTTTTGACTCGATCAGCGTTAACCCCGCCCCCTGAATTTGATGGGTGAGGCTGACAGATAAAATTATTTCATGGTGAGACCCGAAGGAGTCAACTGTGCCAAAATGAAATAAATAAATATATCATTAAATAATTAATTAAATGTGTCAATAATCAATTAAATGTGTCAATAATTAATTAATTAAACGTGTCAATAATTAATTAAAATGTGAAATACATAAATAATTAATTAATTACATGTGTCATAACTATTTATTTAATTAATTAATTCCAATTTTAATTAATTATTGCCACATTTAATTAATTATTTAATGGTGTATTTAATTAATTCATTATGGCAGTCCTGGCACTCCATAATAGCCAACCACTAAGGAATGGAATTATTCAGTGGGGACCAGAAAGCGAGAAATTCATCCAGTTGGTTTCTGGAAGAGGCAGACTAATGTGATCAAGAAGTAAATTTATATGGTGACTGATACATAAGCTGCTTTCAATTTCCAGTTTATGAGAATAGTTTTCTTGGCAATCTTCCGGTATGAAGGATTTCATTTGCTGATATTGTCATGGGCAGACCCATGTAGATGTAGGACTCTCTGATGAATGCAGTGCATTTATTTAGAGTGAGGTAAATAGTACACAACAATAAATCCCTGTGCTCACAGTGTCTTCGTGGCCTGTCTTCTCCCAGTGTCCGTAGTCCATGTCTCTGCTCCCTAGTGTCTGTGTACCCCATGCTCGCTGCCCTCTCGTTTCGGCACTCCTGCTGGGAAATTGCAGAGGCAGCCGTTAGTACATTCCCAATGCGACAGACTCACACTCACTGACTGACTCACACACACACACACACACACACACACACACACACACACACACACACACACACACACCAGTAAAAGGGAAAACAAGGGACAACAATACAATACATGGACATGGCAGGTCACCTTGCAAGGACCACTAAGCCAAACCCATCAATATATAAACAGTCCATAACTACTCATGGACCCTGGGTCCTTGACAGACAGAAAATGAAATTAAAGAAATGTAGTTCTTCAGATGAAATAAACTTTCCATCTTGTATAATATGTTCTAGAATTTGTATCCCTTTCACATGCCACAATGAAAAACTTTGTATTTTCTTTTTCTGATAAATATCTGGATTATTTCAAATGGGTGTAAGTTTACATGGGATAAGTGAAGACTTGGCTATTCATACTGGAGCTGAGAAAGGCAGATTTTTACCTTTCCACAGAATGCTTGTTAGCTAGCTCCTGTCTAATAAGCTTGGTTTAATGCATTTTGGATTAAATAAGTAAACTTAAATAAGTAAACAGTAAACTTTAATATTGAGGTTTCCATTCTCAAAAATGCACGTGCATGTTCCAGAAATGGTAAACCTCAACACTGAAGTTTACCGGAAGCTCACACACACAGACCAGTACCTCCTCTTTGACTCCCACCACGCTCTGGAACACAAACTTGGAGTAATTAGGACTCTACAACACCTGGAAGAAAACTTTCCCTCCAAGGCAGATGGGATAGCAAAGTAACACATAGATGTACAGCAAGCTCTCAAAACAGAATAACAAATGGAACAGCGCTGTCATCGTTTATGAAGCAGGTTTATCAGACAAACTTAGGAGAGTTTTCTCCAAGAATGAAATCCCAGTGTACTTCAGACTCAGCCACACACTCAGACAAAAACTGGTTCATCCAAAAGACAAACTGAACAACGTAGTGTAACATTGGAGAAACCAAACAACCACTCATAAACGCCACAACATGGAAGAGCCATCACGACAGGACAAGACTCGGCTGTCCATCTGCATCTAAAGGTCAAAGGTCACTCTTTCAAGGATGCCAGTGTTTGCATTTTGGACAAAGAAGACAGATGGTTTGAAAGAGCCCATTGATCTCCACTGTGAACGACCGTTCTTGAGCAGAGGGGGTGTCTTACAACACCATCTATAATCCAGTTTTCACATCCCTCCCCAGACACCTTATCGCTGACTCACATCTGCCAGTTATTAAGTCACCCTAATAAGTCACATGATAGGGTGAGGCAAGGTCCCACAATGGTTTTGACCTGAAACCTCTGCTGACAATGACTCACACCCGTTTTCACACCTTGGCTCATGTGATTATGCAGATGATCAATAGTGGGTCGAAGACCCTCTTATGGGACAACTCCGAATAGGGCTTAAAATCTAGGACTCTCCACAGACTGGTCATAGAACTGAAGCTTCTTGTATGAGAGGATGAAAGTTTCTTCAGATGCTTTTCTTTTTTATGCTCCTTAGACTGCAATGACCTGGATGACTGAGAACCTACACAGATGATCTGAGAAAGGATTCATGTTTAGCGCTTTCGTTTTCCAACAGTGGTTTTATAATTTGTTCCTTTGTGCTCCTGAGTTTCATTATTAGGTGCCTTAGACCTTTGTCTAGCTTTTGTTTATAGACCTGTTTGTTAGTTACCTTTTGTGAAGAAGTTCTACAAGCTATTGAATCATCGCGTGTAATTAGTTCTTCACAGGACTGTATAGTGTAATGTGAAAGCCTTCTTTTTCACAAGTAAGGAGACAAAAAAGAAGACAGTGTAATACATAGAACATTTTACCCAAATATTTAAGATGAATCAATATCTGAATAAATAAAGTATTTTCAGTTATGGTGTTTAAACTCTTAGACTCCACATTTCATGGGGACACTGATCACAGGAAACGGAGACAGACTGGACACAAAGGGGAACAATCAGAAACGAAGCAGAAAAATCAAGGAGTATGAATAAAAAAGGCACTAAAAAATAACATACCCAGGAACATAATTATCTTACATTTTCAAAGAAATCAACAAGTCCAAAATAAAACTCAAAAACTGGGTTTCCTGGCAGTAGGTTTTATTGAGTTACTAATAATTTGTCAGGAAAGAAAAAACCTTCATTTCAAATAAAAGATACCTTGATTGGGTTTTCATTTAAGCTTTGTTAAGAGGAAAGAAATTAAGATTGATCACACTGGACAGATGGGCAGCCTGTGTGTGAAAGAGTGGAAGACAAGGGATGGATGGATTCAGAGATCCTGACAGTACATGTACATCAACATTTTCTTCTTTGACCTAGATCCTAGAGTGCCCTAATTAAGGATAATAAAGGAGAATATACAGCACTATACATGTTTATGAGTAGTTATGGAGGTGAAAGAATGCAGACAGTGGCTGATAAATCCCAAAGTTAGGTGTTGTTATGATCAACAAGAGTGACATGATGAACAGGGGTGAAGTCAGTCTAAACAGCATTTAATATAAACTTCATTGATACATTAGTTATAAAACAAGTTCCTGAGATTATAGTAAAACCTTCGATGTATACAAGCAATCAATCTTTAAAAAAATGAGTTTTTCCTAATAATATAAAATTAGCGAAGGCAATTCCAATCTTAAACATTGACATGAGCATTGCATTTACAGGCATATTTCCCTTTTCAAAGATATTAGAGAAGTTTTTTAAGGAACAATTGCATCTCTGTATTGATATAAAATATTGGATGAGCATCAGAATTGTTTTGGGAGAAACAGAATTATTACTTTTGCCGTGATAACGAAGTTTAAAGAAATAACTGAAATCATTGAATTGATTGAATTAATTAAGTCATTGAAAATGATGAGTGCTCTGTTTGTATTTATGTTGACCTACAGAAAGCATTTGGTATAGACAGATATTAAAGAGGTTAGAGTCACATGGAATAAGACCTACAAACTATACTTGGTTGACAAGATATGTAAAAAAAAATAGACAACAATGTGTACAAAGTAACAACACTGTGTGAATTTAGAATATTTCAGTGTGACGGTTACTCAAGGATCTGTGATTGGTCCAAAAGTCTGTATTGTATGGAACTGAAAAGGAGTTGGAAATTCAATATAAAGAAAACTACATTCATCACTTTTAAAAATAGAAAATATCATAAAAAAAATATAAAATAAAAGATTTGTCATGCTAAAATTAAAATGTAAGCTTATGACGTAAAATGTTTAGGTGTTATGACATGATCATACATGAATATATCATATTATCCCTCTGGGGTCAACCATTTAAGATGACATAGCGACAAGACGCAGTTGTTGATAGGCCACATAAAACCAGAGTTAAAATTTTAAAATAGGGCAACCGATGGCATTTGGTTGTTTAGGAAGAAGGTACAGTTTTGGGAGTGACAGCAGCGAGAGAGCGAGTGAGCAGGGATGGATAGGGATGGTGGAAAGGGATGATGAGCTGCTAGACTTCATCAGAGAGGACATGAGGCAGCGACGAGAGGCTGAGGAGACGAGAGCAGAGGAGAGCAGGGAAAGAACGGACAGATTATGGTCAGTTCTTGAAAGATTAGTTCCCAAATGAGAAATGGCATATGAATTTTTTAATGTATTTGTTGCTTTGTTATAATTGTTAATTGTTAGTTTGTTTTATGAATAAATTGATTAAAACAAACATTAATTGTCATTAACTGATTTTGTTCAGGTTTTTTTACATGTATTAACATAAAGCTACCTTGAAAACTTCAAAAGATGGCTGAAGTCTGTGGTGTAGGGGGTGTTGCTGATCACCTTGTCAGACACACAATGTTGAAGACGCACATATTGTGGTTATTCTGTCATGTAATCAACAATCCAGGACACAAGAGAGGCATCCACCTGCATTACTGTCAGCTTATCACCCAGGAGGGTCGGCCTGATGGTATTGAATGCGCTGGAAAAGTTGAAAAACATGACTGTCAAAGTGCTTGCCGCCTCGTCCAAATGGGCGTGGACATGATTGAGCAGGTACATGATGGAGCACTCAGCTCCGAGGCGGGGCTAACAAGCGAACTGAAGGGGATCCTGATGTCTCCCACATTGGATGAGTGATGAAACTTTTCTCCCACTGAAAACGCTACATCCACTACATAGGCTGGGCACATAAAATGACAAATGTGGACATGTGCTGTTTGAAATAAAAGGTAGTGGATCTTTGCTGTAAGTTCCTGCATTTCTGCTATCTCGTCAATGGGATCGGTCACTCACATGAAACTTGGAAAAATGTCGCCATCTACAGGAATAATTCTCATAGCACAAAGAGAGTGGCACTGGGAGGATAAGGTACCCAGGAATTATTTAGTGAATGACTTTTTGTACAGCCTGAAATGCATCATCATAAAACGCTTTTTTCTTTTCTTTTCTTTTTTTAGGACAGTGCATGTTAATGAACATACATGTAAAAAAAAAAAAAACATTACATGAATGTAAACATACCAGATTATAGCCAAAGGCTAATTTCCATCTGTTGTCCAAAAAACTTATTAAAAATGGACAAATAATTCATTAAAAAAAAGTTCATAATTCATACATAATAAGAACTCCATCACCAAACTCACACATACATAAACATTGAAACTATACAACTTATACATGAATTTCACCAGAGAAACACACACACACACACACACACACACACACACACATATGAAGAGAGAGAGAGTATGCATTGTATGCAAACAGCTATCAAACAGCCATCATAATTCGTCATACAATGAGAACAGGACAAATCTACAACTGACAATGACTACTTAATATTAAAATCTGTAACATAATGTATTGTTTGGAGTTTAGTCTGTTACTGTTGCTATTTTTACCATTTCTCTTTGGAGCAACTGTAACTCACATAATTTCCTTCGGGATTAATAAAGTATTCTGATTCTGATTGTTTCAGGATGACCTGCCATGATCCAATCACACATCTGCTTACCTGTAGCTCGTTTCTCCTCCTCTTCTTTTCTCTTTTTTCTAAACTGAGCACCTGATGGCTTTGAACTTTTCTTGTCCATCTTGGTTTTAATTTTGCACTCCAGTATGAACACAAATTCCCCAACTCGAGGATCACCACAACTTAACCTAATAGACCTACACCTTAGTTCACAGATTCACTTTGTCTAAGGTGTATTTCTGGGATTTCGCACAACCCAGGATTCAAATCATGAATGGACTTGGATTTACATCATTTTGAATGAAATGTGCTCTATCTGGAAGCAGCCGGCCCCTCCCCTGTCGACAGGTTGTGTGAGATCATCAAACTGTAAATTATAAATTTTAAACTGTTATTGATCCTTTACCCCGAGTCCTAAAGTGTATATTTATTTTCTTACTCTTCTTATATTTATTGTTTGTTTACTTGCACTGCTGTAACTGGAGCCTCGTCATCTCGTCTCTCTATATGCTGGACTGTATGTAGCGGAGATGACAATAAACTTTACTTTGACTTCAGCAGCGCGCAGGCGCACCGAGGGCTCTCGTGCTCACTTTTCGCATATAGAACTTCAAAAAAACATCGATGCAAATTATAAGTCTGTATCATGATGTCTGGTGTTTTCCTGTTTGTTGTTTTGTTTTATTTTGTTTTATTTTGCGGGTTGGTTATTAGATGCTGCTCCAGCCAGTCAGAGAATCCCCCGCCGCCCCGCCCTCTCCTCCCTGTGCAGCAAGCAGCAGACGCACCTCGCAAACGGAGGGCGCCCTTACTCCCAGCAAATGGGCGATAGAAAACCTATCTGCCTATGACATTCCCAATATGCGCTGGCTGATGTCGGGGCAGCATGAATACGAGCAATTTTATTTATTTATTTTTTTTTTTGCCGATGCCCGTGAATCCGCCCCCCACCACAATGCCACCCCGGGCAACCGCCCGTGTCGCTACTGAGTCTCCATCTTGACTCTGACTATAGCGATGCTGTGAACTGTCAGTTTCCTTGCTTTGCAAACATTTACTGCAAGTTACACATTTTTCAATGATAAATCATTTGTCACACAGACTGGAAAATGTTTGTCACAGTCGAATCTTGGAGATTATGTGAATATATGAGGCTGAAATTCCTTTTAATCCATTTAGTTAAGTGTTAAATCTGAAAGTAACATTTTAAATGCAGTGACAGTGTGTATTCTTACTATATTTCATGTTGAAATGTGTTCACAGATTGAGCTTTAATCATTTACTGTCTGAAATTCAGAGTCTAAGCTTTAACATATTTTCCACTGAAAATCACCTAAATCAGTCCCAGTTGGTCTGGCTCCGTAACAGACCAGCAAATGTGTCTGACTCTGTGATCCAAATCGGATCACAGAGTCAGACCAGATCAGGCCCAGATCTGGTTTTGCTTTTATTTCTGAGCTCATCACGCCTGGATCTGTTCATAGTGGCTTATTTTACATTTTACAAAAGCTGAGATATTTGTAATAAATTTCCATTTGGTGATACAACCTTATATTCGTTAAATACTTTATTTTAGTAAATGTGAAACAGTGACTGTCAGGGAACCATCATTTATCAGTGAAGGTTGATCACATTAATGTTCCCTTTGTAAGCAATAAAGTTTTTCTGTCTTTAAGCATTTTTATCCAATAATCACCGAAATTATTATTACTGTTATTGTTGTTGTCATTATTATCATTGGAATCATAGAAAAAAATGAAATGGTCATGAAGAGGAACAAGTTTTTTTTATTTATTAACAGACAGACTTGAGGGCAGATCCACTGTGAAGTCTGTTGCTATATCAGAGCTCCATCAGTGTGTTTTCGCTCTTGGTCGCTTACATTTCGTACAAAAGCTCCCAAGGAGGGAGCGTGAGGGAGAGCGTTGGGGCCTACATGCCAAAATAACCAAATGTAAGATCAGATTTCATGCATGTGTTTATCTCTGAAAACAGCGTTACAATTTGAGATAAGTCTGAAGGAAAATCAGTATTTTAATAACTCTTCTAGTCATTAGCCACCCCAGTTACCGTGTTACTGTGCCACAAGTGTGAGTGCACACGCGACTTTGTAGTTTTATGCAACATTCACACTTTAATCTAACACAATAACACTTTAATCTACAGATTCAGCAGAGACAAGTTGCTCTCTGTGTGTGCAGTGCCAAGAAAAGAAGCTAATTTTAGTTTACTTCTGCTGTTTCAGTGTTACTGATAAGTGATGCCTCTAAATATTCAGCACGAGGACTGAGTGAATGGTTTTAGGACAGAGTCAAAGTTTTGGCACTGCGCTCACAATTTGGAGCTATCAGTGCAAAGTGCTGATTACTGTTCTAGTAGCAACTGTCACAGCCACATCAGACATAAGACATGATTTTTTTCGTGTTAGATTTCATGCTTTTTGCAGGAAATCATTTGCCACAGAAAGAGAAACTCTTGCATGCATATACTGTAAAGCCAGCAGCAAAAATACTCCTGTTCACAACTTTCAGTCACAAAGCTAACACTGTGCCTCTTTGGTAAATCCAGCAGGTTTTTAACATTAAAAGAAGGGTTTGTGCTCCTGCAGATGTCAGTAAATTGGGCCCTAAATAACATCTCTCTTGAGGGAATGGATTTGTGTAAGGTTGAGTGATACCTGCTTAATATAGTTGGGTTCACCTCAGCGCACAGCTGGAACCAGTCACCTAGAGAGGCACTGGACTTCCAGTCTGGAGGTGCCCTCGGTGAGAGGCGCAGGGCAGCTTTGGGTATTCCTGTATCCCCTTGGCTTGCTGCATATATGTTGGAGTTTTTCCTGGTGGACCAGAGGGTTGCTTTCCTGCTCTTTCAGATTGGGGAACAGATCCTGAACATCCTTTATGCAGTCACACAAGAGCCCTGAGGCCTCAGGCTCCTAAGGCTATCATAATTGCTCCTTTATGGCTGTCCGAAAACTAGCCTGTCTGGAAACATCGACTGCAGAGTGTCCAGTCTCTGATGAAGTGCACCGTTCAGCTCATCCACATATCTTGTTGCAGCATAGTACGCTATATTTATAGATATAATTTGTAATGACTGCTATTATCTTCATAAGTCTTTATTGAATGGCATGCCACGGGGAAAGCCCTGTGCTAACATTTGAGTCTGAGGTTTTTTTTCTCTTTCTTAGTTCTTAAACTCTCTCACGTGATTGTTGCATCAGTGGCAGAAGAGGTTCATTGTGTCTGTGTCTCTGGTGGAGACCGGTTTGCTGCATAATTTGCACAGTTTTCTGCACCATGTCAGACTTTTCATAACCAAACCATGCCCATGCTACAGAGATAGCCCCTTGTTTAGGAACAAGCTCCCCGATTTGTCTTGGCTGGTGTTTGGCTGTCGTGCCGTGATGACTATTGCAAACCATCATCTAAACCAATGAAAAAAATACTGGATTAAACAGTGTGTTTTGCGACAGCACGAAATAAACAATAGAGTATAATATAACATTAATGTTAATGTTGTCATCTGATATATTTCGTCACATTGCACAGCCCAAAGCACCAGGACACCCCAGGTCGCAGGTAGATGATAAGTGCTGTGTCACTGATCACCACCTGGTGGTGAGTTAGATCAGGTGACAGAGGAGGATGCTGGGTAGACCTTACAAAACATATAGTGAGGGTGCGTGCCCGATCTAGGAGATCTTCAACTCTCACCTCCAGCAGAATGCCGAGAGCAAGGGAGCCTGGGACATTGAGTTCCAACTCCATGCCAGAGACAGCTGTAAAGAGCTGCAGCAGCAGGGCGGCTGGTGCCTGTTATGGTGGTCATGGATGAACCTTTTAACCAAAGGAAGGAGAACTGAACATTTTTTTAGTAACATGTGGTTGAGAGCATAGATCTGAATCAAATGGTTCGTCATAATTTCTGGCAGACAGATTTATAAAGGGTGCTTTGAATAAGTCTGATACAATTTTTGGACTGAACAAATTGAACATAAATTCTGATTAGTGTAATTAAACTGGAAGAAAATCTTGTGCCATCTAAAAGCAGAACAATTAAAAAATAGCAAGGCTAAGTCACATGGTATATAAATGCTTCTGCAATGGAATGGAAAGATGCATTGTGATGGTGGATAGTTTAGCCAGGTGGAGGTTTCTAAAGAGGAAATAAAAATGCACCTATAGACTAAGCTTGTGGTCACAGTTTGCTGTTTTCAGTGAAAATAGCATAGCTTACTGTGTCTGCACATAGCTCAGAAAGTACTGAAATTGCGCTCTGTGTGGCGAGGAGAGCAAATCCTCTGCTTTACAAAGCTGCACAAGATCAGTTTTGTACTTTATGTGAGTTGCTTGATAAGAGAAGGGGAAATCACTTTGTAATTATGTTATTACTGACTTGTGGATTAACTGGTAGATGAAATGTCTTAGATGGTGGAGAAATGTTAAGTGGAGACACAGTAGCAGATAAGAAAGAGCTGATAATACAGAATTTAGAAACCACTTGGGTCACACTTTCCATCCGTAAACAGGATGTGGAGAAACACAAAGTGCTAACAAATAAATGCAGCTTCAAGCACAGTCAGTTGTTGCACCACAACCTAGATTATGTTTGCTCTCATCAGGCTGCCCTTTTGCTGCTTATGTTCATTTGGCTTTCTGGCTGTCTGTGCTCAGACAGCCAGATAGCCTTAAGGTGATCTTAAGGTTATCTGGCCATAAGGTAAAAAAAAACTGCAATAACCCGTAGAAGATCACAATTGCACTTGTAATGATCATGTTCAGAAGGCATGTGTGGACATGCAATTGCCAAGTCATGTAAAAATATGTTATCATCCACAGTGACACCTGGGCGGAGCATGTGCAGCAGGTTCATCTCAAACTTTGCGGAACCGACCAGCCCCTGAACTGATCTCACCCAAAAAGATGCATCAGATCTGGCAGTGCCAGTGACATTAATGCAGGTGAAGAAGGCTCTCCGGTTCAGGGAGCCATCATTCTAATCACAGCTCCCCTAATTCAGTAGCTGCTGGGGCCAGAGAGAAAGAGAATAGGAGGCAGAGCAACTGACAACGAGGCTGATCGATCAGGACATTGTGATAGCATCAGCAGCAGTTACAGCAGGATGTGCAGAAAACCATCTGTAGAGAAAAACTGTTAAAGTGTGAAAAGCAGCCTACACTCGGGTTGTGGCGTGTCATTTCACATTTATCAGTATAAACCTCTCGGCTACAGTCGCACACACCAACACAAATTCCCTGCCCTAATGAGGACGCTCATATGATCTTTCTCTCAGTATTTATGTGTGAACGCAAAGTTCAGGATGCAGTTGTTTCGGACCTGTTTGTTGCCACCGCGTGCTCATCCTTTTGTGCAATAAAAATAAAAGTAATGTTCATATCTATGCTGTAGACTGGGCCACTCTTTTCTTCCTCTGGCACACGAACTGAAATGAGCTGATTGTTGATAAGCAGACAGCTGATAAGCTACACAAGCAGAATAACAATTCCAAGGAATTGAACTTTACCACCGCGTGCTCACCCTTTGCTGTTTAAAAAGGTTACAGCACGTTTTTTACCCTCTTTCTCAAACACCTCTCTTCTCTTCTTTGCATTAAAAGCCACAAAACAAAACACTGTAGTCTGCTCTGACTGGTCTGTCGACGTGATGAAAGAGTTATTGACTGTTAACAAAATGTCAGAAAATCACAAAAAAACTAGATACACAAGAGCATCTTATTGGGTATTTGTAAGTGGTACCACTGCACTGTGCCAACACTACACATATTGGTATCCTACACTGTTGCCAGATGTTGCTGTGAGGCCTTTAAAATAAACATAATCTACTTTGTCTTCAGTTCCTCATATATGCATTGACATTCAAAAACAGGAAATTTGGTATGCTTCAGTCATAGCTTAGACATTTTAGAGTGAGGGTTAGCAGATGTGGCTGTAGTGTGAAAATAATGGCTGACTGTGAGGCCACTGCCTGCATCTGCATTCAGTATCTGCATTCATTTAGGCACCTACTCTGTTTGTTAAAGAATGTGCCAAAATAGCTACTAGCTGGGTATTACGGTACTGTATTACATAGTCACATGGATAAATCATGAGAGAAAAGCCTGGACTACTGACAAACGCAGTGTGTGTGTTCAGGCATTTTGGCTTTGTTAGCTTTTGCTGAAAAGAAAAGGAACAGGAAAAACCCAGAAGTAAGCATACAAACTGAAAAATGCTGGGCCTCTGGGTGAAAGCCAAGCTGGGTTAGTTTGACCGAATATTGGTTCAAAAGTCGTGACTCGGGAGTTCTGTTGGCAATGTGCTGGGTTCTTTAATCAACTCTCCGGCTTAAATAATTAGGTTGGGCAGCTTTGATCAAATTGTTTGTGTTGAATACAAACCTCAGAAGAAGCCATATCATTCTTCAAAAACTGCCATTGTCAACTAGACTGTGACCTGATCAGACATCACTGGACTTCTCCTCTACTATGAAATCAAACATGATAAGTAAAAAGTGAATTCTAAAAGTTTGAAAATCATAAGGTTATTTTTGATAATGCAATTTATTGGTTTATTGTAGAACTTTACCTACTCAAAGGCCATTTAACAGATAACACCAGCTAGCTTCTGATGAGGAAAGCTATAGTTATTTATAGTTACTTTAAAATAAGTTATTGTTTCAAATGAGGCTGAGGTTGCTCTGTTTGACAAACTATTTGTCAATACTGTCTATTCTATGTATCATATGGCAATAAAAGTATTTTTGAGACAATCTGTAAGTAGGAATCCTGTTTTCTGGCCTTATTAGACAGATACAATGAAGACTGACAGGAAAGTGAGAGGGGGAGACATGTCAGACTTGAGCCCAGGCCGACTGCTTTCAGCCATGCAGCATATGGTCGCCTGTCTATCCAACTTAGCTAAACCGGCACCCAGTAAATAGAATCTTAACCTAAATGTTAATGGTAATTTAATATAACCCTTGTGGTGAGATATGAGTTTCGTCCCAATTTTTGGTAACGTCAACTTTAAACAGTGGTCAATTTAGCCCAGTTTTTGGATAATTATCCGAACCCAGTGTGCTGGGTCAAGCCAATAACCCAACCCTATTAAGCTGAAACAACCCAGCGTTGGCTCGGTCCAAATTTGACCAAGCACTGGGTTACAAATTGGGTTATTTTTAACCCAGCATTTTTTAGTGTGTATGTATGTGGCCTCAACCTACTGACAACTGACATCATCACATGGAATCCAGATTAAGGACAGTCACTGCTCATACCAGTCTCAGGACCTTTTGATTGCACCTTCCAGTTTTCAGTTGTTGGGTGCTAAAACTTATTATACTCTCTTATGTTAATTCACTATTATTATCTGTCCCTGTCACTTTGTACTGTCCAGTGAAAGTTTTTTATCCATGTTTTCTACTGAGAAACCTCGTGCAAACACAGCTTTAAACGAGGCTGATCTTTGAAGGATCACAGGTCTGGGGTTTCCCCAGGAGAGGAAGCTGTCATAACCTTTTACAGTTGCACTATTGTAGGGCCCACAAAAAGTTTGTTAAAAGACAGAGACCAAGCTTCCTAAAAGCTAGCATAAGGCACAGTTAGCATTAGTGATGCAGTACTGACACAGTGCACATCATAGCTGGGAACTTTAACCGTGCTGACTTAGGGTCAGTGTTCCTCAGATTTGAACAGCATATTAAATGTGCAACAAGGGGGGGATGATACAGTGGATAAAGCCTACAGCAACATCCAAAAAGACTACAGAGCAACCCCTCTAGGTTTGTCAGGCTACATGTCCATGCTGCTGATCCCTGCATACACTCCTGTTACGAGGGGAGCCCCCCCAGCCATAAAGACTGTGAAAACCTGTCCAGAAGGTGCACCACATCAGCTGCAGGACTGTTTAGAAAACACAGAGTGGAGTATGTTTGAACACCAGGAAACCCTGGATGACTAAAGAGGTCCAGGTCCTGCTGAAGCAACGTGATGCCACTTTCATATCCAGGGACGGTATACAGTACAGTGCAGCCAGATCTGATCTGAAAAGTGGTATCAGAGAGGCCAAAGCAGCGCACAAGAGGGAGATTGAAGAACACTTCAGCAACAACAATTCACAACAGGTATGGCAGGGAGTTCAGCACTTAACCAACTACAAGCCTGGCAATACCATGATGACTGAGGGCAATGCAGCAGTTGTGAAAGAGCTGAACCACTTCTTTGCGCGCTTCAAGGTGAAGGGACCAGAGGCAGCAGCAGCGGAAGTCTCATGGTGCAGGAATATGAGGTGAGGTGCACACAGAGGGCCGTTGGTCCAGATGGAGTGACCGGGAGAGTCCTAAAAGAATGTGCAGACCAGCTGGCTGGGGTCTTCACTAAGATCTTCAAAGCTTCGCTGTCCCAGTCCTGCATCCTTGAACCACTCCAGTTCACTTACAGAGCTAACAGATCAACTGAAGATGCCATTGTTACAACGCTCCACACCACCATCTCTCACCTGGAACAACAGGGGCATTACACAAGGCTGCTCTTTGTTGACTTTAGCTCTGCTTTCAATACGATACTACTCGACAGAGTAACAGTAAAACTGCTGGACTTCCTTCTACCACCTGCTGCTGTATCAGAGACTTTCTTTCAGACCTTGTACAGAGAGTAAGAATGGGTCTGTGTAAGGCTGTGTACTGAGTCCCCTACTGGGCACTATGTACACACGTGACTGTGTCAGCATCCACCCAGGCAACCCAGTCATTAAGTTGAGATACCACCGTGGTGGGGCTCATCTCTGGGGGAGACGAGTCAGCATAAAGAGCTGAGGTTCAGAGTAGGACTGGGCGATATAGCAAGTTTTTTAAAAATATCGATATATTTTCATACGAGATATAAGATGTGACAATATCGTTTGTATTGATATAGTCTACGTTACATTACAATTATACTTGTGGAGCCGCAAGTTTGCCTCTCTTTCGTCCACTTTTGTCTTTACACAACGTTACTCGGCCTCGCCTCTCCTTCACTGAACACAACTCCCCCTCCCCCATCGCTTCACCTGCAGGCAACGACAAGATGAACACGGCAAATCTCCGTTAACGAGTTACCGCGCATCGCCCCGTGCGTGGGGCTGGATGGCGTCAACGTGTTAGCGAGCTAACCGCGCTAACGAGCTAACCGTGCTAACGAGCTAACCGTGCTAATGACATGCATGGCCTAAAATCCTTTCATTTTCTCAAAAATCGACAGCGCGCCTTATGTATGAATTCTGGTTGTGCTTAATGACCACGAACCAATTTTATGTGGCACACGGCGCTCAGCAGTCTGTCAATAAATGTTTTAGTTCGACTTTGGTAAACTACGAAGCCGCACCGCTTGATGGATTGTCGGAGCATTACCGTTACCATAGTCTGGAGCCCTGCGGAGTAATGCGTACTCTGTTTCAACGTAATATTACCGTATTGTGTGTGTATAAGGACCATAAATGGCACCTGTTCAGAGTCACGGTTACGAAGCAGACTTCAAACTCCAGGCTGTCGGTCACGCAGTAGAAGTTGGGAACAGAGCAGCTGCGAAATCTGTCTTTGTTATTATGCTCAGCATCTGTTAGTTTACATTTTGACTGCACAGTTGTGAGCTTTTTGTTATGCACAAAACCAACATTGTTTTATTTTATTCATGGAGCATTATTATTTAATAAATGCTGATAATTTATGTTTGAGTAATTTCTTCATGTACATCTATGCTGTATGTTAATAAAAGTGCCTGTGTGACATCTGGGACACAGCTTTGACTAAGAACTCTCTTTTTGTTTTTACCTTATGGCTTAAAAAGAATATCGAGATATATATCGTATATCGCCATCCTGCTAAACGATATATTTTGGGTCATATGGCCCAGCCCTAGTTCAGAGGCTGTTGGATTGGTGTGCAGACAACAACCTGGACCTCAATACCACCAAGACAAAAGAGCTGGTAGTCAACTTCAAAAGGAGGAAGTCTGAGCTGCAACCTGTCAGCACAACGGGGAGTATGTGGAAAGGGTGTTTCAAGTTCCTGGGTGTGCACATAGACACAGACCTCCAAAGGAGCTCAAACACCTCAGCAGTTGTAAAGAAGGCCCAACAGTATCTCCATTTCCTGAGAATCCTCAGAGAAACGGACCTGAAGAGGGAGCTGCTGATTGTCTTCTATCGCTGCTCCACTGAAAGTGTGCGGACATACTGCATCTGTGTGTGGTACTCCAGCTGCACCATGGCACACAAAAAGGCATTTCAGATGGTCATTAATATGGCCCAAAAAATCATTGGACATCCTCTTCCCTCCCTGAAGGACCTGTACAGCACTCGCTGTCTCAAGAGGGCACGCAGCATCCTACGGGACTGCCCACACCCAGGACACCGGGTGTTTAAGCTGCTGCCGTCTGGCAGGAGATTCAGGTTGCTGAGGTCACAAACAGATACAACAGGGCAGGCCTAATCAGTGCTAACAGCTGACCTGACTGGCTACCTGTGTTGTGTCGTGTTGTGTCGTGTCGTGTTGTACGTAGTGCCAACGTGGGACAGTTTTCCAATTTCACTGTACTATTGTAATATGTATGACTGTGCAATGACAATAAAGAGTTATCTATAGTACACCATTTACCCTGGTTAGCAAGAAATTAAATCAATTAAATAGAGCGATGTACTACGAATGAAGTTCAGGTTTTTATTGTATTAACTGGTTAACAAAACCTAAATTCTCAGTCAGAAGTAACTGGTATGACAGCAGCAGTTATCAACTTTGTGCATTGAAATGGGGCGTTTTATGTGTCAATCACACCATAAAAAATATAATAATAAACTGCAACACTGTTGCAAATAAGTTGACAGCTAATACTGTGAACTACACTACAAGATTAACAACACTAATCAGCCCTTTAAAATAAGGAACAGTTACAGTAAAAATTTACATTATTTAGAGATGAAGCCAAAAGTAGCAACTGACTGCCAGCACAAGCCACAGAATTAGACTGATCGTAACAGTAGGCGGTGGTTTATCAGCAGTTTCCTCAGTATTTGTGCTAAGGCTTAAGACACGTCATTTCTGCACTGGCCACTCAGAGATGATACTGATGTTTAGATTTCCTGGAGCAGAGGCTGCTAACAAATGTTAAGCTCAGTCTGTTTGTTGAAGCCTTTAAAGTCTGTGAAATGTGTGACTTATATAAGAGTATTGCCATTTGTCTCTCAGGGACGTTTTAACAAAATGTTGGTCATTTATTTTCCAGAACAGCAAATTGTTCGTCTGTCACTTTGGTAATCTAGTACAGTGCCTCGCATTCATTTATTTCAATTTTGTGATAATTTCTAAGAATCACCACTGAAACCTTATTTTCTAAACATTTTGGGGCTTCCAGGGAACCATTATTAACGTTATTTATGTATATAATTATGTTATTCTTTGACTTTATATTTTTAGACTTGAATATTGCACACACTAATCTTAGATGTTAGGTTTATGGTATCTAACCATTTACTCTGGATGGCATTACCTTGGCCTCCAGTAACGCTGTGAGGAACCTTGGAGTCATTTTTGACCAGGACATGTCCTTCAATGCACATATTAAACAAATATGTAAGACTGCTTTTTTCCATTTGCGCAACATCTCTAAAATTAGAAATATCCTGTCTCAGAGTGACACTGAAAAACTAGTTCATGCATTTATTACTTCCAGGCTGGACGACTGTAATTCATTATTATCAGGAAGTCCTAAAAACTCCCTGAAAAGCCTTCAGCTAATCCAAAATGCTGCAGCAAGAGTCCTGACAGGGACTAGAAAGAGAGAGCAGATTTCTCCTGTTTTGGCTTCCCTTCATTGGCTTCCTGTTAAATCCAGAATTGAATTCAAAATCCTGCTCCTCACATACAAGGTCTTAAATAATCAGGCCCCATCTTATCTTAATGACCTTGTAGTACCATATCACCCTATTAGAGCACTTCGCTCTCGCTCTGCAGGCCTACTTGTTGTTCCTAGAGTATTTAAAAGTAGAATGGGAGGCAGAGCCTTCAGTTTTCAGGCCCCTCTTCTGTGGAACCAGCTTCCAGTTTGGATTCAAGAGACAGACACTATCTCTACTTTCAAGATTAGGCTTAAAACTTTCCTTTTTGCTAAAGCATATAGTTAGGGCTGGACCAGGTGACCCTGAATCCTCCCTTAGTTATGCTGCAATAGACGTAGGCTGCTGGGGGATTCCCATGATGCACTGGGTGTTTCTACCTCACTCACTATGTATTAACAGACCTCTCTGCATTGAATCATATCTGTTATTAATCTCTGTCTCTCTTCCACAGCATGTCTTTATCCTGTCTTCCTTCTCTCACCCCAACCAATCACAGCAGATGGCCCCGCCCCTCCCTGAGCCTGGTTCTGTCGGAGGTTTCTTCCTGTTAAAAGGGAGTTTTTCCTTCCCACTGTCGCCAAAGTGCTTGCTCACAGGGGGTCATATGATTGTTGGGTTTTTCTCAGTGTGTATTATTGTAGGGTCAACCTTACAATATAAAGCGCCTCGGGGTGACTATTGGTGCTCTGTAAATAAAGCTGAATTGAATTAACTTTAATTGAACTAATCACTACCAAATTTATACCTCTTTTGATCATTGACAAGTAATAGTCTCTTTTTGTACCAGGAAAGGCTAGCTAGTGCAGCTGGTATGCAATTCCTAATCCTGGGACCAGGAGGAAGCAGTACAGTGAGCAGCTGGGAATGCCGCTGGCCCAACACTGGGCAACAATGGCAAAGTTACAACATACAGTGAGTACTAATAAAATAAACATGCAAGCCAGCCCATATGGTAAAGATATATATTAATCTTATAAAGTTTGTATCTGTCTTGTGTGAAACTTGTATGAAAAGCATACAAGAGGTAAAACAGATATAAGAGCCCTTGAAAAATCATATAAATGAAACTTGCATGTTTTGGATACTTACTAAAACAATATATGAAAGTAATGAGAAAGTGGCCACTTTCATGAGTAAATCATATAAGCCTTCTATGATTCACTATATGAAGTAGGCCACATCTGATGCAAGTCTTTTATAAGTTTTTTCTATTTCTTTCCCATGTGGGTACGGTGTGAGAGCATGTGTATCTTGGGATGTTCTTGTGGCCCATTGTGCTATGTTGACACCCAACCTTTTCCAGCACTTTTGTGTCTGACCAATGTGGGTGCTACAGTAAGAACAGGCAGTAGTTAACCGGCAACAACTGGAGGCCCTGCAGGCTCAGTCCAAGTGCCACATGCACACAGACATTGGAAAACTTACTGTGCTGGTTTGATCCCACAGCTGGTCTGGTGTTTCATCCTTGCTTCCCATTGCTCCGACGATCACACTACATAAAATGAAACGGATGATCCCTAGTCATTTGTGGACATGTTTGAAGCCACGGCAGAAGCCTGTAAGTGGGCGACGCGGGACTGTGCCATGCACCTGCTGCTCCTGTTGTGAAGAGAACGCCAGACGGTGGCATTCAGCCTACTGGCGGTGTTAAAGGGAGCTTTAAAGATGTCCAGCCCTTTGCCAACACAGCAACCAGGTGGCTGTAGCCAGGGACAGCCACGTGGGATGTTGGATTTACTTAAGTAAACTAGGTGGAAGGCAAAACTTTACTCACTGGGAAGGTTGTCACGGAAGAATCAACATGCTAACATCAGCAGGACAACAAGGGCCGGCTGGTTACTACCACAGGTTCACCCCAAACTTCACAGAGCTGACCAGCTCCCTGACTGACCTCAAATGACAACATGATGTGTGGTCAGAGCTGAAGCTTGAAATTCTGCGTGACAGGCTTAAATTTAAGAGGAGCGAAAGTGATTACAAAACTTTGTCATGTATAAATGTTGTACTCTAGGGCTGCACAATTAAGAGTATTTTAATGTATGAACATGAATTTATTTTTTCACAATTAAAAGAGAATCATCAAGCAATATTTAAAATACTTGCTCCGCCCATTAAAACAAAAAGCAAAAGGAAATCACTGCCTGCATTTGCCAATCACAGCTTTCCCTGCACTGCACAGCTTGAGGCTTCCTGGACAGCTAAAACTACACTGAGAGACAGATACACAACAAAATTCAAATGTCTGGCACAGCAGAAGGTGATGAGCTTGACCTTCGGAGCACATCATCCTTCCCTGCTGCGGAATACTTTGGACTTCGGGGAATCAGATATAAAAGTAAGCCTCTGTGGTGTATCCACCGTATCCATCCAGCTTACAAAGATGATCTGAAGTCATCAGCACAGTTGCTTTCCATGTGGCCAAATGTGTTAAATAAACACAGTAAGTAATAAATGTTTTGGAAAAATGGTGAACATTTTTACCCTTCCACAATTGTTTCCTCAAGTGACAATACCTACACTTTATGCAAAAACAACACTGATGAAGTTGTATTCACATATATCTTACAAGTACAATAAATGATGTGAAATATGTTTTACCCCACTGGGCAGGCCGGTGAGCAGCCTGGACCCAGTTTGTGAGTCCAATAGTCTAATCAGTGCATCTAGTAAGAATCTCAGGTGAGTTTCAATCCTGGTGACCTTGATCTTATTGTCAAAAAGTCAGATTTTCTGACTATGTTGTGAATGCAATTACTGGAAAACAATGTGATGTAGGATTTTCAAAATAATACTGTAGGTGCATCTAATAAAAATAAAAAGTGACCTCAACCTCAAGGTCAGAGGTCAAGTTTTCTGAAAATCTTGTGAATGCAGTAACTCAAGTCGGAAGCTCGCCGACCTCTGACCTTGTAAATACGATAACTTGAGAAAGTGCAGTTACATTGTAACCTTGGTTCTCTGATTGAGACACTATCTCTCCACCCTTTTAGTCAGGGCCTGTCGGTACTTCTTTAACTCACTCCAGCTTGCCCGGCCACGCCCCACAGGAAGTCACTGATCACTTGATAGCAATGTGTCTTCGAGTGACCTTAAAGGTGGAGAGGGCTCAGTGTCTCACTCTGAGAACCAAGGTTACAATGTAACCGTTTTGAGGGAAAGCCATTTCAAATCATCATCCTTAAGAGGCTCAACGGGAGGATGCTGAAGGGCTCAGTCCAAGTCTGGTGCTGTCTGTCCTGACGATGATGTAATAGCCTCTCAACAACAACAACAACAATCTTTATTTATAGAGCACATTTAAAAGCCTTGGGCATACCAAAGTGCTTTACATAAAACAATAAAAGGTTCAAACATTGATAACGGATAAAAAAAAATAAAAAATAACGAGTTATGTTCATAGATAAAAGCTACCAATAAGAATGACTACAGCACATGGGTAATAGCAAGATAAAAGCTGTACCACCATAATAAAAGACACCAATAGAAAGATAGGAGGGAATTAATACAAGAGGTCAATAGGTCACAGCAAACAAACAAACAAACAAACAAACCAGCAATTAAAAGGTGGAGAAGGCAAGTTTAAAAAGATATGTTTTAAGCTGTGATTTAAAAGAATGAATAGAATCAGATGCCCGGATGCCAATCGGGAGATTGTTCCACAGCACAGGTGCAACAAGAGCAAACGATCGATCACCTCTAGTCTTAAGTCGAGATCTGGGCTGAGCCAGCAGTAACTGTGACGATGACCTTAAAGCCCTAGCAGGAGCATAAGGGTTTAAAAGGTCCTTAAGGTAGCTGGGTGCAGTGTTGTTAGTAATTTTAAAAGTAAACAACAAAATTTTAAATTGAATACGATATTTGACAGGCAACCAGTGCAGATCGGCAAGGACAGTCTTCTCAGTCTTCACAGATACTGTTGGAGCACAAGGTGGACAGCCCTCAGCTCCAACAAATTTATGTGCTGAGTTGCACAGTGGCCACATCAACAGCCGTTGACCCTCCAGCCCTCATGGCCCCAACTGATGGAGGATAGGTCTGTGAGGTCCAGCTGACGGTTAATCGCTGGTCCCACTGCATGACCCTGCTTTGTGTTGATGTGTTGATGGGCCACGTTAAACTAGAGTTATGATCATTTCAAAGAAATGCCATTTTTTCCCTGAATGCTACCGTCATGTTTACCGTAGGAAGAAATGGTAAAAACTTTTCTAAGGACAGCGCTTGATTAAAAAAAGCAAAAAAAAAAAAAAAAGAAAAGCCACCCTTTCTTATTGGTGGAAAAATGTACCATGTCAACCAATCAAAAAATTATATAGCAACATGTGGCTTTTGGTTGTATAGGAAGACGGGGTAATCATTACTGTAATGATACTAACCAAAGTCTGATGAAGTGCATGTGTGCTTGAAATGCACCTGCTCTGTGCTGCACTCTGTTAAGCATGTCTTTGTATTTCTGTTATTTTTTAAAGATACTACCCTATTAATTTCTCCCCACATTCTCCACATTTCATGCCACAAACCTTTTTTCCTAAAAGACTGCTATTGAAAAAACAATAATCTGCAAGGAGACAGTTTCAGGTCACAATTCTAGTTTTACTACTAACAAGCTTGACAGTTTTTCTGTGGTTACAGAAAAGCAGATGAGTTTGTATGTGATCTGGAACTGAGCCACTTTTCTCGGGCATGTGTGTTTGAGAATGCTGGTGTATGTTGACAGGACACGCCCACTTTGTGTGTATTAAGAGGGGAGAAAAGCAGAAGCTGAAACATTGCTGCTACACTATCAGTCAGTCAGCAGCCAGGAACAGGCCGGCAGTGTGTTTCTGCTCTCAACGATCCACCCTTTTCACCTCTTCAGTCAGATTCTCTGCAACAGCTTGACATGATGCTCGAGCATGAGGAGTTCACCAAAGCAGGCAAGAAAGCTGGCTTGCAGATTTGGAGGATTGAGAATATGGAGTTGGTCCCTGTGCCTGACAACTTACATGGGAGCTTCTACACAGGGGATGCTTATGTGATTCTCTACACTGTCAAAAAGAAAGAGAGCTCTTTTTACCATCTGCACTACTGGCTGGGTAAGTGACTAAAGCTCTGGACCTAATTCATTGTGTCAGTTTATTGTTCCACTCAGAATAAGGGAAATGAGTTATAATTGGATGTAATAACCTATCATTGGAAGAAGTCCTATTTCAGAGGGGTCCTCCAGGGTAACAGATAAATCTCAAATTAAATTCCAAGGAACCACTCAAGAGCTTCCTTAGAAGTTCTAAGGAAAGAAAAAAAAAGTCCACAAATGTACAAAGTTACCAACGCCAGGATGTGACACTATCTTTATAACACCTGTGAAGTTGATTCTGCTCTATTCCCTGAGAAATCACAAAATCATACAAAATCATACAATATTGCTTTATATACAGGTCAGACATACGTTTTAACATCGTTTTTGCTCTGACCAGCTGATTTTGTTTAGATTTTTTTTTCACAACATAAACAATCATTTTTGTTACTTTTCATTTTTCATCTTTAATTTTAATAACTTTTATGTTTTCTTATCATGTGCAACAGGTTAAAGAACCCTTCTTAATTTCTATTCAAACAAATGTCTTATGTAGTTGGTGATCTAACTGCGTTGCTGTATTAGGAAGCTGTGTAGATAGCAAAAGCATTTACAGAGAAAATAATTTTCCTCACAGCTTTCTGAATGATCCACATTCAGCTATAACACAAACTTCACTCTAAACTGTTCCAGAAAATAGTAATGTCAAAGTAGCTTACTGTATATTTTACAGTTTTGTACTGTCTTTCTAGAATATCATTAAATTTACATAAGTAGACTGATTTTACATGTCAAAGGTAAAATAACATAACATCACTGTAAATATTTACTTGTTTTTTAAATATATTTTTTTGTACATATGCATATTTAGTTTGTAAAAATACATTCAGAAATATATCATAATTTCACAAATATTTGTCTGTTATGTGAGAGAATGATCTTTTAATTCAAATGTAATACTATGGAAAAATATATAAAATGATCGAAAATTAATGAGAATTAATGATAATTTTGCTGAAAATTTCATGTCATCTAGGTCTGATTCAATAATTCAGAGGTAACAAGTGAAAATATAATTAATAGGAATAAAAACTAAAAAAAAAAACATATAAAACATTGCACGCTGTGCTAATTATATATTTTAAAAAATAAATGTAGAGGTAGGAATTGCAATTAATATGAATCTCAAAGTATTCACAACATTCCTGAACAGAAATAGGCCTCTGCACCTGGGGTGAGGGTGTGGCCATGAAAACAATGTGACATGTCATTGGATGTTGGGACACATAATAACATGACGCTAAGCATCGGCCAATGAATGCGAACTAACAACCACAAGGTTGCGTGTATGGCAGCACTATAGGAACAAATCCTAATATAAAAGTATTTTACTGCATTTTAGTTTTGTTCTGTTCTTCTAGAATATCATTAAAGTTACATAAAAAGACTGATTTCACATTTCAAATGTAAATTAAAGTTAAATCACTGCAATGTAATAAAACATAATTTTCATGGTTATTAAATGTATCTGTCTGTACATATGCATATTTAGATACAGATTCACAAATGTATCATCATTTCACAAATATCTGTCCGTTATTTGAAAGATTGAACTGTTGAATTCAAATGTAATGCTATGGAAAAGTATATAACATGATTCCTATAAGCTTGTGTTACATCACATAAGTATTATTATCACTGCCGTTCAAGGCGATCGTGGCTCAAGAGTTGGCAGTTGGCCTTGTGATCAGAAGGTTGCCGGTTCGAGCCCCTGCTTGGACACTCTCCGTCGTTGTGTCCGTGGTCAAGACTCTTCACCTACCGCCTACTAGTGACGGCCAGAGGGGCCGATGGTGCGATATGGCACCCTCGCCTCTGTCAGTCTGTCCCAGGGCATGCAATCCATTATTATTTAAACCAACTGTTAACTGTATATTTCTGTACATTTACGTATTATGATTCATATTGCCACATTCATTGACCTTGTTTAGAGGTAATTTCATTGTGGCTGTAGCTCAGGTGGTAGAGCGGGTCATCTACTGATCGGAAGGTTGGTGGTTCGATCCCTGGCTTCCCCAGTCTGCAAATATCCCAAATATCCTTGGGCAAGATACTAACCCCAAATTGCTCTCCGATGCATCCATCGGAGTATGAAAGTGTGTGTGAATGTTACTTAGAAAGCACTTAGAAAAATGTGCTTGTGAATGGGTGAATGTACAAGTTGTGTAGAGCGCTTTGAGTGCTCAGAAAGAGTAGAAAAGCGCTATATAAGAACCAGTCCATTTACCATTGTTTGATCACGTTAAAATGTTCCTAATTTAATGTCTAAAAGCACTTGGAAAAGGCAGAATCCCATGTAAAATTAGCGCAACAAACTGTATTGTCATTACTGGAAATAACTGTATTTTTATGAGGAAGTTATTTTCTGTTATTTTACGGTAGTATTTTGGCGCCCGAGCTGCCAGAATATAACCGTTGTTTTAAGATGTTTTTTTTAACAGTGTATCTAAATGCTTAAACTTTATAAAAATATTGTAGTGTCCTATCAGAATACCTGCCAACAATGCTGTCTTTGTCAGGTTTGTCGTATAGACCATCCCCTGCGCTGCTCCTCCTCCTCCTGCAGTTTACTTCACTGTTGGGACTAATTCATGAAAAGTGCTACGTATTAAATATACACATGGAGTACTACACAGTATATATAGTATCTGTCATCATAAATTGGTAACCCACTTAACGGATTGCACTCACATATGATGCTGGTCTGATGCCTTCTGGACCAAGTAGAAGCTTATTGTTAGTTTTTGTTGTTACTTCACTGCTTCATTTTCAAGGACGCTTTATTGGCTACGTGACTCAATAGCTCAGTGAGTGAAATGTTGTCAAATCACAATGAGAAGGTGCTGCAAAGTCACCAACTCCATCAAGCTTGATTTGCATAGTTAAAAAAATATTGCAACAGTAAAATATGAAGTTTGTTGTTAATTTGCTGTGGATAAATGACTAAGGTACCAGTTTGCTTTCTTCAGCAATATGTCACCACTACTTCACACCTCAGGAAAGTTTAGCCAGAAAATCAGTCCTCGCTTGTTCCATACAATCACTACACATCATGCTAACAATAAGTGTGTGTATGAAGCTTGATATACTTTAATGCTGTGTGCCATAAAGTTTCCAAAACCTGAATAAGCCTTTCTCGAGCTGACGGCTCCATCATAGCCACACCTCATTATTCACGCCTGGCGTTACCTGATCCCCCTGATAATCACACAATGATCATATCCAAACTAATCATTTACTGACAACAGCTGATTATCTTTTTAACATTGAGCTGTGGCGTTGCTCTTACTGCTTTTATTTATTTGCAGCAGAGAAGAAGAAAAGCTAAAAACACTCTTGGTTTTGGCTTGTCATTCTGCACCACATAGGTTATCAGTAGCAGCATGTCATAGATATAAGAAATCTGTAATGGTGTAACAAACAGTACATGAGTTCACACTTCAACACTTAGCGCTCTAGTTTAAGTTTTGGTGCCGCATCTCTTCATGCCTCCTTTTTGCACACTTCACTTGCAACAACTTTGCAAACAGTAGGCATCGCACAAAAGTATGTTGAGCCACACCAACCTACAGTTTTTGATTGGAACCATTTTGACAACAATTCAAAATGTGAAAGTAAACACCAAATGTGTACTGAGTAACTCTACTCTACTCTACTCTCAACATTCTGTCTGGTGCTTGTCCATTAAGAACGATGGATATACACCTACAAAACTATATAGTATGGACATATTTTCTTTTTTCTATGCTGATATGTAGATGAGCTGTGTGTATGTTTGGCAGCATGTAAACATGACTGGACTTGCTTGAGTATATTTGTAATCCTTAGGGTGTTTATAAAAGTGAGGGATATTTGTGTGCTTTGATTTTCTGATTGAATAAAACATAAAAATCAAGTGAAATACATTAATTGTACTTAGGGGTTCACTTCACCCAATTTTCACTGTTTCCTAAAAAGTTACATTCAAACAAAGCAAGTTGTTATATCTAGATGGCACTAAATGCTGCTCGGGTTTTCTAAGCTTCTTTTTTGTGACTTTAAGAAAACAAACAAGCTGAACAAACATTCACACACACATTGGCACTGTGATGGGTGCGTCAGAGAGCAGCTTGGGTTAATATGATGCCCAAGGATAGTTAGCGTGACAAGACTGGAGCAGCCAGTCATCAGTAGATAACCTGCTCTGCCTCTTTAGTTACAGTCACCCCTTTTTTCTGTTATGTAACAGACTGCTATTTTTCAATAAATTGTTCTTGTACAATTATCACAACGCTAGTAGTAGTTTTACCACTATTATGGTAAGACTTCTGTTTACGCTCTACAAGTAATTCTTCCTCTAATGGTTCCATGTTATTTTCTAGCACTGGGCTGACAGCATTATTCTTTTGACTTAGACACAAAGAAATCTCCAGTAGCTTTACTCTTTGACAAAGTTTGTATTGGTAGTGTGCAGCTTTAACCAGCAACTTGTCATGCTTGTCTTATTCTGACGGTTCACTCTTTGTTGACATTTCCTTCTCATGTTGATTCAGCTGCTGTCTCAGCTTTGTCTGGGATGTTTCTTTTCTATCCGGGCAAAAGTCTGGAGAGAATGTCAGCATTATTCATAACTTCACCAAGGGGCAGATAGCAGTGTTAGTTTGGGGGCTTGTCCATTGAGACAAGGACCCGAGTTGCAGGGTGAGAGTCCATTTATTTATAATATCAACAACAATAAATCACACTCTTGTGATACTTCGACTTTTTAGTCACTGTATCTCTAGCTCAGTTTATTCACTCCAACACTGCTCTTTTCCTCCTATCCCAGTTTACCACTAAAACAGAGAGCGTGTGATTAAATAATCAGTCCCAGCTGCCCTGCGAGTCTCCAGGGCACTGCCTGCTGAACCCACTGCACCACCACTCCTCTGCATCGGAGCCTCAGACCACACCACGGTCACATACCTCTACCATTTGAACGAGGCCAGGGAGCCACTCGGCCATGTCTACTCCCCTCTCTGTGAGCAGGAGAGGAAATCAGCCACCACCGTGTCCCCGGCCTATAGACCACCTCGAACTTAAATGGCTGGAGGGCGAGATGCCACTGGGTGATCTAGGCACTGGCATCTTTCAGTGGAACCATTATGCATGGTCAGAACAGACAGGCACAGGCCTCTCTCAGACAGTTTCTGCCTGATGTACACAACAGAGCCATCAACCCCCCTTACCTGCAAGGACAAAACAGTGATGTGTTCAAAACGTCCTTATGCAGAATAAAAGGAAAGGAAAATTAGGTGTGTGGAGCAGGGGTTCCCCACAGAGAGCCTCTTTTACTGAGTCAGACACACTGAGTGTGTTCGACCTGTGTTCAGTTGTCACAGCTCACTAGGTATAATCTGTTCCTAACCATCACAAATGGAAATGTCAGTGATAAGTCATCATGTGACCATCAATTGTTATCACAAAGGCTGATCTTAGAGTGTCGTCTCCTGTGAAGCTGCTCTAGCAATTGCATCTGGCACTTGGTCTGGGCCACCACCACTTAGTCCCTGTGCATCACGGTGAGCTCCACCAGCATCTGTGCCAGCAGCTGGTCTGGCAGGACCCGAAGCACACACAGGCAGAGTTGCAGGATGAGTGTCCAGTTAAGTACAATGTCAAAAACCCCAGATCACACTCTTGTGAATTTCAGGATGGCCCTGGTTGCACCGCATTGGCAGGCATTTAGGTTCACAAGTTTTAACAAACAATAATGTGTTTTTCAGGTAACTGTCAAGAGTTTTATGTAGGAAAGGTTTCAACTGTTTTCATTTTACCATAATGGTGATGCGTATCAGGCCCTTCAGGTAGCCATGATTCAGTAACAAGGTGGAGACCTATGCTGACAGAACAGTGGAGGCGACTGTGAATTTCAGAATGAAACCAGGCCACCATGAGTCTGCTCGACTGACCTGTGGTCACTGTGAAGTCTTTCCACTTCCTGGGAACCATCATCTTCCCAGGATCTGCAGTGGGAAGCTCATCAAAACAGCACATTAAAGGACATTTTTCTTGTAGCAGCCGAAGAAGTTCAACCTGTCAGTGATGGTGCACTTCTGCTTCTTCATTACTGAAGCCATCCTCAATTCCTCCATAACAATTTGCTGCTGGCACTGCCAGAGACAATGGCAGAATACAGCACATCACCTGCTCTGCTCACAAGTTGATTGGCAGCAATGTGCTTTCCTCTTCCAAAACCTAAATGTTTCCCTGGCCCCGGGGCAGGCAAAAGAGATCCCTGTTGACACCATCCACCCCAGAAATAAACTTTTTGAGTCACTCCATGCCTGATGGACCAGATGGAGGCAGGAGGCTCTGGTCCATCCGGAATAACACCTTATGACATTCAGCAGTTTACTTCAACATACAGTTGGATTGCTTAACTACTTTCTCACTGTCCTTATTTATTATTGACAGGAAACGAGTGCAGCCAGGATGAGAGCACTGCTGCAGCCATCTTTACTGTGCAGTTGGATGATTACTTGGGTGGAAAGCCAGTCCAGTACCGAGAACTACAGGGGGTTGAGTCAACTGCCTTCACCAGCTACTTCAAAGGAGGGCTCACTTACAAAGTATGTTCATTCATGAGCTCTGCTGCAACATGCTGATCTTTTAATTACAATTCTAGATGTCTAAAGCTCCTGAACCACAAGTGCCAACGTCATCATTGCATTCAGTTCATGGAGGAACATATGGTTATTTAAACTATCATCTTGCAGGAGGACTGTTCTCTGCTGTGCCCATAGTAGAAAAACAAATATGGTCTATATTCTCAAACAGAATTAAAAATATGATTGTGTAACTTTAGTGGTTCTGACAGTCGTTGTCCATGACCTGTTAATCACGTGAGGCATCACATGAGCCATGGTGGGGATAAGGGTGTATGTCAAAGGAAGTTAAGGATGAAACCACCCTGCCCCACCCCATCATGTGGCCCATTGAAGTCACCTAAGGGCATGTGTGAGTGGGCATTGAAGCCCCTGGCTCTCAAGACTGTGTGGGTGGTGGCTGATGGTGTTGTCAGCCACTACCTCTGTATAGTGAAGGTTTTTTGACTTTGGACTTTGAAAGGGGAAAATGGCTTTTTCCTTTTTAAACCATCTGTTTTCTTAGTCCAAGATGTGGCGTCCTCAAAAGAGTGTTGTTTGTGCTTTGAGTGCATTTAAAGAACAAAGGACACTTCAACCCTCACTTACACCTTGCCTTAGGTAACCAAAGTAGTATACAACTTATACCATGCATACCATTTAGAAATTGTCACTAGCTGGCTTTTGCAATTTAAAGTTTATTGTTACTGTAGGCTCAAAAATATGACTTTACAGACCACTTGATTTTTTTTGTCCTTTATTAACTAGCCAGATATATTTTTTACGTTGACTTTATACCATAACGTTGTACTCTGCAAACCCTGCTACATTATATTTGGGAACAATGACTGGAAAGAAACAGCAAGAGAGAGTAAGAAAGAGAAGTGACAGTGCAGTGTAAACAGAGAAGGTTGACAGCATAATATGTTCTCTGTCCACAGACAGGGGGTGTGGCCTCAGGTTTCAACCATGTGGTCACCAATGATCTTACAGCACAGAGACTTCTACATGTCAAGGGTCGGCGTGTTGTCAGAGCCACCCAAGTCCCCTTCAGTTGGTCCAGCTTCAACAGTGGAGACTGCTTCATCATTGACCTTGGAGATGTAAGGACAAACTGGTATATACTATACTGCCAAAAGTATTTCATTATCACTCATTGTACCTAATGGTACTGTCACCTCATCAGAGCACTTTGTTCTAAAAATGCAGGTTGACTTGTAATTCTAGTGTATCTAAAAACAGAACGGGAGCCAGAGCCTTCAGCTTCCAGGCCCCACTTCTGTAGAACGAGCACCCAAATCTGGATTTAGGACAAAGGCACCCTCTCTACTTATAAGTATTAAAAAAGGGGGTTTTTTTGTAAAATAATAATAATAATAATAATAATAATAATAATAATAATAATAAAAGGGTCAATTTCAGAAGCTCAGGACATTGTATTATGGTACAGGATGCCACTTATGCGACTAGTGGTGTACTGACCCACAAAGTGGAAGGCCACCCAAAATCATAGAGCTGGGTCAGCCACATTCAAGCGTTACATCACAAAGAGCAGGGAAGATATGTTCTCTGGATCGATGAATCCCATTTCTCCATCTGGTAATCTCACTGGCAAGTCTGGGTTTGGCATTGCCAGGAACATGGAACTGGCTGCATTTTGCCAAATGCAGGAAGACTGATGGTGTATCCAAAGCTGATAAAACAGCTTTGGAATAAATTAGAGGGGAGACTGTGAGCCAACATCAGTATTTGACCTCACAAATGTGCTTCTGGATGAATGGTCAAAAATATAAAAACACTCTTAAAACCTGTGGAGCTATATTAAACCCTAAAGATAAAGAATGGGATGTTACTCAAGTTCATATGCGTGTGAAGGCAGATATAGTATATGTAGACACTATGTGTATCTGCAGGGAGAGTGTAAATTAAATAGGGCCCAGAGCCAAGTTTGTATTGCCTTGTCTAACTGTTGTTGTGTCAGCAGAAGATCTACCAGTGGTGTGGATCCAAGTGTAACAAGTATGAACGACTGAAGGCAACACAAGTGGCCAGGGGTATCCGTGACAACGAAAGGAATGCTCGTGCAGAAGTGATAGTCGTAGAAGAAGGAAGTGAACCATCAAAGTTAACAGATGTAAGTCCTATTTTATGGCTGTTAAGTTATTTTGCATTTGGGTTTCCTGTTCTAAACATATACACTACCAGTCTAAAGTTTGGACACACCTTGTCATTCAATGTTTTGGTTTTTTTATTATTATTTTAACTGCTTTGTACATTGTAGATACATACTGAAGACTACTTTGTTGACAGTGTTGCAAACTCTTGGCCTTCATGATGTAGTCCACCTGAAATGGTTTCCCCTCACAGGTGAGCCTGTCAGGGTTCATTTGTGGAGTTTCTTGCCTTCTTAATGGGGTTGGGACCATCAGTTCTGTTGTGCAGAAGTCGGGTTGGTGCACAGCTGACAGCTCTGTTTGACAACTGTTAGAAATCATATTATGGCGAGAACCAATCAGCTAAGTAAAGAGAAACAACAGTTCATCATTACTGTAAGGACTGAAGGTCAGTCAGTCCGGAAAAAGCAACCTCCAGGCTGTGTGAGAGCTATTTGACCAAGTGCAGTCGCAAAAACCATCAAGTGCTACAATTAAACTGTCTGACATGAGGACGCCCCAGGAAAGGAAGACCAAGAGTCCCTCTGCTGCTGAGGATACATTCATCTGATGATGAGTCCACAGCTGAGATCTTTGGTTCCACCTGCCGTGTGTTTGTGCGACACAGAACGGTGAATGATGGTCTCTACATGCAAGGTTCCCACCGTGAAGCATGAGGAGGTGTGATGGTGTCGGGGGCTTTGCTGGTGACACTGTTGGGGATTTATTCAAAACTGAGGGAGAGATGGAGTGCTGCCTCCACAGTCACCTGACCTAAACCCAGTGGGGATGGTTTGGGATGAGATGGAGGAACAACAAGAGCTCAGCATCTCTGAACTCCTGCAGTACTGTTGGAAACCATTTCAGGTGACGACCTCATGAAGAGAGAGAATGCCGAGAGTGAGCAAAGCAGCAATCAAAGCAAAGAGTGGCTACTTTAGAGAATCTAAAATATAAAACATGCTTTGAATTATTTCACACTTTTTTTATTTACCACATAATTCCATATGTGTGCATTCATAGTTAGTTTTGATGAGAATCTACAATGTAAATAGTCATGAATGTACATGTACATGTACTATAGTACATGTACAGTAGCGGTTATTGATACGGGCGACACGGGCGGTTGCCCGGGGCGGCATCGTGGTGGGGGACGGCATCACGGGCATCGACGTCATGCCAGTGCATAGTGGGGATGGCATAGGCACCGATTGGTTTTCTATCGCCCTCCGTTTGCGAGGTGCGTCTGCTGCTTGCGGCACAGGGAGGAGGGGGTGGGGTGGCGGGGGATTCTCTGGCTGGCTGGAGCAGCATCTAATAACCAACTCGCAAAATAAAACAAAATAAAACAAAACAACAAACAGGAAAACACCAGACATCATGATACAGACTTATAATTTGCATCGATGTTTTTTTGAAGTTCTATACGCGAAAAGTGAGCGCGAGAGCCCTCGGTGCGCCTGCTCGCTGCTGAAGTCAAAGTAAAGTTTATTGTCATCTCCGCTACATACAGTCCAGTATATAGAGACACGAGACGACGAAGCTCCAGCTACAGCAGTGCAAGTAAACAAACAATAAATATAAGAAGAGTAAGAAAATAAATACACACTTTAGGACTTGGGGTAAAGGGATCAATAACAATTTAAAATTTATAATTTACAGTTGATGATTTAAAGTCTCACACAACCCGTCGAAAGGGGAGGGGCCGGCTGCTTCCAGATAGAGCGCATTTCATTTATAATGTTGTAAATCCAAGCCCATCATGTATTCATGATTTGAATCCTGGGTTGTGTGAAATCTCAGAAATAAACCCTAGACAAAGTGAATCTGTGAACTAAGGTGTAGGTCTTTTAGGTTATGTTGTGGTGATCCTCGTGTTGGGGGATTTGTGTTCATACTGGAGTGCAAAATTAAAACCAAGATGGACAAGAAAAGTTCAAAGCCATCAGGTGCTCAGTTTAGAAAAAGGAGAAAAGAAGAGGAGGAGAAACGAGCTAAAGATACAGGTGTGTGTGTGTTTCTCTGGTGAAATTCAGTATGGTTCCAACAACAGTTTTATGTTAATGTATAATCCTTAATATGTTTTATGTGAGTGTGGTGTGTGTGTGTGTGTGTGTGGGGGGGGGCAGAGGGAGTGTTCGCCCGGGGCGCCAAACAGGCTAGGACCGCCACTGTACATGTATATGTTCTATATACACTATAGGTCCATATAGCGTATACCACTACCAGGTATTGGTATACGCTACCTGTCAAAAGTTTGGACACAACTTCTCATTTAATGGTTTTTCTTTCTTTTCATGACCATGTGAGTGCATGGACCTCATTGGGCTGTTTCCCAACAAGCTGAGCAAGGAGATCAGGGTAGCTAAGAGGAGCCAAAGAAAGCTAAAGAAAACGAACAGCTTCTCAGCCAGTGACCCAGAATCCGTTTGGAGAGGCCTGCAGCACATCACCAAATACAAGAGTCCCTCCCCTAGCCCTGGTTGCTCATGACCTTAACACCTTCTACTGCAGATTTTAAAGACAACCCCCTAAAAATCCCATCTGCTCACCCTCAACTCACACCTACACAAAAAGACTACCTGCAGTCTCAATTCCCCCCACACACCCCCGCCCTCTGACTCCCTACCTGCACTAAAGATCTGTGAGGAAGACGTGGGTCTACACTTGCAGAGACAGAAGACCAGAAAGGCTCCAGGATCTGACGACATGCCCCCCTTGAGCCTGAAAATCTGTGTGACCAACTGGCCCCCAATCTTCACCTGGATTATTAACAGATCTCTGGAACTGTGCTCCCTCCTGCTTCACACACTCCACCAAAGAAGTCCACCATCACAGGGCTAAATGACTACAGGCCCGAGGCCCTGACGGGATTATGGATGACTGTCTGGTCCCACCCTTTTCGATAGCTAATAAACATTTGCACTTCTAATTTCTTCATTTTTGTGTGAAGTACAGTTAGCCCCCTATTTTGTTGGAGAAAGACAGAGCTAGGTTTTTTTGGCGAGGGGGGGGGGTGCGTCTCTACATTAGCAGTGGACTTGAAATCAAACAAGAAATATATGTTTGAACTGTAGACTAAACACCTAATGCTGACAGATATTTGTGTTTTATTCGTTTTTTGTGTGTTGCTTCAGAAAACATAAGTTGATAAATCTACATATAAATACCATAGTGCAAAACATTCACTAGTTTTTTCATGTTTTCAACTCATTTTTATTTCTTTTATGCTTGTTTATAGTTTGCTATATTTATGCTTTGGTTGAATTGTTTATTTTTGGATTTACTGGAAGCATTAATTGTTTCACTTCTTCTTTTTTTTTTTTGCTTTTTTCTGGTGTTGGACAGGTTCTTGGAGACAAGCCACCGCTGTCAGAGGGAGGTGATGATGATGACACAGAGGCAGACATGTCTAACAGAAAGATGGCTAAACTATATATGGTACAGTATTATCATCAACAAACACTGAAAAAAATCGACAAAGATCTTTTTTGTCTAATAGTTAGAATGTTTCCCCAAACACTGTCATAACTCTGAATCCTGCTAGCTGTTGCTGATGATACACAGCTACACAGCAACAGCAGATACAGCAGCTGGACCTTTAGCTGCAACACTCTGTGAGGCAAACTGCACACAAACTGTTTGTGTTTGTTGAGCTGATAGAAACATTATATTTGAAATTACCTCCCACTTAAAAAGTATTACTCCCTTTATGCTTGCATGTCTCTAAATCTAGCTAGATGCTGAAGTGTCGCAACCGCAACTTATGGACACCTGCAGTCGCTCTGGTGTGCAAAAAAAACCCCAAACAAAACAACAAGACGCCACTTCATCGCCTGACTTTGACACACAGTTTTGCATCTTTCACTTCTTTTTGTACAACAGTCCCTGGTGGTTAATATGCAAACACGACTGCCTTAATGAGTTACTGTTACTGTCAAATCAGTTTGATGGCCCGCAATGACATGAAATAATAACTCCCCTCAAATCCCTTAAACCAAAAATAACGTTTTGAAAATGAAAAAGTAGAAAGTAGAGATTTGCTTAAAGATGTAGGGAGTAAAAGTAAAAAGTTGTCAGAATAATAACTACTCAAGTAAAGTACAGATACCAGAAAATTCTACTTAAGTACAGTAACAGAGTATTTGTACTCCACCTCTGCATCATTCACACATTTAAACACATTCATATAAGAACTTTTTCTGTTTGTTTTCTATCTAACATTTGCACAAATTCTTAAATGAAGTCAAGAACCATCATATAACTTTTTATTATTATTATTATTATTATTACCAGGTGTCTGATGCATCAGGATCCATGACAGTGACTGTTGTGAAGGAAGAAAACCCCTTCCTGCAGAGTGACCTACTATCAGATGAATGCTTCATCCTGGATCACGGCAAAAACAAAATGATATTTGTATGGAAAGGTGCTCAAACAGTGTTAGCTAAGAGATTCTGGGACTTGCTTTGAATGGCTTGTTATAAGTGAAATAAGCTACCCAGTTTCATATCAGCATTGACTTCATCTATTTTTTTCCTGCAGGACATAATGCTAATCCCAATGAAAGAAAAGAGGCCATGAAAACAGCTGAGAACTTCATCAAGCAGATGGGCTACCCAGCAAACACACAGGTTTACTTTCAGTTTCACTTCATGGAAACTGGACATATTTTCACATTATTCTTTGAAAGTTTCCTGTAAGTAAAAGTACAGGACTATTGGAAAACTATCCTGTATTGGAAATGGAAATAGTTCCAGTGATGTTCCTCCTGATGGTCCTGCAGATTCAGGTGCTTCCAGAAGGAGGAGAGACTCCCATGTTCAAGCAGTTCTTCCTGGACTGGAAGGAGAGAGATCAGAGTGAGGGTTTTGGAAAGGTGTTCACCACTGAGAAGGTTGCCAAGATTCAGCAAGTTGAGTTTGATGCCTCAAAACTTCATGAGTCCCACCACATGGCAGCTCAGTATAACATGGTGGATGATGGGAGTGGAGAAACACAGGTGAATGAACTGTACTGTATGTCTGTGTATGTTCTCAGTCATCGAGGTCGTGGTAATCTGGACTTTTTAAAGTTTCTTGAAGAAAAGAAAGAAAGAAAGAGTGATCCTTACCTTTAAGTGCAGATGTACAGGTGACTCTTGTCCTGTCGAAGTGGTCTTAACGCTCACTCACATCTTGTGTGATTTGATCCCGATAGGGTGAGGCAAGGTCTCACAGTGGTTTCACCCGAAACCTCTGCTGATAATGACCCACACCCTTTCCAAACCTTGGCTCATGTGATGATGCACATGATCGATAGTTGGTCAACAACCCTCTTAAGGCACAACACCCACTAGGGTTTAAATACCTGAGACTCTCCACCATTTGGTTTTAGAACTGAAGAAGAAGAAGAAACTGAAAGAAGTCCTGTCTCTTTCTTTCCAAGCTCCCTAGAACTCTAAAAGTAGTGTCCATGTGAAACTATGCTGGTGCTTCACTTGTTACCTTTATCATTTTCTCAGTTCACCGTCTTTGGGGTAACGTGGTTAATCCGACTGTTTTTGTTTTTTCCTGTTTTACCAGGAATACTGTGGAGACACAGTAACAATTTCCCACAAAAAATAAAAGAATAAAAAAAATAAATCTTCATTTCTGTGTTGTGGACCTGTAAAAAAAATTCAGTTCAATTCAGTTTTATTCATATAGCACCAAACAACAATTGCCTCAAGGCACTAAGATACATACACACTTTACTACTAAAAATATTCACTCGTCCATCTAAACCGTTGAATTCAGGCGTTCCAATAGCTTTCATGGCCACAGGTGTGTGAAATCAAGTACCTGAGCATGCATCAGAATCCTGGTTCATTTGTGCTTAAAGACTACTGATGACATTGGGGATAAGACAGTGTTCAAATGGTGAGACTTACACTACCAGTCGAAAGTTTTAGAACACCCCCATTTTTCCAGATTTTTATTGAGAATTATGCAGTTTAATGTCTCATTGCACTCTGAAATGAAAGCATAGTACCAATAAGCAATTGGAATCAAATAAATCATGGAATCAGTTTATAGACCAAGTGGACCCGTCCTTTCACCTACTCGACGGCCTACAAAGATGCTGCGTGATGAATCGAAGATTTCAAACTTTGATTCATCAGTCCATAATACCTTCTTCCAGTCTTCAGTAGCCCAGTCGCAGTGTTTCATGGCCCAGACAAGCCTCTTTGTCTTATTCTGCCATCTTAGGGATGGCTTTCTTGCTGCAACTCATCCTGTCAAACCTGCAGTTTGCTCCAGCTTCTGAGCCTTTTGATGGTGAAGGAAACTGGACTCACTGACACCTTGACTTTCATTGCAGTTTCTCTGTAGGACAGACCTACATTTATAAGTGATGGTCTGTCTCTCTTCCAATGTTAATTGCCTTTTTCTCGCTATTTTTGTAGCAACACACTACTTTCTGCAGTACTGTTCGACTGATGCTCACAAGGGTATGATGCCACAGTGTGCTCCAACACTGCTTTCATGCAGACAGAGCGCGTTGGAAGTCATCCAGAGAAGTTGGAACATCTGTAGGAATTAGCAGCACCAGCTTTCAAAGCTTGATCAAACTCCTTTGCTGCAGAACAGATTTAAACTGTTGGCCCATGTTGTGTTCCCTGAAAAACCTTTTAATGTAATTCTGAAATGTACTTTTTTTCAGTTTTGGGCAACCTTACCTTTTATTTTAACCTCTGGCAGTTCACCACTTACCTTTGTACCATTTCAAACTATTCATTGGACTTGAACGACATGAATTGCAATAAATAACTGGAAAAATTGGGGTTTTCTAAAACCTTTGAGCGGTATTGTAAATAAAATTAAATTACACTGAAAATTGACAAGCAGCTGCTGGGCAAGGCAAGGCAAGGCAAGGCAAGTTTATTTGTATAGCACAATTCAACAACAAGGTGATTCAAAGTGCTTTACAGAGACATTAGAAACAAGAACAAATAAAAAGCATGATTTAAAATTGATTAAAACAAGCAAATAAACTAACTAACTAATTAACAAACAAACAAACAAACAAAACAGTATATAAAATCAAAACAGATAAAATCAAAACAGATAAAATCAGAAATAGATAAAATCAGTAGTTAAATGTAAGTTTTGAAATTTAAGCTTAAAGTGTGGATTTGGTGCTTTATTCAAATGCAGCTGAGAACAGGTGAGTCTTCAACCTGGATTTAAATAAACTGAGTGTTTCAGCTGATCTGAGGCTTTCTGGGAGTTTGTTCCAGATATAAGGAGCATAAAAGCTGAATGCAGCTTCTCCGTTTCTGGTTCTGACTCTGGGAACTGATAAAAGACCGGATCCAGATGACCTGAGGGATCTGGATGGTTCATACTGCGTCAGGAGGTCACTGATGTATTTTGGTCCTAAACCATTCAGAGCTTTATAGGCCAGCATCAGAACTTTAAAGTCTATCCTCTGACGGACAGGCAGCCAGTGTAAGGACCTCAGAGCTGGACTGATGTGGTCCACTGTTTTGGTCTTAGTGAGGACTCGAGCAGCAGAGTTCTGAATGAGCTGTAGTTGTCTGACTGATGTTTTAGGTAGACCTGTAAAGATGCTGTTACAGTAATCAAGCCTACTAAAGATGAATGCATGGACTAGTTTTTCCAGGTCCTGTTGAGACATCAGATCTTTTATCCTTGATATATTCTTGAGGTGATAGTAAGCTGACTTTGTTATTGTCTTAATGTGTTTTTCTAAGTTTAGGTCTGCATCCATCACTACACCCAAATTTCTCGCCTGGTTTGTGGTTTTTAGATGTATAGATTGAAGTTCTCTGGTGACCTGTAATCGTTTTTCTTTGGCGCCAAAGACTATTACCTCAGTTTTGTTTTTGTTTAGCTGGAGAAAATTGTGGCACAACCAGTCATTGATTTCCTCAATGCATTTACCAAGAGCCTGTACAGGGCCTCGGTCTCCTGGTGACATTGTGATATATATTTGTGTGTCATCTGCATAGCTGTGATAGTTTATTTTGTTGTTGTTTATAATCTGTGCCAGTGGGAGCATGTAGATGTTAAACAGAAGGGGTCCCAAGATGGAACCTTGGGGAACTCCACATGTGATACTTGTCTGCTCAGATGTGAAGTTACCTATTGATACAAAGTATTTCCTGTTTTCTAAGTATGTTTTGAACCAGTTTAGTGCAGTTCCTGAAAGACCTGTCCAGTTCTCCAGTCGTTTGAGTAATATGTTGTGGTCAACTGTATCAAATGCTGCACTGAGATCCAGTAAAACTAGGACTGACATTTTTCCACTGTCTGTATTCAGACATATGTCATTAAACACTTTGGTCAGAGCGGTTTCAGTGCTGTGGTTCTGTCTAAAACCTGACTGGAAGGCATCGTAGCAATTATTCTGTTTTAAGAAGTAACTGAGCTGTTGAGAAACTGCTTTTTCAATGATCTTACTTAAAAACGGGAGATTTGAGATCGGCCTGGGCAGCCAACTAGTTAACACGGAGAAGAAGACAGCAGTTGTGGTAGTGGTGGCAATCATCAGAAAGAAGGAGAGAAGAAAACAGAAGCACGAGGGGCTATAGGTGTGCTTCAGACTGTGGCTCTGAAACTGCTGTTGCTCTTTGAGCCTCAGTGAACTTTAGGTGGAGACCTCCATGTACTATAAGGAGCTTTCATGTCTTGACATTGGTGGCATTGATGTCCTTGTGTGGCCAGTTTATTATTCCACCTGAGTATCTGATGCCTGGTAATCTGTATGTATTGATAGCATGGGTCTTATTCTTATCACTGAGATGGCTTCTCAGCACTTGTCTTACCTTCTAAATTGGTACACTCCAGTGAGATCTTTGAGGTCTCGCAGGAGCTTCTAGTTGTCCCTAGGTCTAGATTAAAACACAGAGGAGATCGGACTTTTGCTGTGACTGCTCTGAAACTGTGGACTAAACTGCCTTTACATATCAGATCCTCTCCAACACTGGATACTTTTAAAACTCGTCTAAAGGCCCATTTTTACTCCTTGGCTTTTAAGGCCAGTCAGGTCTGTCATTATTTTATTATTTTCTTATCCTTAATTTTACTTTCTTTTTAAATTTTATCTGATTGTTGTTTTTAAAAGTGCTATATAAAGTAAAATTAATTTGCTTTGATTCTGGAGCTATTTGGCTGTAGGTGACATGATTCATGTTGGCACATGATACTAGGAACACTGCTTTGAGGGAAGATGAGTTGACCTATTGCAACAGCAAATCAGTTTTTGTTGAAAATTATTATGGTGTTACTAGAGAAATAACTATTCTTATTTTTCTCATTTTATAGATCTGGAGGGTGGAGAGCAGTGGTAGGGTCCCTGTTGATCCTAAGAACTATGGTCAGTTCTACGGTGGAGACTGCTACATCATCCTGTACACTTACAGGAAGGGGCAGATAATCTACACCTGGTATGAGTTCAGAAACTGAGCTACTTTGCATCCAATACACATGCTCTGATTCTCACCACCAAATGTCCTGTCACTGCTGATGCTGGTAAAAAGTGGTGCACCCCCAGGACTAGTCGACCTTTAGGGCACACTCCACATGGTCACTGGCCCTTTTGACACCATGCTATTTCCCTGCTTTCAGAAAATATGAGGGGGGTGGAGTCTCACTGTTATCTCTGTATTTAACACTGAAGCAGCTGAAACTGAGCAGCCCCGTCCACTAACTGACCAGATCAAGACTTCATATTATGCTCTGCTCACTGTATATGTATGCCAACACGTTCTCATCCCAAAACGTAACATATTACAAAATCGACAAATCGTCTGTATGTTACGCTTTCGGAAACAGGAGGAAAGATGAGAACCTTTTGGACTGAATCATTTATTGTGATTGGAAAACACTATCTAACACGATTAAGGTTGTGGTTTAGGTTAGGGAGCATCATCCTATTGGATTCCATCCACAATCCGGCGTGTATCACAGGGACGTGGAAGGTTACCTTTCGCATTCCTATGGAGCGCCTCGGGACGTGGCGGTATGTTACGCGTCGGGAATGAGAACAGTCTCTGTATGCTATTCTCATTACCAAGCAAGATGAAAGGACAAAGAATCCAAAATCGAATTCCAACATCATTATTAGACCAAGGGAATAAAACATCTTCAGGAAAGTGATAATGAAATCAATCAATGGAATAAAATCTGGGGGAGCATATTTTGGAGGGAGACATTAAAATACCAATCTGAGCCCTAAAGTTGAATCTGTTCATCTGGACGTAGCGTTCAGTCACTCATTCAAGTGTCTTCTTTGGTCTTAGGTGATTGCAGGTTCCCCAACCATATAAACAGTACATTTGCATAATGACTGAAACTTGCACCTGTAGTCTGCAGTCAGCTGAGACTGTAGAAGTCACCTGGATGAGTGACAAAACATTTCTCCCACTGAAAACGCTACATCCAGGTGAGCAGAATCAACTTTTTGGGATTTCCATACTTGGATGATTGAGCATAAAAAATTGTGAGACAAGGGTATCACAACAGTTTGTACACTGACTGGACCTTTTAGAAGGTTTGCAGAATTACAAAGGGGATTTACAAGGTAATTACAAGTAAGGGATTACTGTATCAAAAAAAAACTGAAACGGGAGAATTAAGGGAAGTTGACATACTAATTGACATCCTGAGTTATGCCTACAAGAAGAATACTACAAGAATGATTTGAAAAACAGATCAGGCTGATGGATCAAAATATAATGAATAAAGGATTCATGGTGATACAGGAAGGCAACGTGGGAAAAAGAACTCAACGCTGGCATATTGCAAAAGGACAAGCGTTCAGTGTTAAGTGAGGAAACCTCATCCAGAAGGTCAAAGAAGTGGAGAATGTTTGGGGAAAAAATGTTCATTTTATTTTGCATATCAGAAAACATTCTCCAAGCTATTGGAGCCATGTCGGCGGTTCCAAAGCTTGGAGAATGTTCTTCTGAGAAACCTTTGTCTGATACTCAGTGTTACACCACTCCAGGACAACTTGGTGTAAACAGCAGAACCGAGTTTATTTGGGTACTTCAGAACCGTGGCTTTCACATACAGAGCCCAAAAATACACTCTTCTTCTTTTCCTTTTTCGAACATAGTTTTTCTTTTTTCGTGACTGCCCCCTACTGGTGGAAAAACATGTAGCAGCCAAAAATCCAAACATATAGTTGAATAACACAAATACCAACAGATTTATGCAATGTTTTGGACATATTTTAGCTTTACACTTTACCAAGTGCTACATCAGTAACATTTTGAAATATGAGATTCTCTATGTGATTTCTGTCTTTTTAATCAGAATACAGGTTTTTGTTATTGTTTTTCTTAAAAAGGAGAGTGGTATCTATGTAAATATTGTTAGTAGACTTTTAAAAAATTACAAAAACCTAGTATTCAATTCAATTTTATTTATACAGCGCCAAAACCCAACAACAGTCACCTTCTGGTGCTTTATACTGAAAGGTAGACCCTACAATAATACATACAGAGAAAAACCCAACAATCATATGACCCCCTATGAGCAAGCACTTTGGCGACAGTGGGAAGGAAAAACTCCCTTTTAACAGGAAGAAACCTCCGGCAGAACCAGGCTCAGGGAGGGGCGGGGCCATCTGCTGTGATTGGTTGGAGGTGAGGGGAAGAAGAGAGGACAAGAAACATGCTGTGGAAGAGAGACAGAGATTAATAATAACTAATGATCAAATGCAAAGTAGTGTATAAACACAAACAGTGAATGATAAGACGTCAGAGAAGAAGAAACAGCCAGTGCATGATGGGAATCCCCCGGCAGCCTATGTCTATTGCAGCATAACTAAGGGAGGATTCAGGATCACCTGGTCCAGCTCTAACTATATGCTTTAGTAAAAAGGAAAGTTTGAAGCCTAATCTTGAAAGTAGAGATAGTGTCTGTCTCCTGAATCCAAACTGGAAGCTGGTTCCACAGAAGAGGGGCCTGAAAACTGAAGGCTCTGCCTCCCATTCTACTTTTAAATACTCTAGGAACAACAAGTAGGCCTGCAGAGCGAGAGCGAAGTGCTCTAATAGGGTGATATGGTACTACAAGGTCATTGAATTGAATTGAATTGAATTGAATTGAATGAATGCTTTATTGGCCATATGCAGGTTGCCCCGCAGAGGAATAGGACCCCCCCCCCCCCCCCCCCCGACTTACACACACAACAAAGACATCACATGGGAATACAGTCGGAGATCGTCAGCGTTGCAGAGAAAACACTGAAAAATTACACAACAATGGGAAAAAGTACAAGAGGAAAAAAAGAGACCTCTTCTCACGCTGGGCACCTATGGGAGGACAGCATGAGAACAGGAAACAAAAAAAACTCCTCTGCACAGAGAGCACATTAATGTCCACATCACAACATTAGAGCACGTGACTAGCCACAGGGGTGGATAGGGGGATGGGGGGTAATCCGAAGGACCACAGCAGTCGTCCTATACGTCCTATACGTCCTATACCATTCCAGCGCGGCGCGCAGACCCGGCGTCTGTCTTCCCCCGCAGGAAACAAGCATCGAAGGCGTTTGGAAAGGGAGGGGGATGAGTGCGTGCTTATCAGTGTAAGTGTGTGTGTGTGTGCGTGTCCAGAGTTCAGCTGAGACAGTGTCCTTCGCCCCATCAGGCTAAGTAAACAGTCTGCCAGCCAACCCAGGTGGCCTTGCATGGGATGGGAAGAATAGTCATCACACAGTCGTTATCAAGGAGTTGTTTTGGTGGGCTCCAGCCTTGGGCCTGAGCAGCTGGCGCCGTGGTGTCCATATGTTGAATATTGTTGATTAATTAATACATTAAGATAAGATGGGGCCTGATTATTGTCACAGGTCGGTGACTCAGTTATTTTTGGTTTTTGTACTTTTACTTTTGATTTTATTATGAATTATGACTGTTTGTGTTTTGGTTT
Organism: Copadichromis virginalis; assembly: GCF_057382275.1. Lineage (NCBI taxonomy): Eukaryota > Metazoa > Chordata > Actinopteri > Cichliformes > Cichlidae > Copadichromis > Copadichromis virginalis. Next base: position 35,115,132 of record NC_140638.1, read on the forward strand.
CTGTCCTAGTATTTCTAGCTCCCTAGTTTTGTAGAACTTCCTGAGTTCTAGTTTTTAGGCTTTGTTATTTGGTTTGGTGTTAATTCTGTGCTCCCTCTGATCTGTGTCAGCCCTGCCTGTGTATCCCCTCTAGTGTAGTCAGGTCTCTGTGTAGAGCCCGCGTCTCTGAGTCTCTGTCTTCGTGTGTGTTTTGAGTTTCCTGTTTTACTTTGAAGGTTCGTGTCTGATGTGAGCGTGTTCAGTTTTACTTGCCTCCTGTCTCGTTAGCTCCCGGTGTCTTTCTGCATCTCCCTGTTTCTCCGTTTCATGTTTGGTTTTTGCTTGTTTTCCCAGTTTAGGTTTTCTCAGTTCTGCTTTCGCCACCCTCGTCTTTGTTGTATGTTCACTCACCATAAATAAAGCTCCTTCACATCAGTAGTGCCTGCATCTTGGGTCCTTTAATAATTCCACACGGTTTGCCCTGCTAACCATGACAATTATTTAAGACCTTGTATGTGAGGAGCAGGATTTTGAATTCAATTCTGGATTAAACAGGGCTCAAATTTTAAATTCAAATGACTAGTCCTAACTGTGGATGATAATGCATCATCCATAATACAGAATCTTTATTACAAAATGAGGGTAACTGAAAGTTTTTCTCATAGAGCTGAGGAAGCTCCCATCACAGAACACCCTATGGACAGCTAAGACTCCTAATACAGTGAATCACAGTGAATCACAGCTACATGAACATGAATGTTTGTCTATTTGTTTGGTAGTTTTTTCTGATTATTTTCAATTTTTTCACATTTTACTAAATCAAAGTGGGAGAATGGACTGAGTGAACCAAAGTAAAAAGGTTCCCACTGGAAATCCATAACAATGAGCTGGTGACAAAGTTATTTTATGCATTTTTATTTTAAGAATATAGATTGGTTCACTTTCTAGATTTACTGTAACTTGACTACTATTGATTACTATTACTGTCTCCTGCAGGCAGGGAGCCAGCTGCTCTGTGGATGAGCTAACTGCCTCAGCGTTCCTGACCGTAGAGCTGGATCGTTCACTGGGAGGGAATGCGGTTCAGGTACAACACCAGTGTCAAATAAATATGAGAAGCACTTGTACTGATTGCTTTGTTAATTATTCTAAATGCACAGTACTGTGCAAAATCTTGAGCCACTCCTCATTTCTTTATATTTTGCTAGAAAATAGGAAGTTGGTGCAGTGATTCATTGAAACATGCTAAGAGTGTATACCATGTACCTGACCCTAACCCAATACAGACAGGAGCTAACGTAATGGCCCTTCTTTTATGCACATTTGTGGAAAGCTTGTTGAAAGCCTTCCCAGACTGTTGGCTGGGTCATATTAAACCCTCTGGATTAAGAAATCACTCAATTTGATATTCGTGTGATGGCAGACGAGCAAATACTTTTGACACTAGAGTGTAGATCATTCATAATGGAATCAGGTCCATAATCAGCAATGGATCACAGATGTGATACCAAAGGAGCAGGAAGCCAGGCAAGCTCCGCCCCTGAAGCACATAAGCAGACCTACACATGCACACACACACAGACAGAAAACGGGCGAGTCGACCAGAAACACTTTAAATTGTCCTGTGAAAAATAATTGTCTTCAACTTTCTTTAACTGGTATGTTAAAAACCAGTTTGCTTCATATGGTTTCAGGTCAGAGTGCCTCAGGGTAAAGAACCCCCACATCTGCTCAGTCTTTTTAAATCTAAACCCCTCATTGTGTATAAGAGCGGCACATCCCGCCTGGGCGATCATCCTCCTCCACCTCCTACGCGACTCTTCCAAGTCAGACGGAACCTGGGCACCATCACCAGGATTGCTGAGGTAAACCATTTCCTGATTGTCGTTAGTAAAGTAATGATGTGTTTATGCAAAGATGCTGAACTTCTTGTCTGTTTTAGGTTGATGCCAGTGCCGCCAGCCTAAACTCTAATGATGCCTTCTTTCTGAGGACCCCTGATGGGCAGGGCTTTCTGTGGATAGGCAAAGGGGCCAGTGAGGAAGAGGAAAAGGGAGCTGAGTACATGAGCAAAGAGCTGAACTGCAGCTGCAAACGCATCACTGAAGGACAAGAACCAGGTCATGATCAACATTTGGCATACATATACCAAATGTGTGTATCCATATGATACGCACACGCAGACACAAGCCCCCATAGGTCTGCATGTTTTCACACAGTATAGACGTTGTCAGGCTAGCAGCAGCGGGTCGAATCTATAAGCCGGGTTTCTCACTAACGTGTTCAATATTCCAGCCACGAGAGGCTCTGAGCTGCTGCCTTTAGTAGTGTCCAGAAACAGTGATGAGCAACAGGTGAGTGATTAGCGGCAGGTGAGTATGTCAAAGGCAGGAGCCCGAGTGATGCAGGAGCAGGAGGGAGGGGAACAGAGATTTAAACTAAAACAAAAACACATGTAGTCTTGCAGGGCTGGCCGGGCACACACAGGGACCATGACAGACATAAAGTTTTATTTTGAACACTTGTTGCAAAAAGGAAAATCTCCATTCAAAAGAAACCAAATACAAATATGATAGAAAGTGAAGATTTTTACCAGCGCTCATGTCTCAGTTTGCAACATGAGGACTTGGACTTTTCACCTCTGCCCAGGAGGTCATGTTTTTACAACCAACCTTCCAGTTAGTGTCCAACTTATTGGTTTGGTTTACCATCTCACAGTAGTCGTAGTTTGTTCATCAGCTGTTGGTAAGTTTGATCAGGTCATCAGCTGTGGGTACCACCCCCACTGTATTTGGAAGTGTTTGTGTGTGTTCGTGCGTGCATGGCATTCTGTCTACAAACATGATCGCTCAAAATGTTTAGAGTGGTAGAAGATTGGGGTAATGTTAACAATTCATTAAATCTGGCTTACATCCACCAAGCTCTTCAAGGTTAACTTCATGATTTATTGATTGAAAATTAACAACAAAGCCTTATAACTTGAAAACGGCTATTTGATTGTTCTTAGGCTGAGATCACACAATACACTGTGAGAATGTGAGATTCTCAGTGCCAGAGAAATCCAAATTGCAGCACGGGGCTGTTAGATCAGAGCACTGTGATGCAGCACATAGGTGTGCTGTGTAAGATTATCTAGCTCCACCTGATTAGTACTCCAAGCAATCAGCATGAGTAACGGGCAGAACAATTACATTCTCTTCCACTAGAGGGCAGTGCATCTACCTGCTCTAATTAAATGGGTTGCCAACTGCCAGTAAAACAGAAGAAGAAGAAGGAATTTCATAATAATCATGCTGTGAGTGAGAGAACAGTGTTTAACAGCAATGGATAAATATTTGAAGAGAAAAGGTAGTCAGTCTGACCTGGTCCTGGAGAAAACTCTGACCCAGATGAAGGCCCAGTATGAGTAGGGGTCAGAAGAAAGCAAAAAAGTTATACTGGGGACAAACTGAGTTAATTCCACTATACCTGGTGCGCAGGGAAAAAGGATCAATATGCTTTTTGTGACATTTTTGTCTGGTGGTGTGTCGTGTGATTTTTCTAATGTGAAATATGTGCCGTGGCTCCACAAGATAGGGTGTCATCCAGCGTTTCCCAAAGTTAAACTAGTTAATCTTCTATTTGCATGTTTTTAAAAACTCCCAAAGGGCAACTGGAAGCTCAGATTATCTGTGTCAGCAATAATAGCTCAGAGGGCAAATCTGTAAACTGAGAAGAAAACTGTCCTCCGCATACAAACAAGAGCACTGAGACTGAGACACCTTGATTTTCTCAGGAATCCCCAAAATGCACCAGATTATCCTGAAAACTGTTAACAACATGTCATTCTACTGCTTACACTGTCTCACGGTCTCACGTCCCGTCATCGCTACATTTGAACATTTCCAGCAAAAAGAACTGGTTAAAAGCAAGGACCATGAATGAAAAAGAGCATCATGAATGAACTGTTTCCCAGTGAAATCAACCATGACTGAATAGAGCTCATTGGAATCAAAAATATTATTAAAAAGCATATGTAGATACAGCATATTATCAGTTGGATTTACCCAAAGGTAGCACAAAACTCTTGGATAGAATTAGAACAAGCAGACGGTAACGATAAACTTTCAGAACGTTCCTTGATTACAGCTTTAATTAAATGCCACTGCTGCTTAAAAAACCCATTCATCTTCTCCACCTCACCAGCCTGATGAACAACCCTTGAAATCACAAACTCCCAAATAGAATCCAGCAGGTTTTCTCCAAAGTGGCACCACTCAGACTTTCAGGTCAACAGAGCAATTCTTTACTTTACAGCATGGGCGCAAGAAGGAATCACACACCTCTTTTAAGATAATAAACTCATGTCAGATACGAATTTGTTTCAAAGATTTGGACAAGACAAGAAAAATGTACTATTCTCTCAAAATTATATTCACTACTTTCAGTCACAAACTCAATATCTGTACTCATCCCCAAATGGGACAAAGACCTTCCACTATCTTTGAAACCTGATTTTTGGACAAATTCTCAATGACAAAAAAACCAAAAACATTTTAAACTCATTCAATACAAAATCCTACACAGAACCACATCACACAACCAGTGTTGAATAAAATGGTTTTATGGGCGTTACGCCACTGTCTAGGGGTACAGGAACGTAGCATATGTTAAAAGAAGAGTGACCCCGCCCTGGTCCCCAAAACCATACCACAGCCGATTCAGATGTGAAACTGGTTTACTGTGGCTAAACTGCAGCGTGACTCCGGGGTGAACAAAGGCCAAAATAACAAACAAAACCAGTCAAGGAGGTGCTACCTAAACCCTACGTGATAAAAAGAGCAAACCAAAGACAAATGCTACCCCGACCTGAATAAACAGGAGAAAATGAGACAGAAAATAAGAAGGCAGCTCACCCTTCAGCTTCAGTGACTATTTACACGTGACTCTAAACTACACACTATATACAGAAGCTCAGCAATCCTCAGGAACACACACACGAGTAACACAGGGTCTGGAGGCCAAGGATGGCTCTGACGCTGCTGTCAGTTGCTGTCCCGGGACGACTGGCTGTGGCTCAAGTGGTAGAGCAGATCAGCTACTGATTGGAAGGTCGGTGGTTCGATCCTTGGCTTCCCCAGTCTACGTGTCAAATATCCTTAGGCAAGATGCTAACCCCAAGTTGCCCTCCGATGCGTTCAGTGTGAATGCGTGTGAGTGTAGATTAGTTTGCACTTGTGTTTAGAAGTGCTTGTATGAGTGGGTGTGAATGTGGCATGTTGTATAGAGTGCTCTGAGAACTCCGGGAGAATAGAAAAGCACTATATAAGAATCAGTCCATTTACCATTTACCATGATAAGGGGACCAATCAGCAGCCGTCAGCTTCTCCAATCAGGGACCTGCAGAGACTCTTAAAGACACAGACAGGCGGAACAAAAAACAGCCACCCGGACACATTATGGGCAGTAACAATGGGTTTCTCTGATTCTGGGATTTGTACTCAGTGTACTCAAAACACCACAGACACTCCTTTAGTCAACTAGCTCAGTCCTGCAGCTCTGGTCCAAGCGTACTAAATAGATGAACGCATTCCTTGCTCACACCTGCCTGTGAACTCACTGGACTACTCCTCCCTTGCAGCTGAGCCACAAACCACACCCCACTGCCACATACACTCCCTCTCCCACTTAGGCTGGGGAGCCGTCTTACCTGCTGGGAGAAAACGGCCCTCAGCGCGAAGCTTTAGGATGAAGGTGAGGGTAAAGTTAGAGGTGTCTTGCAGGGGACCAGATCTGGGGCACACTTTCAGGTGAAGTTGGTCAAGAGTCGGTCAGCTCTGCAAAGACTGGCATGAACCAGCAGTAATAACCAGCAAGTCCCAGGAACCTTACTACCTTACTAGCTGTTTTTTGGTCTTGGGATGCCTCCCCAAACACTGTAACTCCCTCCATCCAGCCGCACATTTCTTAAGACTGGCTGCGAGCCCCACCTGTTTCATTGACTCCAGCACTGTGGCCAAATGCACCGCCAAAGAGTCACTGCTGACGCTACATACAGCATGGGCCTGCAGCACCTGGTCCATGAGACGCTGAAGTGTGCCGGGGGTTCCTATAGCAAGTCAGATGGAACTGTGACAAATTGGTACAACCCATATGAAGTCAAAAGACGTGTTTTCCTTAGACTCTGGAGACAAGGATATCTACCAGTAGCCCTCGTTTCACCAGCTCGTCCTCCCCAGAGTCAACATCAGGCGAGGACTCACATCATCTGTCGTGAGCACAAGTCATTAAAACCTGGCCAATCAGTTTCCAAAATATTGAGCAACATGATGTTTCACATTGCTCACTTGGTGTTGGCTCTCACTGTGCACTGTAACTTCCTGTTACAGTGCACAGTGGTGTTTTTTGTAGATTATCTATGTACAATGAATTTTAAAAAAAACTGATAAAATATAGATAACATCCAATTTCATAGTGTAATCTTCACATGCTTTCTCCAAAGCACACTCTCTGTTGATTCGCCCGCTAATTATATTCACAGTATTCACTCACTGCGTCTTTAGGGATTCACCTAGCTTAGCTTAGCTCTCTAGCAGCACGGCCTCTTCACCTGTCCCTCCTGCACTTTCCTGCTCAGTGTGTCAGATGTTTAGTTACTGTAGGTTTGCTTATAATAATCAGTCTTAATCATGGATGATTAATCATTAATCATTGTCTTAAATGCAACAAATATGCAACAACATAACATGAGAGAAAACACATTTCAAAACAGGAAATACAGCATCAGTGTGCTTTTAATCCAGGTATTTACTATTTGGTTTAGACACTCTACCAGATCTGGTTCGGTATGTTGTCATCAGAGCATACTTGGCATTTTTTAGGTGTGTTCATTTTACCCTGCGTTTTTCTGTCCTTGATCACTTGTTCAGACTATTTTGTGCCAAGTTGTGGTGGGGCGAGTTGAACTTGAATCGTTTCATGTTTGTTGGGTTGTGCTTTATCGGGTTCAGTTTCATCCGAGCTTTTCCGGTTGAGGCTCGCTCACAGGCAGAAGATGTTGTCTGTTGCGCCTGTCTTCCTTTCCATCCGACTCAACGACATAAGAGCGAGGTTCAGCACATACCTTACTTACAACTCCAATCTTGTCATGTCCTCTCTGTGTTTGTAATCTCACCACCTGCTTTGGTGTTAATGGACTGAAAAAAGACTTTTTATCCATGACAGCAAATGAACTGAACAACAGAAAATGATAAGAAAAATAAACTGGGCCAACGTGGCATGTTTGTTAATACACATGTTAATGTGATCTCTGGTCTCCCACTCAGAGACACAGGTCTCCGAGTGTCTAGCATTCAGAGGCTGCCTGAGGACACTCGTGTGAGAGGCGGTGTTGATACCAAAGGGCATTCTCAAGAATGTGAATCTGCCAAAAGGTGTTGCAAATGTAGTGAGAAGAGATGAGGCAGGATCTAGTTTGATTTGCCAGAAGGAGCTCTTTGCATCCAGAACTGAGAAGATGGTTGCTCCAGACATCTGAGCAGCTACTTCCTCCACAGTTCGGATGGGATGGTGAGGTTGCATTAGTGCCTTGTTCAGATCCCTTGGATCAATGCACATATGAACATCATCGGTATTCTTTTTGTGTGTTGCGACCATGTTGGATACCCATTCTGTGGGTTCCTCCACTGGTTCAGTTACTCCCACGGCCTGCATTCTTTGGAGTTCCTCTTTAACCTTTACTGCATGGGAACAGGAACGCGTCTTGGAGGGTTGACGACAGGTGGCACGTTTGGAGTGAGTTTCATTGAGTAGGTTACAGGTAAGCCACCGACTTCATCTTTGAACAGGTCTGTGTATTCGTAAAAAACTTTCTGTGCAGGTGTCTCATCCTGATCTGTGTCAACATGGTAGACTTCCTTGCTGAAACTAACCAGTTTCATTTGCACGCTGTCCTTTAATCCGATGATGGATTGCACATCGTGTTTTACAACTTGGAATTGTAGGTAACTGTCCAGCTAGCTTGCACTTGAGAGTAACTGTGCCTGTGGACTTAATCTTCGTGCCTCCGAAAGCAGCGAGATTTACCTGTTTTTGTGACTTACGTAGGGTTTCGTTGTTGCCGATGTTTCTGTAAGTGCCTAATGACAGTTATTGTGTGGATGCTTTAAGCATCCACACTATTGAGTTCCTGTTTCTCTTTATTCTTTATACTTTATTGTGTGGATGCTTTAAGCATCCACACTATAGAGTTCCTGTTTCTCTTTATTGTGTGGATGCTTTAAGCATCCACAATATTGAGTTCCTCTTGGGACTTCCGTACACTTTTTGGCACTTAACTACTTCCACAATTTTCAGCCGATTTTCACCGTTCAAATTTTAAAATATTCTGCTATTTCTGCTAATTCCTGCTATGTCTTTTGGTATTTTTCACTATTATACTTTTTAAAATATTAAGCTTAATTTGTCCCATTGAAATGAATGGGAAACTTCTGCAATTCTGCTAAAATTTGCTTGTTTCTGAAACTTAACTACTTCCTCATATTTTCACGTAGAACAACCATTCAAACTTTAAAATGTTCTCAAATTATTGGGCTATTCAGGTATGATTCAGCTTTTTCAAATCTTTTACCGTTTTACCTTTATGCCTCTTAAAGTTTTCAGTTGCAAAATTGTGATTTTTCACAAAATACATGCGTTGTTATGGTTGCTATGCACTTGGCTTCCAGTCTGCCACTGAAGGTTTTGCAGTCTTCTCTTCATGTCCGAACAACTTCTTGCTACTTGCTCAATCTTCACTCAACTTCCACAAATTATATATCAAAACGTAGGTATTTTTGCTGGGTTTCCGAAAATGTCACTATCATTGTTGTGGGATTTATAGAATTTTGGCAAATCTCCTCAGACCAACACAAAGTCACAAAACTCTCCATAGAAAGTCAATGGAGAGCTTGTTCAAAATCACCGCTTGATTTCTGTAATGAGAGGCATATTCGAATCGTCATATCTCCTTAACGAAGCAAAGTTAAGACATAAGGCTTGTCCCAGTATATCTTCAGACACTCCTGACGCTCACAATTCAAGAATTATTTTCTCACCTATTACCGTTCTGAAATGAGTTAGACTTGTTTGAGGGTAGGAAATTCGTCCTTCGCTCAGATTTCTTCAGATTTCAAACTCTGGAAATGAACCACTTTTTTCTCTCGTCATATCTTTTTAATGGATTTCCACAGAGACCTGAAAATTTCCATGATTGTTCACCAAAGCCTGCTGTCTCTTACGGTGAAAGAATGATATTGATACTCCAAATAGATTTAGAGTTAGAAAGCGTTGTTTGAGGGCAAGTCAAGGCAGTTTTTGCTTTGCTCTACTCAGTTATGGTGCATTAGAAGTCAATTATCTTTAATAATTCATATTTTAATGATAAATTGTCAACACTTTAAGATTCCCCCATGTCTTCTGAACAAAACGGTGTAAGAATGACCGTTCTAGCCCCTACGGTTAGGAAATTATGGTCATTTGTTTGAGGGGAGTCGTCATTATGAGAAATAGACTGCAAAAATCCTGTGTCTCTCTGTGCTGCGTGCACCTGTTTTGGCGGGAAAAAGTGCACAGGCTCTCTGATTGGTGGATTCAAATTCAGCAGCTCCATGGCTGCTTGACTGAGCTAGAAACTTACTTCTCTGTGTGTGTGTGTGTGTGTGTGTGTGTGTGTGTGTGTGTGTGTGTGTGTGTGTGTGAGAGAGAGAGAGAGAGAGAGAGAGAGAGAGAGAGAGAGAGAGAGAGAGAGGAAGCCTTTTTATGGGATGATCTCATTGTAAGATTCAAATTCAATATATTTAGACTGGTTGACTGAATTGGATCTTGTGTGTGTCTCTCTCTGTGCATGTGTGTTTCCATATGTGTCCATATTTGTGATTGTGTGGCTGTTATATTTTTTTTTTGCCAATTTTTTTCATTTAACAAGTATATTTTAGGGACCCTCAGCATGTTCAGCATTTTTTCAGCTGTCCATTTTGCTTTTCCAATTTTTCTGTTTAACTTATTACTATTGTGCTAAATCATACTATTTCTGCTTTTAATAGGATTTGTGCTTAATATAGTATTTCTGCTAAATTATAGTATTTCTGGTTTTTATAATATTTGTGCTGAAACATAGTATTTCTGTCAAATGATAGTATTTGTGCTAAAGCATAGTATTAATTCAAAATTACAATATTCATAGTTCATCACAGTGTCTCTGGTAAATCACAATATTTCTGCTATGTTGTACTATTTTTCTAAATCATAGTGTTTCTGTAATGCTTAAGTATTTTTGTCTAAATATATTCTTTCTGTTATCTTATACTATTTCTCCTAAATTCTTGTATTTTTGAGAAGTTATCATGTTTCTGGTAAGTTACAATATTTCTGCTAAGTTCTGCTCTGCTATTGTATTTCTGCCAAGTATTATGTTTCCTCTAAGATATTGCAGTTCTGCTAAGTTATTCCATTTTAGCAAAGTTCCTTTGCTTCTGCAAAGTTTTTACAATTTCTGCAACTTTTCAGCTTTTTCAGCTACTTTTTGCATACAGCTTCAGCTTTAAAGCATCCACACTGCATTTTCGCAGGAAATGCAAATTTTTCTAGTCTACAGTTACTCTTTGGGCTCATTTAGTAATAACGATACTTGTAATAACTGTAGCCTGTTTGCAGCTCTGGAGGCCAGGATCACTGAATGGGAGACTCGGCTTAACACCCTTAAAAAAAGATACTAACCCCAAGTTGCTCTCTGATGCATCCAGCGAAGTATGAATATGTGTGTGAATGTTAGATAGAAGGCACTCACATAGAAAAAAGTACATTATACATTTTTAATTTTGGAAAAGTTGTGATTAGTGTGGTAACTTTTGGACCTCCCTCCTGAGCTACAGCCAGCCAAGCACCCCCTATATCAGTGGTTCCCAAACTTTTTTTGCTGGGCCCCCCTTTGTTTTACAAGAAAAATGCTCGCACCCCCCCTCCCCCCTCCGCGCGCCTGCGCACGCACACGCACAACCACACACGCCCATATTTTGCTCCATTGCGGTTTATTTCACACCTCAAACATTTAGTAAACAATTAAACAAATACAAGTAAACTGCAATAAATTAAAGGTTGTAATAAAATAAACTACTAACTCTTTTACGCTACGTCCGCACCTACACGGGTATTTTTGAAAACGCAGCTGTTTCGTCCACGTAAACGACGTTTCAAATCACCGAAAACTGAGATTTTTAAAACTCCTTTTTTGCGTTTACGTGTGGACGAGGAATACAGAGTTCGTCACACAACGTCAAAGGTATGAGTCTTTTTCACGTCACGCTGTGGCCACGTTATTGTTTACATGAGATGAATTGCAGAATGGAGATAGAGACAAAATACTGTTACAGTTTTTTCTGATTGCTTACAGTTTTTTCTGATTGCTTAAGCACATTTTTTGTAACTATTGGCTAATTTTGCAAAACTCTTCACACAAATAAGAAAACCTGTCACCCAATAATCAAAACATTGTAGTTCTCTTGCAAAAGCAAACACAGCTAGATTAACTCTTCACACCTTCGTAAAAATGGTGTTTCCGTATCAAACAGTACACACAAGCCATCATCTACTAAGCACACAATGCGCCAACTGCACACTGATGGTATGAATACAAAACACATCTGGCTTTTGCTTTCTCTGTGCACAAGGTAGGCTATGTCAGTTTGAGCTCATACTTCTGTCATAGATCCATAAGCATAGAGGGATCCAAACTTCAAGTACTGCTGTTTATTCAAACACATCAAAACAAACACAAGTGTTTATTTCCAAGTATAGGATTATTTGCAATCGCTATAATGACTATATGGGTTACTTGGTCTGCAGTGAACATGCTTCCTCTGCCCCAGCATCTGGTCATCTAGTAATTCTGTAAAGTAACAATTTCAGTATTTTTACATCAATGGTATTGGTGTGTTTCTCATTGGCATATGGCAGTGCTACAAATCTTTGTGCGAAGTGACTGTACTCACCGATTCTCATTTCAAAATGTCCTTATGATGCTTGCTACAGTGTAGCGGCTCGAGTTAGGCTGGACCCGTTGGCCAGCTACCCTCAGGGTCATTCCACGGTTGATTACATGGTCCACTATTGTAGCTCTGATGTCATCAGCAATTCTATTTCTTACTCTTCCTACCCTTCCTCTCCCCCCTCCTCATCTTCCTCTCCCTCCTCGTCTTCCTCTTGCTCCTCCTTGTCCTTGTCGTCCTCTTCATCCTACTTCTTCACCTCCACGTCCTCTTCCTCGGCCTCCTCTACTTCTCACTCTTTCTGCTCCCTCCATTGTACTCTGCACACACAGCTTACCTGTATTATAGTGCTTAGGCTGATTGCAAAGTGAACTAATTATCTAAAAAAGTTTTCACATGTGAAAGTGTGCCAGACAGTTGGCAAGTTAGTGTTAATGATAGCCATACATGTGTATACTTTTGCTAGGAGTGTGTTGGAAATTTGGTAATTGAGTGTTGTGCAGTGAATTGTGCCTACAGTTTTGCAAAGTGTGTGTTACAAAATTGCAAACTGAGTGCAAAGCAGTTTTTGTGCTTTTAGTTTTGCAAACTCAGTGAGTGGTTTTGCTATAAGTCTGAATAGTTTTAGAGATTGTGCTACAGGAATCACAGTTAGGGTTTAAGCATTCAGAAAAAACTGTAAGCACATTTTTTGTAACTATTGGCTAATTTTGCAAAACTCTTCACACAAATAAGAAAACCTGTCACCCAATAATCAAAACATTGTAGTTCTCTTGCAAAAGCAAACACAGCTAGATTAACTCTACACACCTTCGTAAAAATGGTGTTTCCGTATCAAACAGTACACACAAGCCATCATCTACTAAGCACACAATGCGCCAACTGCACACTGATGGTATGAATACAAAACACATCTGGCTTTTGCTTTCTCTGTGCACAAGGTAGGCTATGTCAGTTTGAGCTCATACTTCTGTCATAGATCCATAAGCATAGAGGGATCCAAACTTCAAGTACTGCTGTTTATTCAAACACATCAAAACAAACACAAGTGTTTATTTCCAAGTATAGGATTATTTGCAATCGCCATAATGACTATATGGGTTACTTGGTCTGCAGTGAACATGCTTCCTCTGCCCCAGCATCTGGTCATCTAGCAATTCTGTAAAGTAACAATTTCAGTATTTTTACATCAATGGTATTGGTGTGTTTCTCATTGGCATATGGCAGTGCTACAAGTCTTTGTGCGAAGTGACTGTACTCACCGATTCTCATTTCAAGTTGTCCCTATGGTGCCTGCTACAGTGTAGCGGCTCGAGTTAGGCTGGACCCGTTGGCCAGCTACCCTCAGGGTCATTCCACGGTTGATTACATGGTCCACTATTGTAGCTCTGATGTCATCAGCAATTCTATTTCTTACTCTTCCTACCCTTCCTCTCCCCCCTCCTCATCTTCCTCTCCCCCCTCCTCGTCTTCCTCTTGCTCCTCCTTGTCCTTGTCGTCCTCTTCATCCTACTTCTTCCCCTCCACGTCCTCTTCCTCGGCCTCCTCTACTTCTCACTCTTTCTGCTCCCTCCATTGTACTCCACACACACAGCTTACCTGTATTATAGTGCTTAGGCTGATTGCAAAGTGAACTAATTATCTAAAAAAGTTTTCACATGTGAAAGTGTGCCAGACAGTTGGCAAGTTAGTGTTAATGATAGCCATACATGTGTATACTTTTGCTAGGAGTGTGTTGGAAATTTGGTAATTGAGTGTTGTGCAGTGAATTGTGCCTACAGTTTTGCAAAGTGTGTGTTACAAAATTGCAAACTGAGTGCAAAGCAGTTTTTGTGCTTTTAGTTTTGCAAACTCAGTGAGTGGTTTTGCTATAAGTCTGAATAGTTTTAGAGATTGTGTTACAGGAATCACAGTTAGGGTTTAAGCATTCAGAAAAAACTGTAATCTGACTGTCTGCAGGTTTTACACGCAGTTACTGTCCCTCCATTTACAAAGGCAGAGGCGTCATGGTGTGATTATTTTACATGTAGTTGTTTTTTCCTGTGTAATAATATTCAACATTGATATCAACACATTTTTCAAAAAATGCCTCTCTGTGCAAAATGGGTTCAAAAACATAAACAGCTGTGGGATCCTGTTTGTCCGTGATTTAAACAGCCAGCAGCCCAGCGCTGCTCCCGACTAAAGGAAAACCAATCCTGCAGGGAGACCTACCTCGGCACTTGTGCAGGTGAAGCCAGAGGGAAGATTTGCTTCACCATATTTTCTAGTCTTTGGCTTAGAATGAAGTTGGTTTGGAAACATATTCAGCGATGCTTCATCTCCTGCTTTGCGTTTCTGTGGGCGCCCCGTGCTAGCAGTGTCCAAGCGTTTTGTTTTTTTGTTTTTTCCTCCCCTTTTCATACCGCGTCCCCCCCTGCAATGGCTCTGCGCCCCCACCCCTCCCCACCCCAGAGGGCAGGCCCCACACTTTGGGAAGGTCTGCTCTATATGAATGTTTGAATGTGATTATATGAGCTTCTGAGATGTCACTTTGTATTTTGTCTTGCAGCTAAGTTCTGGGCTGAATTAGGAGGGAAGAAGGAGTACCAGACATCAGAGAGGCTGGAGAGTCCGTCTATGACTCATCCTCCTCGACTCTTTGGATGTTCCAACAAGACTGGCAGGTTCACAGTAAGTTTTTAACATGTGTCATTTTCCCCTCATGAAGGAATCTATTTGTTACTTTTCTTTCCAGCATATTATTGTGTGGATGCTTTAAGCATCCACACTATTGAGTTCCTCTTGGGACTTCCGTACACTTTTTGGCACTTAACTACTTCCACAATTTTCAGCCGATTTTTACCGTTCAAATTTTAAAATATTCTGCTATTTCTGCTAATTCCTGCTATGTCTTTTGGTATTTTTCACTATTATACTTTTTAAAATATTAAGCTTAATTTGTCCCATTGAAATGAATGGGAAACTTCTGCAATTCTGCTAAAATTTGCTTGTTTCTGAAACTTAACTACTTCCTCATATTTTCACGTAGAACAACCATTCAAACTTTAAAATGTTCTCAAATTATTGGGCTATTCAGGTATAAATCAGCTTTTTCAAATCTTTTACCGTTTTACTTTTATGCCTCTTAAAGTTTTC
Source organism: Copadichromis virginalis (assembly GCF_057382275.1). NCBI lineage: Eukaryota > Metazoa > Chordata > Actinopteri > Cichliformes > Cichlidae > Copadichromis > Copadichromis virginalis. The sequence continues at coordinate 35,130,251 of NC_140638.1, forward strand.
AGTTGCACAATTGTGATTTTTCACAAAATACATGCGTTGTTATGGTTGCTATGCACTTGGCTTCCAGTGTGCCACTGAAGGTTTTGCAGTCTTCTCTTCATGTCCGAACAACTTCTTGCTACTTGCTCAATTTTCACTCAACTTCCACAAATTATACATCAAAACGTAGGTATTTTTGCTGGCTTTCCGAAAATGTCACTATCATTGTTGTGAGATTTATAGAATTTTGGCAAATCTCCTCAGACCAACACAAAGTCGCAAAACTCTCCATAGAAAGTCAATGGAGAGCTTGTTCAAAATCACCGCTTGATTTCTGTAACGAGAGGCATATTCAAATCGTTATATCTCCTTAACGAAGCAAAGTTAAGACATAAGGCTTGTCCCAGTATATCTTCAGACACTCCTGACGCTCACAATTCAAGAATTATTTTCTCACCTATTACCATTCTGAAATGAGTTAGACTTGTTTGAGGGTGGGAAATTTGTCCTTCGCTCAGATTTCTTCAGATTTCAAACTCTCGAAATGAACCACTTTTTTCTCTCGTCATAACTTTTTGTTGGATTTCCACAGAGACCTGAAAATTTCCATGACTGTTCACCAAAGCCTGCTGTCTCTTACGGTGAAAGAATGATATCGATACTCCAAATAGATTTAGAGTTAGAAAGCGTTGTTTGAGGGCAAGTCAAGGCAGTTTTTGCTTCGCTCTACTCAGTTATGGTGCATTACAAGTCAAATATCTTTAATAATTCATATTTTAATGATAAATTGTCAACACTTGAAGATTCCCCCATCTCTTCTGAACAAAACGGTGTAAGAATGACCGCTCTAGCCCCTACGGTTAGGAAATTATGGTCATTTGTTTGAGGGAAGTTGTCACTATGAGAAATAGACTGCAATAATCCTGTGTCTCTCTGTGCTGCGTGCACCTGTTTTGGCGGGAAAAAATACACAGCCTCTCTGATTGGTGGATTCAAATTCAGCAGCTCCCAGTCTGCTCTACTGAGCTAGAAACTTACTTCTCTCTCCCTGTGTGTGTGTGTGTGTGTGTGTGTGTGTGTGTGTGTGTGTGTGTGTGTGTGTGTGTGTGACAGAGAGAGAGAGAGACAGAGAGAGAAAGCCTTTTAATGGGATGATCTCATTGTAAGATTTAAATTCAATATATTTAGAATGGTTGACTGAATTGGATCTTGTGTGTGTGTCTCTCTGTGCATGTGTGTTTCCTTATGTGTACATATTTGTGATTGTGTGGCTGTTATATATTTTTTTGCTGATTTTTTTCATTTAACAAGTATATTTGAGGGACCCTCAGCATGTTCAGCATTTTTTCAGCTGTCCATTTTGCTTTTCCAATTTTTCTGTTTAAGTTATTACTATTGTGCTAAATCATACTATTTCTTCTATTTTATAAGATTTGTGCTAAATATAGTATTTCTGCCAAATATAGTATTTCTGATTAATTAGAGTTTTTCTACCAAATAGCACAGTATTTTTGCTTTTTATAGGATTTTTATAGGATATTTATATTGCTTAATATAGTATTTCTGCTTTTTAAAGGATTTGTGCTTAATATAGTATTTCTGCTAAATTATAGTATTTCTGCCATTTTATAGTATTTGTGCTAAAACATAGTATTAATTTAAAATTACAATATTCATAGTTCATCACAGTGTCTCTGGTAAATCACAGTATTTCTGCTATGTTGTACTATTTTTCTAAATCATAGTGTTTCCATAATGTTTAAGTATTTCTGGCTAAATATATTCTTTCTGTTATCTTATACTATTTCTCCTAAATTCTTGTATTTTTGAGAAGTTATAATGTTTCTGGTAAGTTACAATATTTCTGCTAAGTTCTGCTATGCTATTGTATTTCTGCCAAGTATTATGTTTCCTCTAAGATATTGCAGTTCTGCTAAGTTATTCCATTTTAGCAAAGTTCCTTTGCTTCTGCAAAGTTTTTACAATTTCTGCAACTTTTCAGCTTTTTCAGCTAGTTTTTGCATACAGCTTAGCTTTAAAGCATCCACACTGCATTTTCGCAGGAAATGCAAATTTTTCTAGTTTATTCTGTTTTTATTGTATTCGTTTATAATAATAATAATAATAATAATAAATAATAATAATAATATAATAATAATAAATAATTAATAATAATAATAATAATAATAATTAATAATAATAATAATAATAATAATAATAATAATAATAATAATAATAATAGATTGCATTTATATAACCGAACCACGGTCGCCCCCAAATTATGTGCTTAACAAATTTATTAGACCGCTCATCATAAAAATGAGAAAACAAAAACCTGAATTTATATTATTTATCAGACTAATGACATTTTTTTTGTTTTGTTTGTATTACTTTTGCCACAGTTTCCCACAGATGTAACAAACTAAGATGGAGGGACAGTTTTCTTTGCTTACTATCCAATCGTAGTTGGAGGCTCACATTTGAACTATTTATGGGTCATGATTAGCGCCTCTGTGCTGTCTTTCAGTCCAGCTTTGCCCAGCCACTGGTAGCACTTCTGGATGTCAGTCACTTGTGTTAAATAGGCCCTTGACAGCATAAGACCCACATCATGTATAGCTGCTTCACCAGTAATTATGTGCTGTTATATTTTCCAGTCAGACAATCAGCACATTTGGTGTAGTGCATTTAAACAAACTGGAAGACCCGGATATCATTAAACACTCCTCTAAATAATAAATGCAGCCTTTATAACACAGGTTACAGTTATTCACAGCACTTCAGTTACCTGTTACATTCCCCATGTGGTCAGGTGGGACAGTTGTGCTATAACACAGTCCCGTGTCATTAAAACCTACATTCTGAGCTTCTAATCCTCATTCAACTTTTGTCACATTGTGCTAAACACTGATCATTGAAATGTAGCTGAGTTTAAATGTTATTGTATGCAGATTGAAGAGGTTCCAGGAGATTTCACACAGGATGACTTAGCTGAAGATGACGTGATGCTGCTGGATGTCTGGGACCAGGTACTCAACTGTAGAACACGACAGACATCTTAGGACAAAGTGAACAACCCCTCACACGCACTCTTCTGTTGTAGGTGTTTGTCTGGATTGGAAAGGATGCAAACGAGGTGGAGAGAGCTGAATCTCTCAAATCTGGTGAGCTTTTGACTTTAGTCAGAATGTTATTAGGTAGCATGAGACAAACTATAGTAATATTCAAAGATCTTTGAATAATAAAGAGACTATTTGAACCTGTTCTGAAATACAATAGCTAACAGCTAATGGGAACCCTTAATTATATTGTTTTTTAGATTTTTATCTACAAAATTCATCCTACAACAAACTTTTGTTTGAGGGTCCTGTCTGTGACTCACTGTCTCCTCTGCAGCCAAACAGTACATTGAGACTGACCCAGGGGGGCGTGACAAGCTGACTCCTGTGGTGGTGGTGAAACAAGGCCATGAACCTCCCAACTTCACAGGCTGGTTCCTGGCCTGGGACCCTTCCTACTGGGACTCTATCACCAGGAGCGTGAAGTCTCTGAATGTTTAAAACATTCACATGATAAATCACCAGAACACAGAAATATTATCATCTTTATAATCAGCACAATTTAAATATATATCTACATGTGTACTGTCAGTGGTAGATTTCTTCCCTAAAGTTTGAATACAACAAGCCTCTAAACTTTAGAGGCTTGTTGTATTCAAAGCAGTCTGTATTAAAATCCTTTAATGGGAACAGTCCTGTATTCACTGCGCGATAAGCTGCTTTCTCATACCAGCTGAAACAACTCAGCTTGCTTTGATAGTAATCAGTAATTAAAGGTTTTTATGGCGTGCATAATGTTACGAGTGTTTATGAAGTCTTGGCCAGCTGAGGGTTTCAAATGAAGCGATACTAGCTCTGCTCATCCCTGTTAGTACTCTTATTGCAGCATATTGGATTAACTGAAGGCTACTGTGTCATCTTCTAGTTCAGCAGTCCAGGGCATTATTCTCTGGAAGGATGTTCCTGATTTTGACAATATTGTGCAGCTGAAATAAAGCATGTAAACTTCAGAGCTATATAATAAAAGTAGATAATCAAATGTTGGAAGTTCCTGCATTCTGTTCTTCTTTGGTCTGTTTTGACACATCCACGGTGCAGGCAGTGATACATAATGGTTTACACCTCCTGATGCATCATCATCTGCCAGGACACTGGAAAGTTTTCTTTGCCATCTGTTTTTGTATCGGTCCTTCTGAATCCCTTAAACTTACAAAAACAGCAGTTTTAAAAAATGCAAATGCATTGCTCTGAATATGTGTATTGGCTGCTCTGTGCTTGCAAGATGTGTACTGGGTAGCTTTATATTTACTGTGTGAATGAGAGTCATTCATTTCCTGTGAATTGTTACCACTTCTTACAACAGTTGAAACAAAAGCGTGGCAGACTCAGTGTATTTAGTCTTCTAGTTTCTCCATCCATGTATGCAAGTAGTCACAGTCTGAATGATACAATTCCACCACCAGAGGGTGAACACGAGGCCCGGTGTAGATGTTTGTATGCCCCCAGATGAATTTTACATTTCCAAGCACCAACTATGCCTATAATAATATAATTAAAAATATGTAATAAACAATATTTGGCCACGACATTCATATTGATCCAAAAGCACGTGAATCTCAACCTCATCCACAGAGCAGAGTTGCTCATTTATGGGCTGGAGACAATATGATAAAAATTAAAATAAGCAATGTAGTTGTTTCTTTGTTTTTTAAATTGTATACGTGGGGGTTAGCACTGCTGCTTCACAGCAAGAAGGTCCTACTGCACCTGTCTGGGTCCTTTCTGTGTGGAGTTTCCATGTTTTCACCCGGGGCCCGGTGACTTCTCTCCGGATACTCCCGCTTCCTCCCACAATCCAAAGACATGCGGTTAGAAGGATTATGTTAATTCGTAATTGCCCAGAGGTGTGAATGTGTCTGCCTCCCTGCGTCTAGCCCAGCGGCGGACTAGCGACCTGTCCATGTGTATCCCGTCTATAATGTATTTTTAAACCCTTCAACATAATTTAGGCCACTGTGTGTGGAATACTAACCTGAAAAACTGGCCTTCTTCCAAATAAATAAATACATAAAGAAACCTTTCGACCGACACGTGCTCTTTGATGCACAGTCCCGGGTTTGAGTGTAACCGCGAAGTGAGTCGCTAAATAAATAAATATATAAATAAATGACTTTAAATTAACAGTGTTACATAACTTTGGAAAAATTGAGGTTCATGATAATTAGACTATAAAGTGCATGGAATGAATCCCGAGTAACTCTGAAATAGTATAAACTTTTAATATCACTAGTATCCATTACTATTACAAGTATTACTATAATCCTGTTTTGACGAATGTTCCCGTGGTGGGCGTACAACACGAGGGGAATCGTATAAATAGGCCACTGACGCTGGACTCGCAGCTCTTGTATGATTACAAGATTTTACACGAGGATGATGCATTATGGGGAAACCTAAAGCTATATAATTTCCTATTTCAAACCCTTCCAAACAACAGCACCCTTTGTATCGGTACGTTTAATGAGCCCTTCCCTTTTACGTGATTTGCTTCGAAGCCTGTGGAAGTCAGCCAAACCAAATATGCCGGCTGTGCTTTTATTTTGAAAAGCGAAAGCGGAAATAGTGGTGTTTATTCTAGTGGTCTTAGCGCCGCTGCGGAATGGAGAGGTAGTAGTAGTTGTAGACGTCTGAGGAGGTGACAGCGGTGGGTGACCGAACCTGTGGACGCACTGCCAGCTGTGATGGGTTAACATCGTTTGTCGAGGTACGTTTCTTACGCTGCTACTGTGACGGATCCGTTCTTCTGTAGAAAACAGCGATAACAGCCGGGAAATCATATCCAACCCCAGAGACAGCTCAAATTAATTTCCCCTCAATGAAGCAAATTGCGTTGATGTCCGCCTGCTTTGTCATGTAACGCTAACCTAACGCTGCTTTATATGTAAACGTGCATAAAAGGCCCAAAGACTGCTTTTTCCAACACTTGTTGGCTTTGCAAGCGAGTCAGGTCTGTAACACAGGACCCACAGCACTGCACGCCAGACTCCATTTGGATCGCTCACAAACTGACGCCGCTCCTCGGATAACAAGCTAAAGGTATTCACAGTGTTTGATATAGATAGAGATGTTTCATCAATCTTTATTTGCCATATTTCAGTTCGGGCTAACTCTTAATACTAGGTTTTAATGAAGCGCTGGTGGCGCATCACTTATCGCCGTCTCCGTGTGTCTACCTTCAGTGAGCAGGGCGGGAGCGGCCGCTGCAAACCGGGCATAAAGTCATAGAAACGCAGTTTTCTTGTCGTCGGAAACGTGTTCATCAGCGACCTCACGGGAGCCCAGTTCTTCAGCACATGTCGATTTGTTAGTAACGTAAGATTTATTTTAATTTATAGATTAGAAACGGACCTTTCGGCATAAAGAAGTCGGTTGCCAAGCAACACATTTTTAAAGCAACATGTCAGTGTGCTCAGTTTAAAAAACACAAAGGCCGGTTTTGATCTGTCCATGGAGGTGACGGATGGATTTGGGGGGGATTTAAAAGATCTCCTTCCCCGTTGTTTACGAGTCACACGTTGAAGTGCGCCCTGCTGTTTTATTCCGAGCTCAGTCCTCAGTGTCAGGATAATGTAAGGGTGTGTGGGTTTATTCACTTCCTGGGTGTTTGTGCCCTTGTAAAGTAACAGAGTGCTGTGTGTTTGCATGCCTGGACTCATGCATTTCTCCTCTACATTCTAGCTTTTGCTGCAGTTCTTTCACAACAAGATCAACCTCGGGAATATTTAGTGGCAACTTCTTTCGGTCTGTGTGCCAAGATGGGAAACGGACTGTCGGATCATCGCTCGCTGCTCCCCTGCCTCCCCTGCTTTCAGGCTCTTCACATTGTCATTCTAGGACTGGACTGTGCAGGCAAGACCACTGTGCTGTATCGCCTGCGTTTCAATGAGTTTGTGAACACTGTCCCGACCAAGGGATTCAACACAGAGAAGATCAAAGTGTCTCTTGGAGGCAGCCGTCGGACTGCGTCTTTCCACTTCTGGGACGTAGGCGGCCAGGAGAAGCTGCGGCCTCTGTGGCGCTCGTACACGCGCTGTGCTGATGGCATTGTGTTTGTGGTGGACTCGGTGGATGCCGAGCGCATCGAGGAAGCCAAGGCAGAGTTGCACAAAATCACACGGCTGGCAGAGAACCAGGGTGTGCCGGTCCTTGTGGTGGCTAACAAACAGGACCTGCGCAATTCTCTTAGTTTGCCTGAGATGGAGAGCATGTTGTCTCTAGGTGAGCTCAACACTGCCACACCCTGGCACCTTCAGCCTGCTTGTGCCATTATCGGCGAGGGACTGCAGGAGGGACTGGAGAAGCTCCATGCCATGATCATGAAGAGGAGAAAGGTGCTGCGGCAGCAAAAGAGGAAGAGATGATGTGCTAGTAGAGGAACTACAAACTATGAGCAGAATCTAAAGCTGCACAAGTACGGCTGAATACAACACTGGGTTTAGCTGGAACAGTGATACCCATTCTGTCAGTTGCCCCTTTTTGTTTGGGTCTGTTCCTTCAACTGAAATGGCTTAAAGTCAGCCGGTGCTCCCACTGAGGACAGTGCAATGGATTCTGAATGCAAACAGTCATTCTAAAGTTAGTGCAGCAATACGCCGAACTCTCAAAGAAGGACAAAAAGCTTTTGTGTTTATTTGTTGAAACATGCGCTGTACCAACTTAAAAACAATCAAATAAGTCTCGATCGTGTATATTCCACCAAAGCTCTGAAAGTTGACAACGACTCACTAAGTACAGAATCACTACTGACTCCTAGAAACAGCGTCACGTGTCACAATCGCTACAGTTGAATAGAAGCTATTTTTCAGAGGTGCGCCTGTGTTCCTGCTGACACGTCTCGATGACATGACAAGAGTACACTTACACTAATTGATTTTCATCATCTGGTTACTGTTTAAACATAACAGTAATCAGTTTCTTCACTTGACAGCAGTGTCAAAAGACCAAAATGTGACTCATGTGAGTTGTTTTCTTAGCATGAGGCTGCTTTTCAATCAACTGCACCAAAAAAGGGCTTTATATACTCTCTGATATTAGATTATATTACAAAATGTAGTCAATAATTGACGTTAGTGCTCAAATATTTAAAGCTAACAACTATAACTACTATCATAAAAAACCACAGTGAGAAGTCAGAGTCACACTTGGAGTAAGATGACAATCAGTCAGCATTATACTTTTTGATATGCAAGTGTCATCTGCATTGCTGCTAAGATGTTAGTTTTCAGGTCACCAGCCACATTTCTTCATTTATTAAGTTCTTCAGGGTCATGTCTCCTTGTATTGCAGAACATAGACTGGACCCACATGCTTTACTTGCATTGTTGTAATGTCTAAGCCCGTCCTGTGATTACTGTGCCACTGTCAGTGCTGCTAACATTGGATAAAAACTGTGATGTTAAACGTCATCTGAGAATTTATTTTCATGTTCAGTGAGTAGTGATTGTTTCTTGTTTTTTTACTTCCTTTTTGTTGTAAGGCATTAATAATACACTTTTAAAAAGTAATGCTCAAGTACTTTTTTGGACATCGATTAACATGATCAGAGTGGAAGCGTCGAAGCGTTTGGGTGTATGTAACTGTCGAACTGCTGCTGCAGTGAGATAAAAGGCTGAGCAGTTCTTACTGATTGAGTTAAGGATTCGCAGCCACCGGCTTTTGCACGTCTCAGTGCTATGAACGCGAGCTTGTTCGCTTATTCAAAGGTAGCCTAACGAGGCTTTACAAGTTTACAATTTGGTAACTTTGTGGGAAAAACAGAAGCAAACTCGGTGTCACTGGTTCCAGCTGCACCACATGTGCTGTTGAAGGTAAACGTGTTATCGTGTGTCCTTGTGTGTAAGCAAATGGGTTGTGTAGCACCAAACTACAGGACTGCATCCAAAGTCGGGGTGCCCATGGATGACCGTGATGGACAATTATTTGCTATAAAACACGACTTTGATTCCACTTCTTCAAAGGAAGGGAATTGTACATCATGTGTTCAGTTATACTAATAAAAGTACATTTGTAAATCCGTTGGTTAAACAGGGCCGTTAAAAAGTGTTTTCTCCCTTCCTAATTTTTATTTTTTTGGCATGTTTGTCATACAAATCTTTCACACAAAGATGCCCCAAGTAAATACAAAATGTAGTGTTAAGGGATTATTTAATTTATTGAGGCTGGTGGGCTTACTTGCTTTTATTTGTTACTAAGGGAAAAGCTACCAAAGCCAACATGCACTGTGTGGAAAAATATTAGCCTAAACCTAATAACTGCTTGTGCCAGCTTTGAGAGCAGGAACTGCAATCAAGCATTTGAAATAATGTAATGAGTCTTTGAAACTACTGTGAAGGAGTTTTGGCCCACTTGTCTTTACAGAAGTGTTCAGTTGAGCCGTATTTGAGGGTTGTTGAGCACGAACTGCTTTTCATGGTCATTCCAGAGCATCTGGATCAGTTTTAAGGTCATTTCAAAACATCCAAAACCTTGATGATGGTTTTCTTTGTACCATTTCGAGGTGGACTTGTTGGTTTGTCTTGGGTCATTGTCCTGCTGAATAATCCGAGTGCACTCAAGCTTCAGGGCATGAACTGAGCTGGATTTTCTTGTAGAGCTAAATTCATGGTTCCATCAATTACAGTACGTTGGTCAGGTCCTGAAACAGCAAAGCAGCCCTAGATCATCACACCACCACCACTACATCTGACTTTTAACTGTGTCACCCACTCCTTTGTGGATAACGGCTTTCACCATGGTTCAATGAAGTCCCAAAGACTCTGTTTCTAAACTGCTCCTGAGTGTCTTTAGCTCGAGGACATGCTGTGTTTTGCTTTATGGGATCTTTTAGCTACTTCATTTTATCAGACTTTGTGATTTCTTGGGTCATCAGGTCTGAGTGTAGCTTTTCAAAAACTCTGGTTAATCACAGTTCATTCATGGTTTAATAAGGGGTGGTAATTACTTTTTGCACACAGGGTTCAGATGAAATAATTAAAAAACTAATATTGTATTAACTTTGGATATCTTTGCCTAATATTATGAGTATAATATATATGTAAGTGTGACAAATATGTAAAATAAATAAGAAGTCAGGAAGGGGGCAAATACTTTTAAATAAAAGTAAAATAGAAAGTTGCTCTCTGTAGCACACGAAAGTCAAATATCTGTCCTGATAATCTGAAAGTGTTTTTATCTGAACTACGTGCTGGATGAACACAAAATCGGCCATTTAGTAATCGTTAGTTGGCAGTTTGCAGAAATGGTCCTGCTATCTCTTCACTCGGTGCTAAACGGTTGGTTGGGTGGGGTCTTGTCGGCAGGCAGCCAGACTCTTCTCAGGAAACCGAAGCAAGGAAGGGAGTGGTTCCTCTTACATTATCACCGTATCCTGTTCTCAGCTCTGAAAACTGCAGTTTACACCGTTCACAGTTGGAGCTGACTGGGAAACAGATTAGAAGTCCACACAGCTTTCAAACGTCCCACCTCAACCCTGCACCCCTCTCCGCTGCTGAGTATACACCCCAACATGGATGGCCATGCTTTTAAAGTCTTTTTTTCTCAGCTGTTTAAAAGACTGGAGGAACGGCTATGAAAGATATGCTGCTAGCCACTGGTGCTGCTACTGTGACCCCTGAGTTAGCTCAAACTCACATTAGCTGACCTGAAAGTGATTCAGAACACTGTAATGGTTGGAGACCAGTATGCCCTCAGTAACAGTCATCCTCCAGTGTCCTTAGCAGGCAGCCGACTGGACTAGATACAAGTAGAAAAGTGGTGGCGTCTCTCAACCTCATTTTGACCTCATTCTAAACACACACGTAGAACCTGATAGAGAAGCTGCAGCCAACAGTGTGTCTTCACTAATCCATCATTAATGAAACTCCAGGACCAAGAAGCCCAGGACTGGTATGATTATGTAGAAAAAAATGACACCTTCAGTAGTGTTTTACTGCCGGCGGTCACCCTCCAGCCAAAGGGAAAAGGCAGTCTTGACCTGGCACGCCGCTCTACTTTGTGTAATGGAAAATACACAGGGGTGCTGGGCAGATACTGCTGTGGAGGAAGGAAACTGCAGATGCTTGAATGACAGCCTACCGACTGTGTCTAAAGTGGACATGACATGTAAAAAGGCTCATTTACAGCACGGAGCCCTGCTCTAAAAACTGTCACAGACTTAACTCTGTGAAGCTGGAGAAGTTCTTAGAACATGTTTAGCACCACCATGTGCCAGAAGAAGAACATGACATGATATGTGTCTTATACACCCAAAGAGTATGGTATTGATACACTAATGCAGTCACTCTTCATGTAGATTTAAGTTTACACAGCCCACCATGGATCGCAAGAGTTTTAAAAGCTCATCTATTCTCCTAGTTTACACAGTATTTGTGTTCTCTTCGGTCAGCAGTGGGTTTTGCCTCTGAACTCTATCATAAACGCCATTTTTGCCCAGTTTCTGTCATATTGTGAAGTCATAAACACTGGCCTTAACTGAGGCAAGTGAGGTCGGGAGTTCTTTAGCTGATGTTCAGGGTCCTTCTGTGACCTCCCAGATAAGTCGTCAGTGCACTCTTCGAGAAACTTTGGTAGGTTTAACAATGTTTCCTGTTTCCTCTATTTGTAAATAATGGCTTTAGGTATGATTTTACTCCACTGCCGGTGTGTTCGGGATCATCGGCATGCTGAATAATAAAGCTGTTTCCAATCAAATGGCTTCCAGATGGTACTGCGTGATATCTGACTGTACTCTGCTGCATTCCCAACACCATTTGCTGAAATGTAGTAGAACAAAGAACACACACCAAGAATACTTATTCAGTGTTTTTCACTAAGTAATCTTAATAAAGAAGACTGTTGCTACCTCAAAGCACATTGTGTACTGTCGGTCCTGCGTGCTGCACAACAACATTCAGTATATAGTATTTACTGTTATTTACACTTAGCTAGATTAATGCGATGGTGCTGTGTTTATTATGTTGCTCTCTTTTTTTGCTTCTCTTTTCTTTCTCTCAACAGGTGATCCAGGACATTTGTATATTTCTCACTGTCCCTCTTCCTTCTGTTTTTCTTTTCCTTCATCTTTCTCTCTCCCTTTCCTATCCCCCAGCCATGTCTGTCCCGTCTGTAACAACTGAAAATTAAATTAAATTACACCAGTAAAAAATACCTTATTCTATTCTTAGAATCAATCAACAGACAAGTTCGACTTATTACCGGTGATCCAGAACAATCTCTCCCAATGTTGCAACAGGTCAGACACCCCAAATTCTTGAAGGACCCCGTCTTAGGGACATGATCAAATGTCCAAGTCCACAAAACAGATGTAGACTGGAGGGTCAAACTGTCACCACACTCGAATATAGAATAAAGAGCTGGTCCGGTGATCTGCAACCAAGATCAACATCACACTGATGCAACTGAATCAGAGATTCAACTTCCCATCGCCGAGTAGATACTCACGAAATCAAAGGATCGGTGAGAAAATGTGATGCTTCCAGCTAGCTTTGAACCAGAACTCTGAATTTAACTTACTGTATCCCAAGTTGTATGTTCAGCATTACTTACTATGGTGATTTAACCAGATTTTAAAAAGAGCCACTTTTGTGACACACAAAACTGACTTGTCCCATTTTTCATGTGCCACCACGCTGCCTCCAGCCAGCTCAGCTCAGCAACAGTGAAGCAATTGGGGCAGATTCATTTCGCTCTGTGGCTGACACACTTTGTACTTACAGCTTTATAGTGCAGCTCAGGGAGAGGAAATGTTTTTTCTAGACAGTATAAAGGGGGCAAAACTGTTTTCAGTTCAACTTCACAGTGTTGCCTTCCTGCTTTTGGAGCTACTTCAACCATATATTCCAACATCACACTATTTAGAAAATGTGCTCCATCATTCTAACTACACGGCTCACCACTAACACGTGAGACTTAGCCTTCTTTACTGCCACAGAGAGTAGGTTCCTGGCACTGTACAGGAATGGCGTGCTACACTGGATATTCAGTGCCAGTAACTGTTTCACTAGTCTAGCCCACTTGAAGTCACACAGAGATATGTCCCATTAAATAAGAGGTTTGACTCCCCCTGTCCTCAACTGCTGACCCACAAGGCAGGATATTGTCCACAGGGTCATAAATTTCCCTCGGTGTCGCCTGCTCTGGCTCCTGGAAGACAGTTGACTGTGGCTGCTGGTGTCTGTAGCTTGAATGTCTGAGAACAGAATCACCAAGTACCAGAGTTTGATTCCCAGCAGGTGTGTCGCCGAGCGGAGGAAGACAGACACATGTGGGTGGTGAATGGGAGAATAGTCTATGTTGATTATTATAAAGGAATATCTGCATCTTTTGTTAGGCCAGCAGTTTGATTGCTTATTGTGTCAATTAATATCTGCACTATTTACATGACGAGACATCACGATTATTTAGGTAATAGTATATAGTGCATATAATGCTGTGGGTTCTCTGAAGGACAAAGTGACATATCAGAGGAAGTTTTACTCCCAGATATAACTCAGCTGCATGCCTTAAAGCTAATAACGCCCTCAAAGCCTTTAGTGAAGCCAGAGTTCTGCAGTGAGCAACGGACTAGAAATCCATATTGTCCCATATTAGCAAATAAAGGCAAAGCTTGATTAAAAATTTCTAGCCTTTAAAGACATGTTTAATAAAACACTTAAAAATGTAGTTTTGAGCGATTTAGTAACTAAATCTGAGAGCTGGGATAGGCTCCAGCTCCAGCAAAGGACAAGCAGAAGCGACTGGATGGATGTATTTAGTAACTGTTGCACATAGAACATAACCTAAGCACAATAAGCACCACAGGCCGTGCCAGTGCAGCAGCGGTAGGGGGCGAGGGTTGGGTCATGCTAAAATAGTCTATCGTGCTAAAATAGAAACTAAATGTGAGCTACTTCTATTTCTGGGTGGTATTTATATTGATGCTTTTCTACTTAGCCTTTTCCATAATAAGCATCTATGGAAAAGGCTAAGAAAACTAATATTGTTCAGCATGAACACATTTTATATGGACTGCTCAAATTTAGCCTGATGAATGTTTCTTTGATTGGTCAGAGGCCCTGTTGGTGGTCAGTGGGGCTCTGGCAGTGCTCATCCTGTTCCTCCTTGCACAAAGGAGCACATACTGCTCCTGTTTAAATACCTCAGGACGCATTGTAAGGCATTTGACCGCCCGGGGCTCCTGAGCTGGAACATCATTAAATCTACGATGGTAGATTTAATGACGTTCCAGCTGCAGCAGCTGTCTTAATGTGTCAGGTTACAAAAGCAGAGAGGTGCACGATCTAGACCAGCCAACTGCCAAAGCTGTCTTTATAGGTCACACTTGCTGATGATCAGGTAATCAAGTGCATTTTGTTAGCAACACATGGCTGTTACTCTGAAATCTCATGTAAGCCATTAAAGATGTACTTCGGTATTTATGTGGTTGCACAGTCCTGTGGAAACTTTATTTTTCACGACAGAACTGTTTATCTCAGTGAGGTCACTTGTTTCCTGCATCATCGCTGTGTAACCTCTTTGCTGTTTATCACAAACACATGATTGCACTTCTTGCTGCTGAGAAGGCCCAACCAGTGATTCAGTTTAGGAACTGACTTTATCCAGTAAGGTTTGGAGCTTTTATTCTCCAATAAAGGAAATCATCATTTAAATCTGCATTTTGTATTTACTGGAGTTATTTTTCTATTAAACTTAGTTTGATAATCTGAAACAAGCATGGCAACTGTGGAAAACCCCAAGAAATCAGAAAGGGGCAAATACTCTTTTTAATGCACCAAATTGCAAAAAGGTAAAAAAGCACCGTTGTCATTCAATATAATTACACAGCAACATGTAAAACAGCCCGTCCATTCTTTTTTTAATAAAGCTTGTAGCGTACATTGTTAAACAGCCACGTTTACCAAATCAGTGTAAAAGGATGGAACAAGAGATAACTAGAGATAATGATGCATGGAGACCATTTTCAGGTTGCATTTATCAACATTTGCTTTTAAAAAAGTGCTTTTATTGAAAATGTTATTTATTTGCAGGTCACTAGACTATTTTATTTACTCTGCATTGTCTAACAGGTACCTAAGAGGTAAACGTGCACTCTGTAGTTTGCTGTTACACCTGAGACTCATTAACATGTATATAAAATGACATTTGAAAAAGGTGGCTGCTGATGCTGCCCCCAGCTTCCTGGTAGATACACGGGTGGCATCAATTTTAAAATCATCAAGTTACTGTCACAAGTGAAGTGACCTCAACCTCCCCCCTCCACGTCGCTGCGATTCAAACTACACTAGTTATACCGATTGTATAAACTCCTACGTCACTGTGTTCATATGCATGTCCATGCTGCCTGCCCACCTGCCAGGGTGACAAGCTCTCATCAGCCTTTTACAGCTGAGGGGTCAAAACTGTCACCTAAATTATCTCCATTGAACATAATACTTTTTTGGGGGAGGGGGTTATAAAGCATGGACACATATACACACTCACTCGCGCGCACACACACGTATATATTTAGAGACAGAGGAATTTGAACACCACGCACATTCAAATTTCAACACTGAAACCAAAAGTTTTAAAGCCATGCAGCATGTGCATATTAAATATTAGCATTAACGTAAAAACGTGGCAACATCAGCCAAAGCACATCAAACCAGGCTTATGCATCAGATATATAAAAACCCAACACCCACGTCAATGCAGAAAAACCTGTTCTAGCATGTGTCGGATGTTTATTTCACCTCCTGTGATCAATGATCCTACTCAAATATCCAACTGGTATGATAGTATATTGCACTTAGTAAGCCATGCATCATCAGCAGTCCAAAGAATACAAAGGGATTAGTTGGGCAGCGGTCTGTTACAGGCATCTGGCTGCCACATCCGCAGGTCCACCAGAATCTGGTTCAGCTTCTTCATCCACAGATTTCTCTCCTCCTTGGTGTCAGCACTCAGCCAATTTCTGCACAGGAAAACAAGCAGAGTATGTTGACTGTCATCAAGCCACTCTTCAGGAGTAAGTACCTGTCCATATGGTGGAAACGTACCTAGTGACACACGTGGTGTTCTGGCACTGGCTGACAAGCGTTTCTCTGTCATCGTCTCTCCGTGGTCTGATGGTGATGAGCTCAAACGTGTTGGGTCGGGCACAGAACTCTCTGCTGGCTGGCTCCACTGCCTTACTTGTGCAGTTGGACAGATTGATGCGACCAATGGGATTCTACGAGATGTAGAACAACCCTGTTCAGTCTTTGCTTACATTTTATTCTTAAAGCTTTAAACTTTGGCACCGTCTATTTAATGTTTTTCAGTTGTTACTGCAGGTTTAGAGCAGTCACATATTAGTCAGCACGTGAATGTAGAGTAACAGACAAACTTGCTTGCTGGCTCGCAGCATTGTTACCTTTCTCTTTTCGTCGTCTGGGTAAGTCCAGTAGGAGATGCAGTATCCTGACAGGACGCACCATCGTCTGTGCCAAGCTCCAAACCCACTAACATCTTCAAACATCGTCTGTGGTAAGAAAAAACAAAGACAGATGATTAGACTTCAAGAATAGTTGTAGCAGCAGCACATTAAGGCCAGCATCAGCCTCATGAGCCATACTCACCAGGAAGCCCCTTTCCTCCACCTTTGAGCCCACTTCACAGTGCATCTTAAGGTAGATGTGGCCCTCCAAAGGGCACAGGAATGGCACCTATGACCCAGAGCAGGCAGACTGAATGGAAGGCTAACACTTCATACAGCACTATGCAAAAGTCATGAGCCACTGCACATTTCTTTATATTTTACTGGGAAAATAAGAAATGACAATCATTCGATTTCAGTACATGTGGGAGAAAAACAGTGGTGCAGTCTACAGGTGAATATGGACATGGAAACACTGTGTGTGTGTGTGTCATGGTTACATACATAGGCTGACATAATTACTGAGTTTACAGATGCATGAGGATGTTACTGCCATGGATGTAACAGTGTGAATGGAGACAGATATACATGGACTATGAACTCGGGGCTTTCATACCTTCTCCAAAGGAAACTGGGTCTTCCCAATTGAAGCCAGGGTGAGCTTGTATGCTCCAATCAGAGCAAAGTTACTGGTGCGAACCGCATTGGGGCCTCCAGGACTGGCCACAACTGCAACAACATACATTATGCTTAATAATGACAAGTGACACAGGGGGAAAGTACTGAACACATGAAAAAAGGAAGGTGCAAAAAGGCATGGACACACCCCCAGACATCTGTCAGTAATTAGAAACCCTGCTACTGGGTGCAAATGCGTCTCAGCTGGTTCCTATAAAAAGGTGCCTCATTACTGACATCTAGTGAGAATTTCATGTCAAAAGAATCTTTAGAAATATATTGACTTGAAAACACTGGTGATGTGTACCCACTCTGGCTCCATCTGGCTCATTTGTTTTTTTCAGACATGCATTATAGCTAAACATCTGTATTTGGTTTTGCTCAGATACAACTTTCCACACAAAAGCTGTCACACTGTGACTAAAGACGTCACCTGGAAGAGTATTGAAATGTTTCTCCTGTTTAAAACGGCCCAAATGAACAGAATCCACAGTGTGAGAACAACAGATCACTGATTCATCCAGTACATTTATTTGACCTAATAAAGCTCATTTCTCCTTGAAGCTTATATTGAGACCATCACTCTGTATCTTTTACACTTTGTTACATAATAGTCTTCACAGCACAGTTTGTATAAACCTTAGTGTCACATACCTGGTGTCTGTGTCGTCTTCTGCAGGAGAAGAATAAATTAATTAACATGTGGAAAAAAGGAGCTTTTTTCTCATTTTTCCTTTAAAGTTTTAGTTTTTTTTAAATACTTACAGTGATGGCAAGGAACTTCTTTGGAGTGATAGCCTAGGAAGATGAAGAAATATTACATTTGTTTTAAAGAGTAAAGTGAGAACAGCCACACACTCTAAAAGCATATCCCAACAGCAAACAACAAACGTAAAATAAAACAGGAATTACCTTCGACTTGTTGGTTTTCTTCTTCTTGTCACTGCAGATTTCCCGTTTCTGCACCTGAAAGGGAACAGCACTGTGCACCATCAGTAACACTGCAAAACAGAAACTTGCAGAAGACTATGAACAGACGGTGTCACAGAAATACAGCGTTAGTACTTGCAGAACGAGGACACGTACCAGACAGTATACTTCTACACTGATGTCAAAGCCACTGTCAACGTCAGATCTGAAAGTCAAAGATTCTCCTCAGCAATCAGTAAATAAATTGATTATGTTTAGTTAATAGTGTTTAACAACAGAGGCGACGTGCTGAAATGATGAGTGACCACAGCGGTGTGACTGAAGGCCAACAGTGCCTCCACTAACTGCTTCTGACTCACATAGTGAACTTGGTGGGGAAGGTGAGGGTGTCGCCACTCAGGCCACGGTGTGTCGTGGCTAAAGGCGTGGCCACAATGTTCTCTGCTCCCGCCCTGATCATGATGAAAAATGAATGTTTGGTAGACTCTGAAATAATGGAAACAAACAGCATGACAACATTAGTGTGAAATTGTGGGATTTCACTCTGACTGAAGATTCTTAAAACTGACAAATAACAGTTTAATAAAAGCACTCATTTGAGATGTGGTCTAATGGAGAACATGGAGAACTGTAGAGTTATGGATCGTGTACCTGGTTTATTGGCAGTGGAACAGACAAAGTCTGCCTTGAGAGGCAGGCGTAGCTCCTGCAGGGTGATGCAGCCTTTGGAGGCCATTGGCTGCGGGGCTGCAGGCCCCTCTTTCCTTCCTCCTGGATTTCCTTTCAGCTGGTCCAGCTCCACCTTCAGTGCTTCTCTCTTTTCGCCTGAGGCCATCAAACGTAAACAAAGTCATATCTTTGGGCCAAACCATGTCCCTCGTTAATCTTCTAAACACCGACATGTGGAACTCTAACATCGACACAGGGTAGGTCTGTGCAATGCTTTCACATTTTATACAGGAAACTAAATATTAGCACTATGTGTATTTTTATTTGTGTTCCTTTACTCAAGACTCTGTGATCGTGCTATGTGAACAACCTTGAGCTGACTAAGGAAACATTAGAGATGTGCTTACTTGCCACCAGCAGCAGCCTCTCTGCCTCAGCCTCCACCTGCGAGCCTTTCCCGTGTTCTTCATCTGTGCAGCAGTTGAGTGCCTGGCTGGCTTGATAGATAACCGTCTGCTGCAGGTTGATTTCATTTGTCAGAATCTACACAAAAGGTAGATTTGTGTGTAAGATCAGACTGTAGTTTATTACCAGTTGAAATCCTATATGGAACAAGTTTAATGTAAACCTTTATCTTCTGTTTGACACTGAACAGGCTGGATGCTCGGGGCTCCTCGGCTCTCTTAGAAACGTCTTCTTTTCTCACAATAACCTGCTTCACACTGGGCCTCTCGGTGTTCTTCACCCTGGTTGACCTGTATGCATCGATACTTGCACACAGCAACAAACATTCAGTGAGACGGTGAAAACAGACGGCTCTGAAGCATCTCAGCACTGCACGGAGGAAACACTTACCTGTAGGGAAGCTTGTGGTCCTCACTTGAGACACTTGCACCATCTCCATCTGAGGAGGTCTGGAAGCTTTTGGCTATGGCGACATCGTCGGGAGTTGTGCTCTTCATAATGAAAGAGTTGGCTGGAGTGGATGTCTGCACAAGTCATGAAGAAAATATTATCACTGAACAATTACCGCTGCATTTCCATGGACGAGGACTCGTCGGTGCTCACCATCATTCTTTTTTCTGGACTGTTTACCACAGCGGCCACAGTCTCTGCCAGTGGAGTGAGGAGGGACATCGAGGAGATGTTTAAAGCATCTTCCTCATCACCGCTGGGATCTTCACTCTGTTCTAGATCTCCAAACAGCTCGTTGATGACGGTAGAATTGACAGACTGATCCACGTTTTCTTCTCTTTTCTCCTCTGGGGTCTCTTCAGTCAACTTATCTGTAGTGTGAACAGCCACTTTCAGGGGGCTGGAGGTCAACACTGGAGGGGAGCTCAGCTGACGACCTGCTGTTTATTTAAACCCATGTTAGAAGTCTTGAGATTGTCATCAGGAAGTATGGTTTGTTTTGTTGTGTAGAGCTGTACCAACATCCTAAACTCAAAATCTGAAGTTAAACTGAATCACTGCTGAGGGTCCAACAGAACCACCGATGGTGACAAAACACACAGCAGTCATTGCACTGTGACTAAAAACAATATGCCATATTATAATCTGCCCGACACCAGATAACTGATAGCTTCACTTTACCAGTAGTCCGAGTACTCGGGCTCTGTTCGGGACTGTCATGCAATACCTGAAGGAGCGCACTCGCCGCCTGCGTCAGATTTCTTACATGGTGCAGGGAATTCATCCGGCGGCTCAGATGAGATCACTTCTCTCTCAACAGGCTTTACGACCTCTTCCTGAAAAGTACGTCATTTGAAAAATCCACTGGGGTGAATGCTGGGAGACTTTATTTACTCTGTGTGTGCCTGATGCTTCCTGTCCAACCTTAGTGTCCGCTCCTCCTTCTTTGTCCTTCCACATTTTGCTCCTCTGCTGGAAGCGACTGCAAATTTGAGCCAGCTCACTCTCACGCTCCTGAAACGAGCAGGCTTGATATTAGAATGTGCCATTCTGCTATTCGGATAAGGGCGAAAAACATAACTGCAGCACCAAGAATGACATCAACCTACCAGTTTCTGCCTCATAGTGATGTCAGCGGTGGTTGTGTTTGTAGCCTGGGCAGCTCTGAGTCTCTCCTGTACCGACCTGGTGTTTGGACTCACAGAGGCAGCGCTGGTCTGTACTCCGACTCGAGCAGGTGAGCTCTGGTTGATGCGCTCCCGCAAAGATTTCACTCCTATTTGAGATGGTAAAAATCACTCTAACTTGTGGAGGATAGAATCAACTAATGGGTCTGTGTCAACACTGATTTGAGCAGACAATTAAATGACAATGTAGGAAGGTGCCCCTGGTACACAAGTGAATAGAATCGGCTGATGTGCTATAAGAAACTGGCCATATCAAAACATGCAGACACTGCCACTGAGCAATTTTCATCATAACCAGCTTTCCAGTCCAACTCACCAAAAGCTCCTGTAGTAACCTTTTCCCTCGAGGCTGGAAGGTCATATGAGCTGGGCTTGGCGCAAAGCTCCAGCTTCTGGGGACTGCAGGAGACATTTGGGCCTTTGGACAGGGCCTGATGTTTTTGGGGACTTTGAAGCGCTGACATGGAGGAGCTGGCCTTCTGCTGACTAGGTAAGAGGGCCGGTTCCTCAACCGAGGTCTTCTGATGAATAGAGGACACTGTCGCGCCCTGGTTGGAGCACTTCTGAGGACTGGATACCAAGTCGGCTTTTTGAAGGCTTGGAGAAAACGCAGCCTGCTGAAAAATAAACAGATGGAAAGCCAGTTTATTTATACAGGAGATATATTTCTAGTGACCCAGGAAACCTTGCAGGAAAAGCTAAAATTTGAATAGTGAAGCGATTATGCACAAGATAAAAAATGAATACCTGCTTGGAGATGCCCGTGCACTTGCTCCTCACGGTTGAACTGGTCACCGAAACGCTGGGTTTAGTGCTGGAAGCCGCAGCACCTCTGACTGTAAATCTGGGACTAGACGAAGCAGCGAGCGTCTCCTTTGCTTTCTCTTTGGGGGTTTTAGCATGGCTGAGATCATCCTCCCAGGAACCAATGGTTGCAGCCAGGTTGGCCAGTCTGCCTCTCCTCCCAAGGGAAATTTCTGAGGAGACAGAGGGACTGGCAGCTGGTTGGGCATCAAACGGTCTCTTTATCGTGGATACAGGAATACAGTCTGAAGGTACATCACAAGCATCTGAAAAGGGAGAAACTATTTCACTTTTACACGTTTATTCACACGTAAAAAACAGACGTTATCTGGAATTTCAGGATTAGAGCTCATCTGAGGACGAAGATGGAACATCTGTTTTTCTGAATGCTTCTTGGTGTCATAAACTGTAACTGTAACCAAAAGAATCACGTATAAGAGAGCCAACAGTGTTATATAGTTCTACATTACATATAAGAGAGATTTCTTTAAAATAGACAGCATCAGAAAGCATTTCAACCTCCTGTTGTCTGCTTGTAGAAGTGGGGATCACCAGACAACACAATACCTGACCTATGATACGATATTACTGCCATTATCGCATTTTTAAAACTAGATTACACACAGTCACTAAAACCTGCCATAAGACCGACTCACTGTACCATCAGTCTGACACTCAGCACGATCTGTTTCTGAAACTACAGCAACTGTGAGAAATGATCAAAAATCCCACATCTGGGACTTTCTACATAGACAGAAATTCACACACATTTCTTGGTTGAGCCGATTTCATGTAGATTCCCTCAGCTGTTATCTCAGGATGGAGATCTTTTGTCTCAGACTAATTTTTATTTATTTCTGATCATTTTGTCCCCCCCCCCCCTCCTGAAGTCTTGTTAATAACTTCCTGTAAATTTAAACTCATTCTATGTAAATTAAACAGCAGGAAACTGTTACCGTCAGTGTTCCAGCACTTCCTCTGCTCTGCCAGGTTTTTTAAGCGCGATTTCATGCCAGCAGCAGATGGAGCTGGATCCTCTGTGTTACTCTGAGGAGCTGGATTGGCGGCTCCTATCTGTGCTTCTGTTCTGCTTGGAGGAACAAGAGCAGTGCAGACAGCCACCTTGTCGGGTTCTGGGCGTTCCGCTTTCAGCTGCACTGCCTGAGACTGCAGAACAGGCTTTCCTGAAGTCTTCTCCGAGGAGGAGAAAGGCCGGATGCTGGCTGGACCCACCGGGGGCTTTTTGTCTGTGGGAGGATCTGAGAGAAGAGGAGCTTGTGGCATCACCGGCTCCTGGTTCTCTTCATCAGCTGCAGGTTGGACATTTTCTCCAGAGCACTTGCGCTTCGAGGGAGATGGCTTTGTGGACGTCTGGGGCACTGAAAACAATAAAGAGATTTAAGCAAACACAAGACAGCTGCAGCTCAGAGGTTAAAGTGCCAAAACACTAAAGGGGCTCATACCTTTATCAATAAGAGACTCGCTGATCACAATGTTTGTGTCAGTCAGTGGCTCTCGAGGCCTTTTCACCACCTGTCTGTTCGCTGCATTGGTTCTTTCTGCGAGTTTCTTCTGGAGGTTCTCTCTGCGAGCTCGAGTTCGCTCCAACAGTTTCTAGTTTGGTAGAGTTGGGTTGTTAATAAAACATCACCTCTGTAGTGTTCAACTGCTTTAGCGAAACAGAGTCAAGCTAAATTACAAACTAAAGCCAGGTGCACAGAGGGATTTATGGCAACGCTGCTGCATCTAAAGGGATGATGCCGCTCACAGATACAGTTTCTGCATCAAAGATCATTTACAAGTGTTTACACCTCATATAAACGGTTTAATAGTCTCCTATAGCTTTGGGCTCTCACTGTTCTCTTTGACTACTGTTACAAATATTTCCCTCACTGTCAGATTCTAATGTTTCTTAGTTTTAGCTGTCAGAGCTGATAACTCCTGAAACATGTGAAGGCATCCAAAGAAACACGAAGTAACCAAAGATAATAAGAACGTGTTTGCTTTCCCTCGTGTTTCTAACACTGCGCTTACATTTCTCCTGTTTGTTTCATTCTGCTGTCTTACTATTCATATTTTAATTGCTGCATATTTAACGGGAATGCACCCATAACCTCGTTGTCCATGAACAATTGCACTAAAGGCCTAATTCTATTCTGCTGTGCAAGTCCCGACACGTACGACACCCTACATCAGCTCTGCAGGCGCTGACGAAAAGCATTGCTGAAGAATGACGCACGCTCCTGTACGCCTGCGGTTTAAACTCTAATGACATCAGACCTGATTCATGTCGGTTAGTTAGCTGGCAGCACCGACATGAGTGAAAATAACAGAAAAGAAAGAAACTGACGCCCAACAGGTCCGACTGCTGGACGCAGCTACGGACACTCAGCGAGTTTAACGACTGGGGCGTTGTTTGACCTCCTAAGACCCGAACTCTTCCACGGCAGCATTTTTAATTTCACTTTGATATTTGGTCACATTGGGGCCCGATGAATGTAAAAACAAAGAATTACCAGGGTTTTTTTAACCTTATTTTTGTTTTTAAGAAAAATGAGAGTCACATGAGGATATTCGTTTAAAGTTTTGATAGAACAGTAGCATATAATGTCCTCGTAAGTGGACATCAGGCCCTTGTAGCGCAAAATTGAGTATTTTGGTCTAAATAACCCAAAATGTGATGTCCACATATGTGGACGCTAGAAGGTTAAGGAGCGCTTAAATATAACGATCATTCAGGAGCGAAATACTTGTTGACTTGTTCCAGCCACATACATACTGACATTAAAATGAGATACTTTTGTGGCTCATGTAGTCGTTTTGACCAAAGAAACACGTGACATGTTTTCTTCAGCCGTGTTAAAAACGTCAACGTCTAAAGCTAATAACAAACAAGCTAATGCCCCGTGCTCTCTGAGCACTACCATTATAACATTTGGTTTCTACGTTAGCTGTGCACTATCCAGTCACTTTAACGCAGCTTCTTCCGTTGTTGGCTGATTAGTAAAGTTTTTCTGTGACTCACCTCAGTAAACGGATCCATTCTGGTTACTTTCTAACAACTCGACTGCAGTTTGAAGTAAAACTACTACAACTGCGCGACTCCAGCTTCTCTCTTTGTACCAAACAGCTTCTGTTCAAATTTGAATTTCGGCGCTGTGACTACTGCGCAGACTCCACATCTTCAACGGACCACTTAGAGCCAATCAAAATCACCGAGAGGGGTCGTGACCGGTGTTGTGCCAAAGAATGACTTCCGGTGTTTCGGTGTGTTTTTTATGTTTGCTCAGATTACAAAATAATCTGCAGTCAGCAGGGTTTACGAAGGTGTTACATATAAAATAAAGAAATGGCCTGTTTTGCGGGTATCTTTACGACTCGGCGTTATTTTACATACTGTGTTCTACGTTATATTTGATTCAGCCTTTTTGACCACTTAAAATATTCTGAAATTATTGTTATGTTAATTTTTGTTTTATGTCTTTGCAATTTTTGCTGCCCTCTTGGTCCGATCTCTTTTGGAAAATAAATCTTTTCATGTCAATGAGTTGAATGTAAATATATACATTCATTAATAACATAAAAGTTGCTTTGCAAAAAAAAAAACTGATTGCAGTTTCTACCTGTGACAAAAATATTGTTTCTGGCTTTAAACATTTGTAATTTACGATCGTTTAAATGTCGCCAATCAAAATTTTGGAAAATGTCGGAAATTGCTTTTTTGGCAGGAATTACAATCCTGTCTAAGTTTTCGCAAGAGGAAAAAACAAAAACATAATTCATGCCAACCCGGTACATTGGAAGTCGGCACTACAGAGTCATGCATTCTTGTATCATGTATCACCAGCAGCACAGCTTCGTTGTTGGATTCAAAACCCGCTGCAGCACATTCATGGACGGAGCCCGCTCAGTGCTTTGGCTGCGGCCAGGGCTGGACTGGGACATAAATGGGCATTTTGACTAGAGACCGGCCCCCCAGGTATTTATAGGAAAAGCCATAAAGCCTTTGAATGAAAACAAACGCTGCTGTGACAGTGATGCACAGTCTTGTTGGTATATGTATGATTTCTATACATTTTACATCAGATAAAAACTTTGGTTGTAAGATTCAGATAATTATTTAATAAAAGCGAGACATTTTAAATGAGAATCAGAAAGAAAAGTATTTCTTTGTGCCCCGCCCCTGCACAGTTACCAGCTGTCAGCTACATAGAAAAGGATCCTGGTGTTATTTGTTTCTCAGAAACAGTTCATAACTTCCCTTCAACTCATTCATGTCACCTAAAAGGTAAACCTGTTTCTCCATCACAGCTCTGATGATCCAGTAGGGGAGACCGGGGATAGTTGTAACATTTTTGACATTTCTGTCTATAATTTGAAGCTCTTTTAAGGTAGTGGATTCAAAATGTAATGCAAAGTATTTACATGTCTCTGCTATTAAATAGTGCAGCTATTTTCTCTGCAGCACAATTACCCATTGCATGGTATGGCCTCAAACACAAAGAGTGAAATGTTACAATTAACCCCATAGTCTGGGTTAGTTGTAACACATCCTGGGGTAAAATGTAACATAATGAAATAAGGGTACTAACAAAACATTAACATGTAATCTTTGTTTATTCAACACATGAATGCACTTACATCCATTTATGTAGCTGTGTGTGTGTGACAGAATGCAGAAATCTAGCTTTTGAACATATTCCAACCCCCCAAAAAAGACATATTATGGAATTTTCTGCAACTGAATATTTCATTAATTTTGGTTGGTCTTCCTTGAGTTTGGCCTCATTGGCTCAGTGGGCATTATAACCTACAACTCTTGCACCAATTTTGAACATAACAATGAAGCTGAAAAAATGTAGTTGTTCACCAGCATCGCAATTCCATTACTTTTTATCCTGGCTTACCTTGGTGTGGTTTGCAAAGTGCTTCAGAAAGATGAGGAAATCTGTTTCTTGCACTCATCCTGATTTATTTCCACTACCAGTACTTCCTACTGGTCCATCTCTGACACAGTGGTCTGCATAATGTATGTGTGGGAACACAAACAGTGGAGGAATTGTGTTGCCAATGGCATTAACCGCATATACAAAAGCGACCA
Source organism: Copadichromis virginalis (assembly GCF_057382275.1). NCBI lineage: Eukaryota > Metazoa > Chordata > Actinopteri > Cichliformes > Cichlidae > Copadichromis > Copadichromis virginalis. The sequence goes on from NC_140638.1 coordinate 35,157,026, forward strand.
GTGAAGCTCTCTCTGCTGGTGTCGTTGCCCCAACTTGTTTAATATAAGTTAAAGTAATAGTGTGGTAAGTTGTAACATCTGCATTATTGTTACAACTGACCCAGACTCCTATAGCCGTGAACTAGCTAACATTACAGCCAATGGCTAAAACATTAGCACTAAAGACCTACACAGAATATATCCCCATAGACATACAAATAACATAATTCAAGTTTGATGAGTTTAACTGCAAAGCAGATAATGCTATTAGAAATTGAAATAAAGTAGAAAAACTTACTTTTTGGCATACAAATTACTTTTTTTCATGTTAAATTGTCTGTGTTTGACAAAATGTGCTGATTTTTCACGTGTGATAGCAGAACTGAGTTGGGCATGCACAGGATGAGTCACATCATTTGAAACTTAGCCCTGATTGGAGAAATTGGAAGTGTTACAACTGACCCACGTTACAACTATCCCCGGTCTCCCCTAAGGACATCTCCTGGTTTCATCTTCATGTTTCCCTCTCACCACATATTCAAACCGACATCATGACCAGCAGCTTTACAGCTGTGGCTCCAGCAAACATCAGCTGATATTAGAAATTAATATTAAATAAATTCTAACAACAGCTGATCAAGCTTAAACGTGCTGTTGTTGTTTAGCGTGACATCCGCTGGTTTCCTCTTTCGGCACAAAGTGGGAGATAAACAAACAAGAGAGACGATCAGCTGATCATTGATCAGTTTCATGATTGAAGCAGCAACAGGAGAGGGAGGGGAGAGGATGAGAGAAGAAGAGGCAGCTGTGCAGCAAAGACAAAGAATAAATCCAGCTTTGTGTGTTTTTCCATTCTAGCTGAATGAAACTGTTTCTTTTCAGCTCAATACCAAACGTGTAATATTTTCTCTGAATGCGAGACGATTCCGTTTTTACAGGACGGTTGGCAACTTTACTAACTAACCTTTATGAATAAAATAAAGTTCACAGTCAGTAACATCACAGCACCACCCAGCTGTATAGAAACTCCATCATGCTAGTTAGCACGCAGTACGAGTTATTGTAACTGACGGTAAAAAGTCAGCACAACGAAAATAATCTCCACCTAAACTTGTTTTATATCTGACCCAGACAGACTGCAGGTCATCACTTCTTACCTGAAGTTCAGTTCACCTGACACTCGGACCTGCTTCTCCTGCCTCCACTTTCCCTCATTTTTTAGTTTTAGTTTTTGAAAAAGTTTGACAGACTGTAAATGTGAAAAACAAAATGCAGCATTAGACCCTGATTCGGGCGGTGAGGTGAAGCAACATGAAGCTTCCAGTTTGTCTGGGCTGTGTCTGCAGTGACTGATCTAAAGAACACCAAAAGTCATGAAACTCTGGAGATGTAGGATCTTACTCAATGATCTCTATTATTTTGGACAGATAGTTTAATCTTGATTATTTAACAATGTTATGAGGTTCAACACTTTGGATTCAGTCAACTTGTGTTTCTGTTTTTTTTTTAAACAAGAAAATATGTAATGATATTGAGATATAAAAATTAAAGAAATAAATGTTAAAATAGACATAGAGGAGGATATATGACATGGAGTTATGATGGGTTTAAACGTCACACCCATTTCCATTACAGGTCACTACTGGTCCCTGTGATGGGGACCAGAGGTTGCATTCCAGGGTTTATTTTAAAAGCTAGATTAAAAGGAACACATTTATGATTTGGGAATTCTTTATTAAGTTTAGTGAGTTTGACATTTTTTTGTAGTGACAGCATCTGGAAGATGAAGAAACACGATACCAAAACGTCGGTGAGTGTATCAAGCTGTAGAAATCTGCGGTCCCTGAGCACAGCTAGCCACACCCGTTATCGGTGCGTGTATTGCTTTAAGAAACATTATGTGACGTGTACAGCAGCAGTGTCCTATCACCGTGCGGTGCCTATTTTCCCGATCCGGTTTCCACTTTTGCGCAGTTGTAGTGTGAGTTACGTCCCAATGCTTTGCTCGTGGACTCATTTCTTTATGTTCACACGAATGAACACGATTTTATTTGCAGACATGTGTGTAAACCTCCTCCTCCTCACACACAAGTGCGATCACTCCCACTGGGACAAGCACAAACAAAACTTTCATTTTTATTTTACGCTTTTCACTTATACTTCATTACAAAATATTCTTCTTTCCAAGCTCCTTAGACCCTTACCAAACATATATTAGATATACTGTTATGCCAAATTAATTGGAATACATACGCTTCACCTTGTATTTCATCAGTTGGTTATAATCAGGATCATTTGGTCTCCTGGTATCAGAATCATGGGACAAATTCTTTCTCCAGGTTGCCTGCAGTAACTTTTTTAATCCAGCAGCTCTCACTACTGAGCAGCACATTAATCACTTCATGAGGAGTCATCCAACCATCACCAGCGTCATCTCTGCTGTCATGGGATCACGTGACTGCTCAGAGTCAATTTCTGATCTGATTGCTGTGTAAAGTGCTTTGTCAGTAAGGTCAATAAGATCAGTAAGACCTGAAAATAGCTCAAAGCTGTGTGTGCTAAAATCTGTGTGTGTTACAGGGCAAAAAAAAAAAAAAAAAAAGTGGGGGGAGTGGTGCAGTGGGTTCAGGGGGCAGTGCCAGAGGAGGCTGGCCAATGCAGTTAGGGATCATCAGATCATGCCTCCCCTGCTTGAGCAGCACACAGGACGTGGAGGGAGAGAGGAGCTGAGAGAGAACAGCTGTGTACCAAAACAGAAAGAGCCAGTCGGCAACAGCAGCCCAGGAAGGCGTCAGTGCACATAAACAGTGCTTTTAAAACCCCGTGTGTGCCTCGTGCTGAGCAGTATAACACAAGTGTGTGTTACTTGGCTGTTTAATTTCAAAAGCAGTATTGTGAAGGTGGTTAACGACCAGTTTTAAGGGCAGCAGCAAAGCCCTGTGATGTCACTGTGCCTGGCAACGTTATTCTCAGGGAAGTATGGCAGTTCACATGCACACAAGCTTCACTTGTATAATTAAGCACACAGCTTTCATGAGCTCAGCAGCTGAGATTGAATCTTACTCTCCAGTGAACTATAAAAGATGAAGGACACAGCAGCGCCTGTAAAGAGATCCAGGTCATTCAGATGGTGCTCAAACTGTATCAATAAGAGTTCGTACAGACCGTGATCATCTATCAATTTATTTTTATTTTTCTATACATATATAAAATGTTTGGCACATTTCTTTTAAAATACATCATATTTTTGTCTAAACATTTGTTATGGCTTGAATATTTCTCATTTACGATTTTCCATTGATAACCTGAAACCCAAAAGGCAATCTTGGCACTTGTTCACATTTTGTAGGAAACTGCGCCACAGCAAACCGAGATAAAGCAGAATCCTGATAGGTTAAAATCTGCATGTCATTCAGTTCTGTCTTTGCTGCAGCCGATGTCACCGCTCATGTTTGGGCAGAATGTCTCCCCTGTCCACCACTGCCATACCAGGTCCGCTAAGCTCCTTAGGAGGTAGGTCTGCATAAAATTCTGCAAACACAGGGCAGTGATCAGAGGCCACACCGCCCCATGACCAGTTATCTGGGATCCAGGGGTTAGTTAAGCCTTCCCGAACTACCATGCAGTGGCCTGTCAAGAACAAAGGACACAAGAACAGTCAGGAGATACTTAGAACTTCATGCAACACAAATAATGCACCAAACTTTGATCTGATAGTAGCTTCTATAAAACTAGGATCACGTTCATCATACATTTGAGAAGTAACCATGTATCCTCTACTTTACACATAGTTTAAAATACATTTTTACATTTATTTTGTAATTATTTTTATCTTGAGACTCAACTTAAACTTTGAGTGACTTCTAGTCTAAATAACTCAGGTGCAAGTGTGGCCTCAAAGTGCTTTTAACTAGGCTCAGACTTGTCTTGGCACACTTGGTAAGTTGATGATTTGACACTCAGATTAGACCAAACTTAGACTTGAACACCTGGTTTGACTTGTCATAACTGGAGACCAAATTTTAAATTGGTTTGGTGAACTCCAGAGCACACTTAGTCTTGTGTAAAGGACCTGAGAACTGACTTAACATTTAGTTTGTGTTCGGCATAAAACCTGACCTGTTTTTAACCAGACTTGAAACTAAAGCCAGCCTCGTTTTAAGACCGTTAATGAAAAACCTGACTTTACTTGTTTTATATGACTAGTTTATAAACTGCTATACATTTAATCGTTAGTTGCTTGTGTGACTTCTTTCTTTCTTTTCAATTCTTCTTCTTAAAAGGGAGTTTTTCCTTCCCACTGTTCATAGAGGCTCATCTGATTGTTAGGATTGTAAACATACAATATAAAGAACTAAACTGACCACCTGTGTAAAAGCAACGCTCGACTTGGACTTCTGTGATGACTCTATGTAGACACGCAGTGCTAACTAATAACACAAGAACTACATCTAAAACTATACAGGCGTAAGTTAGCATGTTATATGTTTGAGTTCCTGATAGTTAGAAACAAAGACTAAACAAGTACGGCTTGTTTGGAAGGGTCGCCAAGAGAAATCCCCATCTTTCTAAAACGCACCTCATAAAAATTGGAGCTGTGCATAATGAAAACCCTGAGTGAGCTAAAATACAAGGTTCAAAGTTCTTTATTTGCCATTCGTGCATAAACCAGCAGGCACACTGGAACTCTTGGTCAGAGCTCTGTCAGTCATAGTACGCATGTTAGAAAGAGGCAGAAATAAACAAGACAGAACAAAAAATCTAAGTTGGTTTTACAAGCTCCTGAATCATGGAGGTGTACTCGGCTTATTTACTTATATACAGTTATGTAAAAAAATCAAATAAATGACAGAGTCAACGTGGACATTGCCACTTATCTTTAAAACTTCATATCAGTGTATCCAGACTATTTAACCTAGAGTCTTCTATCATGCCACAACTGAGCTCGATTCAGAGGATCAGACGGGAACTCTGATTGTTCTTTAACTCTGCAGGATCTCCATCTTCCATTTTAAAAAATTACATTATGAAAAATTGGGGTTTTTTTCACTATTTTAATATAATAACTTTCAAATATTCATTAACCCTTTCATGCATGAATTATGACAAAAAATTTTTAAGTATTTTTATTCATCTTTAGGGATGAAAAAAATGTTTTTTGAATTTCTTTTTTTTTTTAACATTCTTTTCAAGGATTTTTCTTTCCTTTAAACATGTGCAGTTAGGTGGACAACTGGCTATTTTTAGGCCTTTCTGAGAATCGGTGTGGTTATGGCATGGTCTCAAAGCACCTTGTGATTTGGTGCCAGAAAAATACAATGAATTGAATTTAAAAGCATCCTTCGTCCATCCACTCAGACTTCAGAAGAGCTGCTATTCCTCCTACAGTAATGGTCAGAAAGTTATCAAACTTACAACTATCATCTAATCTCTTCACAAACTGTGGAAACATCGCACTGGTCTTCAAACATCGTGGTTTCTGTGTCTCTGCACTCTTCATCCAGATTCTATGCAATACTTACTTTCAGGTGAAAAGAGGACTTTGGACCAACAGTCTAACAGCAGGATGGTAACATTTTTTCATTTTAGCTCAGATAATAAACTAAAAGAATTCTATTTTTCAGGATTGGCTTGATATTAGGAATGTGACAGTTGTAGCCTCTTTCCTGAAGACATCTGTGCACGGTGGCTCGTGATTTGCTAAGACCAGCCTCAGCCAAGTTCCTAAAATCAACTTTTGTTTTTTGCTTATACAGATGTTCCTACCATACTTTTAGTTTCTAGTCAACCTCTGATTAAAAAGCTTTGATATAGCTCTCTGAAATCAATCAGCCTTCTCAGCACAGATCCTCTGTGGCTTTCCCTCCATGGAGTGTCGATATCCGTCAGCGAGACAGCTGTCCATCCAACTACCTACTACTACTACTACTAATAATAATTTGAGCGAACCAACATTTAAAATAAAGCAGAAGAAATCATATCAGGTCTAACCTGATTAAATTACAAAAAAAAACTATTCCATAATATTCTAATATCCTGAGATGCACTTGTAATGTAAACTTAGCCGACTTTTGCCCTGAATTAATGAAACACGAATAAAACTGAACTGAACTAAATAACTTGAGATATGATGAATGCTGAATGAATTCACAGATAATTTCCCTTAATATGAAACCTGACCTTATCAAGACAACCTAAGAGAACTTTTTAATCTTAATCGGTGCAACTGTCCAAACACAACTGTACATGTACCTGAATATATCTTCTGCAGAGAACGGCTGACCCAGATGTTGTCCACGCAGCGGGTGCCCTGTGGTGAGCAGGTGGTGATGTTGGTGAACTGAGTGGATGGTATCAGGGCACAGAATTTCTCCTTTCTCAGTGTGTCCAGCTCTGAGCTCTGAGGAGAGCAACCAAAATTGCCCAACACTAGTAGATCCTTTTCACCTGCAAAGGAAGAAACGGAAAATAGGACAAGACGTCAAAAATGACGTCAGACTTTGCGGATCCGTCTACGGCGTCTGACACATGCGGTCTCGACTGGTCCGACCTGGCAGACTAACCTTTTAGTGTTCCCTGGATGCTGGGAGGGAGGCGTTGACACTTGGCTTCATCAGAGTTTTGGTTTTTGCCACCGGACTGCTCTGGTGAAGCAGGGGCTTGCATATGGACATTCACCACCGTCAGCTCAAATGAACCAATCTAATGGAAAAAGTCAATTTTTTGACCACTTAAATTTTTATCCTGCTAAGTAAAAAGAAGAACAATACATAAAACCAAAGAAATATGCAGCAGTGCATCAACCATGTGTTAGTTCTGGAGGTTTAAGAAATTATTCAGATCCTAAACAATTACAAATGGATATTGTCTGATTGTTGGGCTGTTCTCTTCATCGTTCCAGGGTCTTATAGATACGGCTCTCTGAGACAGCTGTTGGTGGGTTTGGTGCCATATAAATAAAATTAATTGAATTGTTTTTTATAACCAAACACACATGAATTCAATGACAATAAATTATAGCCTTACTAAAAAGTGAGCCACATAGAGTGGATGGTGTACATGACTCCCATTTCCATTGACAGCAGGAGACTCCAAGACAAGGGCATCCTTCAGATCAATTCCTGAGGAGCTATCCCACAAAAAGCCAGAGTAGCTCACTCCCTGTGAACAGAGGGATGTATTAGTGTTAGATACGTTTTCAAAGGTTTATTTAATTAATATAAACTTTCAAGTCAATCTTCTTACTCTACTTATGATTTAGTCAATCACAGTTATTCATATGTCAGTTACATAAACATCTGACATGTAGTTTACTGATGCTGATTCTTAGAGTGTAAGCATGAAGGTAAACAGCTGCTGGTAATAGAGCTGGAGGGTCACTGCTATTTTTACAAAAGATCATTTCATATTTATTCCGCATGAAAGATCAGTCTGTGCAGTAGCACTACTATAGTTTTACTGCAGTACACCTGCAACAGTTCTAGATAATAAAAGAAACTGTAGTGGTTAAGAAAAAAAGTCACAGTGTTAAAAAATGTTAAAAACTCTCGACGGGTAAATTATTCAAATCGATTTCTGGGAACTGAAAACTGAACTGATTGATCTTCGGCAAAGTTTAGACTTTGATTTATTTTTGTGGATACAATTTAAAGTGTCGTTGTAACAGCTGCCAATGGTAAACCCACCTTGCTGGAATGGCCGGTGGGTTTTTCCGACACAACACTTTTCCACAGCCCTCGTGGCCATTTCCACTTCTGTAAACTGGCAAGTGTTCCTTGATTTAATTCTGCACAGAACTGCAACACATAAAGACAGGTTTGCCTGTTATTATATTACTAACTAAAAAGCAAATTAACATTTTGTAAAACTCTGGAAGCAACTGGCACAAAGTATCTAAAGCAACTTGGGGTTTGGTATCTTGCCCAAGGATACTGGAGCAGCCAGAGATTGAACCACCAGCCTTCGGATTAGAGATTATCTGCTCTACCTCCTGAGCTACAGCCAACCCAAATTATTATCTAATAGATAATTATTTAAATACAACATGGCAAACGGGTAATACACACACAAAAAACATTTTAAAAGTATTAAGTATCATCTTCTACCAATCTGCTTCGATATACAGGGAGTGCAGAATTATTAGGCAAATGAGTATTTTGTCCACATCATCCTCTTCATGCATGTTGTCTTACTCCAAGCTGTATAGGCTCTAAAGCCTACTACCAATTAAGCATATTAGGTGATGTGCATCTCTGTAATGAGAAGGGGTGTGGTCTAATGACATCAACACCCTATATCAGGTGTGCATAATTATTAGGCAACTTACTTTCCTTTGGCAAAATGGGTCAAAAGAAGGACTTGACAGGCTCAGAAAAGTCAAAAATAGTGAGATATCTTGCAGAGGGATGCAGCAGTCTCAAAATTGCAAAGCTTCTGAAGCGTGATCATCGAACAATCAAGCGTTTCATTCAAAATAGTCAACAGGGTCGCAAGAAGCGTGTGGAAAAACCAAGGCGCAAAATAACTGCCCATGAACTGAGAAAAGTCAAGCGTGCAGCTGCCAAGATGCCACTTGCCACCAGTTTGGCCATATTTCAGAGCTGCAACATCACTGGAGTGCCCAAAAGCACAAGGTGTGCAATACTCAGAGACATGGCCAAGGTAAGAAAGGCTGAAAGACGACCACCACTGAACAAGACACACAAGCTGAAACGTCAAGACTGGGCCAAGAAATATCTCAAGACTGGTTTTTCTAAGGTTTTATGGACTGATGAAATGAGAGTGAGTCTTGATGGGCCAGATGGATGGGCCCGTGGCTGGATTGGTAAAGGGCAGAGAGCTCCAGTCCCACTCAGACGCCAGCAAGGTGGAGGTGGAGTACTGGTTTGGGCTGGTATCATCAAAGATGAGCTTGTGGGGCCTTTTCGGGTTGAGGATGGAGTCAAGCTCAACTCCCAGTCCTACTGCCAGTTTCTGGAAGACACCTTCTTCAAGCAGTGGTACAGGAAGAAGTCTGCATCCTTCAAGAAAAACATGATTTTCATGCAGGACAATGCTCCATCACACGCGTCCAAGTACTCCACAGCATGGCTGGCAAGAAAGGGTATAAAAGAAGAAAAACTAATGACATGGCCTCCTTGTTCACCTGATCTGAACCCCATTGAGAACCTGTGGTCCATCATCAAATGTGAGATTTACAAGGAGGGAAAACAGTACACCTCTCTGAACAGTGTCTGGGAGGCTGTGGTTGCTGCTGCACGCAATGTTGATGGTGAACAGATCAAAACACTGACAGAATCCATGGATGGCAGGCTTTTGAGTGTCCTTGCAAAGAAAGGTGGCTATATTGGTCGCTGATTTGTTTTTGTTTTGTTTTTGAATGTCAGAAATGTATATTTGTGAATGTGGAGATGTTATATTGGTTTCACTGGTAAAAATAAATAATTGAAATGGGTATATATTTGTTTTTTGTTAAGTTGCCTAATAATTATGCACAGTAATAGTCACCTGCACACACAGATATCCCCCTAAAATAGCTAAAACTAAAAACAAACTAAAAACTACTTCCAAAAACATTCAGCTTTGATATTAATGAGTTTTTTGGGTTCATTGAGAACATGGTTGTTGTTCAATAATAAAATTATTCCTCAAAAATACAACTTGCCTAATAATTCTGCACTCCCTGTAAATTAAAAGGACCCAGCTGGCAGGACTTGAAATTTAAAAATGAAATTAATATTTCAGATTTGAATATGAACATTTTATATTATTTTCTCAAAGTAAGACATACGGATTTCCGGACATTCAATTTAAAGTCAACTTATACTTAGTGCGTGAGCAGCAGTTAATAGCAAACAATATGAAATCTTATTTTAAACCACTCAAACCGGCGCACAGTTATTAAAGCAAATGTTCAGTTGAATCATATATAAACTATCAGTCAAAAGTTTGGACACACGTTCACATTTCATGTTTTGTTTTTTGTTTTAATTTAGATTCTCACTGAAGGCATCAAAACTATGAATGAACACAGATGGAATTATGTAGTAAATAAAAAAGTGTGAAATAATTCAAAACACGTTTATATTTTAGATTCTCCAAAGTAGCCACTCTTTGCTTTGATTGCTGCTTTGCTGACTCTCTGCAGTTTCTCCATGAGCTTCACGAGGTCGTCACCTGAAAAGGTTTCCAACAGTCTTGAAGGAGTTCAGAGATGCTGAGCTCTTGTTGGTCCTCCATCTCATCCCAAACCATCTCCACTGGGTTTAGGTCAGGTGACTGGAGGCCAGACCATCAGGTGCAGCACTCCATCTCTCCTTCTTGGTCACAGAGCCCTCACACAGCCTGGAGGTGTGTTCGGGGCCATTGTCCTGCTGAAGAATAAATGATGGGATGTGGCTGCAGGATGCTGTGGGAGCCATGCTGCTTCAGTCTGCCTTCAATTTTGAATAAATCCCCAACAGTGTCAGCAGCAAAGCCCCCCCACACCATCACACCTCCTGCTCCAGGCTTCACAGTGCATGTAGAGACCATCGTTCACCATCGCACAAAGACACAACAGGTGGAACCAAAGATCTCAGCTGTGGACTCATCAGACCAAAGCACAGATGGTCTAATTCCTCGTGTTTCTTGGCCCAAACAAATCTCTTCTTGTTGCTTTTCCTCAGTCGTGTTTCTCAGCAGCTATTTGACCATAAAGGCCTGATTCACACAGTCTCCTCTGAACATGTACAGATGTGTCTGCTACTGGAGCTGTGTGGCATCTATCTGGGCTCTGATCTGAGGCTGGTGACTCAGATGAATGTATCCTCAGCAGCAGACGGACTCTTGGTCTTCCTTTCCTGGGGCGTCCTCATGTCAGACAGTTTCATCGTAGTCTTGATGTTTTTGCGACTGCACTTGGGGCCAAAGCTTTAGCAGTGTTGCAGACTGACTGACCTTCAGTCCTTACAGTAATGATGGGCTGTTGTTTCTCTTTACTTAGCTGATTGGTTCTCGCCATAATATGAACTCTATCAGTTGTCAAACAGAGCTGTGAGCTGTGCACCAACCTGACCGCTGCACAACACAACTGATGGTCCCAACCCCATTAACTCTTTCATGCACAGTGGTCACTACAGTGGGCAGCTATTCAAAGGCTGTTTTCTTGTATTTGCGTCAGTGTTGATGGTATGATGAAAGGTGATGTTGTCCACATAAGTTAACATGTAAAAAACTTTTTTTTAAAGTACATGTATAAAAGAAAGTTAAAAAATCTTTTTTCATGCCTAAAGATGAATAAAAATCCTGATCGAGGTTATCAGAATTCCTGCATGAGAGGGCGAGAAATTCCACAAATGAACCCTGACAGGCACACCTGTGAAGTGAAACCATTTCAGGTGACTACATCATGAAGCTTATTGAGAGAAGGCCGAAGGTTTGCAGCGCTGTCGACAAAGCAAGATTTGTCAGATTTGTCAAAGCATTACTTTGACAAATCTACAATATAAGACATATTTAGAGTTATTTATCCTTTTTTTCTTTGCTACATAATTCCATGTATCTTTCTTCATATATGTGATGTCTTCAGTTTGTATCTATGATGTAGAAAGTAGTAGAAATAAAGAAAAACCATTAAATAAGAGGTTGTGTCCAAACTTTTGACTGGCAGTGTTTAGTGCCAAGTCACAAAAATCACCTCAAGGTGCTTTATAGTTTAAGGAAAAAGACCCTGCAGCAAAAACCTCAAACGACCCCCTTTAGCAAGCACTTGGCAACAGTGGGAAGGAAAAACTCCCTATTAGCAAGAGGAGGACTCTGCCAGAACCAGGCTCAGGGAGGGGCAGCCATCTGCCACAGCTGGTTTGAGGTGATGGGAGGGAGCCAGAGATTAATAATAACAAATGATGAAATGCAGAGTGAGCAGAGTAAGCACATAGTGAGTAAAATATGTGAGTAAAGAAGCAACAATCAGTGCATCATGGGAACCCCCCTAGAGCAGTGGTCCCCAACCCCCGGGCCTCGGACCGGTACCGGTCCGTGAGTCGTTTGGTGCCGGGCCGCGAGAGTTGAGGCTCAGGTGTGAAATGTGTGGTTTTCAGGGTTTTTATCAGTTTTCAGCGTTATTTTGTTATCGTTTTTATCGTTAACTTGGTTTTCCTGGGTCTTTTCACGTGTGTTATGAATAAATTTTCTTTTTTTCGGTACCGGTACTAGTTTTATTTTGTTGTATTTATCCGCGACACCTTAAAGGCCGGTCCGTGAAAATATTGTCGGGCATAAACCGGTCCGTGGCGCAAAAAAGGTTGGAGACCGCTGCCCTAGCACCCTAGGCCTTCTGTAGAGCAGCTAGAGGAGGAGTCATTGCTGGATCGCTGGAGTTCAACTATATGTCTTATCAAATTGGAACGTTTTAAGCCTAATCTTAAAAGCAGAGACATTTTCTGTCTCCCAAATCCAAACTGGGAGCTGGTTCCAAAGACCAGGAACCTGAAAGCTGAAGGCTCTGCTTCTACTTTTAAATATCCTCGCAACCACAGCTTGATTTGGACCTCTGTTGGAAAGCCACATTCTAACTTGCATAATAACCAGAAGTTCCTTTTATCACTATACCACAACCTCCCATGGCATTCAAGCCCTTGTGATGTGTGTCGATCTGTTATATAGAAGGTTTTGGTATAGGATGGGGTTTCAGTTAAAGCGCGAGTTACGACGTAGATTTCCTGAAGGAGTATAATTTACACATAAGCCCTAGAGTCCCTAGAGTGAAGTGCTCTATTGGAGTGACACGGTACTACAAAGTCTCTAAGATAAAATGGAGTCTGATTACTCATGAAGTGCCAATTCACCTCAGTGGTCATAAGTAGGGCTGGGTTTTTATAATCGATTCATCGATTAAAATCGATTCTGGCTTGGATAAGGTAAAATCGATTCATTAAAATCCTGAATCGATTTTTTAATATAAATTTATTTTGTCCAAAATGCCAGAATCTCTGGTGACATCTCACAAAATTTCAAGAACCACCAAACAGTTAAGACAGTAAATGAGAGCAGGAACACGGCTTCTGCACATAGACTTAAACACACAGCGCGACCCGCGGATCAGAATCAGTTAGATGTCGCCTTTCTCACAGTCGGGGCTGAAAGCCGACAGCTCGCTGATCCGGGTCCGCGCTTTGTGTTCACGCCCTTTATGCGCTGATTCTAAGGCTGTTAGTTTGATCTCTCTCCAAACAATATTGACCGAACCAGCAGCAAAAGAAGATCCAAACGCTTCACATAAACATCGTCATGAATTCACTCTTTTACTGTTTTGCTTCCATTGCGATGCGCAGCTCTCTCTCCCTCCCCCTCTCTCCCCGCCCCCCCCCCCCCCCTCCTCTCTCGAACAGTTTCGCTTTCTTCATTATTCGCTTGCTTGTTACGCACAAGTCTACTGTTGCTTACAGCGCTGTCGGCCGCTGTTTTTTCCCCTTTTACATTCTTCCGAAAAGAAAACCTCATTTCTGCTGTTCAATATTGAACAAATTGAAACTTTTTAAAATTATTCAAAATGCAAAATGCTTAGCCATGTCTCTAATAAAACCGCTGTAACGTCAGAGGTAATGTTGATTAATTAATGGTTTTCTTTCGTTTTTGATGTACTGCAGAATATTTTTATAAAATCCCAGGCCAGGAAAACCACCTTCATGTTTTTCTGTGTTTTATCTTCAGCTACTTTGACACAAAGGCCTCTGCTGTGATGCTCACACCTTGGATAAAGTCTTGAGAGTGTCAGCTTCCTTTTTATAGATACAAAAATATGTAAATGTTCTGATCTGAATTATATCTCTGACTGTCAAAATTTCCCAGATTTAAATCGAATCGAATCGAATTAAATCGAATCGTGGATCGAATCGATTCGGGACCTTGTGAATCGGAATTGAATCGATTCTAGAAATCAGTGACGATACCCAGCCCTAGTCATAAGGTACTATAAGATCTTTAAGATATGACTTTAGATAAGCGGAAGAAAATGGCTATAATTTATTGATTTGTTATTCAAAATCTTTATTCATTAAAGTTGTTCATGTGTGTCACGTGACTACATTCTGAATGATACCCGGCACAATGTGCCAGACTTTTCAGCAACAATTTATTAATTATTCAGATGTTAATCTGTTATATTTTAATAACACATGAGCATCTTCTGTAGTAACGCTGTAGTATAGTTAAACTTAACATTAGTTTATTATTTTAAAGTTTTTTTCTTCCTTTTCTATTTGGAGTTTAATGTGTAATATTTATAACACACGATGTGAGGTGCTGCCCAGTTAAGTGACATGAAGAATGGGATTAATGGTTTCAGAGTTTTTAAATATTGTTTATTAAACGGTTCTCAAACGTAAGCTGACGTCTGAGTGTTTCTTAGTTTTAGACTAGTCAGTTATGTGGTCAAATTTATTTCCCTCGTTTAGTCAACTAAGAAAATAGTTGCCAGAAACATCCCAACTAAATACATCTGCCCCCTTACTGTGACCAGCCCAGAGAAACGGGACATCGCTCCTCTGTCAGCTGTGACAAAAGAACAAAAACACAAGCCAAATGTACACAGAGCGGACCAAGCCAACAGACTCCTTCCAAGACAGGAGTGAAAACAGTTTCCATCGAACAATGAGCTTAAGTCAGATGATGCAAACCGTCTCCAACAATGAATTAGATCCCAGACAAGCCCCCACTTGTTACAAGTTGGCCCATAGCCAGTGACAAAGAGGGGGGGGACGAGACATGTGTTGCTAATCATTATGTTATTCACTAAAAGGAAATATGACAAATATAAGTTACGAGAAATCAGTAATGACATGAATGAATGAATGAATGAATGAATGAAATGTGCGCTAATGTTGGCAGCAGTGTGACGGAAAAAATAAACTAAAATTTGAGGGTGTCAGTCTTGGGAGCGAGAGCACAAGAGTATTTTTAACTCAGGCGTACTTAAACCACATGGCTGTAACCCAATCAATTTAACGATCCTCTCCATCACTGAAACCCTGCAGAGTATACACAAAGACAAGCTGCTGTCACATTTCTGATTCCTGCTGCCCGTGCACGCAAGTCACCTCATTTACAATAGAAGTTGGGATAAGTGTAATTCATGTTCCACTTTACCTTATCAATAGCCTCGTGCTCCAGCAGGTCTTGCACTGCCAGTAACTTGATACTGTAATAAGAGAGAGAATGCATTTTTTTAAAAATGTACCTTTACACGTACATCATATACATACATATGCATTATTTACCCAAATCCTCTTAAAATAAATAATTAGTTGAAAAACCTGATAGAAAAGCATGATAATGAAACCCACTGACAACAAAAGGACACTTTGGGCATTCCTCCTGTCATTACTACATGGTTTTCCAGTGGTCTGAAAAAGTGATTGCCCCCTAAACACCCTTAGCAGCAACAACTGCAATCAAGTGTTTGTGTTAACTGGCAGTGAGTGTGTCCCAGCGCTGTGGAGGAATTTTGGCCCACTGATCTTTCCAGAAATGGTGTAATTCAGCCACACTGGACGGTTTCAAGCAGGAGCTGCACTTTTAAGGTCATGCCACAGCATCTCAGTCACGTTCATGTCAGGACTTTGACTGGGCCACTCCAAAGTCTTCATTTTGTTTTTCTTAAGCCACTCACAGGTGGACTTGCTGATGTGTGTTGGATCATTGTCCTGCTAAAGAACCCAACTGCACTTCAGCTTCAGGTCACAATAGATGGTCACCATATTTTACTGTTGGTATGATGCTCCATTTCGAAAATGTTGTCTTACTTTTACACCAGATGTAATGTGACATTTCCAAACAGTTCAACGTTCGTCTCATCAGGCCACAGAGTGTTTTCCCAAAAGTCTTGGAGATCATCACAATGTTTTCTGGCAAAACTGGGATCAGCCTTTATGTTCCTTTTGCTCAGCAGTGGTTCTCGTCTTGGAACTCACCATGCAGGCCATTGTTGCCCAGCATCTTTCTTATGGTGGAGTCATGAACGCTGACCTTAACTGACACGACTGAGGCCTGCAGCTCCTTGGATGTTGATCTAGGATCTTTTGTGACCTCCTGGGGTAATTTTGGTCAGACACTCTTTGGAAAGTTCACTAGCTTCCATGTTTTCGATTTCATTTGTGGATAATGGCTCACGAGAGCCTTTGAGTTTGGATTTTTTCCCCTAATAGACTAATAAATACCCTCATTTTGAAACTGCATTTTGTGTTTACTTCTTATCTTTGCCTAATATTTAGGTTTATTTGATGACCCTGAAACATTTACGTGTGACAAACATACACAAAAAAACACTTTTCACACCACTGTATATAGTACTGGGTGGACCACGTTCATTTTTTCAGGTTACTTTGAAACTCAACCGTACTGGTTAGAGTTAATCATCAGAACACCCATTTTGTATTTGTAAATTAAAATTTATAAACTTAAAATTTATTTTTCCCCAAACATTGTATCAGAACATTGAAAAATTAAAATTATTACTAGCTATGAAGTAATGTGAGGGATGACTCTGTTTTATAGAAATCTTCTAACATTAATGGAACTTTTAGCCTTAAAAGTTCTGAGCATTTCATTTCTTCTTTCTACCCTCGCACTGCATCTGCACAGCATTTATGACTTACTGGTACCAAGCAAAGCTGAGATCAGTTTTTCTAGGAGATCGTCATGTATTATGGTTGACTCAGCATAGTAAACACACAGCAAACTTAGGCCAAATTTAAAGTTTCTTTTAACAAACTGGCAGACAGCTGAGAAAATAAGACTCTTTATAGACACACTTTAGACTGTTTGAAATTCAATGTGCCAACACTGCATGAAGGAGGGGCCTTTACAGCCCAATAAATATTGAACTGTTTACTTTTCAAATGACTTCCCAGATCAACAGTCAGCTTAATAAAATGCTATACATTTCTAACAGGCACTTTTACTCTGAAGATGAGCTGCTTTGCATTGCATTTTGCAACACAGGTGAGACACTCAACATTACAGCTGCTGGCTGCTTCCTGTCAGCTGATCCTCAATGAAACCAGGGATGCACAAGCATCATAAGTAATGCCGTCAGTCAGGAGTCAGAATTGAGTTACAACATGTCACATGACATGGCACAATTCAGCCATGATCAGACCGCCACGTTGATTCAGTTATACAGGATTCATGTCAGACAGAGAAAAAGAGCAGAGTTCTTCTCCTTTAAAGATGGGGACCGATTCTCATCGCCAACAGTCATTTGACAACTGTGGGTAACGTGGAGAAGAGATGTGTGTGCAACACCTGGTATCTGCTCAAATGGAGCAGTTTCCAGACATTTCTGCAACAACTAGTGATGTTTTCAAAGAATCAACATAAACTGTGACTGTTATAGCAAAGATTTTCTACACGCTGTCAATACATACCAACACAAAAGGAAGAAAAGCTGCACTGAAGCTACCGTCTCAGCCATTTGTACTTGTGCTACTATAAATAAACATCACAGCTGTTTCTTCAGCACTCTCATGCTCAGTGTGCCAATTCCATCTATCCATCCACGACTACACACCAGTAGTTCCAGTTTTCAACCTCCTTTACTGGCAGTGGTCTAAATGTGGCCCTTCAAAGGATTAAGGGTAGCTGAGGTCCTTATAAGCATCCCCAGCAGGTCTTCTAGAGAACTCCACCTGCCTGGGTGAGGAGGAAACACACCACCAGCCCATCCACATTTTTACATCGACTTCACTCCTTTTATTTAAAAAAAAACAACAACAAAACAAAACAAAGAAAAGGAAAAAATAAACTTTAGTCCTTCATAATTCGATGTGTGATTGCCAATTTGAAGCTAGACTCCACAAACAGCCAGATGCATTAGAGACAGCGCTCTGAAAGCTACTGGCTACGGCTAAACAGTCTTTGTAGGACGATGACAATAACAACAGCCATCTGCATCAACTGAAGACTAAAAATAAACATTGAATAATGTGCAAATCTGGTTCCACACTTTTGGACTCTACTGATCACATGCATATATGACACTGCAGTCTTACAGTCTTCATGCAATAGTTCCCTAAAACTCCATGCCTGTAGTCAGTCTGTCCTCAGACCACCAAGAATAAAAGCTGTTTTGAGCTCCTCTGTTATTTACAGTGCGGTTGCCACAACAGGTTGCTCAGATTGTTTTGATTTGTTACACCGGATGTCCTTCCTGATGATTCGTGTTTACTCCTGGGAATTACATTTTGCTCAGTTGTAAACTTCTACATTATGCAGCTACAACCAAAGCACCAAGAATAAAAAAACAACACCAGCAAAAACCCAAATGAATGGAAATATTTCAATAGCACCAAAGAGCAAAAACAACTAAATATAACACAATGACTCACGAGGCCTCTCTGAGTCACTGTTAGTGAATTAGTATTTAACAGCTGATCAAAATATTGATTTCTTTTGTTCTAGAAACATCGCAGCAGGAAGTCCATGTTTAAAAGAATCAGCACCTCAAAGTCGTACGAACGGTCAGAATCTTTAACACAGGTCGAGGATCGGCCGCAGTCTTTCGTGCTCGCTTATCAACCAGAGATCTAGACAGAGTTGCTCATTAGCTTTAGATGTTCTCAGACCATCACTGAAAAACACAAGTTTAGTTACATGTTGTTTATTGCACAGAGGTTTTTTGAATGCTCAGTTCAGATAAAATGATTAAAATCCTGACGAACATTTCATTGTTGAAAACAATAGCAATGTTTTTAATTCATTATCAAGTTAAATTTGCATCTCTGAAAATGCAAATAAACCCTCGTGCTCCCTGTTTTCTCCTGATTCAGTACACATGGCATAAAAACAGAGCGTCTCATGATTTAAACTCCAGCTGGGTAAGTATGTGTGGAGGTTCATGTTCCTCCTGTGCCTGCTGGGTTTTCAATGGTACTCCAGGTTCTACTCAATTAGACTAATTGGTGTTTGATCCTGTTAATGAACCTCTGCAGCGCTCAGTCTATATAACCCTGAATACTGAAAATGTGACAAACACATCAGGGACACACACACACACACACACACACACACACACACACACACACACACGCACACGCACACACACACACACACGCACACACACGCACACACACACACACGCACGCACGCACACGCTCCGTGGATACATCAAGGGCAAATCATGGTTCAGTATCTTGCCAAAGGACGAGAGTAGAGGGATCAAACCACCTGATTGGTTAATGACCGAGGCTACCTCCTGAGCAACAGCTGCTCCAAACTAATTATGGCTTTTTTTTTTAACTTGTGCTGTTTTACTTGTGTTCTTTGATTTGTATCATGCTTTTCATTATTCTTTTAGCTGTAAAGCTTTGATCAGTGGCTGTTGTTTTAAAACGTTTTAAAAAGCTGTTTTTTACCCTGTTCAGACCACATTTTGCTGGACTCCGTTTCACTTTTCTAGCACCTGCATGTTTTCACTGCTCTGCCACACTGGCCCACCTGAGACGCTGAACAGCTTGGTGTTGATGGGATTATAGGCAGAAACTTTGTCCACAGATCCTGTTTTCAGAATAAACAGCCTGCAGTCCCACAGACAATACCTCCTTCCTCCCCTGCAGGTCTGATCGCTCTGAGAGCATGCAACGCTCCTGCTGCTTAAGATCCTGATCCTCCCATTTCCACTGGCAAGGATTCAAACACCCACAGTCTGAGCTGCCTATTAGCCATCTCATCAGGGCAACACTGGTAACTGTAAGCCACGACTCTATGGCCAAGTCTATAGAGGTAGACAAAATTAGTTGGGTTTACAGCAAGAAAAATACACATAAGCATAAGAGTAAATGTTGCATAAAGACTCGTCAGTGTCACTCTGACAGTAGCAACCACTGATAATGCCAAACAGGACTTCATATTAGCTGCTTCAATGCAGACACAAGTGAGACACGGTGAAGCATCAGTGGCTGCGTCCTTTGAGCGTCACATTTGAAGACTGATTAAGTCACAACCAGGAGACGAAGGCTGTCCACATGGGCTCGTCCAAAAGCAACCCACAAATGCGTTCTTTTCCCCAGATTTACAGGTTGCACCAGGTCCACCCTGTCCCAATATTCATCGCACATCAGTGATTGAAGGATATTTGGAGGGAAAAAATAGGAGCCGGTCCAAGAAACTGGTCCAGTTTCCAGGTATAAACTAATGAACGTAAGTACTGGGCTTTTATCTCACTCAAATGTCCAAAATACAAAAATAACAAAAAATCTTTCAACATTAAATTTCGACATTTTAATTCAGTCCCATATGCTTTGGATGGTTAGTTAGTTAGGTTAG
Source organism: Copadichromis virginalis (assembly GCF_057382275.1). Taxonomy (NCBI): domain Eukaryota; kingdom Metazoa; phylum Chordata; class Actinopteri; order Cichliformes; family Cichlidae; genus Copadichromis; species Copadichromis virginalis. The sequence continues at coordinate 35,177,306 of NC_140638.1, forward strand.
CTGGCTAACAAAGCTGGGCCTGTTTGGCCCCCTCGTATATGACAGTATATCAGCAGAAGCACCTCATACCAACTGTCAGGCATGGTGGTGGAGGTGTGATGATCTGGGCTCATGTTGAGGCCACCAGACCTGGACACCTTCTAAATCAACCATGAACTCCTTTGTATCGTAAAGTGAGAGTGAAAGATGATTCCCTTCATCCCTCTTTGTTGGTTAGTTGTACGTTTGTGCACATTATCAGATAGGCAACAATCTGTCAAATACACAACTGAGGTGCAGCAACCACAACAAACTGAGAGTGTGAGAGAGCTTTAGGTCCAGGATATCGGGCAGCATTTATAATAATAGCACACTACTTTACGCATTATTAATTAATTCAATTACTTTTCATATAACAAAAATCATGGCGTGCCTCTGCTCATCCAGTCATTATGGATCAGGAAGTTCAAGAGAAATTAAAGGGAAGACAAAGGATCTAACATCAGTGATCTGTCTAAAGCATGCTGGGTGCACCGTCGTCAGTACTCTCTGTGAAGTGTCGACGCAGGAGGGGAAGTAGATGCGTCCCAGCTGACACAATAGAACAAAACTGCCCACCTTGTTTGGGACACTGAGAGACACGGTCCATATTTCATAAATGCTTCAAAAGCAGGGAAAGAAGAATTCAACAGTAAGAAACATTAACACCACATTATCAGCTTGCATGCTTTGATCCATATGAACCTTGCTATTAGGAGCTTAAGTCAGCTCTTTTCACTTCCCTATAGTCAGGATGACTGCAGCCAGCTGAGTCTAACTCCACATCCCTGATAGGCTGTTTGGGCCGAGAGCAGTTTGTGCAAACTTTGGTGAAAAAAAAATAGAGTTCATTGAACTGTAGTAGCTGTCTGCTTTTGCCTGGAGGAAAGTCATGAAGTGTGTAAACTTAGACTGGGTCTTATGATTACTAACCCAGCAGTTTGTCACTGTGCAAACATACTGAGTCTCCTTCACAGTGCCCTCCTGCTGCTGCTGTTCCTGCTCCTCACTAACAATGATCACAACACCATTACTGACTTTAGGCCGTACTTGACACAGTTTGCTCTGGAAACCACGGTGAAGCTCTATAGATGGCTTTAAGAACTTTTTTTGTAATATTAAAAAAGGGGGAGTATCAATTAAACACCTTACCAAACTTTAGCTTCTCGTTTATCCATGAGAGAACAGAAGAAAGAGCCTAGCCACTGAGATTTAAACCCTAATGCCTGATTTGCGTTGCTGCTGCGCTCTGCCTATACTCTCATTTTTCACAGCCACTCATGGTCTTCACAGGTATATACACCCAAAGTTTTTCCACAGAGTCTTATGTTTTCACTGTATGCAGACCAATGCCTGGAAAGAAAATCAGCACCGCCAAGTCTTTGGCCACGGTCCTCAGACGGAGAAGGTTGTAGTGGCCACTCTGGGTCAGGGACAAGATGGGATGAAGAGCTCAGTCATTCAAGAGCTGAACATCCCACCGGGAGGAGGCCCCGGGGCAGACACAGGACACGCTGGAGAGATTAAATCTCTCAGCTGGCCTGGGAACGCATCGGTGTTCCCCTGGATAAGCTGGAGGAGGTGGCTGGGCAGAGGGAGGTCTGGGCATGCTTGCTTAGGCTGCTGCCTCCACGATCCAGCCCAAGATAAGCCAAACAAAATGCATGGATGGATTTTTATTTTGTTTTAGTTTGTTTTCTGCTTAAAAGAACATTTTCACTGGTGGAATATGAACCACGGTCCACTGTGCTCTTTATTCATTTCACAAGTCTGACAGGGAATCTGAGAATGTGTCACCCTGCAGCACAAAACTGGCTTGACCTCAATCACGAAGCCCTGATAATGTTTTTCGCCTGCTGTCTCGGGGTAGAACTTTCATGTATTTTGTATGATACATTTTCCCTTTCATATGCATCTGATGGCTTTATAAAAAAAGATGCATGATGCGAGTTTTATTCTGGACATAAAACCAGATTTAACGCTACAAAAAACTCGTCAGGTCACGATTAAGTTTGGTCTGTTAAATCCCAGATTTATGCTTTTGTAAAATCAGGTGATGACTCTGAACTTTTCTTTTTAAACAATGTTCTCTTATTTTCTTTCTGCAGTAGTTTTAATGATGTTTCCACATTTTTGAACCCATAAAAGACAAATAACACAAAGCAAAGAGCTACTTTGGTGTGCTGTAGTCTTTTCACAGTCTGGGTTTTGTGAAGTCTGAAATATGCACAACATAAACCTGAAACAAAGAGCCATCATTCCTGCACGACTGTCATTCAAATCAAATCACTATTTAGGTTTCTGCACAAGAACACTTGGGCCTGCGCGCAGTAATGTTGTGGGAGGGGTTCGTCCTGTTAAGGCTCCGTTCAGGACTGAAAGAGTCATGAATCTGAAAATATGATGAGGTCACAGCATAATTAAACCTCAAAGAGCTTCAGCTGACTGGTGCGGCAGTGAGTGGCTGTAGGTGTCCTTTGGTGTGTGGACGGCACAGCTGGCATATCCTGACATAATGACTATCAGCACACATGCAGCTGACTGGACGTTGTGCGCATTTAGTGTGATGGAAAAATGAAACTCGAGTTGTTTTGTTTATTATCTTACAAACTTTCATTCATTAAGACTGTTATTGTGATTTCGCGCAATATAAATAAAAGTGATTGAATTTAATAAAGTGAGTTATTCAGTATTTTGCCGGATGCACGCACAGAAATCAGACACACGTCCGAGACCACTTAAACAATAAGCTTTCCTCATCTGCCCACGCTTCAGTAACCACGCGGCCTTCAGGTGTGATGAGTGTGTGTGCAGGTACTCACTCATTCTCGAGCAGGGTCATGCACACCACCTCCCTGACCCCCGGGTTGTTAGCCTTGTCGCACGAGCAGCCCTGCAGGCTCCAGGTGGCCACGCGCACTACGGACTTCCCGTCCCGGAGCCCCAGCGGGCGATCCACCTTCGGCCGCACAGAGACGATCTGGGTCGGGCCTCCAGGTGGGAGGTCCAAGTCGTCGCTGCCCAGACTAAAGGAAGAGGGGCTTGGGTGACACTTGGTGGTGCCGGGGAGCCCTGCGTTCGTGTTGGTGGAGGGTGCCCGGGAGCGCTCCACGAAAACTTGGAACCGGATTTTGTCGAGCAGCGAGCTGTTGATGTGCTTCACCTTTACCAGGTCCTCGATGCTTTTAAATGGGCCGTGCTCCGCGCGATACGAAACCACGTTCTTTGCAATCGTTTCCGTGATACCGCGAATACTCATGAGCTGCGCCGGGGTGGCGGTGTTGATGTTCATCCCGGTGTAGAACTGAGAGTCCAAGTCTTTGCGCAGTGACGACGGAGAGTGTTGGGAAGAACTGGTCCTGCTAGAAACGCAGATTTCCAATTTGATCACCTCCAGCTTGGTGGCCCCGACCCCGCTTACCAGCGCCAGGTCCTCCACCTTTTTAAAGCCACCGATACAGTCCCGGTACTGCACGATATTCCGCGCAACTGTGCGATTAACTCCCGGCAGAGTCATGAGCTCCTCCTCGGTGGCGATGTTAATGTTCAGCCGCTCTTGATTCACCAAAATGTGGCTGAAATTGCAGGCGGCGCTGAATTTGCGCTTGCCGCAGCTGAAATCAGTGGGGTCTTTGGGGATGGAGCGGTGGCAACCCAGACTCCCACCCATGGCTAGGATCGGTGCAGTGGACAGGCAGAGGCCCGCGCCAGAGAGTACGTTCTGAAACACGGCGGTTACACGGCAGCATTCATTAAAGATAATATTGGACATACGCACCACCCGAGCCTGCGCTCAGCCCTGGTTCATGCCGCACACAGCAGTCCTCCGAGTCACAAGCGACAGATCAGAGCAGGCAAACTTTGCCCTATGGTATTGCGCAGTGTGACCGCCCACGGGTCAGCCTCCACCTCACTCGCCTTTGATCACATCAATACAAATCGTTGCTGGAGAAGTCTGTCAAGCGCCCAGCTCCACACCGCCGCACACCGGAGTACTTGTCAGACTTCAAAATAAAAGCAAGCCATCAGCGTCACTGGTTCAAATCAATCATCAGCTCCAATGACAAGTGAACACATAAATACACAGTGTAGGAATAACCAACAGATACATTAACGCGGTTTAATAATGATTTTCTTTCACATTTAATAATTTATATTTTGTGAGATTTTGTCTAATCAGGATTTGGCCCGATGAAATAAAACTATTTACTTGTAGTTTTACTTTTACACTGTGTAACGTCAATCGTTTCTAAAAACAAAACAAAAACATAGGAATAGCTCAGCCATGTTATCATAACACTCATTACATTTAGAAATATTGTTTTGTAGTTCGAAGCCGGGAGGTTTTACCTGGCGTTTGGCGTTTATTTTGAAATGTCTGGTTTGTTGTTTCAACCGTTAACAGTAGGGGGCGTGTCTTTCTATGTGATATCTAAATGTTTTCTGTCACTGAGGAAGAGGATCTGATAATATACATACATGTAAATTGTTTTAAGGGCTGCAGCCAAACGTAGATTTGGTTTTATTTAGGATTAATCATTTATTTTTCACCGTCGAGCTCTGCTTTTCTGAACACAGTACAGAAATGTTGCTGTTGCAGCTCAGTGCAGGATTTTTTCTTGACTTCATAATTGTATTATTTTTAAGTTATTCCAAAGTGAAATGAATATTAAATGCTGTTTTACACAAAAAGATTCTGAGAGGTGTAATATGAAGTTTTCAAGATCATTTGTGTCACAATATTACAATTATAACCTCCTGAGCTAACCTATGCTGGATACATTCAAGCTGTTTGTCACATACCACATCTCCAGAGTGCTCCACTCATGGTTTTCTCTCTCTCTTGTTCTCCTTAGAAAAACGATGTAACCTCCAAAATGTGACCAAATCACTAGTTTTTGCAGTTATTGTTGAGGCAGTTACAATGCAACACCCCTGTGTGTGTAGGACTTAATAATCGTCATAATAATAGTAATGGTAGGATTCTGTAGTGTGTGTTATGCTTGGCTAAAATCTTTATTATTCTAGTTGAGTTGTGGCATGTATCGCCTCCAGCGCTGCACAGAGATCCTTGTACCAGATCAATCAGCTCAGCGGTGAAACAACAGTTATTATATTTTCTGGCTACTTGTTAAACCATTTTTTAGTTAGTAAAAATATTCTCACCAAAATATCCCCCAAAGCTGTCCCCATTCAAGTGATTGAATGGACTCGGTCCGACTTCTGAACTAACAGAGTGGGAAAAGAAGATGAACATTTGTCGTCTTCATAATTATTGTCAGCGTTTCTTCACTTTTCTACTTGTGCAGCTTTCCATTTGCCTCTTCTCCAGCACAGCGCTCTTGTCAGGTCATCCTGCTCAAACACACGAGGCATTATTAGGTGATGGAGACCTGCTGTGCTGGTCAGCCTCCCCTGACACCACACTCTGAACTTCCTTCTCCATCCCTCCCCTGCTGCTGAGCTGCAAACCACACCCCATCGCAGAGAGGATGCCACTTTAGTGCCCAGTGTTTGTTCATCAATGACTTTTGGAAGCTCTTTTTCATCTTGTGCCTAGGACTCACATTTATTCGCTTAATCCCTCTGATATGACATTTGCTCCTGATGTTATGAGACATTTACCTGACAGTTCATGAGCCCTAAATTATAGTTTGTTTCATAAATTTAAAAAACCTTACAGTCGACAGGACACAGCACTTCATGATTAAGTGGATTCTACAACATAACAGTGAGAAGTAAACATTTGTGTGCTGTAGGCCTTCTATTAAAAACTATCAGCACTTCTCACAGCAGCATTACTGTACATTAATATAAAGTGTATTAAAAACAAGATATTTATTCAAATGTATAAAAACCTCTTGTAAATAAGCTGATTTGAATTCATTCAAACACAATTATAACATGTTTGGTGTTTGAATCTGTGGTCGAGCACAGAGCGCTTCTGTCACGACTGACTGTATGTTTGCCAACATCTGGGGTCGTCCTGTGTCCAAACTGACTGTATGGTCAGTTTACTGGGAGATGACCTCCCGTCTGCCAGCCACAGGAACACACAGACAGACAGAGATCATTACTACAGAGAATCTTTCCCTTGGATTATATATGAAGGTCAAATAAACTTCATCACAGTTGTTTTAAATATGATTTGCCAATGCCACGATACCGCTCTTGTTCAAACTGTTTATTCACTAAATAAACAGAACAAAAATAGTTTAAAGAATTTTTTTCAAATAAAGAGGATTTCATTATCTGCAGTTTATAATGCAGGTTAAATAAAAGAGGTGCTACATCGAAAACAAATCAGTATGTCCAGAGATTATGGATACAGATCCCAAAAAGTTGATTCTGTTCATCTGCTCGTAGCGTTTTCAGTGGGAGAAACATACCTTAAGTGATCCTTTGGTTATGAATTTTCAAACAAAGTATAGCCGACTAAAGCATCTCTATCCTGAGACCAGCTGGAACTCAGATAGGTTTTAATCTGATTTAGCTTACTGAAAACTCGCAGCACCTCCAACAGTAGCAAATGAATCAAGTCTGTTGTCTCTAAACATCCAAACATCCATAAAATATTCAGTTTTATTAACAAGGAAATAAACAAACCAAAAGCAGGAGCCGCTCACTGACCTAACAGCGCTGCCACGCTCACACAGGTAGCTGAGAAATGACATTTTCATAAACGTGCATCTCACAAATGTCATGGTCGCCTTTTCCCACAGACACAGACCGACTGTTAAACCTGTGAAAGCTGATTTAAGGAAAGATTCCTTCTGCTTTACCCTCCAAGATAAACAGTTAATTTTGCTGTTTGGCTGCAGTCTAAAAACAAAGCAAGACCAAAGTCACACATCATAACACAATGAAAACAGCAAAGCACACGAGTCTGTTATTATCCATCGTCCTAAGTAAACGTACATCAGCCCAAAGACGACTGCTAAAATAATTCAGCCATAATGACTTTTCACACATGATCATCAGAATTAAGAGTTTAACGAAGTCCTTTTAAAGGTGACGTTGAGCTCAGTGCTTCACTGTTGCCTTTAAACATTTACATCCACACATGTGGGGGACAAAAAAGAAGATTTTTTATTTAACACAAAAAGGGGTAAAACACACAAAACCTAACTGAAGCTAGCATAATGAAGTCCACAGAGTCCAGCTTTTGTTTGTCAGTAAGAAAGACAAACTCAAGGCTACATACAGCCGATAAATCACTCAAATGTCTCTTTGGAAAACTGTCGTGTGACTCCATCTGGACAGAGATTGATTAACACTATTTTAGGTCTGATCAGTAAATTGGCTCTTTTTAAAAGAAGTTTGTTTCTTCATTGAACGTAATGCTGGGCTCAGATCTACCCCCCGGCCCAATCCCTCTTTGTCCCCCATAAACCCCCCACCAGAGCGGCCAAAGGTTCGCCATCGAGCCCCACCCTCAACAGAGCAATCGAAGTCACATTGCCCAGCCTCGCCCCCCTTAGTTCCTCCTTACCACCTTCATGCTTTGTCTCCGCAGTCTGATGTGTGAAGAGTCCGGGCTGCGAGGATTATGGCAGTGGTGACTTTTCCCAGGAGAAGCTGGGACCCTGTTTACCAGAAGGCTTTAAAATTTCTGTACTTTTAGGTGACAGGAGACATGTGGCCTGGTCAAAACACAGAGAGCTGCACTCTAAAAGATCTTTAAACATAGTAAACATACCTTGTGTGCCACAGACTGCTCCCAAACACGAGGGGACAAGTAATACCTCTAAAACACTTAAGTTGGCTTTATTAAACGTTAGATCTCTAGCTGGGAAAACATTTTTAATTAATGATTTAATCACTGAGCACAGCCTTGATTTTATGTTTTTAACTGAAACTTGGTTGGACCAAAGTAACAGTGGAGCTGTTCTCATCGAGACGACCCCTCCTAACTACAGTTTTATCAGTGAGGTCAGGGCGAGCAGGAGAGGAGGAGGGGTTGCTGTCTTATTTAATGAATCATTTCAATGTAAGCAGCTATCTCCTGGAAGTTTTCAGTCTTTTGAATATGTGGCTTTACAGCTGAAGGCCCCATCCAAAGTTGTGTTTCTTAATGTTTACAGGCCTCCCAAATACTGCACAGACTTTTTTAATGACCTCAGTGAACTGCTGTCTGTGATCTGTGTTGATTTTGACTGTGTAATTATTGCTGGGGATTTTAACATTCATGTGGACAACCCTCAGGACAAAGGGACTAAAGACCTGAGTAACACTCTGGGCAACTTTGGGCTGACTCAGCATGTAACAGAGGCCACACATAATAGAGGACACACTCTTGACCTACTGATCTCCAAAGGATTGAGCATTTCAAAGGTTACTGTGTCTGATGTGGGCCTGTCTGATCATTACTGTGTTTTCTTTGAAAGTAAAATCTCAGCCCACATAAATATATCAACAACAGTGATCACAAAACGGTGTATAACTGAACACAGTAGTGCAATTTTTAACCAGGTCTTCCCATTAACACCTGACCTGTCCAGAGGGTCAGTCAATGAGCTCGTCAATAGCTTCAATGCTAACATGTTAAATGTAATGGACACTATTGCTCCCATTAAGGTGAAGGTTATCTCTGGAAGGAAAAAGTCTCCATGGAGAAACTCCACACTGGTGAAAAATGAAAAAAGAGAGTGTAGGAAAGCTGAGCGCAGATGGAGAAAAACAAACCTCCAGGTTCATTATGACATTTATAAAGAGAAACTTCACAATTATAATTTACAACTGAGGAATGCAAGGAGGTCCTACTTCTCTGACATCATCACTAAAAACAGCCATAATGCTCGGGTCTTATTTTCTACAGTTGACAGGCTAACAAACCCTCCTGTGTCAGTGGCAGCTGAACTTCATTCGACCATGGCCTGCAATGACTTTGCCAAATTGTTCACTGAAAAAATCCAAAAAATTAGACAAGCAATTGGTACATCAACAGCAGATCCAGGATATGTACTGTGTCCACCAAAAAACTGTTTAAACACCATGAAACAGTTTCAACCTATTAACAGCAAAGACCTGGAGGACATCTTAGGTCAACTGAACTCCTCCTCCTGCTGTTTAGATGTCCTGCCAACAAGTTTTTTCAAAAAGGTCTCAAAGACTTTAGAGTCAGACCTGTTACAGATCGTCAACTTTTCTTTATTATCAGGTGTGTTTCCAGAACCACTAAAAACTGCTGTAATCAAACCTATACTGAAAAAGGACAATCTTGACAAGACACAAATGAACAACTACAGGCCGATCTCAAATCTCCCGTTTTTAAGTAAGATCATTGAAAAAGCAGTTTCTCAACAGCTCAGTTACTTCTTAAAACAGAGTAACTGCTACGATGCCTTCCAGTCAGGTTTTAGACAGAACCACAGCACTGAAACCGCTCTGACCAAAGTGTTTAATGACATATGTCTGAATACAGACAGTGGAAAAATGTCAGTCCTAGTTTTACTGGATCTCAGTGCAGCATTTGATACAGTTGACCACAACATATTACTCAAACGACTGGAGAACTGGACAGGTCTTTCAGGAACTGTACTAAACTGGTTCAAAACATACGTAGAAAACAGGAAATACTTTGTATCAATAGGTAACTTCACATCTGAGCAGACAAGTATCACATGTGGAGTTCCCCAAGGTTCCATCTTGGGACCCCTTCTGTTTAACATCTACATGCTCCCACTGGCACAGATTATAAACAACAACAAAATAAACTATCACAGCTATGCAGATGACACACAAATATATATCACAATGTCACCAGGAGACCGAGGCCCTGTACAGGCTCTTGGTAAATGCATTGAGGAAATCAATGACTGGTTGTGCCACAATTTTCTCCAGCTAAACAAAAACAAAACTGAGGTAATAGTCTTTGGTGCCAAAGAAAAACGATTACAGGTCACCAGAGAACTTCAATCTATACATCTAAAAACCACAAACCAGGCGAGAAATTTGGGTGTAGTGATGGATGCAGACCTAAACTTAGAAAAACACATTAAGACAATAACAAAGTCAGCTTACTATCACCTCAAGAATATTTCAAGGATAAAAGATCTGATGTCCCAACAGGACCTGGAAAAACTAGTCCATGCATTCATCTTTAGTAGGCTTGATTACTGTAACAGCATCTTTACAGGTCTACCTAAAAAATCAGTCAGACAACTACAGCTCATTCAGAACTCTGCTGCTCGAGTCCTCACTAAGACCAAAAAAGTGGACCACATCAGTCCAGCTCTGAGGTCTTTACACTGGCTGCCTGTCCGTCAGAGGATAGACTTTAAAGTTCTGATGCTGGCCTATAAAGCTCTGAATGGTTTAGGACCAAAATACATCAATGACCTCCTGACCCAGTATGAACCTTCCAGATCCCTCAGGTCATCTGGATCCGGTCTTTTATCAGTTCCCAGAGTCAGAACCAGACACGGAGAAGCTGCATTCAGCTTTTATGCTCCTTATATCTGGAACAAACTCCCAGAAAGCCTCAGATCAGCTGAAACACTCAGTTTATTTAAATCCAGGTTGAAGACTCACCTGTTCTCAGCTGCATTTGAATAAAGCACCAAATCCACACTTTAAGCTTAAATTTCAAAACTTACATTTAACTACTGATTTTATCTGTTTTGATTTTATATACTGTTTTGTTTGTTTGTTAACTAGTTTGTTTGTTTGCTTGTTTTAATCAATTTTAAATCATGCTTTTTATTTGTTTTTGTTTCTAATGTCTCTGTAAAGCACTTTGAATCACCTTGTTGTTGAATTGTGCTGTACAAATAAACTTGCCTTGCCTTGCCTAGATTCATTGCTGGGATGTTACTGGTTAGCAGTACACAGGAAATTAACCAGTACAAGCTTTTTTCCAGCAATACAGTTACTGTAAAATAAGCTTCAGCTGACAGTCAGAATATGATTTGAATTGAGATACATCGACAGAGGGCAGAAAGTGTGTTTATACTGAAGGCAGGCTGACGACCATCCAAATTATTCCTTTATGTTAAGTTCCCATGGAAGCTGCTCAAGAACTCCAGAACCCCCTGGGAAGATTTTTAGTAGGAATGAATTATATATTCATTTATAACTAGTCCTGCCATAAGAAACAGCATTCAAACACCAGACAACCAGCTGTTAGCTTCACACTGTTCGAAGAGGCAGTGTAATATTAATTGGGTGATCTTTCATCTGGTCTCTACTTCTATGAGTAATTTATGTGTTGGTCAGCACACCGACTCTTGCGTCTGGCATAAACGATCTGATCTGCTATCATCTTCCTTTATTTTGCCAATAGATCTGCACGCATTGAATTGACTTGTGCACTATTAAACTGAGGGAATGTTCAACACAGATGCTGTGCCTGGCCTGTGGTGTCCTTGCACAGGGTATCATGTTAGGTTGAGCATCAGTAGCCAAGCGCTTCACCTTATCCTTGATCTCCCACTGTTTGATCCTCTGTCTGAGAAAAATAGTCGTCCGTGTGAGTCTGTGGAAAATGTTCCACAGTTAACAAGATGGCATTCAAGGTGTCCTTCTCTGTGATGTACTGGCATGTTACCACACTAAATAACTACATGATGTCACATCCTATTCCTTAGGTTCATGGCTACCTGTCCCATGGAATTGAGGGCACTGTCCGCTGTGCTTACTGGTTTATGCACATGCAACTGTCCACTCAGGACACTGAGGCTCTTATGTGGTCCCGAAACCACACAAAGACACAGTTACAGTCAACCGTCATCTGCCCAGCGTATTCCACCAACTCTCACCAGCAGCTAACACGCCACACCCGATGCCAGGATGTTGCTACATAAATAGGGGAGACATTAAATAGATGTTCCACACACTTCCTGTAGCACTGCCCCCCCTCTGTTCTCCCATAGCTGAGCCACAGACCACACTCCATCCCAACTACGGCAAATCCATGTGCACAATGTCATTAGAACAGTCGACTATAATGACTTGGCAAACTTAACAAACTTCACTTTGTTTTTCCTTTTTGTATTGAACAAATACAGATACGATTAATTCTAGATTTAGACGAGCAACACATCCTGCAGCTTTCATCATCAATACTCTGTCGTCACAAAGCACCGTTTCCATTTGGAATAACTTTTTTTAATATGATTTATACACATACGTGGCATAAGTGTTAGTCAGAATTCATAATAATCTCCAGTGACTTATTATTCATCATTTAGAGTAATATTACTATAATTATAAATCATAAGTTGTGAATTATTTTAACTTTATCACAAAAATTATGAAGGTGAGTGTTATTAACCCTCTGGGGTCCACGGACACGCCGCACCTCCAAATCACATGACTGATTTAAGCTGACACAGCAACAAGCTGCAGCCATGCTGAGTCTTCAGCCAGTGCTGAAAGTTCGGACTTCAAAGTTTACACCAGCTTTAAATTTAATGACAGGCCACTAAATCCAGAGTTATGATAAAAATATATATAAGCCATCCTTTTTTCTAAATACTGTCGCCGTGTGTGTGTTTTGCTGTTGTTGTTTTTTTTAAGCGTTTTCTAAGGACAGTGCAAAAACGCTCCTCTTTCCTATTGGTGGAAAAATGCACCATGTCAACCAATTTTTAAAAAAAATCAACACGTGGGATTCGGTTGTTTTGGGAGAGAGACAGAGCGAGCGAGTGAGAGAGAAAGCTTTTAGATGTGGGAGATTTGTGACGTTCAGTGTGGATTGTATAGTCAGTGTGTTGTGTAGTCGTTGCTTTGTTTTGTGTGTCACTGAGGGCACTAATGAATGACACAAAGGCACAGTGCAGTGTAAGCACTGTCACCAAGTAGAAAACCAGCGCAGTGATACACCTGTTGTCAGGCCTGCAGGTTTGTCCCTGTGCTGTTCTCTGTCTTTTGGTGGAAAAACATGTTTTACTGGCACACATTTGTGACACCTGATGGTTCTCTCATTTTAGTTTTAGTCATATTTTTAAATGGTTGTACAAAATAAAAGAAAACGGCAGGTGTATTGGCTGCATTTTAGATAAATAGTTCTATGTGTTTACAAAATGTACAAATTATGTTTGCATTTCAAGTTATAAAAATAATTTACTCAACATGTCTGTGTGTTTTTTTCACAGTAAAAAAATACTACTAGGATTTTAAGTTTTTTTGCATGATTTCAGATCAGTAATATTAATACAGTAAGTCAATGAAAAAAACATCTAAATTCAGACACGTGAGGTTGAGCTGAAAAGATAGCAAGCAAGGCAGGAAAAAAATAAAATGAAACAATTTGAGGGTGAAATACAAATAAACTCAAAAGGAGTCAAAAATGGCCGGTTATATTTCAGACCTCAGTGGGTTAATCCAACAAATCATGAAAAACTAGGTTTAAATTTTTGTTCATGACGGTGCAGATTTCTGACATTTCGTGTAATTTCAGCTGTAACAATGTGACTGTTTTCTAACAAAAAACAGTGAAACTTAAGTTAGACTTGTGTTTGTAAATGAAGCGCCCCATGTTGTGTAGCTTTCTGGATTTTATACTTATTGGGCTGCATATTTATTTATTATACAGGCTATACAGAACATAACATCAAAACTCACATGTTTTATGTAACTAAAGTGTGTAATTATGTGGGCTACAGACAATAATTAAGTTCTAGACTATATTTCTATGAAAAACGTGTATACTTACTGCATTTGAATCATTTTAACCATATGTAACCACCTGCATATGTGTGTGAAAAAAAGGCTTTGATTTCGCCACCCCATTTGATTTCTTTGCCACCCTAAGAAAATTTCTCTAGATCCGCCCCTGCTAATAGATGCACTGATGATTTGTAGGAATTACAGAAAGATCAACTGGAGGAAAAAAAAAAAAGTCTAACAATATAAATAGTACTGAAACTAGCTGTACATAATGTTACGTCTGTGAGATGGTTATGATGGTAATTAAGAAATTAATAAGGTCATTACTAGTTAATGTTCAAGGAATGCTTGGCTAAACAGAGCTCTGACTGTCAGCCTGGCAGAGCTGCAGAGAAACCTGGTTGTTCTTATTCTTTTCAATCAGTCAGGAATAGTATTCTGTGCTAGCTTTACAGAGGGCTTTTTAAATAGAGCAACAAACTATTTTCCAGGCTAAATTAAGATCTTCTAAATTAGTGAGATGTCATTTCAGGTTGGATGTCATACGTCAGAACAAGAAGTAGAATGTGTTTAAAGTGGTGGGTGGGTTCTTTTACACTTTTGAGAAAAGCTAATTGAGTCTAATAAGAGATTAAAGGTCATGTTGAGGCTGTCATTTCATTATCTACTGGGATGTTAAAATCACCCACAATAATTAGTTGATCTGAGCACTAAATCAGATAAACATCTGAAAAATCACAGGGACTTTGAATAAGGGCCAATTGGATGATGTATAAGAAATAAATCTGTTCGAGTGGACAAGGTTAAGCATCAGGCTTTCAAATAAATGAATAGCCTTGAAACGAAGATTGCTGCCGTTGCTGATAAGGTTTCTTAAAGGGACGCAGGCCAGGTTTTCCTTAGGCAAAAGACAGTGCGTTTATTTACAGTGAACGAAACACCAAGTGAATATACAATGTGCAGGGGAAAAGAGGGGTCCAGGTCTCCAGGCTCCGTGGGGAAACAGGGGTCGGAAAAGGAGTGCTCCACACTTACTGTACAAAATCCAACTTCTCTCCACTGCTGCTCCTCTTGTAGAGGAATAGTCACAAAACTCACGGATGCAGATTCAGATTTGCAGGTTGAGTGACGCTGATAGCTCAACGATCCAGCGAAGACTAGCGTAGATCTGCCATCTTAAATAGTGTTGCAATCAGCTCAGCGACCGGTGTGGTGATGAGAGCAGGTGTGTGGGCCAGCAGCAGGAGCCTGCAACGAGCATCGCCGCGGCGAAAGAGAGAGAGCCAGAGGGGGAGAGGGGGGAGGGAGAGAGCGAAAACAAAAACAGACATGTTGCCTAACAGAGAGTCGACCAGCGAGGCACGGGGACCATGACAGTTGCCCCCTTTCTGGCCGACCCTGTTGTCTACCACAGTTACCGGCCTTCTGGCCTTGTGACAGAACGATGAGGCCAAAATCAATCTGGACCCAGCAGAACCAATCTGTACAGCAATTTTCATATATGGTGCTGTAATTGGTGAGCATGAGGAGGTGCTGAAATTTTAGATAAACAATGTCAATCAGCCTGTGACGGACAGTAAGAAATTCTCTCAGCAGTTCCACTCAGACACCACCAGTTACAGTACAAATCTCTGTTGCTGTGCACAGGCAGCCACCCACCCTGGATTATTAAAGTTATGGCACGGAGTTCACTGTTGATTTTCGCAAGGTAGCCACCGAGTCTGGCTGGCTGGATAACACCTTATAGGGAGTTTTTTCTTCAAGCACCAAATGACCAAATGAAGAACCACTTAGCGTCATGTGATTAACCCAAGTCATTTTAATGATTAGTTTTAACTATAAATCCCATCAGTCACCTTCTTCGCTATTTCCAGTTTTCACTTTGATTCTTCCCTCTTCATTTGCAATATCAGAATATCTTTATTCTCATTGTAACAAGGACAATGAAGTTAAGTGCAGGTCCTGTGGTGTCAAGAGAAAAAGTTTAAATGTAATTACAAAAGAATAAAATAAAAAAGAAGTAGAACACAGTCATTCAGTATAATAAATAAAACCTTATTGCACATAAAACACTATTGCACAGGATGCCATCCATTGCACTGTACCTGTCAGGTTGAATTGGAGGTGATTACGTGTAATTCAATGCCCTCAAAGCTCCGGGGTAGAAACTGATATTCAGTCTATTTGTCTTTGTTCTGATGCAGGTGGAACAGATGATGAGCAGAGTGTGAGGAGCCTTTTATGATGTTTCCTGCTTTCCTGAGACATTGAGACTAAGCAGTTCGTCCAGAGAGGCTAAAGACCAGCAGGTTTCCTCTGCACTGATGTGCAGCTGGAAAACCACATACAGAGGCAGAAGCACAGGATGCTCTCAATAGAACATCGATAGAAGGACACCAGCAGCTTTTGAGGGATGTTATTTTTGTCATGCTGAGTGAACGGACTCTATGGCAGAATACACAGAAGCACAGAAAATGCAGGGAGTGCTCTTTATTTACTGTGTCAAACTTATTTACACGGGATGAGATAAGTAACTCCTAATAATTTTTCCTGAGGACTCTCAGGAAATAAAGTTTCTGCCAAGCCTTCTTTGGTCATGTCCACACTAATTTGAAAACGCCGTTTTCAAATTTATCCGGATTAATGTAGACGCAGCTGTTCCCAGCTCCGCTGTGTTCACACCCCAGTGGGGTCCGAGGAGCCACACCAGCCGTCTTCTGTTCCTGCTGGAGGGTCCGAGGGCCCTGTCCAGCAGTCTGTCTCTGCTGGAGGGTCCGGAGAGCAGCTAGACCCATCTTTGGTCTAGAACAGGCTCCAGCCATCTGTCTCTATTGGGCACCTTAGCTGTCATGGGCGCCTTCAGAACTGTCTTGCCACCGCTGCTTTCCGTGCGGTCAGCCTCCGAATTTGCCTCGCTCTGCTCTGTGACAGACTGAGTTCCAGTGTTTACTACTCTGGTTTGGACCACTTCATGAGCTCCAGTGCTCCTGGTGGACTTTTCTTTTTGTTCTGGACTAAGTCCATCCGTCCTGGCCCACCACTTTACTCCACTTTACTCAGCCCAGCAACTATTTTTCTGGTCCCACCTGTTCTCAGGTGCAGAGGTGGACAGATTTCACTCTGGGATTGAGGCAGTACTGTCTCTAGTACACAAGGTAAACTGTAGCCATGCGTCTTTTGCTCCCATTGGCTAACCCCTGCTGAGTGAAATAACAATGTCCAGGACTGCAAGCTACTTGGGAGGAGTGGCGGTACGGGTTCGAGGAGGCCTCACAACACGTTGTCATAAACACTTAACATATCTCAGAACTGCAATACTCAATACCTGCCAAGCTTGCTGGTCCTTGTCTTTTGGTTGTTTCAGTTTCACCGTTTCCCATTGTCCAGGCTTCAAGAATGTCAAGCCAGAAGCCCTCTCTTGCCAATTCTCTGCTAACAACGATCCATTGGAGCCTGAGAACATCCTTTTCTCCAAATTCACAGTGGGGGTCCCCAACAAAGGAGTCCATTTAGCGAGCCCTACATGATGAGCCTGACCCTGGTACCAGCCCCTCAACTGGAACTATGTTGCAACTGCAACCTGCTCCAAAGTCATTCACTGGGCTCACTCAGCCAGGTTCAAATATCACCCTGGGGTGAGTAGGACCACCATGTTCCTCTACTGCTGTTTCTGATGGGGGTCAGTAGAAAGGGGTGTGAGAGACTATGTGGCAACATGTTCAATCTGTGTCCAGAATAAAAGTAAGCCAGAGTGCCCATCTGGTCTGCTACAAACCTTGTCAACACTACATAGACTATGCTCACATATATCCCCAGACTTTGTTTTGCTGTTGGTAATGGGTAACATTCTTTCAGTAGTTGACAGGTTTTCCAAGTCCACTCACTTTATTCCCCGAGAGAAATTGTCCAATGCCGTGGAAAACGCTAAACTCTTAATCAATCATGTTTTCAAGCTGCCATTGCTACAGAAAGAGTGTCTGATTGGAGTCCCCAATTCATCTCTCAAGTATGGAAAACTTTCTGCACTTAGAGCCAAAGCATGTCTCAGCTCGAGTTTTCATTCACAAACCAATGGTCAAACAGAAAGGCTAGTGTGTATACAGCAACCGTGTGCGGAAGAAGAGTGTCAATAAAGTATGCTGAGAAGCATTCAAATGTGGACCGGTCTGCTGTGGATCTATTACAATCACGAACTGGAGATGGCTCTCCGTTGTGTCACCTCCCAGAACCCATCTTCCTGGTCTACACAGCTCTCCTGGATCAAACGCACACAAAACTCTCTCACCTTCTCCGCTACAGTCTTGTCTTCCTTTGAGGCATCTATAGGGTACCTGCCTTCACGCTTCCCATCAAGACTAACCTCTCCGTGCCCTCCTACTCCAGAGCGTTCTCACTCCCGAGGCGTAACATGTCGACGTTTTGTCACGTCCCGCGGCGTTCCTGGGGAACGCGAAAGGAGACCTTCGGCGTTCTTATGGTACGCGGCGGGTTATGGCTGGAATCCAGTGAATGACACTCCCGCGGTTATAGACGTTCCAGCCCTGTATTCCAGCCCTAAACCTAACCTTATCCCTAGCCCTGACCATAACCTTATTCCTGACCTTAACCAGGACTTTAATGATGTTAAATAGCGTGTTTCTAAGCGATTTGAAGAAAAAGAGCGAACATGTGTAGATTCAGTCCAGACGGTTCTCATATGTCCTCTTTTTTCCGCGGTCGTCATTTAGGAACGTGGTGGGTAGCCGAAAACGTAATATGGTGACGATTTGTCACCTAGCGTAAAATGTTACGCTTTGGGAGTGAGAACGGGTTGCCTACTCCCAACCGCCCGCCTGGCTCATCAACCTATGCATCTACCCTGCCCTTCTACATTGTTTCTTCTGGTGCATTGTTGAAGTGATACATTGTATGTGGCAAGGAAAAGCAGCAGTCCACTGGTTTTATCATGTTGCTGTTTGTAAAGTGAAATATGGGGCATGTTCTCATGGTCCTGGGTGTTTCCCAGTGTTTTCTTTTTAAGTTCAGCTCATTCTCCTGTGTTGCCAAGAACTGGCTGCTTTAAAGACAGTAACTCTCTCCAAGGATCTACTTCGCCTGAGTCACCGCCGCTGCCTTCCACCCGGCCGGTCTCCAGATTTACTTCGCCTGTGTTGCCACCACTGCCTTCGGCGTGGTCGGCCCCCTGAACTGTTTTCCCCTTGACTCCTGTGCTACCGACCTCCTGGTCGACCTGCAGAACCGTATAGACTTCTTTGCTGTCAGCCCCCAGGCTGACCCCCTGAACTGTGTTTGGACTGTATTTGTGAGCTCCAGTGTTTTCTGTAGACTTTGATTTTGTTTTCTGTGGACTTGTTCCTCCATGCTGTTCTCCCTGCTGCTCATTTTCCATGTTACCTCCGCTTTTCCTTCCCCTCAGTGCCTGCGTTTTGGGTCCTTATTAAACTCCACACGGCTTGCCCCGCTGGCTGTGACACATGTGCCTCTCCTTGTAAATACAGAGTCATCCACCCCACATCATCAGCACTCCATCAAAAGTGCCTTGAAGACTGTACAATTTGTACCACCAAAGGTTCCTGCAGATTTTAAAGATGCAGTGTTTGGCCAATTCGAAAAAAAATTCACATTGAAAACCAACAGATTCCTTCTGTTTCATGTGAACAGTTGCATTATTATACTGAAGAAATCTGACACTTGTAAAGATGGGGAAAAAATCCTAACATGATATCAAGTATAATACATACCTCAAGATCTCAGGCCACTGGTAGAGAAGCTGAGCTTGAAGGATACAATACCTACCTATCCATCTATCTATCCATCTCTGTGTGTGAATCAGAAAAACAATACATTATTAATCTTGAAAGGAAATTATGTGGTTACAGTGAACAGCAACAGACTGAACTCAATTAAATAATATAGTATATTACGAACAGTGTTGGGAAGGTTACTTTTAAAATGTATCCCATTACAGAATACAGAATACATGCCCCAAAATGTATTCTGTAACGTATTCCGTTACGTTACTCAATGACAGTAACGTATTCTGAATACTTTGGATTACTTAATATATTATCATGCTTTTTACAACAACGTGAATGTACTATTGCTGTGTGATTTATTACTGTTACTGAAGGTCCGCGGCTCCGAACTGTAGTAAAGGGACCTCTGACTAATACGGCGGGGTCCCTGTTGGCTCGTAGCCGAAAAATAGCTTTACTTTGTTGTGTGGGTCAACTTTTCTTGCGAGAGACAGAGAGAGGCGTTGAAAGGCTGCTCCAACGGAACTTGTTGTTTTCGGAGGAAAACAGGAACACGGCGTACAGTCGAGTCTTAATAGCTTACTTACAACTGGGCTCGTCAGGCTCTCTTCTTGGCTGCAGTGGTTATTATTATATTTACATGCTTCCAGCTCCCGTTTTTGCTCGATGACTGCTCGTACCTTTCCACTCCCCTTTTTCTCCCTCCTCGCTCACAGACACATAACGTGTATGGCAGTCCATTCTCCCTGCAGCACGGACTACACTGCCCATGATGCTACATTCTTTAGAGCTATGCTTGTAGCATTCTGCCTGTTAGCTTAGCACAACAACAACAACAACAACAACAACAACGAAAAGGCGCTCTCTCACCCAGGAAACACACAGTCGCAGAGAGAGAGAGAGAGCGTCGCCCTGTAACCATGGCAACCGTAACGCTGCCGCCTGGAACAACAGAACGTAGCTGTCAAACAAAACCCAAACAGTCCTGACCCGCGACAATATGAAACAGGAAAGTACCGCAGTGTAATCCATTTATTTCAACAAAGTAACTGTATTCTGAATACCACCTTTTTAAACGGTAATACAGTTACTCATATTTTGTATTTTAAATACGTAACGGCGGTACATGTATTCCGTTACTCCCCAACACTGATTACGAAGCTACAAAATATAAGCAATAGCTCTAATATATGCAAATAACTCAATTATAAATATTCAGAATATTACAGAGATTAAATATATATGATTCAAATTTTAATGTAAACTGTAAAAACTTCAAACTTTGTTATTTGTTATTTTCACTATACCGGATGGACGAAAGAGTGTAACTGTTGCTTTCACACATGATTTTAAAAAAGAAGAATAATGCAATCTTATAATAAATCCACAAACAGATTTGAAAATTATGACCAGTGCATTCATTTAATATCAAAACCCTTCTATTGCCATCATTGATCATAAAACAATTATCTGGGTTACCTCTTATGCAAATTATAATTTAATCAGAATCATTAATTATTGTAGTGCTACCCACTACACTAATGTGGTTAATGTGGGTAGCACATTAATTAGTGGAAAGTCCACAAAGTCCAGCAAAGGTCACTTAGTCAGTTCTAGCTGGAGATACACATCACCTTTGGGGTTATGTCTGGAAGAGCATTGGAATAAAACTGCCAATCAAACATGCAGAGTTACCTGCTGTGGTGACAAGAGTGCAGCCAAAAGTAGCTACAGGCTAAACTACACCAAAGCCACTGATTCATGTCTTCTGTCTTTTCTGCTTTTGCTGAATCACAACACTGTCAAAAGTCAAAGAAGTAAAACCTTTATTTTGAAAGCAACATTACAAAGGTGATTGATATAGCAAGAGAAGGAATGCACTATAGATGAACAGGTAATGTCAAAAACAATCTTGCCATTCCAAGTAATAGTTTAAAAAAGTAGCTAAGATTAAAAACAACACTGAAACAACCCGCCTTACTGCACTGACAGTATTGTTAGTTATTCTGATCTGGGTAGTTTGCAGGTCAGACCAACGCTCCAGTGCCATTCCACTGGGAAAAGCAAGGAAATTAAAACTACCAAAGTAAAGTGATCACTCTCCTTTCACCTCAGACAACACTGTCAAAGAGCTTCTGGCCTGTCAGTCAACATGTGCGTCAATCCTTTACATTACTGCCATCTTGTGGCCGCAGTCAGATATTGTTGCTGAAAGCTGCACTTCTTTTAATCTCATAGAAAACTGCAGCTCTCTGCGTTTTGAGGACATGTCCGTCTCTTGTTTGGCTGGAGCTGGGCAACCTGAGATGCCTACTGCTTTCTCCTGGTGATCTGTGAAGAGGCTTTGCGTATAAACTAGCCTTTGACAATAAACTGATGAGAGAGTAGTGGGAGGCAACTCTTTTTATTAATTTAGCAATGAAAGCTGTAACCATGACGGGAGTGGACGGCAGCTCTGACGTCTAATAAAACAGACAGGCTCAGCAGCCCTTTCACATTAGTAATTAATACTAGTATTAGTATCAGCTTCATGTGGGTTGAGATGTGTTTTATTCCTTATTGTGTGCATATTATATGCAAGGAATAGTTTTCAACTAATAATAAATCATTTGTGTTAATACAGTAGATATTTACTTAACTATAGTTGTAATACTTTTTCACGACCTGCATGGACCCTGACAATGTGTTCCTCGAGACGCTCCTAGTTATTACTGAATAAATGGGTGCGTTGTCCTACTTGAGGAAGGTTGTATAGAAGAGGATTAGGGCCACAGGTAAAAAAGTGGGCAGGTCGTTTTTTTCTTCTTTTACAGAATCCTGAGGAAAAAGTCAGAATTCTGACTTTTTCCTCAGGATTAATTTCTCTCAGAATTCTGAGATTAAAGTCAGAATTCTGACTTTTGCCCACTTTTTTTTCTTTCGGTGGCCCTAATCCTCTTCCGTTGCCATGGAGGATTACAACAGTGTTTAGTTGAGTGTTCATGTTAAGGCGATATCTACATGATGCTGAGACCTGAAGGTTTCCCAGGAAAAATGAGGAATGAGATTATCAGTGTTTTTCACTTTAACTGTTTAATGTTGTGGCTGATGTGTGTATTTACCGTTGTAGGTAGTTATGCACAAATGTACTGTACATGAAGATGTGACCAAAGTTATTTCCACTCAAAAAATGACATTTTTAAGCCATTGATATTGACAAAATCATCAGTAAAGGATGGTGAAATGATTTTCCTGATCTTGTCAGTGTGACATAGGCTAGTGCTGGATGCTTCAGAATTTTCAGAATATAGGTATGTGTAAAGTGCTTTGAGTAGTTGATAATACTAGATAAGTGCTATACAAAATCATTTTATTTAGCATGTATATTATTCCATGTTCTGCAAGTCCTAAAGGCATGCGGGCAGCGTCCCCTGACCAGCCTACCACTATAAACCTGCTACTACTGCCTACAAAGACCCGCTCTGCAGCGCAGTAGTTGGGATAGAAGTAATGACGTTTCCTATCATTGAACCATCCAATGCTGTCCGAGCTACATTTGTCCTCCCTTGGGTCTTTGTCATGCATGTAATGACAGAATACCCGTTAGGAAACGGGTGTAACAAGAAGTCACTAAAATTCTCCTCGGAAAATGTAGCTGTTGTTTTTGGTCGCTCAGACGTCGTTGGGTAAAAATTATTTGGAGCAGCATAAATGATCCGGTTTAGTTCAGTGAATACAACCAAACACTGTTTTTTTCGTCTCGTTTGAGGTAACATGGCTCTCCATATAGACACAGACAACAACACTACTACCATCCAATCAAGCCGCACTCTGTCTCCGCCGCGGAAATAAACGACCAATCAGCTGTCTGTCTGGGTCCTCTGTGGAAACGAACAGCCATTCATTGCGCTGTCTGGACTTCACGGAGAGAGCGTCTGACCAATTAGCTGGCTGTCTGGATGCACCGAAAGGGTGAGTGTCTATCGAGGCCCAATCAGCTTCTCAGTGCTGCCTGCCGGTGCCGGGGACTGGTGGTGAGGGGCTGCTGCAACGCGTCAGGACCGGACCGTGAACCCGGAGACGCTACACACTGAGGCGAAAGGAGATACAGGTGAGTCCGAGGATGTGTACGGGGCCTGGTTCTGGTCAGGGATGTTTTGAAACGGCAACTGTGGATTTGACGTCGCAGCCGGACGGTTATTGTGTCGTTTTCCTGTTAGCGGATACGCTGATACGCTGTCAGACAATGGAGCGCCTTTGCTTCGCTATTTATTGATGCATGCTGACATGTTGGCGACCAGCAATGCCGCCTGCAACTGTTACTTTACATTTAAAGGCCTCCAGTCGCAACACAAACACTATGGATCTTTTTTTATCGTGTGTGGCTTTTTTGTTTTGATAAGCGCCGAGCTGCTAACGGACGTGTTGTAATTACATTCTGATGGAAACGTTGGTCGGAGTGCCTCCAATCCGTTTCATTGTTTCATCCAGAGTCTCTAGGGGTTAACTCAGACTCGATAAAGAAACACGGTCTTTCAGGTACTAGTACAAGCTTCTTGAGAGAACAGTGGAATGAGACGAGGTCGTGAGACGGTTTTATTGAAGCAAGGCTATATAAAGTGGCGGATTAAAAGGCGCTAGGAGGAGGCCGGGGGTGCTGATGGCTCTCAGCAATTAGGAAGAAAAATTCGAAATGCATCAGCCATTTACGTAGAGACTCAACTGACTCCATATGCACCTAAATGGCTGCCTGGCGCCTGTCAGCATAACCAACATTTTACTGTAAGGGCAAGGCTTTACTCGGGCCAGACGGCTGATTGTTTCCTGATCGGCGGATTAACGGAGGTGGATGTCGAGATGACGTTAGACACCAAACTGGAATCAATATTTAATGTGTGCTGCTATTATTCTTTGGTGCACACAAGCTCATTTCAGACAAATTGGTGCCTCTTCAGCCTCTCTGCTGCTGCTGCTGCTGCTTGCTCGGGATTTCAGGCAGTCACATGCTGATATTTACATTGACTTCTTTCAGTCGCGCTACATAGGATAATACAGTACAGTTATCTTTGAGGTGAAATGGAGACGGATATCTGTGCCTTCCTGTCCTATAAGAGGTTTGTCAACAGGAGCTAGCCATTTTAACTTCATCTTCATACAGGATTGACTGTACAACTCAGATCTTTGCCACAGGAAGACTGTGGGAATAAAAGCTCTCATTGTTTTGTCACTTTTCTCTTCTTTATGGCAAATTTGTGACAGTGTGGCATTAAAGCAACGCCCGAGCCTTTGAATGTTAGGGTAAACGTTTCCAGACCTAAAACATTCTGCCTTCCACACACTTGGTGATTGTGGGGTTGTATGAATGAAAGGTCCCTGCTGTTGAGTAGTAGTGTAATCTCAGCTGTGGAGTTTTTTACTCGTCCTTTTTCTTGAATCTCCTGGCAGCCATAGCAGGATACACATCCTCGCTGCCACAGTGAAAGCTTTTTACATTTTTGTAGTAGTGTACCTCCTTGATTTTTAGAAAGGTGTGACAGTGTGGAAAAAGTAAACAAAAACAATGTCATGGTTTGTAAGTAATGTATTGTCTCGACTAAAAATGGAACAAAGAAAGCATTTGAAATGTCGAAACTAAGAAATGTTGCACATTTAAAATTTGATGCCAACCTTGCAGTAAAAGTCGAGGACGGTGGTTTAAAAAATAGTAGATGGAAAAGTGAGTGGTGCTTAAAAAAAACATGGTTATTGTGTCAGTAATGGTTAGTTATAAAGTGAGCATTTATCCAGCCTATAAAGGATTCTATATGAGACAGAAATCATTCAATTTCCATTTCATACCTCTTTAAGAAGTTATGATAAAAAAAAAACTTGAAACAATCCAATAAGATAGACTTGTTTTTTCCCAGGTAAGTAACTATTTTACAAATACCATCAGCGTTGGAGTCAGAAGGCTGCGCTGAAGACCAGCAGGTTTAAAGCTCCTTTGTTTCAGCTGAAAAGAAGGAAACATGAGCTCTGTAAGAATACATTAACATTGCTTAAATAACAGTTTGTCCAGACACTTAACAATACTTTGGTACTGATGAGTCTGGAAGTGGTACTAGTTTAATAAAAGGCTGTGGTACATGTCTCAGTAACAGTCCGTAGAGAGACATGGCTGTTCAGAATAATATCCTGACTTTGGACGCTTTTGTGTATTAGATACAGGTATGTTTCTGAACTTTCATATACATGCGGTTTTCCATGCTTCCCAGTGGCGTCTGTGGTGTGATGAGGTTAATAAATTTTTTGATCTGTTCTTGAAAACCTAAGACTGTAATATTAAAGAATGTCCAAGTATATTCTTGGAAATTTCTTATTATGATCTGTGACCAGGGGTGGAAATTAGCACCCGCCACTGGCCAAATGCGGGTAAGTTTATGAAGTCGTGGTAAATTTGAACAATGCAGAAGCCACCATGGCGGATTTAAGTTTGAACAGAAAAAACTATGTTTAATTTGCAGTCCTGACCTGTCGTGGGCGGATGTGTTGCTGCCAGTCTGCTCTAAATGCCGTTATGCGATCTGAGCAGGTACTAAAATGTGTCGTCGACAGATTGGCTGGTCAGTAGCGTCACTTGACGAGTCACGAGCACGTCTTGTTCACGAAAGTTAAAACTGCCATCTTTGAAACCAGGCAAACAACGCTGTGGTTCACGAGTGATGAGAAGCCACAGACGGAGCAGCAAGTATATCGTCGCCTCGACGTCGCAGGATGCCCAAACACATTGCAATGGTGACAACCACGCGGGTTTGGTAGTACTGGTTTACAATGGAACACCAGTCGATCCGAGTCTTGGTGATCCGTGGCGAGTCGATCCGAGGAGGTACTAATGGAAAAGGGGCTTTTGAAAGAGGAGGGGAAAATTCGAGCAGTTTAGCAATGTGGTGTTACATTTGTGGAGCTAAGCAGGTGGCAGAAACAAAAACACTCCTCAAGAGGTGTTACGATGGGACGTTAAACGGCAGTTTTTTAACGAAAAATGGAAAAGAAGTGACAACGGCGAGTTACGCGACTGGCTCACTTTTGATGAGAGCAGCCAGTCAATGTTTTGTTCCAACTGTCGGCAGCACACGCCTTCCAGCAGCAAGACTGATAGCTTTATTGTTAGCACAAAATACTCGGAATTAGAGGCCACGAAGGACCTCGGATTGTCTAAAGGCCATAAGGAGGTGAAATGCATCATTCAAATGTTACACACAAAATAGAAAAATAATGGCTGGTGAAAAGTTTGAGTGGCCGATACAAAAAGTGAAGAAAATCTATAATTTCCACCCGTCTGTGACAACAGTCTGATATTTAAAAGATTTTTTTTTTCATATTTTTCCATCTCTCTCTCTAATCAATTATGGATGTTGTATAAACACCTGTTCCCACACAGAGAAAGGATTTACCTTTTTATGGCCTGACTATGCACACGGCTGTCCATATAGTCAGTATACTCGATAGATGTGGAATATGCTCATGTGTTCTTCAGAGGGAATGGCTGATGGGGGGGAATCAGTCAGGCTCAAACTTAAAAACAAGAAGGTTTCCAAAGAACTTGTTGTGGCAAATCCACTTAGCCAAAAAAATGGATCGAAATCAGTTGTAGAAACGATAGTCTTTATATAAGGCTTCAAAAGGGGGACTGTACAACAAATAAACTGCTCGACATCAGAGCAACATATAATGGCTTCCCGAAAACTTTCTTCTTGCTAGCTAAAAAAAAAACCCAGAGTAACTTTCGTCTACCACAAAGGATTCTGGGAAACGCAGTTTTCTAATGAAAATACCTGTTAAATGCTCCCCTTTAGCAGAAAATTAAATCTATAATTAACAGCTCTCACTAAACATGTGACTAACACTTAAATCACTTACAAAATAACCAAAATGCTGTTAGCAAACAATAAACTGCAATAAAGTTACAACAGAACTGTTGCAGTGGTGGCCCTCTGTGCAGTCTGGGAATCCCTATGCTCCCACACTAATCTATCATTGACACGCCCATAGAGAAAGACCTGCTCGCAGATCTGTGCCTCCAGCTCATCTGCAGCGACTGCCCCGGGCTACACTGCAAAAAGTGAGAGCGGGATGTGACCAGATGAAACAAAACCTGAGCGGTTGTAAAGACACATTGGGAACGTATGGCTGTGCACAAGGAAGACAACAGCATAAACGTTTGGTTCAGTGATGTTTTTCATTCGTCATGTACATCACTGTACAAAGTTTGTGGATGCAGTCACTCGGGAATCTGTCATCGTATGATTTTTAATTTGGTACGAGATGTGCGTCTACTAGAAATTTCAGATGAGTTTCAGTGTCACAAGTCAAGTGTTCTGAGAATCTTGTGTGTGACTCTTATGAAGGAAATCACATTGGATATTCAAAGTCAGACCAAAGCGCATGTACTAAAAATCTTAGATCAATGGTCACAATCAAGCTTAGAGGTCAAGTTTTTCTAAAAATCTAAAAAAACAAAAACATGGCAACATAAGATTTTTTTTTAAAAAATCATACCATACGTTACACTACTAAAAATCTCAGACAAGTTTGAATCCCGATGACTTTGGCGTCAAGGTCAGAGGTCAATTTTCTGAAAATCACCTGGGATTTTCAGATTTATGCTATAGGTGCATCTACTTGGTGCCAGAGGGGTACTTGTATATAACCAAGCATGAAAGGTGCAACCATTTCCACTGTGTATGTCAGCATGGAAGAAACCAGCACTACCTCGGGTATCGTGTGTTTTAGGGCTGCATCGGTTATTCTAACAATCGAGTATTCTGTTGAATATTCCACTGATTAATCGAGTAATTTTAATTAAATTAAAAATTAAAGATAAAAAAATTCAAATGAAAAATCTAATAAATAAAGCTATGTATGTGATCTAAACTAAGGCATAAAAAAGTATCTTTGCTTTGTCTTCTTGGAGGCTTTCTGATGTTAATGGGGATAAAAAGAGTTCTGTTTTATTTCCTGAGGTAGATTCGGTGTGTGTTCATGTTTGGTTGGTTAATGCTTAACCCTAAACCAAGACATGATGGTGGAGATGGTAATTAACATTAATAATAATGTTAATATGAGTGATGGAAGAGATCCCTCGTCCTGCAGGCATTGTGTACTGTAACATGGTCCTGTTGAAAATCCCAGTCGTTACCAGTGAGTCATGGGCCTTCAGTCATGAGGGATGCTCTCTGCAACATCTGGACGCCTCTGAACCTCAGCCGTCCCGCCTCAGCAGCGATGGCGTGCTGCTTATGCAGTTCAACAACCCGACCACATTCAAAAAGGAAAGTTTGTTTGCTTTTGCCATCAGAACGTCATGACAGTGTGACTACCTGACAGAAAATGAGAATGAATCCACATTTTTGCACAGATTTGGCCTTTCAATGTGGCTACAATGTAGCTGCCATCACCAGTGTGAATGGGTGGATGACAGGTTGTGTAAAGCGCTTTGGGGTCCTTAGGGACTAGAAAAGCGCTACACAAATACAGGCCATTTATTTTACCATTTCAAAGGCATGTGCTCCTAATGTTTAGATCAGCTGTAAGATAAGATAACTCTTTATTGTCATTGCACAGTCATACCTAGTACAATAATACAGCAACATTGGAAACTGTCCCGCATCAGCACTATGTACAACACAGCAGCTCAACGTAATAAAGAAAAAAGAAATAACTGAAACATCCTGTTTCAGTTTAAGTGCTGTCAGCCTTGAGCTGTCATTTAAACATCGTATCAGGCTAAGTTTAAAACAACCTCTGGATGCTTGCTGCAGATGTTTTGTTGTGTAAAGCAAACGGTGGTGGACGAGCACCTACAGTTTGTTGGTCAGGTGGTTTGATGAAGGACTCCCACTAGCCTTTTCCTGGCTCCATGTTCCAACTACGACAGCATCGTATTCGCTTTGTTATCATAGTTTATGTTTTAAAATGCTGGCGGCGTAGGCGTAACTTTGTCAAGTTACACACACATGCTGCTCCTCAATACGTTTCTATTCCAGGTCTGTTTTTAGTTATAAATGCAGGTGAAGCACTCGCGTGACAACCGTGCGCCACAGAGCCGTGGATTAAAAGAAATGTCGAAGCAAAGTTTGTGTCGAGGATTATTTATAATCAGATTACTCGATGAATCAGCCTTATTATGTTTCAGTGTAATACATGGTGCGAAGTGCTGCACCTTTAAGCAATATTTAAAACTCGATTTGATTAACAAGGATAATAACTAACAGTCTCTTATAACTCTTAAAATACGTATAAAATTATAATATGCATTAAGAATTTGTCCATTTTCTCTATAGTCACAAAAACACGTACCAGGGTGGACAGAGGAGCAATAGGACAGGATGTACCACGGCTGAAAGCTCGCCCCACCCTGTAAATATATGAAACCCATCAGGATGCAGATTTAATATTATTTCACGGCTACACCCGTATTAACTTTTGGGTTTTGTGCCAAGAGCGAACTTTTAAATAAAATAGACATTTTTATGAGAAGTTAACGTTTTCCTGGTTTCACATTGGTTTTACCATTTCACTGATTTAATTTAATGTATCCTTTTTTCTTTTTGTTTTACTTAATAAAAGTCTCATGTCAACATCAATTTCTGTACAAAGTGCTTGCTCATTTTAATAAAGTCAACAGCTTGAGAACTCTTGGTATATAAAGCATACCATGATTTTTTTTTCTTTTCTTTTTTTAAATAAAACCATGGCAGTTTATTCTATTTCAAAATAATATCATTTAAATGTGATTTAAAAAAAAAAAAAAAAAGCTTTTCTTTGCCACCTTCGTCATGGAAAGAGTCCCTGCATGGCATTTTTGGGACAAGTGTCCACAAAACCCTGACAGTAACAGGGATGATGTTTTCTCAGCCATTTCTACTCATGTGAAGCACAACCGGCTAACACATGCAGACGACAAAAATCTTTTTTAGTATTTTATTCAAGATTAAATATAAATAAATAAACGTAGCAGAGTGGACATGTTATGTTTTTCCACATTAATGAACCATGAAGAAAGAGGTTGATCAGTGTGTGATATTTACTGAACCTGGTCAATGATTTCACTCCTGAAAAAGTATAACTTACTGTAATTTATGTGACTAGAGGAGAAGTGAGAGGACTTGTTAGATTTCCTAAACAGTACTGGGGGTCGGGCAATTTGGGAACACAACTTATGTAAAAATGTAAATGTTTAAAAAAAGCTGTAGCACATCTGTGGGAACCCCAACACATGTACCATTAACACAGCGTTTCTTGGTCGCTGCAGATTTCTTTATTCACCACCAAATTTGCACTTTCCAATGATTTGCACTATGTTGTCCAGTCAGCTCGAGCTCACTGCTACACCTTCACAGGCTACACCTTCACAGCTGGCAGCACTAGACTCCTGCTGCACACACCTTGATCCCAGCGTGCTACTGTGTGAAATCAGAGAGACATAATTATATGTTTGCTGGCATATGTGCCAGCCAGTTTCCCCTGGCACTGCCCACCCCGTTCCCTGTAATTGAGCCATAAACCACAAACCACACCCTGCGACCACATACCTCCATTCTGTGGCCTAGCCTACTCCTCCCCCCATGAACAAGACAGGAAATTGGCCAAAGCCGTCTGCACCCCTGGCCTACAGATTCTTTTATTTAAATGGTCTTAAGGAGCGATACCAGTGATTGATCCAGGCATGGCCTCTTTTTTTTGTGATGGAAAGTGGGAAAGGATGAGCAGTCTGGTCGCACACTTTGATAGCTTTTGTCTCGAGTAACCCACTGGTGGGGTCGACCCCCTTTACCTGCAGGGACAAAACAGGCCTCATGCTTGAGGCATCAGTCTGCAGAACAAAAACAGTTCGGAGTGTGATGCAGGTGTTCCCCACAGAGAGCCTGTTTCAGTCAGACACTGCGAACACAGCTCTGAGCTAGTAAACCTGAGCTAGTAACCAACCACATGTAAAAGCCAGCTTACCTTTTGTTTGGTCTTGGAATGGTCTTAGTACCCTAGATACTGATAACGAGATAGCAGATACCTCCCTCCGTCCAAACACCCACTTCTCCGTGTTGGCCACGAGCTCTGCCGCCATCAGAGATTTCAGCCAGATGTCAGTGCAAATGCTGAAATCATGTAAAGGCATTGGAAAGTGATGGAGCTTTCAAGCTGACAGGAAGGGTGACTGTTACGGCCCTAGCAGGGCCTCTCTCTCTCCTGAGGGTGCCTGTGTGGGCGTGTCCCACTACCTCCTACCTGAGATGCCACCTTTCCCTCCGGCACAGCTGACTCCCATCAGCAATTAAGGGTATTTAAGCCCAGAGCAGGGTGAGCTCTGGGCCAGAGTGCCATTTGTGTGGGTACAGCTAGTGAGCTGAGTGTTTTTGCGGTGTTTCCAGCTGGTGAGCTGTGTTTTGTGGTTGTCAGCTAGTGAGCTGCGTTTTCCTTTTGACATTTTGCATTACTGACCAATGCCTGAGTTTTGTTTGTGTTACTTTTATGGTGATAGCGGCTTGTCCGTCTCTTTTAGTTGAATTACTTCAATAAAACTGTTTTATTTAACTGTTTCGCCTCCTTGACTCCTTTTTCTGACCCGGTCACTTTTGTTACTTCCCCCTCCCCGCCTAGACCCCCCAGGGGAACGTAACAGTGACGAATTGGTAAAACCATACAGAGTGGAAAGCACCATCTTTTCCTTCTGGAGACAACCATACTACCGGCAGATTCCCTTAAGTCCAGTGAAAAAGTGAGCTGTCAATGTGAGCAGCCAGTTACCTCTGAACCATTTGCCTTTTGTGTTCAGGTAACCTACAGAGCCGTGAACGCACCATCAGACATGGGCGAGTTTCAAAGTGGTGCAGTGTAAGTGTGGTGGGACTGGGCGGAGGGGAACACATCCTCAAAGTGATTTTGGAATGCAGCAAAATCAGATTTCTGGGCTTGTCAGATGTTTGGATTGTATACCAAAAGCTACTGACAGTCCAGTTCAAAACTTAATAGGAACATTTTTTCATACTGCCTTATCATCTCATCTAATCGACTGCGAGAAAGGAGAAAAACATATTTATCAATGTGTCAGAGCACTCCTTACATTGTGGTACATCTTATCACTCTACCATATCACAGCAGAGTGAGGTGGCAATGAATTTGGAATTTCAAGCCATAGCTAATGTCTTCTTCAGTCTTCTCACCAGAGAAATGGGTCCTGCCTCGCTGTGCTTTCAGCAGGTTGAGGTGGTGTATCTGTGTGGCTCCACCCCTGATCATTTCATAATCAGCATAGCTTACTCAGTAGCCCTCGCCACTAGGTGAGTAACTTTGAGCTGGATGAGTAACATCAGTGCTTTCTCTCTGTGTGTCTAGCACCTTATGGTCGTGGGCCTGTTCATCCCAGTCTGAGGTCCAGAGTGCTTTGAAGCAGGTTATCATCAAGGATGTCTCTACATTGCTGCATTCGTCTTTCTTTCAACTCTGAAATATGCCTGCAGCAGGATGCTGCCACAACCATGCTTCGCTGTAGGGATGGTACTGGCCAGGAGCCTGGTGTCAGCGCTACATTCAGACCAAAGAGTTAAACCTTTGTTTTAGCCGACTAGACAGTTTTGTTTCTCATGGTCTGAGAGCCTTTTAGGTGCCTTTTGGCAAACTCCCGGCAGGTGTTTACTGAGGAGTAGCTTCCGCCTGGCCTCTCTACCACACAGGCCTGATTGGTGAAGTGGTGCAGAAATGGTTGTCTTTCCTCTACAGAGCAATGCTGGAGCTCTGTCAGAGTGAACCTTGGGTTCTCCGTCACCTTCCTAATGCCGCCGTATTTGTTGTGCTTTGGTTGGTTGTGCACATCTTAAGTTTTAAAACCAGGTGCGTTGTCCCACAGCTAGGTTGAGGACACAAATGTATGATTGTGTTGGTTTTTACCACCATTTTGATGATATTCTAGTGCAGGCGATCAGAGATATACAGACACATGAAAACGTGAGACTTTGTGGAAGAAAAAACAAAAACCACTCAGCCAAGTCTTTGCTTCCAGTTTTGAGTTGTCTCTGTATCAGCGTGTATGCGGCTTTATTGTCCTTCAGGAGAATAATGTGATGATATGGTGGCGGCTATGGGGCCTTACATAAACAGGTATGTGTGTGCCTTTCCAAATCATGTCCAATCAACTGAATCTGTCACAGGATGACTTCAATCAAGTTGTTGAAACATGTGACAGAAAGTCATGCACCTGTACTTCAATTTTGAGTGTCATGGCAAAGCCGTATGTTATATTTTAGTTTATTATTTTGTAATATGTGGATTTCAAACACTATTTTCACTTTGCCACTGTGAGGCATTTTAAAGTGAAAAATGAATTTGATCCATTTTGGAATAAGGCTGTAGCATGACAAGTGGAACAGTGTCCTGCTGTTAGGACGCACTGTGCTTTGAAGCAGTGTAGTGCATTTATTTTAGCCTGTGCAACAGAAAGATATGAGACCAACTATATGAGCGATTAACTGGTTTGGTGAAATTAACAAATCTGTTTGAGGCATAAAGAATCGTATATTCAGAAGAGAGTGAAGCAAATTGAAGAGAATTCTAAAGATGCTTGAAATCTATTGTGAAATCGACAATTTCACTACTATTAGAATATACTCTCATATCAACAATCAGAATTTTTCAAAAATAATTATGGGAAAGTGAAGGTTACTACAAAATGCCAAATCATTCTAGAAATCTTTCTAATTATAAAATATTGATTCTTCCTGTTTCACTTATTTATGTTCTGGAATCGATTGTCATATTAATATATTAGTAATTTCTGTAGGTTATCATTAACAAGAACACTGTGTTACTGGGAGCGTGTAAATGATTGGTAGGATCTACTTGTTCTTCCGCC